>NC_091767.1:6317898-6956314 GCF_029378745.1 Bos indicus
ACACCTAGGACTGATCTCCTTTAGAATGGACTGGTTGGATCTCCTTGCAGTCCAAGGGACTCTCAAGAGTCTTCTCCAACACCACAGTTCAAAAGCATCAATTCTTTGGCCCTCAGCTTTCTTCACAGTCCAACTCTCACATCCATACATGACCACGGGAAAAACCATAGCCTTGACTAGATGGACCTTTGTTGGCAAAGTAATGTCTCTGCTTTTGAATATGCTATCTAGGTTGGTCATAATTTTCCTTCCAAGGAGTAAGCGTCTTTTAATTTCATGGCTGCAGTCACCATCAACTTAGTCACTGGTAAATGGGGAAAAGAATGTCAACCTCCCAAATTTCTTACAAGATCAAAAGAGAAAGGGCAGGTAAGATACTTCATGTAGTTCACTATGTTTTCTTCCTTTCTCTCTGTCTCAATTCCTGAGGAAGGCTGGATATTCGTGTATCTCTCTTCCAAAATTGAGACATTCTGAATTTTTGGACAAAATAAGTGTATGTCATGTAATGTATGCTCTATGGCAGGAATGGCTTTTCCTGGTCATGCTGTACCCTACTACAGGGCTTTTACAATGGTGTTATCTAACTGACAGAGTAAGTGAAGGAATGAATAAGTGAATAGGCAAATGAGTGAATGAGTGGATGAACAACAGTTAGCCCGGGACTCTGAAGTTTCCTGGAGTTGGGGTTGTCACATCTCAGAGACCTTATCCAATGAAAGTAAACCCTGTATTAGTTCAAGTCCTGTCAAATCCAAGGGACTCCTCAGAGTACTCCATAAATAGGTTCCTGTGGTCTCAAAGTTCTAAGCAACTATTTGGAAAGGTGTGTGCATGTGGGTCTTTTCAAGTTAAAGGATCCATAGCTTTCACTGGATTCTCAAGTTTCTATGATCCCTGAAGTATTAAGAACCACTGCCCTCCTCCTGGCCAACACTGCCTAAGAAAAGGCTTTCCCAGAAAACAGTACCACAGCTTTACATTTTGATGGAGGCATTGTTTTCTTTGTCAATATCATTTCACAGCATTTAATTGCTCAGAGAGGTAACTTCATCAATTAGAAGTTGTATCTTTTCATATAAATGTAAAATATAGTTCTAATTTGCTTCCCCAGCTACTCTTTTTTTTTTTTTAAGTCTTAATTGAATTTTTTAAGTCTTTATTGAATTTGTTACAATATTTCTTCTGTTTTGGGTTTCTTGGCTCTGAGGCATGTGGAATCTTAGCTCTTTAAGCAGGGATCTAGCTCACATGCCCTTCATTGGATGGCAAAGTGTTAACCACTGGACCATGAGGGAAGTCCCCAGCCACTTTTTTTTTTCAACTTTTAATTTCATATTAGAGTCTAGATGATTAACAATGTTGTGATAGTTTCAGGTGAACAGCAAAGGGGCTCAACCATACATAAACATGTATCCATTCTACCTCAAATTTCCCTCCCATCCAGACTGCCACATAACATTTAGCAGAGCTCCCTGTGCTGTACAGGTTGTTGGTTATCCATTTTAAATATAGCAGTGTGTACACGTCTATCCCAAACTCCCTAACTATCCCTTCCCCTCATCCTTCCCCCAACCTGACAACCATAAGTTTCTTCTCTAAGTCTGTGAGTTTGCTTCTGTTTTGTAAATAAGTCCCTTTGTATCTATCATTTCTTTTCAGATTCCACATATAAAGGATGTCATACTATATTTTTCCTTCTCTGTCAGACTTACTTCATTCAGTATGACAATCTCTAGGGCCATCCATATTCCCTCAAATAGCATTATTCATTCTTCTTAATAACTAGCCATTCTCTTCACCTACCCGTCCACCACACCAATTTTCTTAATGTGTTGACTTGGCTGCTGAATGGTGATTTTTTAATTACCTGAAAATTTTCATCACTCTCAGCTCTTCACTATATAAAGCATCATGAATGTGATAAGTGGACTTTTCAGACCCCAGTGCAGCTCCTTCTGTTTCACAGCTGAAAGAAGAGTATCTGCAACCATGCAGATGTTGTTGCTATCCACCTACTGAGGACAGGAAGGACTCTGTGAGATGGAAATTTCCTAGGTAGACCCCCCAGTGGAGTTTCCATCCTCCCTGCTTCAGAAAGAGCACCTTGATTCTCCTTGGAAACTGACTGTTCCTCTAAACTCAGCCTGTGTGGTGCTGGAGAACCTGACTCTACCACCTACTCCAGAAGTGAGTATTTGACCCAGTTCTGGTGAATCAGAGCAGTGCAGAGGCGGTGCAAGTCAGATGTATAAACAAAAGCAAGTCCGCTTCATTGGTCCAAGTTCATGTTTCTTCTGGGACCATTCTGTCACTTCCAGGTTAACATTGCCAGCTGTCCTGTAACTTATATTGATGCCACACTTCATCATCTACATTTCAAGATGGGTTGTAACTTTTACCTTTTGGCAAGAAAACATACATTCTCAAGGTCATAATAATGACATTTATATAGTACTTTATGGTTCACAAAGCACTTTCATGTTAGAAGAGCTTCCCTGGAGGCTCAGATGGTAAAGAATCTGCAATGCAGAAGACCTGGGTTCAATCCCTGGGTTGGGTAGATCTGCTGGAGAAGGGAATGGCTACCCACTCCAGTATTCTTACCTGGAGAATTCCGTGGACAGAGGAACCTGGTGGGCTACAGTCCATGGGGTCACAAAGAGTAGGACACTACTGAATGACTAACACTTTCACTTTCACATTAGAAACCCCTATCTTGTACATTTCACCTCTTCAATAAACTAAACTTTTCTTCTAATCAGCCCATGACCATTGCAACCAGTTCAAAGAGGCCATGAATAACTTCCCAGAATAAGATCATCATGGGTTAAAAACAGAATAGTCATTATATTTAATACTTACTGAGGGCTCATGAACCACCAGATTCTTTAGCTTTACTGTTCTTATTTACATTTCAAGAATTTCTTTAAGGTCAATGTTATTAATCCCATTCTACAGATAACAGTTTAGAGACGTGAAGTAGCTCAACCAAGACCACACAGCTTGTCAGTACGGGGTTAGCGATGAAACCCATTCTTGCCGGAGTCCAGAATCAGGCTGTCTAAACACGAGGTCAGACTGCTGTCCTGCCCAAAGAGAGGGGGCCTGGAGGTTGAGAAACTCCTGGAGGAGCAGCAAGGGCAGGAATCTCCAAGGTTAATGAATGTGCATGTTATCACAGAAGACACGGTTAATTAATATGGACTTTATCCCCCTCGGTTTCTGTTCCAACAACCAGGATTTGAGGTACTAAGAACTGAAATTGAAGAAAGCATTGTTTCATGATCTCAATCCTTAAAAAAATCAACTGGAGAATGTGTACAGCTTGGAAAATGTAATCTCTGCTCAAATGGAAGAAGGCATTAGAGTGAAAAATGAAGTTGTTAAGCTGAAGTGATGGGAATTGAAAAAGGTCAAAGGCGGATGGGAGTGGAAATGAACTAGGTCTATCTGTTAGGCTGCTCTTTTGTTCAGAGCAGCTGCTGGTGCTGATTTTAAAATCAAAGGTGAGCCTTGTATTCCATACAGACTACTCCAACCTCACATGTGGAAATAAAATTCCAAGGAGGACACAAAAAATTGCTTTGATAGGTTTGAAGGGATATTAGCCAGTCACCCCAACTATAAAGAAGGAAAAAAGAATGTTTAAGCATCACATGTCTGGCACAGTCTTCAGGACTCTTCCCAGAGATCAGCAGGTCACTGGTGGGAGGAAGAGAAGGATTCCAGAAAAGATCTCCTTCTCAACAAGACCTTGCTATAAACAGTTTATTCTTTGACCTACAGAAGACGATAATTATTCTTTGCTTTTAAAACATGAACTTGAAGGGGAAAAAAAGAAATAGAAAGAAAGAAATGTGTGCAAACTAGTTTCAAAAAAATGATCTAGTTTGACTTCTACAACTGTAAAGAGTTCTATCCTAATTGTTCACTAAAGGGAATGCTCATCAATTCACCCTCTCTATCGGAGATAGTCACTGTCTGCTCCATTAAGTTATCATCTCAAAGCAGGAAATTTATCATCATTTATTCTAGGATATTCTAAATTTACCCTGTTGATTACAACTGTGTAAACAATGTCTGCTGTGAGCTGGGATTGGATGATTGAGGGTTGGGGCTGGCACTGGTTTTGAGCTGCCGTTTGCTAAAGAGTCCATGGTTGCTGTATCATTACAGACTCCAGAGATGTCTTACAAGGAGTTCAGTGGTTATGGAGAAAAATGAGGCTCTTCCTCTATGTCATGGTAATGGCCACTTACTCAAATATCTCTCTTTGGAGAGGCAAGTCCAAATGGCGTAAGGTTAAAGACCATTAGAAAGTGGTTTGTGCATGTACAACAATATGGCTTTTCTCATTAAAAAAAAAAAAAAAAAAACCTGTGCTAAATACATTTGTGGAAGCCAGCATTGAAAAGTCCTCTTAAGGAAAATACTTTCCATGACAATATAGAAACTAAATGGTAGTCAGTTTTCTCATGATTGTAGCAGAAGCTGTCCAGATTCTAAGAAAAGACATATTTTTAAATTTGCTATGTTTCAAGTTATTAAAAAAAAAAAAAAGTTTAGGAATTTGAGTTGGATTGAAGATACTGAACATTGACTAAGATTAGTGATCCCTGGATGTTCCTTTCCTACAGACACAACTATTAACTCTTCACTTCATTTCCCTCACTGTTTCTCTTTCTCCAATTCCAACCATTTATTTGTGGTAACCTAGATATCCTTAACCCCTAAGCCCAAGGCATGAAGAACCTGATGCTCATCATTCAATGTTGCTGTTGCTGTTCAGTCACCAAGTAGTGTCCAGCTCTTTGTGCCCCATGGACTGCAACGCACCAAGTCTCCCTGTCCCTCAATATCTCCATGAGTTTGCCCAAGTTCTTATCCATTGAGTCAGTGATACTATTCAACCATCTAATCCTCTGTCATCCCCTTCTCTTCCTGCCCTCAATTTTTCCCAGCATCAGAGTCTTTTCCAGTGAGTCATCTCCACATCATGTGGCCAAAGTTTTGGAGCTTCATCTTCAGCATCAATCCTTCCAATGAGTATTCAGGATTGATTTCTTTTAGGATTGACTGGTTTGATCTCCTTGCTGTCCAGGGGACTCTCAAGGGTCTTCTCCAGCATCACAATTTGAAAGTATCAGTTTTACCTTTAAGTTTTTTCTTTCCCAGCTTTATGAGAAAATAGACATAAAATCTTATTGGAAGACTTTTGTCTCTGCTAGAAAAGTTTCTTGTGTCTCTTGGCTCCCTAACCTTAGGCTTCTCCTAAGAAAATCTCCATTATTTTTTTCTTATAGATCTTTGTGTCAAGCTAAAAGTCTACTATGCTGCACTTCTTTCTAGATGACACTACTAGTAAGTTGGAAGAAAATGTCATAAAACAAAGATAGTTTATCCAAGATCTTTCTCAGCTTTGTTTCCTCCTTTCATTCTGGCTTAGCTCAAATCAAATTCAGGCTTCATCCTGCTGTCTCTTCTAATGCCATTTCATTTTTTTTTTTTTTTTTTGTAGTAACACAGTTACCTCATTGAGCTACTTTTCAATTAAATTTATAGTTAGCAAGTATGTCTGAGCAATACTATAACTTTTCTAGGTAATCCATTAAATTTTAAGCATCCTATTTATAGTCCTATTCTTTGGATGTTGTTGTTCAGTCACTCAGTCATGTCCAACTCTTTGTGACCCCATGGACTTCAGCATACCAGGCTCCCGTGTCCTTCACCATCTCCTGGAGTTTGCTCAAACTCATGTCTATCGAGTCGGTGATGCTATCCAACCATCTCATTCTCTATCGTCCTCTTCTCCTCCTGGCTTCAGTCTTTCCCAGCATCAGGGTCTTTTCTAATGAATCGTCTCTTCACATCAGGTAGCCAAAGTATTGGACCCTCAGTTTCAGCATTAGTCCTTCCAATAAATATTCAGAGTTGATTTCCTTTAGGATTGACTGGTTGGATCTCTTTGCAGTCCAAGACTCTCAAGAGTCTTCTCCAGTACCACAGTTCAAAAGCATCAGTTCTTGGCTGCTCAGACTTTTTTTTTATTGTCCAGCTCTCACATTTGTACATGACTACTAGAAAAACCATAGCTTTGACTATATGGACTTTTGTAGGCAAAGTAATGTCTCTGCTTTTCATATTATCTAGGTTTGTCATTGCTTTTCTTCCATGGAGCAAGCATCTTTTAATTTCATGGCTGCAGTCACCATCTTCCATGATTTTGGAACCCAAGAAAATAAAGTCTGTTACAGTTTCCATTGTTTCCCTGCCTATTTGCCATGAAGTGATGGGACCGAATGCCATAATCTTATTGTTTTGAATGTTGAGTTTTAAGCCAGATTTTCACTCTCCTCTTTTACGTTTATCAAGAAGCTCTTAAATTCCTCTTTGCTTTCTGCCATAAGGGTGGTGTCATCTGTTTATCTGAGGCTATTGGTATCTCTCCCAGCATCTTGATTCCAGCTTGTGCTTCATCCAGCCAAGCATTTGGCATGATGTACTCTGCATATAAGTTATATAAGCTTAGTGATGATATACATCCTTGACATACTCCTTTGTCAATTTTGAACCATTCTTTGGATAATGGTCATATAAAGCTACCATTTCTTATGCAGTATCACCTGCTACCATGTTCATTGGACAAAGACTAGCTTAACCAAATGGCAGCTCTGAAAAATGTGGTCCTCTGCCTTAATAAAGGTTACCTGCCTTTGTGGCATCTTCATGAGACACTCTGCCTGACTTGAGAGGACAAGCTAACCCAGGCACACTCCTTCCTGATACCTGGCTATTCCTTTTCTTACTAATTCTTCCATCTTTTTTCTCTTCAATTTTTCTTACATTACTTCTTCAATCATATCTTCACGGTTACTTCAACCTGATTATTTTCAGTCTCTGCAAGTTTTGGCATGGATAAGAGATTGATTTTTGTCACACAGCTTTACCTTTAAATGTGCTCTTTCCTGTTTAAATTTCTTCTCCATTTTTGCTCTTTCAGAGGGGGAAATATAATGTAAAATCTTGTGTGACTATTTCTATCTCTGCTACATAAGTTACTTGTTTCTCTTAGTTCTTCATTCTTCCTCTTTGAAAGCCCTTCATTTTGCAAGAGTATAAATGTAAGATCTGTGCAGAAAAAGCTTAAAGGACAGTAGTAGAAACCTACAGGGGCCATCTTCAGCAGGGAAGGTGAAGTGACCAAGTCATGAGGGCTTCCTTTTGATGCTAAATTAGGATTGCTCAAATTTTACAAAGCCTAGGATCGAGAACCACTCTACAGCTTCTGCAAGCTTCTTTCTTTCTATTCTCTCCAAGTATCTCTGCCAAAACAAACATATTTCTTGGAGATTTGAAAGAACCTCAGGATCATCTTCTAGTTTTGAAACATTTGTCTTTGAATAAGTTTATCTTCTTCCTTTCTTCTGATCTTAGTTTAGCCCAGTTTCATCTGATTACAAGAAGATACATGAGTTCTACTTCAGAGGAGAAAGTATAAATCCACATGCAATAAAGTAAACCCCTGGAAAGAGCTTCATACTTGCCTTCTGCAAAATCAGCAAATGTGGTATTATTGCTTTAGCTAGAGAACAGTCAGGACGAGTGAGGTTAATAGTGAGGGTTTCTCCATAACTGTATTTAAGTATACATTAATCCCTTCCTGGATATTTTTCAGAAATTAAGCCAATATTATATTTTTGTGAGCTATACTTGCACTCAACTTATTACATGATCTGGCATTAGGAAGGAGCAAGCAAGAACATTACTTTATTCTTTCTCCAAACTTCCCACTTCCTACCCACTCTTGTCTCACTTATTGCATGAAATTGTTCAGTCATTTTCAGTTATTAAAAAGTCTAGCCATTCTATTAACAATTTTTTCTCTTTTAAAAGTCAATAGCCTGATTAGTAAATCAAATAAAGTACTTGAGAGAGAAAATATGACTTCCAGAGATACTGGTCTCCCTGTGTTAATAATTTAGAATATAGAAATGTCTATATAACATTTATAAATATTTCTCAATAATTAAACAACTAGTGCAAAACACAAAAGTTTCAAATACTAATCACTGTAAGAAATGAGACTCTACAGTACTACCAGTACCAATATCTTCCATTTTTAACCATCAATTCTGTGGCAAGTTTGGTCCACTAAATTATTTATATATTAATTCATTTAATCCTCATAGGGACCTTACAGAGTCACTATCGTCACCATTTTAGAGACAAGGAAGCTGATATTCAGAGGAGATGCCACTAGCACCCAAAGAACACAAAATAAGTCATTATCTCCAGTCCTTAGTCAAGTTAAGAAATAGATCAAAACTAGCTAAAGACTATGAGGAGGATAATGACGATGATTTTTCTATGTGTTATATAGCATTTGTGTGGATCCTGGTAAATACTGTTAGCAAATGAGCCATTTGGTCCTTCCCACTGCAGGACGAGAAAAAAAATTTTTGTACAATCTTTAAAAGCATCCAGATATTACATGCTTTGACAGAAGTATGCAAATATAAGATTAAAGAAATTTTAAAAAAGAAACATGACCACAAATATTAGAATACTTATCATGCTGAAGAATTTTTTTAGTGGCAGAATTAGATTTCAGTTGTGCAGATTTATTTTTGGCTTATAGAGGCAGAGAGTTTATTTTTTGAATTGGAGTATAATTGCTTTACAATGTTGTGTTATTTTCTGCTATACAACAAAGTGAATCAGCCATATGTATACACATGTTCCTGTTTTTTGGATTTCCTGTATCATCCCACAACAGTCAGAATGGCCATCATCAAAAAATATACAAACACTAAATGAGGGTGTAGAGAAAAGGGAACCCTCTTACACTGTTGGTGGGGCAGAGAGTTTTGTTCTGAAACTGAATCCATTTTCACTGATATAAACATGGGTTTGTTCAATTTGCCAATGGAAATCTTAAAATGAGAGATGTAGTCTTAAATGTCAGCTCTGATCAGGAAGCAAATGGCAGATTCATTGTGATATCCAAAAACAAGGGAGCATCCTCGATGTTTACAAAGACAGTGACATATAACCAAGATATAAAAAAATGGAAACTGCTATAAGAGCCATTCAGGGAACAAATGGGGAAATTTAACTATGAATTTGGGAAAGAAAATGTGAGAAGTATACAGTGTGCTTCTAACTGAGGTGACAGATGGTATTATAGTAGTCTCTCCTGGGAGACTTTCCTGCTGAACTCAGGGTCCTGCCTCAAGGATTAATGTCAGACAGCATCCCACAGATACGTAAGGGAGGCATCTTTTCTTAAGAGAACAGCGGATATCAAATCAGTTCCCTGGTGGTTCCACCAGAAGCGTTCAACCTGTAAACAAGAATCCAGTCGATTTCTCTCTGAAAAGTACCAGCTGGTCACACTGCTCAGAAGTAGTGGTGCTGAAACGTGACTTCTAGTTGTCTGCCTCCAGGTATATGAATAACAACCTGGAGAACAGAGCCCCTTAATGACACACAACTCTGGCATAACAAGTCTTCGTAGCGATGATGCTACTGAAACCATTTTCCTTCTGGTTGAAAAAAGAAAATAAAAGTATCACACATCACAGGCAAAAAATGCATTGTAGATTATAAAGTGCAAGAAAAGCTCAAAATTTACGTTAATGTAAGAATATCTTTATGACACATCTAGATAGGAAAGAATTTCTACAGGTACAAAAGATAGAGAAAAGTTGATAATTTTTTAAAGCTTTTACATTAAAAAGTCTTAAAATCGACTATCCACTGCCTTAAGAAAACCTTTCCTTAAACAACTGCCTACAATTAAGACTTATTAATTTTCCATAGATATCTCCAATACTGTAAATATCATTCCAGGATAATGTCTGTAAAATTTTTGATGCTTTTGTTTCTGGCACAGTTCTGTGATTTTGTGAAATCAAACACCTGTGCAATGAACCCTAAAATACATTAATAGTATCCATAGATGGGCACTTGCTGGGAAATACTGAAGATTAAAATGGAGAGGCAATTCGTCAATTCGTGCAGATGCGGATGGACTATCATACAGAGTGAACCCATATAATGTAGATTCTAGAAAAATGGTACAGATCCTCTCATCTGCAAAGCAGAAATGCAGACACAGACATAGAGATCAAACATGTAGACACCAATGGTGAAGTGGGGTGGAGGGTGGGATAAATTGGGAAATTGGGATTTATATACATACACTACCAATACTACGTTATCAGTTCAGTTCAGTCACTCAGTCGTGTCTGACTCTTTGTGACTCCATGGACTGTAGTGCACCAGGCTTCCCTGTCCATCACCAACTCCTGGAGCTTTTTCAAACTCATGTCCACTGAGTTGGTGATGCCATCCAACAATCTCAGCCTCTGTCATCCCCCTCTCCTCCTGCCTTCAATCTTTCCCAGCATCAGGGTCTTTTCAATGAGTCAGTTCTTCACATCAGGTGGCCAAAGCACTCGAGTTTCAACTTCAGCATCAGTCCCTCCAGTGAATACTCAGGATTGATTTCCTTTAGGATTGACTGGCTTGATCTCCTTGCAGGGGACTCTCAAGAGTCTTTCCCAACACCGCAGTTTAAAAGCATCAATTCTTTGGCACTCAGCTTTCTTTATGGTTCAACTCTCACATCCACACATGACTATTGGAAAAACCATAGCTTTGAGTATATGGACCTTTGTCAGTAAAGTAATGTCTCTGCTTTTTAATATGCTATCTAGGTTCATCATAGCTTTTCATCCAAGGAGCAAGCATCTTTTAATTTCATGGCTGCAGTCACCATCTGCAATGGTTTTGGAGTCCAAGAAAATAAAGTCTGTCACTGTTTCCACTGTTTCCCCATCTATTTGCCATGAAGTGATGGGACCAGATGCCATGATCTTAGTTTTTTGAATGTTGAGTTTTAAGCCAACTGTTTCACTCTCCTCTTTCATTTCCTTTATTTCCTTCTCCCTTTCATTTCCTCCTCCCATTCTGCCATAAGGGTGGTGTCATCTGCATATCTGAGGTTATTGGTATTTCTCGCAGCAATCTTGATTCCAGCTTTTGCTTCATTCAGACCAGCATTTCTCATGATGTACTCTGCATATAAGTTAAATAAGCAGGGTGACAATATACAGGGTGATACTCTGTATAAAATAAATAACTAATGAGAAGATACTGTATAATACAGGGAACTCTACTCAGTGCTCTGTGGTGACCTAAATGGGAAAGAAATCCAAAAAAAGAGGGGATATATGTATAGGTAGAGCTGACTCATTTTGCTGTACAGTAGAAACTAACAGAACATTGTAAACACCAGTAAAAATTAATTTAAAAACAGAACAAACAAAAAACTGCAGAAGCAGGGAGGAAAAAAGGAAGATGGTTGGAATAAAAACCTTCAATTACTATTTTTTCCTTCCTTTTTTCCATGCCTGTGCTGTCTCTTCGAGAAACCCAGAATGAGATCACTCCTCACATACGTTCCTACTTACATGTTGGCTTTTGGTGGGTTTATCTGTTCTGAGTAATTAGCTGGGATGCCGGGGGAATATGAGGGATGTCAGACCTGTCAGTCAGAGGGACCATGTGGGAGGTCTGAGAGTACTGCTAGAATGTGGTAGTGCCTTTCTTTTCATATAAAGAAGTTTTTCATCTTCTTTAAAAATTAGTTCTCAAAGTACACTGTTGACCATATGATTTCTGGTCCTGTCTGGATGCTGTTTGCCAGGTCTTACAATAAGGGGCACGCATAGGTCAGGCACTGCATTGACGTACTCACACACACACTATACACACAGATCCCTAGAATTGTACCTCTATCTATATTAATCATTTTGTGTTTTTATGTTTTAAAACTTGTATAGTTCCCTAAGCTTCACAAGTAGGAACTGCGTGGCTATTGCCTATCCTGTGAACAGCTTTCAGTGACTTGTTTTTGTTGTTTAGTCACTGAGTCCTGTCTGATTCTTTCATGACCCCATGGACTGTAGCCCACCAGGCTCCTCTGTCCATGGGATTTCCCAGGCAAGAATACTAGAGTGGGTTGCCATTTCCTTCAGAGGATCTTCCTGAGCCAGAGATGGAACCCAAGTCTCCTGCATTGCAGGCAGATTCTTTCCCACTGAGCCACCAGGGAAGCCCACTCAGTGAATTTCTTGCATCAGATTGATCTGGAGGAGGCATTTCAGAGATTGATTTTTATCCTATTATCCTCAATCTGTCTTAACAGTTCTATTTTCCACATTTAGTAGAAAAACCCGGAGTCCCGAGTATCAGGTTGGGGAAAGTTTGGCCAAGTGACTGGGGCAAGGAGGTGACAGCAAGAATCTAGTTCTATTTCAGGTAAGAAAACTAAGTGGACAGTTAAGCCACGGAGAAGAAGGTGAAGGTTATCCAAGAACACACTGTCCTAATTTAGTGCCCGTGACATGCAGGACACTGCTAGAACATTACAGGGTCTCACAAGTGCACATAGATGGATCAGCCCCAGGAATATATTTCAACATGTTCTTTCCTCTTGCACCCCTCCCTTCCTCCCCCAAGAGCAAAAGGCTGAAAAGAATTTAGGAACCAATCCCTCCAAACAGAAAAGGGTATACTCTAGTTCTAAAGGTGCTTGATGAAAAAAATTTAAGTTAAAATTACCTTAGAGACTGAAAGTAATGGAAATAATTCACGTATTAAAAGCATTTTGCGTTAAACTTTTAGAAAAAAAAAATGGACTCAAGTAGCTGAATTTAGGGCTTCCCTTGTGGCTCAGTGGTAAAGAACCTGAATGTCAATTCAGGAAAAGCAGATTCAATCCCTGGGTAGCAAGGATCCCCCGGAGAAGGGAATGGCTACCTGTTCCAGTATTCTTGCCTGGGAAATCCCATGGACATTGTATTGTATTGACTACTACAATACAAACAATAGTAAATAATCCATTGAATGCCCAACAATGGCCTTGCTTTTTTAAAATTCTTTTCCATTTTTTGACCAAGAGTCTATTGAATAGATAAATGAGCACAAGACACAAGATTTGGCAGAAAATACTTTTTTGTGGATATGAGAATTGTCAGTATAAAAACTACAAAATTACCTAGCGAAAAGTGAAAGTCACTCAGTCTTATCTGACTCTTTGCAACCCCATGGACTGTCTATGGAATTCTCCAGGCCATGGAGTGGGTAGACTTTCCCTTCTCTAGGGGATCTTCCCAACCCAGGAATCGAACCCAGGTCTCCCATATTGCAGGCAGATTCTTTACCAGCAGAGCCACAAGGGAAGCCAATTACCTAGTAACTCAGGTCAAAACACCCAATGGAAACCTTTTAAAATACTGATGCAAATCTAGAATTTGGGTGGCTTATTTTTTGTTGGGGAAGGAAATAGAGTAGGGTGAGGAAAATAATCTTCAAAATTCCCAATTTACATTTGGTGGCAAAATAATGTGTGCTTTAACACAAATTTTAAAAGAAAGCAATTATTTGAACTCAAAGCATTATTTTCCTCCTTAAATTGTTTTCACTTAAATATTAAGATTTTCCTCTTCTAAGAAGTCAAATGGAGAGCAAGTACAGCTGTATTTTTCTTTGAACATGGGAATGGCTTTTACAGTAGTTATAAGTTTGATTTTATCCAGAGACAGACTCTCCCAAAGGAAGATTTATCAACTAGGTCAGCATCCTGTACAAATATTCTCAAACAGTTGTTGAAACAGTTGTTTATCAACAATATCGAATGACATCTGCTCTGCCCCTGGCAATGAGAGGAGGGTAACTAGAGATGTAAGTCTTATTTCTTTCCCCACATACTTTGCATACTTGGTTCCAGGACTTATTTGTTATGACAATCAACTGGGAAGATAGAGCAAAAACATTGATTACATTGGAAAAGGTGGATAGTTAACAGAAGAAGAAAATAGAACAACTAGATTAGCTAGGGAAATGAGAGAAAGACAAAAATAGTATGAGTCGTCAGGCTGGGAATATTTGCAGTCAAAGAAGAGCAAGGATACAGAGGAGGTCCCATATTCACAGGAAGCTGAGAGTGGAAAAAGGAATTTAAAATATGTTGCTGGGACTTCCTTGGCAGTCCAGTACTTTCAATGTAGGGAGTGAAGATTCAGTCCCTGGTTGAGGAACTAAGATCCCATGTGCCCCTTGGCAAAAAATAAACAAATAAAAGATCACCATAGATCACTCATACTTAAAAAAAAAAGAAGAAGAAGAATCTTATTTTAAAAATTAAAAATAAAATGCATTGCTGTTTTGTACATGTAGCCTACTTTGGCAATATCTTGAGATGCTTTGCTTTTAACTTATTTATCTGTCTCCCAGACTCTGATTTCTGTGGCTGAGACAACCTGCAGACATGACCGGGCAAGCCATCCATCAACCTTGATCTGTCTTCATCCAGATTCTGTGCCCATCACCATTCTACTCTACCCCCAAGTTTCTAAGACAATGAACTAGTAGTGGTGAAATGTTTGACTAATAAAGATGCGGAGTCAGGGCCGTGTGCTGGGGTGGTTACCCAGTCAGGATAGAGAACCGAGACATGAGGAAGCAAAGGGAACAGGCGGCATGTGAATGACACAAGACCTAACCCATCATCTAAACACTGGTCTAGCTGACGTCCATGAGACCACTCGTGTTCCTATCATTCTCCCATTTTCCATCCAAATATAGGAGGTAGGTCTGATTCACGTATGGGCAAACATCCTGACTTACTTCTCAGACCCTAAATCATTCTTTTTCTTACAACCTCAGCTGCCCCAACTCCAACCAACTTTGTATTTAACAGGTTCCGAGGTTATTTCTGCTAAGCAGCAACCAGCTGACCACAGAGGTGCCTTCATCCATAGAACAACTTCCCACTTGCACAAATGTGTTTGTTCACCTGCAGATTCATAACACTTGCTGACATCTAGACACGTCTGGGGCATCCAGTGGCATTTGTACAGTGTGCCTTCATAAAACACAAAAACCCATGATAAGCTCCACAGTTGGCTGAAGAGTCATTAGGACCATAAGATTTCGTATCCCAAGAAACTCTGTAGCAAACTTAAATGTTTGCCTTAAGGCAAGTTAACTCAAAAGAAAATCTGGATGAAAAAATACGCAGTAGATCACAACCTTACAACATTGCCCAATTCTGAGCATTTGAGTCCTCAATATTCCATTCCTGCTTTCACCCTTCTCCACTTCATGCACACCAAGGTTGATTAAATACATTTTTCTGTGTATGTGAATAAGATTTTTGCAAGATGTTTATGAATTCGAAGACTTTTCTGGGGACTAAAAGCCCCGGCTGAGACACTCCACTTGCAGGGTTCATAAATCAAATAGCTGAACCTTTCTTACCTCTGGCAGATGCAGCTACAAATATTCTCAGTCAGCACAATAGTGAAAATGAGGAAGCGACATTAAAATACTCACATCCAAGTTTTAAATTCCCTCACTAAAGCTATCGTGCAAAGGAGTGAAATATATTTAAAAACTACCATTTTAGCCTCTCCCATTCTAATTTCCCTCTTATATAAGATAATTTGAAGCCATAATGGTCTTGATAAACAATCAAGGAGAAAGTAGCTTCTTAACAAGATTTTTTTCTTTTTTGCACATTTTAGGATTAAGGTGAAAATTTTATTTTTTCATAATCTCTTAACTAAATCTATATAGATGAGATGTCATGTAAATTATTTTAATCATATGACTATTGATTTGGTTTTTAAAAAATACTATTTTAGACATTTATCAGCAAGGCTTTCAGTGTATTAGTCTGCAAAGTATCACTGAAATTATGTTTTCTTTTTCTGATGACTAACACTTTGATCTCATAACGCTATTTCTTTTCACTGTACTGATTAGAGTTTGAAATTGATTTCATAAACTTGATATCCACTTTTAACATTACTGAAAATCTATCTCCCATATACTAAATAACTACCATTAGCAATATAATTGGAGAAGGCAGTGGCACCCCACTCCAGTACTCTTGCCTGGAAAATCCCATGGATGGAGTAGCCTGGTGGGCTGCAGTCCATGGGGTCGCTAGGAGTCGGACATGACTGAGCGACTTCGCTTTCAATTTTCACTTTCATGCACTGGAGAAGGAAATGGCAACCCACTCCAGTGTTCTTGCCTGGAGAGTCCGGGGACCGGGAAGCCTGGTGGGCTGCCGTCTGAGGGGTCGCACAGAGTCAGACACGACTTAGCAGCAATATAATGTGACATATATATGTGTTAGCATAATACTTATAATGTGTTAGTATTATATGTAATACAACATGTATATATTCATATGCATTTATTGTATAATATATATGATTCCTTTAGCTCAAATATTCTATTTTTTTCTGTTTTTGTCATTGGGTTGTTTTTTAAACTCTTGATGGCTTTTTCTGTTTTTGTCATTTTTAGTAGTAAGTTTATGGACAAGTTTTACAACCAAACCGGGTTTATGCTTTGATGGCATCATGTCTAGGCATTAAACAAAACAACTGTAGCAATTTACAGATTAACCACAATAAACAGAAACATGCATCTTTTTGAAGAACAATAAATATGACTAATTTTTTTTAGCTTTTTACTCATGATATTACCCATTTAGATCATTCTGAAAGCATCATTTTATTTCATCTATTGAAAAAAGTATCATCTGATTCTTATTTTAATATATTTATAAAGAAAATACTTTTCAGTGTTTTGAGCAATTTTCAAATGGATGATAAAATGAAATCAAAGAAAGAATAATATTTCAAGCCTAACATTTTCTATGGATCAAAACTGGCTTTGAACTTCAAGTTAAATGGAAATATGTCAAGAAAAGGTTATTTTTAACAATTATTTTCAGTGTTTTTCTATTGTTCTGTGTGTGTGTGTGTGTGATCTAGTTTCATAGTTTTCTTTTATTCTGCTTTTCAAAGACCAAAAGATGATCTGATCCATAAATAAAGAATAGATATGGAACAGGTATTAAAATGCAGCCACAAAGTGAAGAGTGAAAAAAATATGACTCCAGTGAACAAGGTGTCATTTTATCTGATGTAGAAAAATTCACCTGGTTATCCTTCTTAAGTAAACTCAATTGATTGAGTTTTTCAATCATTTCAGGCCTAAATTTGAACTAATTGAGAATAGACTCCAATCCTGTTGAATCTTCCTGAGACTCGTGATAAACACTATGGCGGCTCCTCTCCTTCAGTGATGGACAGGAGTGACCCTCTACCTCTCAGGTGTCAGACACCATCGTCCTCTGCTGACATCTTCTGTCATCTGTTCCATCAGCACTACCCCCCCACCCCCCCCCAAAACCCCAGAATTTCCACCAGCCACAGTGTAACTATGACTCATCCAGTACCAGCCACAGAGTCACTCTTCATCCTTTGCTAGCTTGTCCTTCATCTGCAGAAAAATCCTCAGGGGTCCCCAACTCCCTTTTCCCCCACTTATTCTCCTCCCCCTTCTCCTACACCCTAATCTGAGGCATGCACAGGCCCCTAGGATATCTGAGCTCTGGAAAGATAAGCGGCAACCCCCGCCTCTCACATGGAAGTCACCTTGCTACAGCCATGCCAGGACATTCTCAATGAGACGCTCTGTCTCCTGTTTGTCTGGGGAGTGAGGGACCAGACCTCTGCTCTCAAGTCCTTATACCTCATAGGTGCTTCTATTATCTTCTGCCCTGCACTCACTGCCCTGGAACAAGGGTGGGCAGGGCGGGGGTCCTGTGCTGCACCCAGCCAGCTAAGCCCTTCTCTGACCTTGCCTCCACACCCACCCCACGCTGTCCAAGGGCAGAGAAACCTGCTCAGATTTAACTTCAAGTTCAAAGCTTTGATGTTTCATGCCCAAACCTAAATTTCCAAATGTTCACAAAGTGTATCTTGGGTTTCAAGAATCTCTTCCAAAACTCCCAAAGGTGGTGAAGAAGCGAATCTTTTTTCACTTGGAGGAAAGGCGAGGGGAAGTCATAAGTCCAGTAAGTGTAAGGGAAAAAAATCTCATCGTTAGTATCTCAGGTTCATTATTCTGCTACAACTGTTTTCCATGATGAACAATGTAAAGAGAAACTTGAGGACAATTGTAATGAGTATATTTAAAGCATTGAAAGATGTGAAATTTCTCTTCAATCAAAGTGTCTCTTTGATTTTAATTTCCTAACTGTGACTTAACATTATGGCAGTTCAGTTTTTACATCTTTCTATGAATATATTTTTAGTGCTTTACTCAGAAAGGAATAACAGTATTTCAGAATGTCTAAGGTAATTAAAAATAATCAAGACAAATTTATTCCCACAGAAAAGCATTACTACTAAAAACCCCTTAAAAAAAAAAACCAAATTTACATCATATAATAAACAGTCACCTCAGAATAGAACATACAGATGTATTTCGATTATATACAGTGTTTTTTTATTTCCCTCATTTTATTATAATTCCAATGGTGTGTCTGCAAATGCACAATGATCCATTAATTAAAAGTTAATTAATTGAAAAACCCAGCCAAACTAAATGTAAGCCGATATCAACTCTTTTAGATTAACATTAGTTCAATGAAACCTCAAATATGCATTTTTGCTTTAACACAGAACCTACATTCTCTTTAGTAAGTGAATAGAATAAGATTTTAGACATGTGTTATATCATTTTCCAAGTGCTATCTTACCTAGTAATCTCATCTTCAGAGCCTGCTTCTTGCCTCTTTCATTGTGACACTGTTTACATTTTAAAAATGGGATGATGATGCAGACAGAAAAAGGGAAAAGGGAAAGAAATAAATTAGAGAAAAAAGGTACTTTTATACAATGGTTATCAAAACTAATAATTTCTTTAAATCATTTATTATAACCGTCATTTTAAAGTTCATCCCTCCCTTCTTCTACACCTGCCCACAGGTTTGCATCCTCATCTTTGAAAGAAAGAGTAAAAGAGAAGGTCTAGGATTTCAAAAAGGACATTCTAAACAGCTGAAAAACCTCAAACCAAAGAAAAATGTTGCTATCAGTGTTTGTCAAATACTAGAACATTAAAACGCTTACCAAAAATGTGATTGCTTACTTGTAGGGTATGTTCAGCATCTCGGTGCTAAGAAATCTTCCAGAGTAGACATAACTTACCATCCAAAGAGGAAACTTCAAGGATGAGTCTGGCCTAATTCTCCATCCTAAAGGAGATCAGTCCTGGGTGTTCATTGGAAGGACTGATGCTGAAGCTGAAACTCCAATACTTTGGCCACCTGATTCAAAGAGCTGACTCATTTGAAAAGACCCTGATGTTGGGAAAGATTGAAGGCAGGAGGAGAAGGGGACGACAGAGGATGAGATGGCTGGATGGCATCACTGACTAGATGGACATGAGTTTGAGTGAACTCCGGGAGTCGGTGATGGACAGGGAGGCCTGGCGTGCTGCGATTCATGGGGTCGCAAAGAGTCAAACATGACTGAGCGACTGAACTGAATTGAACTGAAAGATAGATAAAGACTGATCCTGTAATTAAACACTTCCCCAAGTGTTTTTAAATTCCCCAATTTAGTTGCTATTTTTGTTATGGATTATTGATCCTTTTATAATATTTTGGAGGTAACAGCAAAGACAAGGTTGATTTTTCTGTTCTTTAACGTACATTAACAATGACCTCTCTCCTATATCCAGGCAATGAATACAAATATGTGTTGATCACCTACTAAAGTGGTGATAAATTCTGTAGGAGAATATAAAAATGTACTGCTGCTGCTGCTGCCAAGTCGCTTCCGTCGTGTCCGACTCTGTGCGACCCCATGGACTGCAGCCTACCAGGCTTCTCCGTCCATGGGATTCTCCAGGCAAGAACACTGGAGTGGGTTGCCATTTCCTTCTCCATAAAAAATGTACAGCCATCAGAAAACATAGAAAATAAAATATGGAGGCCATTTTAAGAGAAAAGCTGAAAAAACTGCAGCAGAGACAAAGTTTTATCTGAGTTCAAAATAAGGAACACATACTTTTGGCCTGAAGAGTATCAAGAGGGTTTTATTTTTCTTTTTTTTAAATTAATTAATTTATTTTAATTTGAGGCTAATTACAATATTGTAGTAGTTTTGCTATACATTGACATGAATCAGCCACGAGTATACATGTGCTCCCCATCCTGAACCCCCTCCTAGCTCCCTCCCCATCTCATCCCTCAGGGTCATCCCAGTGCACCAGCCCTGAGCACCTGCTTCATGCATCAAACCCAGACTGGTGATCTGTTTCACATATGATACTATACATGTTTCAATGCTATTTTCCCAAACCATCCCACCCTCGCCCTCTCCCACAGAGTCCAAAAGACTGTTCTTTACATCTGTATCTCTTTTGCTGTCTCGCATACAGGGTCATCGTTACCATCATTCTATACTGTATTGGTGTTTTCCCTTCTGACTTACTTCATTCTGTATAATAGGCTCCAGTTTCATCCACCTTATTAGAACTGATTCAAATGCATTCTTTTTGATGGCTGAGTAATATTCCATCATGTATATGTACCACAGCTTTCTTATCCATTCATCTGCTGATGGACATCTAGGTTGCTTCCATGTCCTGGCTATTGTAAACAGTGCTGCAATGAACATTGGGGTACACGTGTTTCTTTCAATTCTGGTTTCCTTGGTGTCTATGCCCAGCAGTGGAATTGCTGGGTCATATGGCAGTTCTATTTCCAGTTTTTTAAGGAATCTCCACACTGTTCTCCATAGTGGCTGTACTAGTTTGCATTCCCACCAACAGTGTAAGAGGGTTCCCTTTTCTCCACACCCTTTCCAGCATTTATTGTATGTAGACTTTTTGATAGCAGTGATTCTGACCGGTGTGAGATGGTACCTCATTATAGTTTTGATTTGCATTTCTCTGATAATGAGTGACGTTGAGCATCTTTTCATGTGTTTGTTAGCCATCTGTATGTCTTCTCTGGAGAAATGTCTGTTTAATTCTTTGGCCCATTTTTTGATTGGGTAGTTTATTTTTCTGGAATTGAGCTGCAGGAGCTGCTTGTATATTTTTGAGATTAATTCTTTGTCAGTTGCTTCATTTGCTGTTATGTTCTCCCATTTTGAAAGCTGTCTTTTCACCTTGCTTATAGTTCCTTCATTTTGCAAAAGCTTTTAAGTTTAGTTAGGTCCCATTTGTTTATTTTTGCTTTTATTTCCATTACTCTGGGAGGTGGATCATAGAGGATCCTGCTGTGATTTATGTCAGAGAGTGATTTGCCTATGTTGTCCTCTAGGAGTTTTATAGTTTCTGGTCTTACATTTAGATCTTTGATCCATTTTGAGTTTATTTTTGTGTATGGTGTTAGAAAGTGTTCTAGTTTCATTCTTTTACAGGTGGTTGACCAGTTTTCTCAGTACCACTTGTTAAAGAGATTGTCTTTCCTCCATTGTATATTCTTGCCTCCTTTGTCAAAGATAAGGTGTCCATGCTGCTTCTGCTAAGTCATTTCAGTTGTGTCCGACTCTGTGTGACCACATAGACGGCAGCCCACCAGGCTCCCCTGTCCCTGGGATTCTCCAGGCAAGAACACTGGAGTGGGTTGCCATTTCCTTCTCCAAGGTGTCCATAGGTGCATGGATTTATCTCTGGGCTTTCTATTTTGTTCCATTGATCTATATTTCTGTCTTTGTGCCAGTACCATACTGTCTTAATGACTGAAGCTTTGTCATAGATCCTGAAGTCAGGCAGGTTGATTCCTCCAGTTCCATTCTTCTTCCTCAAGATTGCTTTCGCTATTCGAGGTTTTTTGTATTTCCATACAAATTGTGAAATTTTTGTTCTAGCTCTGTGAAGAATATTGTTGGTAGCTTGATAGGGATTGCATTGAATCTATAGATTGTGTTGGGTAGTATACTCATTTTCACTATATTGATTCTTCCAATCCATGAACATGGTATATTTCTCCATCTATTTGTGTCATCTTTGATTTCTTTCACCAGTGTTTTATAGTTTTCTATATGTAGGCCTTTTGTTTCTTTGGGTAAATTTATTCCTAAATATTTTATTCTTTTCATTGCAATGGTGAATAGAATTGTTTCCTTAATTTCTCTTTCTGTTTTCTCATTGTTAGGAATGCAAGGGATTTCTGTGTGTTGATTTTATATCCTGCAACTTTACTATATTCATTGATTAGCTCTAGTAATTTTCTGGTGGAATGTTTAGGGCTTTCTCTGTAGATTATCATGTCATCTGCAAACAGTGAGAGTTTTACTTCTTTTTTTCCAATCTGGATTCCTTTTATTTCTTTTTCTTCTCTGATTGCTGTGGCCAAAACTATGTTGAACAATAGTGATGAGAGTGGGCACCCTTGTCTTGTTCTTGACTTTAGGGGAAATGCTTTCTATTTTTCACCATTGAGGATAATGTTTGGTGTGGGTTTATCAAATGTGGCTTTTATTATGTTGAGGTATGTTCCTTTTATGCCTGATTTCTGGAGGGTTTTTATCATAAATGGATGTTGAATTTCGTCAAAGGCTTTCTCTGCATCTATTGAGATAATCATATGGTTTTTATCTTTCAATTTGTTAATGTGGTATATCACATTGTTTGCTTTGCAGATATTAAAGAATCCTTGCATCCCTGCGATAAAGCCCACTTGGTCATGATGTATGAGCTTTTAAATATGTTGTTGGACTCTGTTTGCTAGAATTATATTAAGGATTTTTACATCTACGTTCATCAGTGATAGCAGGTGCCAGTTCATGGGACCTCCAAAATGGGTCAGGACTGTGATCAAATGGAGCACAGCAGGTCCTTTCCAGTAAAAAGAACTGAAAAGGAAGGAGAGCAAATGTGATGTGGTTAATCCAGAAAACACCAAAGGCCCCAAATCACAAAATCTTCCAATGTTGACACATTCTTCAAGTACTATGGCAAGGGAGATTCTTTTTAAAATGAAAATTAAATACCTGAGCATCCTGTATCAATTGTTTAAATAAAAGCCAATAACACACAAATCTTCTCTAAGTTTCTGACTTCACCACCAAGCACAAGAAGTCACATATGTCCATTTTAATATGAACACAGTAAAATGAACAAGGGTCAGTAGACAATTATAATAAAAATCCTGCCATTTATCTGTCTTTTATCTGCTTTAAGTACTATGACAAGGGAGATCCTTTTTAAAATGAAAATTAAATACCTGAGCATCCTCTATCAATTGTTTAAATAAAAGCCAATAACACACAAATCTATTCTAAGTTTCTGACTTCACCAACAAGCACAAGAAGTCACATAGGTACATTTGAATATGAACACAGTAAAATGAATGAGGGTCAGTAGACAATTATAACAAAAATCCTGCCATTTATCTTCTGAGGGACTGCATGTCAGTTACTAGACTCTCTGAGTCTCACCTAGAGGCAGGAGATAATAAAACTTCCCTCAGGGGTTTCCCTGGCGGTCCAGTGAATAAGACTTCATCTTTCCAATGCAGGGAACATGGCTTCCTTGCCCTAGTTAGGGGACCAAGATCCCATATGCCACACAACGTGGCAAAAATTAAAAATAAACCTGCTCCAACTTTATCCTGTGCTTGTTCACTTCAGTTCAGTCGCTCAGTCATATTCAACTCTTTGCAGTCGTGTGTACTGCAGCACACCAGGATTCCCTGTCCATCATCAACTCTTGGAGCCTGCTCAAACTCATATCCATAGAGTCGGTGATGTCACTTAACCATCTCAGCCTCTGTAATCCCCTTCTCCTCCCACCTTCAATCTTGCCCAGCATCAGGGTCTTTTCCAATGAGTCAGGTCTTCACATCAGGTGGCCAAAGTATTGGAGCTTCAACTTCAGCATCAGTCCTTCCAATGAATATTCAGGAATGACTTCCTTTAGGATTGACTGGTTTGATCTCCTTGCAGTCCAAGGGACTCTCAAGAGTCTTCTCCAACACCACAGTTCAAAAGCATGAATTCTTCAGTGCTCAACCTTCTTTTGGTCCAACTCTCTTATCCATATGTGACTACTGGAAAAACCATGGCTTTGACTATACAGACCTTTGTTGGCAAAATAATGTCTCTGCTTTTTAATATGCTGTCTAGGTTGGTCATAGCTTTTCTTCCAAGTAGCAAGCATCTTTTAATTTCATGGCTGCAGTCACCATCTGCAGTGATTTTAGAGCCCAAGAAAATAAAGTCTCCCACTGTTTCCATTGTTTCTCCATCTATTTGCCATGAAGTGATGGGACCAGATGCCATGATCTTAGTTTTTTGAATGGTGAGTTTTAAGCCAACTTTTTCAATCTTCTCTTTCACTTTCATCAAGAGGCTCTTTAGTTCTTCTTTGCTTTCTCCCATTAGGGTGGTGTCATCTGTATGTCTGAGGTTATTGATATCTCTCCCAGCAATGTTGATTCCAGCTTGCACTTCATCCAGCCTGGCACTTCTCATGATGTATTCTTCATATAAGTTTAATAAGCAAGGTGACAATATACAGATTGACATACTCCTCTACCAATTTGGAACCAGTCTGTTGTTCCATATATGGCTCTAACTGTTGCTTCTTGACCTGCATACAGATTTCTCATGAGGCAGTTAAGGTGGTCTGGTATTTCCATCTCTTTATGAATTCTCTGTAGTTTGTTGTGATCCACACAGTCAACAGCTTTAGCATAGTCAGTGAAGCAGAAGTGGATATTTTTCTGGAACTCCCTTGCTTTTTCTATGACTCAACAGATGTTGGCCATTTGATATTTGGTTCCTCTGCCTTTTCTAAACCCAGCCTGAACATCTGGAAGTTCTTGATTCACATACTATTGAAGCCTAGCTTGGAGAATTTTGAGTATTACTTTGCTAGCCTGTGAGATGAGTACAATTGTGTGTAGTTTGAACATTCTTTGGCACAGGCTTTCTTTGGAATTGGAATGAAAACTGACCTTTGCAAATCCTGTGTTCACTGCTGAGTTTTCCAAGTTTGCTGGCATGTTGAGTGCAGCATTTTAACAGTATCACCTTTGAGGATTTGAAATAGCTCAGCTGGAAGTCCATCACCTCCACTAGCTTTGTTCTTAGTGATTCTTCCTAAGGCCCACTTGACCTTGCACTCCAAGATGTGTGCCTCTAGGTGAGTGGTCACACCACTGTGGTTATCTGGGTCATTAAGATCTTTTTTGTATAGTTCTTCTGTGTATTCTTGCCACCTCGTCTTAATATCTTCTGCTTCTATTAAGTCCATTTCTATCCTTTATTGTGTCCATCTTTGCATGAAATGTTCCCTTGGTATCTCTAATTTTCTTGAAGAGATCTCTAGTCTTTCCCATTCTGTTGTTTTCCTCTGTTTCTTTGCATTGATCACTGAAGAAGGCTTTCTTATCTCTCCTTGCTATTCTTTGGAAATCTGCATTCAGATGGATATATCTTTCCTTTTTTCCTTTGCCTTTTGCTTCTCTTCTTTTCTCAGCTATTTTGAAGGCATCCTCAGACAAACATTTTGCCTTTTTGCATTTCTTTTTCTTGGGGATGGTCTTGATCACTGCCTCCTGTACAATGTCATGAACCTCCATCCATAGTTCTTCAGGCACTCTATCATATCTAGTCCCTTGAATCTATTTGTCACTTCCACTGTGTAATCATAAGGGATATGATTTAGGTCTTACCTGAATGGTCTAGTGGTTTTCCCTATTTTCTAGTGGTCTAGTGGTTTTGAGGTCATTGTTGGTTGTTGAGGACACTAAAGAAAATGGAATTCAAAGGGAAATAAACACTTTGAAAAATTTATTATTTGGTAGCACAGTTATATGAGAAAGGTGATCCTTGCATGCTTCAGTTTTCACAGACACAAACACGCACACACAGAAATGATTGACTCTTTTCTTTTGCTTTTCCTTTTTTGAGAACAGACAAGCAGTGAATATGTGTCTGGATGTGCAAGGGTCTTCCTGCGACTACAAGAAGCCTCCCAGAACATGTCTTCCATTATGATGGAGCTCTGTCCTGCTTCCAGGAAACCTCTGAAGGTCCATCATGAAAATCATCCAGAGATCAGAGATGGCCTTTTCATTAAATTTGCGATGCCCACTAAATACTGAACAAAATTCCTCAAACCAGAAAATACCTTAGTTTCTGTCAGATTTTACCTAAAACCTCCTACAACCCCTAGTTTCTGTCAGATATTACCTTGGAACCCTCTAGTTTCTGTCAGAGTTTACATCAGGTCATCCTAGGCAGACCACCCTCTTTCTGTCACATTTTACCTAAAATGGCCTAGGTCTATTAGATTTTACCTCAGAAGATCCTAGGTTCTGTCATATTTTACCTCAGAATCCACAAATTTCTGTGAGATTTTACCTCAGAATGTCCTAGTTTCTGTCAGATTGTACCTCAGAACCCATTCCTTATTTCAGATTTTACCTCAGAACTCTCTAGTTTCTATCTAATTTTACTTCAGAATCCCCTAGATTGTCAGTTTTTGCCTCAGAAATCCCTAGTTTCTGTCAGATATTACCTCAGAAAGCCTTAGTTTCTGTCAGATTTTACCTTAGAATCCTCTGGTTTCTGTCAGATCTTATCTCAGAATCCTGGGTTTCTCTCGGATTTTACTTCAGAATCTCCCAATTTCTGTCAGATTTTACCTCAGAATATCCTAGTTCTCTCAGATTTTGCCTCAGAAACCCCAAGTTTCTGTCAAATTTTACCTCATTGCCTCTTAGGTTCTGTCAGAATTTGCCTCAGAACCCTCTGAATTCTATCAGATTTTAACCCCAAACCATCTAGGTTCTGTCAGATTTCATCTCAAAATGTACTAGATTTTGTCAGAATTTACATCAGGACTCCCTAGTTTCTATCACATTTTACCTCACAATGCTAAAATTTCTGTCAGTTTTTACCTCAGAAACCTTGTTTCTGTCAGATTTTACCTCAGAACGCCCTTCTTTCTGTAAGACTGTACCTCAGAACCCCGTAGTTCCTGTCTGATTTTATCTCAGAATCCTTTAGATTCTGTTAGATTTACCTCAGAAACCCTTAGATTCTGTAAGATTTTTACCTCAGAACCCCCTATTTCCATCAGTTTTTGCCTCAGAAACCTCTATGTTCTATCAGATTTTACTGCAAAGCCATCTAGTTTCTGCCAGATTTTAACTCAGAACGCCATTCTTTCTGTCAGATTTTATCTCAGAACCCTCAAGTTTCTGTCAGATTTTTCCTCAGAGAGTCCTAGGTACTGTCAAATTTTACCTCAGAACCCTCTTGATACTGTCAGATTTTACCTCAGAACCTTCAAGTTTCTGTCAGAGTTTACCTCAGGAACCCTAGTTTCCATCAGATTTTACCTCAAAATGCTCTAGTTTTGTCAGATTTTACTGCAGAACCCTCTAGTTTCTATAAAATGTTACCTCAGAACATCCTATGTTCTGTCAGAAATTGCCTCAGAACATCCTAAGCTCTGTCAGATTTTTCCTCAGAACCCCCTTATTTCTGTCAGATTTCAGAACCCTCTGGTTTCTGTCAGATTTTACCTCAGAACCTTCTAGGTTCTGTCATATTTTACCTCAGAGACCCCTAGTTTGTCATATTTATCTCAGAACTCTCTAGTTTCTGTCACATTTTACCTCAGAACCCTTAAGTTTCTGTCAGATTTTTCCTCAGTATGTCCTAGGTTCTGTTAGATTTTACTTCACAGCATCCCAGTTTCTGTCAGATATTACTTCAGAATTCCTCAATTTCTGTCAGACTTTACCTCAGAACATCCTAGCTCTCTGATTTTACCTCAACCTTCTAGGTTCTGTCAGATTTTACCTCAGAATTTACTAGTTTCTGTCAGAATTTACTTCAAGACCCCCTAGTTCCTGTCACATTTTATCTCCCAATGCTCAAGTTTCTGTCAGATTTTTGCCTCAGAACTCCATGGTTCCTGTCAGATTTTACATCAGATCCCTCTAGTTTCTGTCAGATTTTACTCACATCTTTCTAGTTTCTGTCAGACTTGACCTCAGAATCCTGTTTATGTCAAATTTTACCTCAGATCCCCCTAGTTTCTTTCAGATTTTTATCTCACAACCCCCTAGTTTCATTTCATAACATCTATTAAGGAATGATGAATTCAAGTTTGATGTGTGCTTTGTGACATGAGAGGTGGCACATGTGGAATACTTTTTTACTCTTCATCACATTTTAAAAAATATTTTTAGGGAATTCCCTGGTTTCCAGTGCTTAGGACTCAACTCTTTCACTGTTTGGACCCAGGTTTGATCCCTGATCAGGGAAATGTAATCCCACATGTGATGTGCTGCAAGCCAAATAAAGTGAAAGTAAAGTGAAACTGAAGTTGCATCCTACTCTTTGCGACTCTGTGGACTGTAGCCCACCAGGCTTCTCTATCCATAGAGTTTTCCAGGCAAGAATACTGGAGTGGGTTGCCATTTCCTTCTCCAGTGGCTCTTACCCACCCAGGGATCGAGTCCAAATCTCCTGCACTGCAGGCAGAGGCTTTACCCTCTGAGCCACCATGGAAGCCCTGGGTCCTGGAGAAACTCTGAATGACCCAGCCCTCAAGGGACTATCATAAAGATCTATTCTGCAAACCCTCAACAAGTCTCAGGCCACCATGACCTCTACAGTGAGCCTTTCATGGGTATCCTATTTAGCCCTGGTGGCTCAAACAGTAAAGAATCCGCCTGCAATGCAGGAGACCTGGGTTCGATCCTTGGGTTGGGAAGATCCCCTGGATGGAGGAGGGCATGGCAACCCACCCCAGTATCTTTGCCTGGAGAATCACGTGGACAGAGGAGCCTGTGGGCTACAGTCTATGGGGTCACAAACAGTTAGACACGACTGACAAACACACAACACACAACTTTTTATAAATATAGAGCAAAGTGTTCAAGCTGGTTTTAGAAAAGGCAGAGGAACCAGAGATCAAATTGCCAACATCTGCTGGATCATGGAAAAAGCAAGAGAGTTCCAAAAAAACATCTATTTCTGCTTTATTGACTATGCCAAAGCCTTTGACTGTGTGGATCACAATAAACTGGAAAATTCTGAAAGAGATGGGAATACCAGACCACCTGACCTGCCTCTTGAGAAACCTGTATGCAGGTCAGGAAGGAACAGTTAGAACTGGACATGGAACAACAGACTGGTTCCAAATAGGAAGAGGAGTACGTCAAGGCTGTATGTATATTGTCACCTTGCTTATTTAACTTACATGCAGAGTACATCATGAGAAACGCTGGGCTGGAAGAAGCACAAGCTGGAATCAAGATTGCTGGGAGAAATATCAATAACCTCAGATATGCAGATGACACCACCCTTTGGCAGAAAGTGAAGAGGAACTAAAAAGCCTTTTGATGAAAGTGAAAGTGGAGAGTGAAAAATTTGGCTTAAAGCTCAATATTCAGAAAATGAAGATCATGGCATCTGGTCCCATCACCTCATGGGAAATAGATGGGGAAACAGTGGAAACAGTCAGACTTTATTTTTGGGGGCTCCAAAATCACTGCAGATGGTGACTGCAGCCATGAAAATAAAAGATGCTTACTCCTTGGAAGGAAAGTTATGACCAACCTAGATAGCATATCAAAAGCAGAAACATTACTTTGCCAACAAAGGTCCATCTAGTCAAGGCTATGGTTTTTCCAGTGGTCGTGTATGGATGTGAGAGTTGGACTGTGAAGAAGACTGAGCACCAAAGAATTGATGCTTTTGAACTGTGATGTTGGAGAAGACTCTTGAGAGTCCCTTGGACTGCAGGGAGATCCAACCAGTCCATTCTGAAGAAGATCAGCCCTGGGATTTCTTTGGAAAGAATGATGCTAAAGCTGAAACTCCAGTACTTTGGCCACCTCATGCCAAGATTGACTCACTGGAAAAGACTCTGATGCTGGGAGGGATTGGGGGCAGGAGGAGAAGGGGACGACAGAGGATGAGATGGCTGGATGGCATCACTGACTCGATGGACGTGAGTCTGAGTGAACTCCGGGAGTTGGTGATGGACAGGGAGGCCTGGCGTGCTGTGATTCATGGGGTTGCAAAGAGTCGGACATGACTGAGTGACTGAACTGAACTGAATATATATATTTCGATCATTTTTTAGAGTAAAAGGATATATATATTTAAATCATCATTTTTAGAATAAAAAGAAATATATATATTAAATCATCTTTTTTAAAATAAAAAGCAAAACATAAAATCTCATGTCATAGGCTTGATAATAAAAATAAAATAATCTGATCATGAGAGTAAATGTGCATAAAAAGGCTACATGCTACTCTTTATAAAACTAATGGCACACACACACAAAAAAAGAAATAAAATACAGAACAACAGCAACAGAAAACTAATGGCATCAAGATTTGTTATTAAAGAATTTCTTCTTGTATGTTTATGGATACTAACAAAGAAAGTGTTCTATGTACTCACTGTCTATGATCTATTTTATTTTGTGTCCATGCTTTAATTGTATGAATTTTTGAGAAAAAAAATCATTTGGATGCATCTATTCTGGGTTTCACGGCTGAATCATGCAGTACCAGAGATGTTAATCTTCTTCCTCCAAACAACCATTTTCTTTTGCATCTCTAAATGACACCGTTTCAGGCAAGCTCTCCATCAGCTGTACAGCTGTGACACAAGACGATGTGCAGTGTGATCTGCTCTGCCACATCTGCTTGCTGTCTCACATATTTAACAAAGCTTTCATCTCTGAAGTGCAAAGATAATTATTTCCAGAAGTCCCTGAAAAAAGCAGGACCATTGGAGGACATGGGCATTAGAGATTTGCTTGACTTTCAGACCGTGAGCATAAGTGAAAAATCCCCCAAAAGAGGAATTAGTGAGATTCTACAGGAAGTATGTGTTTTACATTCAGGTTTGGTCTTAGAGAATGAGAAATCTACTCTCTGTCATGAAATCCCACCAGGGCAGGAAGCATGCTTTTCAGCAGTCATTCATTCCAGTGAATTGGAGAGCTCCATGGCTATCCTGAAACGGAGCACAAAACCTGTCCTGCGTATGAAAAAGTCTCTTGTACAAAGTAGGTCCTGGTGTGGGCAGAGGGCTGCCCCTAGTCCCAAAAGAGCCAGAAAAAGCAGGCTTTAATGAAAGAGGATTGATTTAAATATTTCTGTTAACAAGTTATGACATCATTGTTGTTCTGCTAAAACTTATATGATTATTGGATTTCTTTTTTATTAACTAAACAAATAGAAATAGTTCTTAATTTGCTCAGAATTTTGCAAATGTTGATATCATGTCAAAACATTCAGAAATTGTGTAATCTTTTTCCTTTTTACTCATGATAATGACTTGGATATGAAAAGATGAAAAAAATAATTACTAGTAGGTCCTTAATTTGTGATAAATAATAAAACAGTTATATCCTATTCAATTAAAACAGAAAAAAACTCATATATAGGACATGAGTTTGAGTAAACTCCGGGAGTTGGTGATGGACAGGGAGGCCTGGCATGCTGCAATTCATGGCTTACAAAGAGTTGGACATGACTTAGCGAATGAACTGAACTAAACTAAACTGAACTGTTAAAAAATATAATTTGGGAGGGGGGGTCGTTCAGGATGGGGAACATGTGTATACCTGTGGCGGATTCATGTTGATGTATGGCAAAACCAATACAATATTGTAAAGTAATTAACCTCCAATTAAAATAAATCAGTTCAGTTCAAAAATATATATATAACTTGTAATTAGAACCATTCATTTTAAAAATGACATCCTTACATCAATATTTCACCATGTCCATGATGTTTTCTATTACTCTGTGAAGATTACCATTATAATAATTAGTTTGACATATATGTTTTTTTATTATATACTATGTGCCAAACACTGCTAACAGTTTTACTTGCATTATTTTTATCATTTTAATTTTTTTATTGTGGAAATTTTCAATATACAAAAATAAAATGACATAATGAGTTCCTATGTACCTCATAACCCATTCTCTACAATACAAAAATCATGGCCAATCTAGTTATTTCTATACCCCTACCCATTTCCTCATATCTGCATTATTTTGAAGTAAGTCCTAAACTTCATATGATTTCATACATAAGTACTTCAGAATGGAATATCTAGATTTTTTTTTTAAGCAGCATCATAGTTATCAGTTCAGTTCAGTTCAGTCACTCAGTCGTGTCTGGCTCTTTGTGACCCATGAATCAAAGCACACCAGGCCTCCCTGTCCATCACCAACTCCCAGAGTTCACTCAAACTCACGTCCATCGAGTCAGTGATGCCATCCAGCCATCTCATCCTCTGTCATCCCCTTGTCCTCCTGCCCCCAATCCCTCCCAGCATCAGAGTCTTTTCCAATGAGTCAACTCTTCACATGAGGTGGCCAAAGTACTGGAGTTTCAGCTTCAGCATCATTCCTTCCAAAGAACACCAAGGACTGATCACCTTCAGAATGGACTGGTTGGATCTCCTTGCAGTCCAAGGGACTCTCAAGAGTCTTCTCCAACACCACAGTTCAAAAGCATCAATTCTTTGGAGCTCAGCTTTCTTCACAGTCCAACTGTCACATCCATATATGACCACTGGTAAAACCATAGCTATATCATCCTCAAAGCAACCTTATGAAGCTTCTCCCATTAACACTCCCATTTCTCAGATGAGAACACTAAGGCTTAGTGAAGTGAAGTGTCTTGTCCAAAGTTATCCACTAATGCATAGCCTACTGGAGATTCAAATACAGCTATGTCGGAAGTCAAAGATTCTGGACATTACTTTGATTCTCTGATGAAAGACAATTCCACCCTCTAGAAACCTTTCTGATCTCTGTACTGGCTGGTACTTCATGGTGATAACACCAAGGAAGTAAAAATTCTTTTAATCACTTCAAGAATTGAGAATTTTACTCAAGGCAAAAAATAACATGAATTTCTGAAAACCAAGGTGGTCACAGAACTTATTACAAGCTTCTTTCTTTACTGTTCTTGAAGTTCATCAAACAGGTTGGGGTGGCTGCCAAGAGCACCAGGCTGCAATGGCACAGGAGCGGCCGAGAGGAGCTATCCCACATCTGAGGTCAGGAGTGGTGGCAGAGAGGAGCCACCCCACGTACGAGGTCAGGGGTGGTGGCCAAGAGGAGCAACCCCACGTCCAAGGAGCGGCAGCTGCACAGGTGCAGGAGGACCGAGAGGAGCTACTCCGTGTTCCAGGTCAGGAGGGATGACTTCGTCCAAGGTAAGGAGCAGTGGCAGAGCTCTGCTGGAACAGCTGTGAAGAGATACCCCACGTCCAAGGTAAGAGAAACCCAAGTAAGACCATAGGTGTTGCGAGAGGGCATCAGAGGGCAGACACACTGAAATCATAATCACAGAAAACTAGCCAATCTGATCACATGGACCACAGCCTTGTCCAACTTAATGAAACTAAGCCATGCCCTGTGGGGCCACCCAAGATGGGCAGGTCATGATGGAGAGGTCAGACAGAATGTGGTCCACTGGAGAAGGGAATGGCAAACCACTTCAGTATTCTTGCCTTGAGAACCCCATGAACAGTATGAAAAGGCAAAATGATAGGATACTGAAAGAGGAACTCCCCAGGTCGGTAAGTGCCCAATATGCTACTGGAGATCAGTGGAGAAATAACTCCAGAAAGAATGAAGGGATGGAGCCAAAGCAAAAACAATACCCAGTTGTGGATGTGACTGGTGATAGAAGCAAGGTCTGATGCTGTAAAGAGCAATATTGCATAGAAACCTGGAATGTCAGGTCCATGAATCAAGGCAAATTGGAAGTGGTCAAACAAGAGATGGCAAGAGTGAACATCGAAATTCTAGGAATCAGCAAACTGAAATGGACTGGAATGGGTGAATTTAACTCAGATGACCATTATATCTACTACTGCGGGCAGGAACCCCTTAAAAGAAATGGAGTAGCCATCATGGTCAACAAAAGAGTCCAAAATGCAGTACTTGGATGCAATCTCAAAAACAACAGAATGATCTCTGTTTGTTTCCAAGGCAAACCATTCAATACCACGGTAATCCAAGCCTATGCCCCAGCCAGTAACACTGAAGTTGAATGGTTCTATGAAGACCTACAAGACCTTTTAGAACTAACACCCAAAAAAGATGTCCTTTTCATTACAGGCGACTGGAATGCAAAAGCAGGAAGTCAAGAAACACCTGGAGTAACAGGCAAATTTGGCCTTGGAGAACGGAATGAAGCAGGGCAAAGGGTTATAGACTTTTGCCAAGAGAACACACTGGTCATAGCAAACACCGTCTTCCAACAATACAAGAGAAGACTCTACACATAGACATCACCAGATGGTCAACACCAAAATCAGATTGATTATATTCTTTGCAGCCAAATATGGAGAAGCTCTATACAGTCAGCAAAAACAAGACTAGGAGCTGACTGCGGCTCAGATCATGAACTGCTTATTGCCAAATTCAGACTTAAATTGAAGAAAGGAGGGAAAACCACTAGACCATTCAGGTATGACCTGAATCAAATCCCTTATGATTATACAGTGAAAGTGAGAAATAGATTTAAGGTACTAGATCTGATAGACAGAGTGCCTGATGAACTATGGACGGAGATTCATGACATTGTACAGGAGACAGGAATCAAGACCATCCCCATGGAAAAGAAATGCAAAAAAGCAAAATGACTGTCTGAGAAGGCCTTACAAATAGCTGTGAAAAGAAGAGAAGTGAAAAGCAAGGGAGAAAAGGAAAGATATAAGCATCTGAATGCAGAGTTCCAAAGAATAGCAACAAGAGATGAGGAAAGGCTTCCTCAACGATCAATGCAAGGAAACAGAGGAAAACAACAGAATGGGACACACTAGAGATCTCTTCGAGAAAATTAGAGATACCAAAGGAACATTTCATGCAAAGATGGGCTCGATAAAGGACAGAAATGGTATGGACCTAACAGAAGCAGAAGATATTAAGAAGAGGTGGCAGAATACACAGAACTATACAAAAAAGATCTTCACGACCCAGGTAATCATGATGGTGTGATCAGTCACCTAGAGCCAGACATCCTGGAATGTGAAGTAAAGTGGGCCTTAGAAAGCATCACTACGAACAAAGCTAGTGGAAATGATGGAATTCCAGTTGAGCTATTTCAAATCCTGAAAGATGATGCTGTGAAAGTGCTGCACTCAATATGCCAGCAAATTTGGAAAACTCAGCAGTGGCCGCAGGATTGGAAAAGGTCAGTTTTCATTGCAATCCCAAAGAAAGACAATGCCAAAGAATGATTACCACACATTTGCACTCATCTCACATGCTAGTAAAGTAATGTTCAAAATTTTCCAAGCCAGGTTTCAGCAATACATGAACCATGAACTTCCAGATGTTCAAGCTGGTTTTCAAAAAGACAGAGGAACCAGAGATCAAATTGCCAACATCTGCTGGATCATCAAAAAAGCAAGAGAGTTCCAGAAAAAACATCTATTTCTGCTTTATTGACTACGCCAAAGACTTTGACTGTGTGGATCACAATAAACTGTGGAAAATTCTGAAATAGATGGGAATACCAGACCACCTGACCTGCCTGTTGAGAAACCTATATGCAGGTCAGGAAGCAACAGTTAGAACTGGACATGGAATAACAGACTGGTTCCAAATAGGAAAAGGAATATGTCAAGGCTGTATGTTGTCACCCTGCTTATTTAACTTCTATGCAGAGTACATCATGAGAAACGCTGGGCTGGAAGAAGCACAAGCTGGAATCAAGACTGCCAAGAGAAATATCAATAACCTCAGATATGCAGATGACACCACCCTTATGGCAGAAAGTGAAGAGGAACCTAAAATTCTCTTGATGAAAGTGAAAGTGGAGAGTGAAAAAGTTGGCTTGAAGCTCAACATTCAGAAAACTAAGATTATGGCATCTGGTCCCATCACTTCATGAGAAATAGATGGGGAAACAGTGGAAACAGTGTCAGACTTTATTTTTCTGGGCTCCAAAATCACTGCAGATGGTGACTGCAGCCATGAAATTAAAAGACGCTTACTCCTTGGAAGGAAAGTTATGACCAACTTAGATAGCATATTGAAAAGCAGAAACATTACTTTGCCAACAAAGGTTCGTCTAGTCAAGGCTATGATTTTTCCAGTGGTCATGTATGGATGTGAGAGTTGGACTGTGAAGAAAGCTGAGCGCCGAAGAATTTTGAACTGTGGTGTTGGAGAAGACTCTTGAGAGTCCTTTGGACTGCAAGGAGATCCAACCAGTCCATCCTAAAGGAAATCAGTCCTGGGTGTTCATTGGAAGGACTGATGCTTAGGCCGAGGTTCCAATACTTTCACCACCTCATGCAAAGAGTTGACTCATTGGAAAAGACCCTGATGCTGGGAGGGATTAGGGGAAGGAGGAGAAGGGGACAACAGAGGATGAGATGGCTGGATGGCATCACCGACTCGATGGACATGAGTTTGGGTAAACTCTGGAAGTTGGTGATGGACAGGGAGGCCTGGCGTGCTGCGATTCATGGGGTCGCAAAGAGTCAGACATGACTGAGTGACTGAGCTGAACTGAAGTTCATCATAATGTGTGACTTTGACATATAGACTCCCAAGATTCTGCCTCTATGGCAGGAAAAATCTCTGGGTCATGTGAACTCTGAAGTCCTGAAGGTAAAGAGCCCTGATATATATATATATCCAGGCAGGCCAAGGGGAAGGCAGTCCAGGAGATGGTTAAGTCCCAAGAGTTAATATGTCACTACAGGGCTTCCCTGTTGGTTCAGTGATTAAGAATCTGGCTACTAACGAAAGGGACATGGGTTCGATCTCTGGTCTTGGAAGATTCCACAGACGCAGAACAACTAAGCCTGAGTACTGTAAGTATTGATCCCCATGCCCCCCAGAGCCCCCGAGCCACAAGAGAATCCACTGCAGTGAGAAGTTCGAGCATCACAGCTAGAGAGCAGCCCTTGCCTGCTGCACCTAGAGAAAGTTGCTCATAGCAGCAAAGATTCAGTGCAGTAAAAAATAAATAAATAATAATTTAAAAAATGTCACTGCAACTCAACATTTCTCCACAGTATTGCACATGTTTTAGTGGGGGGTTAGGGTTAGGGGTGGGGGAGAGGGTGATACATAGGGGTTTCTAGCTGGTGACTAATAGTTGTTGGTTGTTTTTAATGTTTTCATTCTACACAGATTCTTATTCATATAAAATATGCCTTTTAAAATAATTTTCACATCTAAATATTTTAAAGCCAGCATGGAATTACTTTCATGCTCCCTATATGAATAGTAATAACTGTTACATGATATGGAATTTTTCGGTTGAAATCAAGCTATATAATCACAGTGATTTCCATGCAAATTATCCTAGACATCATTCTGACCTAAAGAAACCTAACCTACAATTTTGAACTGCCAGATCACATGGAAGCAGTTGTCACAGAGGCAGACCCATGGAAGAGTCAAGGATTCAGCAAAAAATAAGAGTTTCTTTCTACTCTGTGGTGATGGGATATCTGAGGAGGCTGAACTGAGAGATGAGAAAATGGAAAAGTCTTTGCTTAGGATTCTAACCCTAATGTTTCACTTATACTCTTGTCTGCATTAAATAAGATTCCTTGCATTTCTGTATATTTGGACCTTGACACAAACAAATCAAAAGTACATGATAATTTTTCACTTTCCATTTAGTTCATTGGCCTATTTCATTGTAGGATTTGATTCCATAAACAAGCCACAATTTTCATATGTGGTGGATACAAATATGAATAAGTCATAGACCCGCCATTACAGTCTGGTAGAGAGAAGTACAGTGATGACTATGATACATTGTAGAATAAGATGTTCCTCTTATGAAAGGAAAGAAATTATAAATAAAGTGTTATTGGGTTGGAGAAAGGACTGGTACTATTCAGCTGAGATGGAATTAAAAAGTCTTATGACATTTGGGCTTTGGACCTTAAGACACCCCCTTTTGGCCCTTTTCACCCCCATTATTGCTCAGTCTCAAGTGGAGTCACCTTCTCTGGGAATCCTTCCTTGACTCCATCCCCAGACTGAGTTCCCTGGCCATACTTAGTCCTCCCATGTCGCTATTAAAGCCCTTTCCGGTGACACTAAATGATGCTGCTAATCAGGGTATCTCCTACTACATTGAACTTGAGGGCATTGACTTATTCATCATTGCATCACTTTTGCAATCTTGGCACAGAGTAGATACCCAAAACTCCATTAAACCAATGAAGAATGCTAAGATTTAATCAGGACTACATCTCATGGCACCCCACTCCAGTACTCTTGCCTGGAGAATCCCATGGAGGGAGGAGCCTGGTAGGGTACAGTCCATGGGGTTGCAAAGAGTCAGACACGACTGAGCGACTTCACTTCACATCTCAAGGGGGGAAGCCCTGGTGACTCAATGGTAAAGAATCCACTGGCAACGTAAGAGATGTGAGTTTGGTCCCTGGGTTGGAAAGATCCCTGGGTGAAAATGGAAGTGGCAAACCAGTCTAGTATTCTTTCCTGAGAAGTCCCATTGACAGAGGAGACTTACAGGCTATAGTACATGGGGTAGCAAAAGAGTCTGACATGACTTAGCGACTAAACAGCAACCGCACCACCTCAGGGAGAGACAGCATTAGATGTATAGATTAGGAGGTGACCAACCTAGAGGTGCTGGTCATGGAAGTTAAAGTGGGTGAGCTCCCTAAGGAATAAGATACTGAGGAAAAAGAGATCAGCCCTTGTGGGACTCTCTTCGCAATGAGGTCCACTCTTAATAGGAGTAGCTGCTTCCTGCTTTGTGCTCACCACCTACTGCATCCTCACGCATCCCCAGGATGCCTCTTATCCTGTTTTCCTTTTTTTTTGTTTGTTTGTTTGCTTTTTTTTGGGGGGGGTGCTTAAAGGATTCCCACACCAGGTAGCAAATCCAGGACCCCTGCATTGGAAATGTGGAGTTCTATCCACTGAACAGCCAGGCAATTCCCAAATTCTCTTTCTTTATTAAGGCATTTTTCTATACTACCAACATTTTATTGCACTACAGCATTTCATTATATTACCAACAAAATGCCAAGAAGCAGGATGAGGCCAACCTTGGTTGCCTCAACATGCCACCCATGGTTTAAGACGCAGCCATAGGAACAAATTCCATAAAACATCAAGATATACCCAGGAAAGACAGGTGACTTTCTCCAAAGTTTTTGTATTGAGCTCGCCAGTTCACCCAAGGTATTGATTCAGATACAAACAGGAGATCGAGAGCATAACCACCAGATCATCAAGTCTAGGCTGGCCTGAGCACCTTCATCATTGATCACTTTAACGAGAGTTAGTTAGCTATTTCCATACCACCTTTTCTAAATGGATGATTCCTAAGGTTGAAATAACTTCCCTCAAGGTGCACATAATAAGTAGGTTATCCCTCCAGGATACTTTCCAAGGGTCATCTTGTTTAGAGAGACTTTCACTGTCTTCTGATGGCAACATAATCTACTGGTGATGTTTCTTCACACCCTTGAAGTTTACGTATGATCATCCTGATAATGCAGCTTACCATTTGGGGAGGAGAGAAGCAAGTTTATGCGTGACTTTTACACGATAAGTATGCATCTCTCCCAGTGATGCATGGAAAGGAAGTTTTGTTTGCAACGTCTGAGCTCTCCAAGTGGAACCTGCACAGGTCACAGAGCACGGGGTGATAGTTCTCCAAGGGAGCCCTAACATGGAGGCAGTTGCAATTTTAGATAAAGTGAGAGGGAAAGACTGAGAGGTTGGAATAAAGACATGAGCCGTATGAGATTAGGAGTGGCTTTGTGAATATCTGGAATTGTATCATTCTCTTTTATTCATGGAGAAACAGCAGTAATAAAAGATTGCTAAAAAAACACTTGACTGAAAACTAGGCCAGCACTGTCATTTACACTGACAATCTGTGTAAACTAGGGTGCAATCAACTGGAATTTCCTCTTCTCAGTGTGGTCTACAACAGGAAGGGGATAGACCATAAAGGCCTTCCTGCCTCTGAGAGTCCATGATGATCCACACCTGCAGAAGTCCAAGTAAATCTTCAGCTCCTCCTCATCGATAAAGTTCTGTACCTGAGAATCTGGACTCTTTAAAAATGAGCCACTTGGCTAAAACAGCTGGCTCCCACCACTACCACCACCACCTTATCAAGGGCTGTCATCTCACACTGATTTCTGATTTCTTGCAGTAATTTTCCCAATCTGAAATCTGAAAAAAATACTTTTGTTTAATGTTTATTTCCCTTACTAGCATGTAGGCTTCATGAGGGAAGGGATTTTTTTTGCTTCCAAATTCCTAGCAAATAAAATGGTGCCTAACAGTTAGTAGGCGCAAGATAGGTATTTGTTGAATGTTATAATTTAATTATGAAAATACTTGATTTGTCAGATTTCCTACTGAAAGGCATGTCTACCTACTTAGAATCTATTTTCAAGACAAATGGACCTCAAGAGTATTTGCTACGTATAACTTAACTATCATCCATTTCCTGAATTATAGGCATTTAGTTAAATATAATGTTATTTTTAAACATATTTCTAACTAAAAGAAAAATACAAAATAAAGTCATCTGACTGTACTGCTTTCATAGCTTCAAAAAATAACTTATTTTTTAAATTTGCTTATACTCCAAAAAAATTATCTGTTTAAATAAGATGACTTGAGGGGAAAACCAAGTTGGATTTCCTAGATAATCTAATGAAATAATACAGCACTTCTTGGGATGATTATGATATTGAACAAGGAATTTCTTTGAACTCTCCACTTGCATTCACATGTTTTTCCCCTCAGAAAAACATCAGTTTGCTGATTTTGATACTTAACCTGATTAACAGATGTCTTATTTTTTAACTGTGATACCAACATTTATCACTTTTAGATATCTCTCAGCTGTCCAATATGTGAGATGGAATAGATTTTTAAAACTTTCCAATAACTTGCCCAACAAAAAAAAGTAGATGTGTACAAACAAAAGTAAAACTTTGGATAGGCCGTATAATTTGTGGTCAAGAAGATGAATTCTGGAATTGTATCATTTAGATCCAGTTCTGACACTGCCTCATGATCTTAGGAAAGTTACGTAACCACTAGGAGCTTCATTTTCTCTATATGTAAAAACTGGGTTAATAGTATATAGTGTCCACCAATTGGGAAAGCCAAAAGAGATAACATTTGCAAAGCATTTGTCACAGTATCTGGCAAAGAGTAAATTTTCATTAAATGTTTGCTATCACTATCATTTTAGACTTCAACTGGCTAAACATCTTAACTAAAATCTCTTCTGGTCAGTGTAAGTCTTTAATAAATATTCCTCATGTGTTTACCAATAATCTACTAAGTTAGCAATATCACAATCATAAATATTCATGGTGTTGTTGACACACCCTACCTTAGCCCAGTTTCCTGGAAACAGAGCTCCAGGCAAAACAGATGTGCTGATGTTTGTTGAAGAGAGCAATCCAGAAAGGCAGGCGTGGGAAGATCAACTACAAATAAAGCAGGATACAGCTTCACCATGAGCTGGTTGCTCATTTTCACAACGTATCTCCAGCAGACACTTATAGCTTCCCTGGTAGCTGAGTGATAAAGAATCTGCCTGCAATTCAGGAGACATGGCAGGAGCCATGAGTTTTATCCCTGGGCCAGGGAAGATCCCCTGGAGAAGGAAATATATCAACTTACTCTGAATACCTACAACACTCACAAGTGAACTATATATGACTATCCCTATTAGACTCCAAGAAACTCTGCTACTGTAATTGATCTTCAGCCTCTTCAAATGCCACTTCATTCTCTAGCATGTGAAAGAGCAAAGCAACTAAAAGTCAAACACAAACCAAAACAAAATTAGCTGAAACTGCCTATAGCAGCACAGCTAGGAAACGTGCTACACGCAAAGAACAAAAACTTTGTAGATTACTTTTTTCAACAGTGATGCTAAAAATTGTTCCTATTAAATCAAATGTAGACAAAGGACTCAATGGACATGAATTTGAGCAAACTCCGGGAGATAGTGGAGGACAAAAGAGCTTGGTGTGCTGTAGTCCATGAGATCGTAAAGAGTCGGACATGACTGAGCAACAGAACAACAGACAAAAGTAAGCCTTCCATTCATATATTTTAGTGAGATACTATAATCCTAAGATGCATGCGGGAACTATTTGAAAGTACATCATATAACTGAAAAATATCTACTTTACTTCAAAGAAACTGTAAAATTATGGGAAAACTTTGAAGTATATTCTGGTTAAATTTGAATGGAAGGGTGGGGAGGGATGGAGTAGGAGGTTGGTGTTAGCAGATGCAAATTATTATATATAGGATGGATAAATAGCAAGATCCTACTGTATAGAACAGGGAATTATATTTGATATCCCATGATAGAGACTTCCTTGGTGGTCCAGTGGTTAAGGATCCACCTTGCAATGCAGGGGATGCAGGTTCGACCCCTGGGGGGATTAGGCCAAATCCCACGTGCCTCAGGGCTACTGAACCAGTGTGCCAAAATGAAAGATCCCACATGATGCAACTAAGATCCAATGCAGCCAAATAAATAAATAAATATTTTGGAAAAAATACAACAAATGTTTTAAAAAATCCTAGGATAAACCATAATGGAAAAGAATTTTTTAAAAGTATATATGTGCATATATATATATATATACATATATGTAAGACCTCACAGACTGCATATAATTCTCCAGGCCAGAATATTGGAGTGGGTAGCCATTCCCTTTTCCAGGGGATCTTCCCAACCCAGGGATCAAACCCAAGTCTCTCACGTTGCAGGCGGATTCTTTACTAGCTGAGCCACAAGGGAAGCCCAAGAATACTGGAGTAGGTAGCTTATCCTTTCTTCAGGGGATCTTCCTGACCCAGGAATCAAATCGAGGTTTCCTCCATTGCAGGCAGATTCTTTACCAACTGAGCTATCAGGAGTGTGTACATTTACAATGTTGTATTAATTTCTGCTGTGCAGCAATGTGATTCAACTATATTGCAATAACAAAATAAGAAAAATAAGTAAAAAATTAAAATTTAAAAATTTGAGAAAATCTGAATGGAAGGAAAAGTAGGACAGTGAAAGCCAGGAAGATATGTAAAAGATGATGCTTAGCCCAGAAGGCTTCTACTTCAATCTGTTGAGCCAGCTTCAACCAAAGATTAATAAGTTGCCACTGTATCAAGGAAAGTTTGACCATAAAATGGACAAAAATAACATCTGTTATAGCACAATGAATTAAAGGGAAAGTGGTAGACTATTTAGAGTGGTTCTCTGCCAAGTATTGAAACAACTGGATCAAACATACAAAACATATGATTTTAAGGCCTAGGAGAGCTAGCATGTTCGTGAAGTGCTACTGCTTCAGCATCTTGAGGTATAAAAGGGAAGCAGGAAATTGAGTCCAGCTCTGACCACTTTTCACATTTTTTCCCCTTAATTTGAAAGAGGAAGGATGAGAGCATAAGAAGTGCTTTTGACAAAGAAAATAGAAACAGTCCAGAGCCTGTCAACTGGAGTTCCCAGTTGAAACCCTTCCCTTTGGGTTGGAAGGAATGCACCTTCAGGTGATAAGGATAAAGATAAAGAATAAGATAAGAGTGAGGTGAGGGATGTAGCACTTGCAGGACCCAGAGCTCACCTTAAAACATCTCAATAAATGAAACTGGATTAAGATGATTCCCCCCTCACCAGGTACCTGATGGAGGGAAAAGTAAATCCTCTCTGGAAATTACAACTGTATCCCCTTTTCCAGAAAAATTTTAAAGCAGTCTAATAAACATTGCAGCAGGAGTGAAGCAGTGAGCAGGCACAGAAAAATGACACTACTGAAAAACAGCAAAAACAAACAATAGAAGCAGACCCACAGGAACTCCAAATTTGGAGTTAAGCTTATTGTGTACAAGGACATAAAAGATTAAGACTTCAAATTTTAGCAGAAACTAAAAACCAGGTTTTTTTAAAGATAGAATTCCAAAACAACAAAACAATTACAAAGTTAAAATTTCAATGAGAAGGTTTTATAGTAAATTAAAAATATTAAAGAGAGAATTAGTGAACTGAGACATAGGTCAGAACAAAATGTTCAGAATAAAGCATGGAGAAATTAAGAATGAAAAATATGAAAAAGAAAATAAGAATTATAAAGGGATATAGTAGTGTGGCTTTTTGAATACATGGCTTTGTATATTCCATTAGTTTGCAAACATTCTCAGTCATTTTCTCTTTAAATATAACTGCTGTTCCATTCTCTTCCTGTTCTTATTTTGGGACTTCCATGGAAAGAACAGAAAGAGAATGGAACAGCAGTTATATTTAAAGAGAAAATGACTGAGAGTGTTTGCAAACTAATGGAATAAACCAAGCCATGTATTCAAAAAGCCACACAAATCTCAAGTAGAAATAGCTAAAAACAAAAATCAGTATCTGTTCACATAATGATAAAGCTGATGCTGAGAATCAATCCAAGAGAAAATCTTAAAAGCAGTTAAAAGGAAAAAAAAAAAATTAGACTGACAGCTGACAACTGCCTCTCAACAGAAATAGTATAAGCAAAAACAAAAAGCAAACAAAAAAAAATCCATAAAGCTATAAAGTATTTAGATAAAATTATAGAATTATATGCATAGCAAAAACACCTTTCAAAAATAAAGATGAAATTAGGACATTTTTCAGAAAACAAAAACTGAGAAAATTTATTTTCAGCAGACTTATGTGTAAAATATTTTCCAAGCTGAATACAATTTATCTGAGGGAAAGTCAGAAATTCAAGAAGAAATAAAGACTAAAACACAAAAAGTACATAGGTAAATCTAAATGAATTTAGCATCTGATGAATGTTTTTATGATGTTGCTCTCTAAGGGCTAAAACCTAGAGGCGTACACCAGTTTCATACATGCCTCTAAGCTGACACACGTGATCATGAATTCTGGTCTCTCGTTTGTTGTTGTTTAGGCACCAAGTTGTGTCTTGACTCTTACAACCCCATGGACTGTAGCCTGACAGCTTCCTCTGTCTTCGGAATTTCCCAGGCAAGAATACTGGAGTGGGTTGCATTTCCTTTCCAGACGATCTTCCCCACCCAGGGATGGAACCTGCATCTCCTCCATTATCAGGCAGATTCTTGACCACTGAGCCACCAGGGAAGCCCTCTCTATCTTGAGTACACTGCTAATATAGTAGCCAGTTGCCACATATGGCTAGTCTAAATTGAGACAGATCGTAAGAATTTAGAGAACTTAATTTTTTCAAATACAAATATTCTATTAATATTTTACATTGATTAAATATTGGTATAATATGTATCCATTTGATTAAATACAATGTTATTGAAATTTCACTTTCTTTTTGCTTATTCTAATGTGACAAACTGCTAGAAATTTCAAAATGACATATATGGCTCTCATGGTGTTTTTATTGGGTAATGCTGCCTTAAAGCATGAATTCCATTCCTTCAAAATGGAAAGTTTCTTATATCTACTCTCCGAAGTCCCTGTAGGGAGTTTATATTCAGAGCAGAGACATAGTAATTAATGAACACTATGACTTCTCCCCTCTAAGATAAAGTCATTTCTTAAATTTATTCGTCACTTCAAGAGCTACATCTATTCTTCAAACAAGAATCTTTTACAAACCAGATCTGCTTGTGAGGATGTAGTTGGATAGGAACGTGAAGATTTGCAATGGTAGCGGCAGCCCCAGCACTATGTCTGCCTGGAATCGCCCTGCCTGGGGGGGAGTTTACCGTATCAACACCAAAGGAAGCTCCCATCGCCTCTGGAATTATATGACATTCAATCACTGAAAAAGGAAAGCGGTTATGACTTAGGGATGGTTCATGTTTCTTATTTATTACAGTCTCTTGGTAAATACATCAAGGTTTTGACATGTGAACAGCACATGGGAAGTGAAAGGAGAAATGAAGACTAGCCCATAAACTGTGATGGTGAGTGTGCACACACAAGCCTGTGATGATACAGCCTAGCGCACAGAAAGCAGAGAGGCGGCCCTCCGTGAATATATGTGGGAATATGTGTATTATGTAAATACACAAGTCTCCTCTTGTGACTTAGGAAGGACACTGAATGTGCTTTCCTCACAGAGTGCTCAGTAATCAGCTATTTGAAAGGCAGTTTGCTTCCGACATTATTTTTTATCTTCATTCCAGACCCTGTTCCCTTGGAGGTCAGTGTGTGGTGAGATAAAGAAACGATGCTACAGAAATCTTACCAACTGTTTGTGGGAACAAAGTGTAATAGTTCTAGGCGTCTTTCAATTCATACCAGACAGGAAGCCAGGAATATGATCCAATGTGCACATCGCCATCTAAGCCTGATACAGGAAGAAGTTGAGGGGAGAGAAGTAATTGAGAAAATATTTTCATGTGCTCACAAATTAACCCATTGAAGTAGTCCAATGTCATTTCTTCAAATTAGGAGTCCTAAGATCTGTGCTTCTACTTTGCATATTAAGGTCCTTCACAACTGGAGGTTACCATGTCAACCTCATCCTTCATCACCCTCCCGCTTGTCTTTGCGCTCCAGAAAGACCAAATTTCTGCTACTTTCCTGGGCGTGTCATTTTCTTTTACTCTTACGCTTCTGCCTCCGTGCTTTCCCCTCTATGTGGAATGTTCTTCCTCACCTCCTCTCGTGACTTTAATCTATTTATTCCGTATAACGAAACTCGAACTTTACATCTCGGTTAATCTTCACTTCATAAAAAATGATTTTTTAAATCCATTTTAAAGCATTTATAGGTGAGACTGTGGGAAACAGGGAGAAATAATGTCATTCAATCTAGAATAGTTTTCTTAAAAGTTTACTTTTTTTATTTTTAAATTTTTATTGGAGAAAAGTTGATTTACAATATTGTATTAGTTTTGAGATGTACTGCAAAGTGATTCATTTATACATATACATATATCCATTCTTTTTTTTTTTAGAATCTTTCCCCACACAGATCATTACAGAGTATTGAGTAGAACTACCCGGGTTTACAGCAGGTTTTTATTAGTTATCTATTTTATATTTAGTAGGTATATGTCAATCCCAATCTCCTAATTTATCCCTCCCCCTCAGTTTAATTTTAAGAATTAACAGTTATCCAAATATAATGAGCTTGTAAAAAAATAAAACCTAGATTATGCTCACACAGCTATGATTACATGTATACTTTCATAATTTTTCTTTGAAATGATATGAAGAATTCTACATATACACATGTACATAAATATAGGTGCATACAATATTACTGTTAACCAAAAAAGGAAAATTTTGTCACTATATGTGTTAATGTTTGGGAAATAAAATCATGTAATAGTCACTGGAGATATATTTGCTGTTCTTGTGTTGTTAAAATATTTCCTCACTAAAATGATTAAAAATGTGAGCTTCTGATGAAAAAATAAATGATGCAGTTTGCAAAGGGACACCAAATTAACATCTCAACTTCAGTCATGACGACAAAAACATGTTTCTCTTCAAATTTAATTTCCATGAGAAACTATTCTAAATTAAAACCTTCCAGTGCAGTGTCCTTCCATTTTTTGCATTTTTACTACCTAGAGATCAAACAGTTTGACACAGCAAAAATTCTGGTAAGTTAGGAAGAAATGCTGATTGGTTTGTTGGCTGGTGGCCGGGGGAATGTTATGACCGAGTAATTATGTGTTCTGGACAGATGCATTAACCAGGCTTGGGGCTGGAGCCACTGGATATTATTTTAGTCATAAGGCTAGAGGAACTGAATCATTTTCAAAGCATCGGCTGGCTGACATTGCCTCACTGATGCCTGTTCCAATGACTCTTTGGCAATAACTTCCAACGCTGCACTTATGACATGGTAAACAAAAACTACATTAAAGGTTTGCTTTTTAATCATGAAGGACTTCAACATTTCCACTAAGCTCTCTTGCTATTCATCAAGCATGTAGAAGTCTATTGCAGATTTTCACAGCCCTGTCTTCCGATGGAAGAATTGTAGCAGGCAGAAAGGCTTAGTTGTTTTTTTTTTAATAGCAATCAACAGGCTCATGATCAAAATTCAAAACGATAATACACTTTTACAATTGTTCTCAACTATTAAATAGACTGAAAGTTGATAATAGCTTTCACCTTTTACCAGCAACATATATTAATTCATAAAATACTGTTCCTTACAAAGCATCTATGTTTAATGATCAGAAGAATATACATAGTAAGAAAATAATACAGTCAACATGATGACTTTCTGCTTCTAGGAAAATACAATAAGTCCCATAATAATCAATTGTTTAGCTTTAAGTAACTTTTGTGTCATATAGACTTGAAAGTTTGCTTCCACATCAGGTACTAACTGTAAATTTAATAATAATTTAATTGGAATCACACTTAGTTAATGCAGATATTTTAATACTGATTATTTTAAAACTTAATCATTTTAATATGATTTAAAACAGAAACATTTTTACTTTTTTAATGGGTTTAAATTATGAGGGCCTAGTGACATTTCTCACCAATGTAGCACTACTGAAATAAAATGCAAATAATAATCAGGTTTTATGACATTTGAAAGACCTTGAATCATTTTTTGATATGTGCAAATGATTGATAGATAGCAAGGTAGGTGATGAATGGAAGAATGGATGAATTAGTAGACAGACATAAAGAGGTGATAGCAATAGATAAAGATGGGAGTGTTTCATTGTGGTTTTATTTTCTTTTTTTGTATTTTTAGAGCATAATGACTACAAATTTTAAAACAATTAAACAAAAGAAGTATCGGAGGATATTCTCCAAAATCATATCTGCTTAAAAACATTCTTTGGAGATTCATCATTTTGTTTCAGTTTTGTAATATTATTGTGATTTTTTAAAAATTTGATTACTATTAAATAAATAATCCATCAGGGGAAAAGGAAAAATTACTTTCATAGATAAAATTTTTTCTTTAATTACAAAGAAGCTTTAAACAAATTATAGTATTAGTGTATGTGCTATAACTAAGTTATATGACTCAAATAGCTACAACGGAGATTTCTCAGGAAAATACTCCATGAGATAATTATAAATTAGTAAAGAAACACATTACTGTGATCATTACGATCATTGTAACCATCTTGTTATTTTTATTAACAAAATTTACTATTTAAAATGCTGTTTGTTTGTATTAAATGAGCTCATCCAGGAAATGCTATTCCCTTGGGCTAAAGAGCTATCAGAAGCCTGGAGGCCTCTGTTAATTGGAAGGTACTTAATGAACTTAGGAAAAATCTAGAAAAATTTGTTCCTAAACTATCAAGCACTGCCAAAAATATAAACTGGCTTTTTTTGTTGTTCTATCCAGGAAGAATCTACTGAAAGAAAACTTTAAATTATATCTGAAAAGCAATAGACAGACATAAATGAAACCATTATGATGAAAATTATGAAAACTGTATTTCCTAGAAAATAGAAAATGCAGAAATAAAAAGGATTGTTGAAGAAAGAGGCAGAGTTAAAAGCACTGTCTTAAGTTAAAAATTATAGCATGATTTAAGAAATGGCTGTTTATGATTCAAAAATATAGGATATATCAAAATATGATATAACTACAATCTAAAGTTCAAAATATATAATGAAATATTATAATGATACTATAATTATTCTATAATAAAATATTTTAGTCCATTAGAATTTAGCACATAACCAATGTAACAGAAAAGCTTTTACAAGGAAAGAATATACATTACAGCCCAACATCAAGAATATACTCTAGAAATTTCTTATTTAAAAATTTCTACTTCTTTCTTTTTTCTAGGGACTCAAACATTTTTCACAAAATAAAAAGTTAAGGTTTTTTTACTATTTTAATCATTTTAATAAACTTATTTTGCTCTGAACTTTTACTAATTTCACTAGTAGTGTTAATTAGTGAAATTAATTGCCACTTAAACTGATCTTGAATAAGTGAGTAGAATATGAATTAGTGCTACTTTATCATATGTGGTATATTCGATTCCTTTCTGGAAAACAAAAAATCAAAATAATTTGATAGCATTGTTCAGGTTGTAAAATTCAAATATGTAATGCAACATCTGCCACATAACAACTGTTTACAAATATCATGAATAAATAAATCTGTTCTTAATAGATGGGTTTTTGTTTTCAAAGTCTAGTATTCGGGATTTATTTTCCCACTTACTCTATTCTCAGGCATTGTTTTCATTCAGTATATAGATTAGATAGATCCATCAGCTAATTCCTGTTTAAATGCAAGAAATTCTGGGACTCATCTTTTCAAAAGTTTTCGTAAGAGATGTTTTTGATTTTAAAAAAAGTTATGTGATCAGATGTTCACCTAGCTAAAGTGCCACCCCCCACCAAAAAACAAAACAAAACAAAGAGACTTTGAAAAAACAAAAGTCTTTGAACAAGCACAGTATAAAATATGGTGAAAATGTTGAAAGGTATTTTATTACCACAGGGTGTAATAAATGTGAATTTAGCATAGAGTGACCTAAATTAAATACAGAAACTTATACAGTATATTCTCTGATGGAGCTAATGAAAATACAGTTCTTAAGCAAGCTGTAAAAAAGAATACAAAATAAATGCATGTTAACGTGAAATGATCCTCCACTAGTGATTTTCTTTCAAAAAAAAGAAAGAAACTCTCTATAAAGCCTAAACAGGCAGAAAAGACACACAGACATACATCTGTCATATGTTTGCTGCTTTATAGTTACTGCTTTAAGGAAGGATGTGAATTATGAAGTGAGTCCTTTTGTAAACATTCTAATAAAGTCTGGGTAAGATATACACGACTTCAGAATCCTTCAAGCTGCTGTTCTCTAAATAACACTAAGAATTCTATAAGAGTCTCAACGTTATTTGTGTAAATTCCTACACCAACGCAAAACACTCGGCTGCTTTATCATTTTTAAAATCCTTTTACGAAAACCTGTTGTTCTTCTTCCGCTTTACAGAGAGGTGATAACAGTGAAGAATCTACATTTTATAAGATGTTCATGCTTTTTGGAGAAAGGGGTCAGTGCATTTAATTTATGAGCCCTACTTTTTCCCCCCTCCTAAAACTTCATGTCATTAGCTCTGTTGAGGGAGACGACATGACCACAAGCACATTCTAGGCATTGATTCTTAAGAAAGAGGTTGGGAAGAGGATATGGAAAAGTCAGTTAACCTTTGATTACTTTATGAACTGTAGTCTTTAAAAATCTAAAATGAAAGGACCTCAGAACAAATAGTAGACTATCTCTTCTTGTTCTCACCTATCATTTCTACTAAATATTTCTGAATAAAACCATTTAAATTTGGGGGGATTAATTTCCACAAAGACTGTTTGAAGAACTGAGTGCCATTCCTGTCTTCAGACTGTAGTAATGCTCATTCAGCCCTATTCCTAGTGACCCTGTTTCACGGTGTATTTTTATCATTCACTTCTAAACTAAAACCAACTTATAAAAAAGAAAATGTTAAAAATTATTAAAAAATCTCTGCCAGTAGTTGAATAAAAAATATTTTTCTTGGTTTCTAAAAATACTTAAAGGAAATGTTAATCTCATGAGAAAATGTGAAGCTAAAGTAAAAAGCTGAACCTAACTCCAGTGGACAAGTTGTTATCAAAGCATTGCTTGTTTATAAGGTTTCATTGTCTCATGACTATTTATAGTGTTACCAGTTACAAGAAATGTATATAAACATAATGATGGAAAAAATAAATTTAAAAAACAAAAACTAACAGATTTGTTTATTGGCTCATGTAGAATGTGGAACTGTAATCCACTTCCTAAGACACTCAAATTAGTGTTTACTGCTTTTTCGTAAGGATTTATGTTCCTTAAATTTACTGTTACATTGAGTCTGGGAATCTAACATCACAAATTTGTTTTTCTTTTCTTCAATAGCAATTCTCTATGGATACGGGTTGCTACTGCAAAATTAGATGTTAAGGAAAAAAAAGAAAAAAATAGAGATAGCAAAGAGTTTGCGATTCTAAAAGTTAGAAGGACATTTTAATTCTTACTTTCTTTTCTGTTAACAATACCCAGCAACTCTGGGACTTACTCTTTTTTGGGGTGGGGGGGGGACTTACTCTCTTTAACTGATGCTATAGAATATTTATGCATGCATGACAACAAAATATGTTTCAATAAAAATATATTTGAAAGAGCAAAGCAAAATTGCTTTAAGCTTTTGATCTGTCTCAGAGCTCACATGGCTGAAAGTCTTTTCCTTTCAACAGTTACATTCAAAAAGTCAAAGATATACAGCTGACGATTCAAGCTGAATGACAGCACGATAAACTATGGTTTCTCCTGAAGATAAAATACATCATAAATCCGGGCAACACTTACCTCATTTTAAATATTACTGTCTCCTTTTATCAGGTAACACTATATGACCTCCCCTTACCTCCCTTCTTCCCATATTTTACATGGGATTTTAATTCTATGCAATGATCACAACCAGAATTTTTTTTAATTAAAATAGGATATATGGCTTTAAAGGCTTAGGTTATCTGATAGGCAGATTTAATTTGAAAAAATAACAAAGGTAGACTGACTTCTGATACCCTATAAAATGTGACAATAATGGAATTATGTCTATTTTTAAATGGCACTAACTCTTTAAACTTAGCTGCAATTTATCACTTGATATAAAAATGATGGGCAACACTTTTGAATAAAATGGAAATGCATTCATGACTACATGGCAAAGGGATATTTTTGCAGAGAGTGTTATGAGAACATAAAGTGTAGTCTTTTTTCTCATTAATGTATCTATTCATGAATTATCGTGACCTTATCAACACTGTATGCCCAGTGAACTGCTTGATTTATACTGTCCAGTCTCCAGCCAGAAGTTATCCTTATTTTTTTTGGATACATAAATTTGGATTACACTCCTCGAACTATTCAGTGTGTTCAATGTACTAGTATAAATGCCAATTATCCACTGCACAGCTAGGGGTTTATATGCTGCATTCTCCCAGGCTTGTTGAGAGGTGTGCTCTCTTTTCAGGCTGAAGGGGAGAGGAAACACCCCGATGAGGGGAGTACCCTCACAGCAGACAGCAGGGTAACCAGGGGTTCTCTGCCCTTTTCCTTGCACTGGCTGCCCCAGAGCAGAAGCTAGGCCCTTCTAGGTACCCCTATCTCGTCCATCACTGGAAAATATGAGTCACAAAGACACCCCAGACAGAAGCCACAGAAGGCACTCTTAACCATATCCTTTCATCCAGAGGATCATGGCTACCAGCAGGTAAGGCTCATGTCCCAGGCGGAGGGAGAAGCCCAAGCTAGCTGAAAGTCTCTTTATTGACTTCATCCATTCTATGGTAAATGATTACTTTTTTGCCCCTACACAGGGACTCAGGGACTGCTGAGTATAAGAAAGCTTTACACATAGCAGTAAATAATATATCCTATTTTCATAAAATATGAGAAAGAAATAAAGTGCTTTAGATTCTGACCTATAGATTCTAACGGTTTCCTTTTAGGGCATGCTTTGTGGTAGATTTGTACTGATGGGTATCAAAGCATTTCACACCTCGAGGGTCTGTGAACCAGAACCTCTCCACCACCCTGGGCTGATATGGGGTTGAGAGTGCAGCCTTCACCTTTGACACACAATAAGGCCAGTTAATGCCAGCATAAGACCACAGTGGCTTTCTACACTCACATTCCCCATGCCTCAACTTCACCTCAAGGCTAAGGCACCCAGTCGTGAACCTTGCCAGCTCTGAACAGCATTATCTCTATGCTATAGTGTTCTCTTATTCCTGTTGCCTTAAAAAAAAAAAAAAAAATCAATGTCCTTCTTTTCCACAAGTAAACCTCTCCATCTGTGCTGAATTTCACCTTCTCTTGCCTCCGCAAGAACTTTGCACCCTTGACCTCCTCACAGACTCCTCCCAATATGCCTCCATATTGGATCCATTTGGAAAAACAAAATTATTTCATATGTCCCTACCACATTCTTCCAGCTATTTTTCCATTTCTATCCTTCTTTTCACTGCTATAAACTTCCAAAGCATTCATTTTTCTCCTTCTATGACACATATTCTATACATCATTAATGACTTAATGTTTCCTGTCTATTTTCACAAGCAGTCTATAAACTCCATAAAAGCAGAGATTAAGTTGTCTTGTTCCAGCCTATTCCCTTAACACTTAATACTGTTTCTGGCACATAATGAGTGATCAAAAAAACTATTGATTATATTAGATTATTTAATTTTAATAAGTACTTCTTCTTTTTCTTACCAATGTCACCATCATTTCTGAAAATCTGGTTTCCACCCCACCACTCACATGAAAATGGACACTCATCAAAAATACATGGTTTATACTTTCTCAACACTTACTTACAGGTCAGTAAGTACAATAGCACTGTCTCAGCCCTCACTGTTTTTGACCCTTAAGAATTGGAAGCTGATGAGGACAGAGGAGCCTGGTGGGGTCCATAGGGTCACCCAGTCAGATACAACTGAAGTGACTTAGCACGCACACATGAGGACTCTCTTTGGTGACTTTCCAGGGCACTGGCTCTCCTCACGTTGCAATCACTGGGAATTCATCTCTATTTCCTTCATCTAAACTTTGCGAACTCTGGGAATTTCCTGTCAGTCCAGTGGTTCGGACTCCTTGCTTTCATGGCTGGAGGGGCCTGGGTTTGATCCCTGATTGGGGAACTAAGACCCTACAAGCTGCATGGCACAGTCAACAAGATAGAGAAATTAAAAAATAAATTTTACAAACTCACCTCACCACCTCCACCCCAATCTCCTTGCCTGGGATGCTGTCTTTGATTTCAGCCTCTCCCATCTCAATCCACACTGAAATTTATTAGAGGCCTTATTACCCCTGTTCAAAAACGTGAAAGCTTCTCTCTGTTTATATTATTATTAAATCTAAACTCCTTATCCTGGCATTCAAGGCTCTTTATAATCTATCCCTTAATCTCTCCAGCTCAAATCCCCACTTACTTATTAGGACCATAAGTGTTGTCTATTTTCCTCTGTAGGGCTTTCGCTCAATGTCAGTTGAATTCAGAATGCTTCCACCTCCTTTTGGAGTATCCAAATAGTATCTATCTTTTAATATTCAGTCCAGATTCCTATTTCTTCATTAAGAAGAATTCATAATTGAAATATTTCAGGTATAATGGTGTCCATTTGCACCATTGTTTTGGAAAGTAACCATGTACTTAAATACTGATTTTCTTTTGTTCACTTGGAGTACTTTTGTAATACATTCTTGGTGCTGAAAAATCAAGAGGTACAAAAAAGTATATACCAGAAAAAAAAATGCCAGGGACATCACTAGTGGTCCAGTGGCTAAAACTCCGTGCTCCCAACGCAGAGGGCCCAGGTTCAGTCCCTGGTCTGGGAACTAGATCCCACATGCCTCAACTAAGACCCAGCACAACCAAATAAATAAATAAATATACATTTTTTAAAATACCTCTCATCCTTCAACCAGGTAGGTTCCCTCCTGGTAATAACCAGTGTTGTAAGCTTCTTGTGTGTCCTAGAGGTTTATTTATTAGAAGCAAATAAAATGTACCACCTTTTAATATGTTTCACATTTTGTACCAAACAACTATGTATCTACATATCTCCTTTTCTAGATATTTAACATTTTATATACTTACATATTATCTTCCCGCTTATGGAGACTGTGTGTCTTGGCTTCTTTATACAAAAAAAAAAAAAAAAAAGCTGTCGCACAAATATTGCTTGATTGTGCAATTCTTCCTTTCAAGTTTGGGATAGAGTATGCAATAGGAAGACTGAATCTCCACCACCTCCTCAATTAAGGATAAAAATGTAAGCAGTAGGTTTTTCTCAAACACTTCCTCTCCATCCACCACCACCATTAAAGGAAAACTAAAGCATGACTAATCACATATGCAGATGTGCATTGTTTTCCTGCGATAGTTTAATGTGTTCCAGATTCAAGCATGTATTACCATATTTCCTTTGGTTCTGATACATCTGCTGATACAAAGATTAACAAAATCACTGATTTGTAATGGACGATTCTGTTTCGTTTTAGAAATCTTTCATTCCTGCAGCATTCCAAGTTCACCCAAAGTGTGTTTGCATTGAGATTTTTGCTTCGTAATTGAGTCCATCTCCATTTCATGTTGCATGTATTAGAAATGACGTGAAAGCCCACCCACCTTGTTACTGCTTCTTAAGTGCCCTACAGTTTCCTATAATTATTTTAAACCTATATACCAAACTGTGAAATGATAAACCTTCCAATTTTTTGTTTAATAAAGTCATTAAATAATACCTAGGAGTGAAGCGTTGGAATCCAAGTAAGTTTCATTCATAGCTAAATATTGCACCCAGTCGTATTAAAGTGTTACCTAGTATATGAGTAAGTGTTTGTAATCAAATGGTTTATTTGGTCAATAGAGAAACAAAGCAGATAAGCCAGAATCCTTCAAAATCCATTAGTTTAAAAGTCTTTTAACTATGAAGTTGTCTGTTTTTAATGGAAGAAATTGAATAAATAGTTCCAAGTACTGTCTTCACTTCACACCATGCCAAACAGAACTTTAAGGTATACCCCACACTTGTTCCTTGAATTATGATATTTCTTGCTGATTAATCTTGTATTTAAATCCATCTCCAAGATTTAAATATTAATTATAAAGCCTCAATTTTCCTTAGGTGGTGGGGGGGAGCTGTCTTGAAATAATAAATAAAATTCTAGTTTTAAAAAGTTAACCTAAATGATTTTTATCTAGAGATAAAAATCTAGTATTGATGCTTTTTAAAATTTGAAAATTTTTCCCACAGAACTCTATGGAAAACACTAGTATTTTAGGCTTAAGACTTTTAGTAACTCATTAAATCACCATAATTGCAGCATAGTTTTGGTTTATGTTATTTTTCTTAATGGCATCTGTTCTTCCCAACTAAAAACATAAAATAGTCATAGGCTTATTTTTATTCCTATGGGCTGTCTACCTACGACAGTCCTCTAAGTATAAAATTCACAGTAAGTGTGAGTGAGATTAAATGAGATTCAATAATTGTCATTCATCCTCACAACGACTGAAGGTTTTGGAGGAATTGTTTGTTTCTGGTTTTCTGGGGGAGAGGGGCTGCCATACAGGCTTACTTTATTGCACTTTGCAGGTATTGCTCTTCCTTTTTTTTTACATATTGAAGGTTTGTGGCAACCCTGCATTAAGCAGGTCTATCAGCACCATTTTTGTAACAGCATTTGCTCACTTCATGTCTGTGTGTCACAGTTTGGTGATTCTTGCAATATTTCAGATTTTTGTTATCCTAAACCAGGATACATTTTGTTTTGGGTTTTATTTCAGGATGGGAGTATCTGTTGTCATCCATGGTTTGGACATTTTCTAGCTAAGAAATAAAGTAAATTTAACAATTCAACAGAATGCTCATGTTAGATGTTAAGACACACCGAAGGTAGGTTGGAAAGGCTTAGCTTTGATAGGCATGATATATAGTTGGGGAAGTGAGTGTCCCCAAATAATTATGCTGTCTTTGAAAGAGTGGCCTATTTATAAGCAGAACAACCAACGAGACTGAGGTAGCAGTTGTCAAATTTACAGGAAGTAATTAAAGAACCAAAGATTCTCCTCTTTTACTGGCTGTTTCTGGGTTACATAGAGATTATGAAGACAGACAAGAAAAATGACAGAGGAGCCTAAACAGCCCATCAAACTTTCCACTAAGAAAATTGTTTTTTTCCCCAGATAAACTTTCCAATTAACAAACAGTTATTGTTTTTATTTCATACCCTATTGTGATTTTGCACACACACACACACAAAAATTGATTTCTACATGTTAGCAGAAAACACAAGGTTGTTTATTCCCCTAAGGACTCGTTCCCTGTTTCACCAGCATTTTGTAATCTCCTCCATCCGCCATGCCTTTGGTGGCCTGCCATCTGGCATTGTGCCTTTTATTTTATGAATAAGATCCCCAATTGTTTCTGCAGCTGCTATCAGTGCAGTCTGACCTGCTGCAGATGAGGATACCAGAGAAAATCATCTTCAAGACTTGCACAGCGTTTCATTCCTGTGGTTCTCTTCCCAGACCACAAGCTGTGCTTTTCTCGCATTTATTCCTCACCACAGATGGGGACAATACTAGACCCTGAGTTCAAGAAAGATATAAAAGTGAACCCTTTCCAGTAATCACTGTTTATGAATGCATTTATGAATCTATGAATATGGAACCTATTCATTCTATACATAGTACACACATGTGGTTGTTCCCATTCATAGTCTCTGAGAATCCTAATTAATCAATTTTTCTCTCCTTCCAACCAGTTGTTTTTTATGCCAATATCTTCCTATCAACCTCAGGCAAAATAATCATTTTCAAACTGTACTCCCAAGAGTCCAGGGGGATGAATGGAAGAGATCCAAGTGGCAGGCTGCTGCCCAGCACCATCCTGTCAACCAGGGTAGTTCTTTTTAATTTTTTTTTAAGATTTTTTTTTTTTTGATGTGGACCACTTTTAAAGTCATTATTGAATTTGCTAAAATATTGCTTCTGTTTTATGTTTTTGTTTTATAGGCCATAAGGCGTGTGGGATCTTAGCTCCCCAGTCAGTCAGTTCTGTCGCTCAGTCATGTCCAACTCTTTGCAACCCCATGGACTGCAGCATGCCAGCCTTCCCTGTCCATCACCAACTCCTGGAAGCTACTCAGACTCATGTCCATTGAGTCGGTGATGCCAACCAACCATCTCATTCTGTGGAGGGGACAAGAAGGAAAGGACTGGGAACCTGAGCAAAGAAAGAGCAATGATAGGAAACCTAGGTTCTGAAAGTTGAGACCCATGCATGAGCCCAGGAGAGTGGAGAGCTGGTGGCTAGTAAGGGCGGTGGGGGGTGGGTAGTTTTCATCTACCCCCCACTACTCCCCCACCCTCCCCAATCCCACCTTGGTTAGCAGAGCCCCTATCTCCAGATCAATAGAGTTTTTCTTCTTTAATATAAGAACTTTATTCTTCTGATTGTGTCAAATATTAATATAAATATTTTTGTTTAACTGAATTTTACTCTAAAAGGCTTCTGTTGGAGGAAAGGATAAAGAATATGTGGTGTGTGTGTGTATATATATATATATATAAAGGAATATGTGGTGTGTGTGTATATATATATATATATATATATATATATATATATAAAGGAATATTATTTGGCCATAAAAAAGAATGAAATTGTTCCATTTGCAGAGACATGGGTGGACCTAGAGACTGTCATACAGAGTGAAGTTAAGTCAGAAAGAGAAAAGCAAATATTGTTATATTAATGCATATATGTGGAATCTAGAAAAATGGTATAGCTGAATTTATTTGTAAGATAGGAATAGAGGCACAGACATAGAGAACAAACCTATGAACACCAGTGGGGAAAGGGAAGAGGATGGGATGGATTGGGAGATAGGGTTTGGCATATATACACTACTATATATATATAACAGATAACTGACCAGAATCTACTCTATAGCACAAGGAACTCTGCTCAATGCTCTGTGGTGGCCTAAATGGGAAGGAAATCCAAAAAAGAGGGGATATATGTATACACATAGCCAATTCACTGTGCTGTACAGCAGAAACTAACACATTGTAAAGCAACAATACTCCAATAAAAAATTAAAAATAAACGAATGGCTCTGTTGTCACCAGTACCAATAATAATGCCTAACCTATATTCATCTTGAGTTTTGCTACTTTCATAAAGCCTGTCTATTTTTTTTCCAAATTCAAGCCACAAAGTTCTCAAATCTATCCACAGAACTGGTTATACACACTGATGTTTAGGTCTCCCATTTTGGCACAAGAATTGATGGATAAAAGCTCACCTAGGGTACAAAGGTAGGATGTATGCAGTCGGTTCCTTAAATTACATTCTTCTTGCAGCAAGGTATGAGCAGAGTCTTTACCTAAGTTGTACAATTTGTAAAATGGCAGAAGGAAAAGCCTACTGGGTCTAGTTTTTACATTACATTGAAGTGATAAGTAAAATTGAGTTATAGCCATGTCTCACTCTCTGCAAATTACCATCCCACATCTCCCGGCCTGCACCGGAGGACATTTCTCTGAAGAAACGTGCTTCGAAGAAACGTGCTTCTGAATTGAGAGTGAGCTGAGGTAAATTCTAAAGCCAAGTTGGCAGCCTGCTTAACTGTACAATAGATGAAGAAGGAAACAGGACTGTGTTTTTACAATGACTGTGTCAAGTTTCAGTAGGAGTCAACCTCAGATGAGAGTGGAAGTGAAAGAGAGGTGGCAGAGAACTTGGAATGAAAACAGAACTCCACCAAGAATTTTCTTACCAATTGTCCCCACATATATACATGAACATTTCAGATACACCTAGTCATACTGCCAGCTAATAGTCCACAATTGATAAAGTGCTTTCACGTGTGTTTTCCCTTCTTTGCAGGCTGTGAGCCTTGAACATCAGTCAGTCATCCAGGATGCTGCTGGAGGCTAAAGAAGAGCCTTCTAGACCTCAGCTTTCTTCAAGCACCACCTGTGGATATATACACCCCATGGGACCCCCCAAGGTCCATGGGTCTCAGGACTCTGGGCGTGTTTGTGTGCACACTGTCTCTACTGCACGTTGCAAGGTCAAGACACAAGGAACAGCTGCACCTTCTTTCTGCAGGTAAGAGCTCTCTCTTCAGCACAATCTATTGTCCATCACATTTGGAAGCCACACCCACATCCAAACACCCTTTGAAAACTCTCAGCGCTACCTAGGGTGCTGACAGAGATGTCTTGCTGATTTACCCAGTCCTTTGATGATGAATAAAATCAAGCCCTGATCCCCACTGCTGTTTGATATTCAGCTACATCCAGGGAGGGAGCCCTGCTGGTCACTCATAATGCGGCCTCCCAGTCTTCATCTGTCTGTGAAGGACCTATGAAAGGTAGGATGCTAACAGGCAGACTCTTCCTTTTCTAAAGCCCTGTTGACACAAGTTGTTGTTTAATTTCTAAGCCATGTCCAACTCTTTTGCAACCCCATGGACTGTAGCCCTCCAGGCTCCTCTGTCCATAAAATTTCCCAGGCAGGAATACTGGAGTGGGTTGCCATTTCCTTCTCCAAGGGACCTTCCTGACCCAGGGATCAAACCCAAGTGTCCTGCACTGGCAGGCAGATTCTTTACCACAGAGCCATTAGGGAAGCCCATATTTACACAAATTACTTCTTCTTTTTAATGAGCAACCAGGATTTCTTTTCTTTTCTCTTTGTATCAACCACACACACACATTCATTGCTGGAGAACCAGTGAACATTTTGTGTTCTTATTTATTTTATTTCTAATGAGGCAGGTTCAAATCAAACAGCAAAGTCCGAGAAAATAATCAAACAGCTCGTGGAAGGCTTTTTGCCTTTGTGTTTGTTCGTTTTCCTCCTCTGATCGTTTTCAACTGTCTTCTTCATCAAGGGCAATTAAATAGGTCTCCTGCCCCCAGGGCAGGTCATAGCCCCAGGTTCAGGCAAAATCTCTGAGACCCTGATGGCTACCATGTCTTGGTACTCAATGGGCAACTTCCCAAGGGAAGGCTTCAGTGGAGAAACAGAGATACTGGGAGATCTTTCTGCAAAACCAGACATTACCTGGAAACCCAGCCAGTTCTGGCTATTGTTGAGAAGATTCTCAGCTTTCCCCAGGCAACACTTCTATCCCCAGAAAGGAGAGGGCAGTGAGATCCCAGGTAGGTAAAGGGAGAAAACCCCCTCTGTCCCTGAGAGATGTGACCTGTTCCTTGTCTTGAGTTTGTCCTGGTGTCACTCAAGATCCATGGGGCCAAGATCCCATAAACAGCACTAAGTATACTGAATTGTTGACTCCATGGCTTGAATCAAGACCAACACAAGTTTGAGAGGGGTATGGAGAGCCCTTCACCCACCGCCACACAGATGGAAATGGTGTGAGCCAGGCGAAAAGGATGGAGGGTGCTGCTATCTGCTTTGTATCGAAGCAGGTACCTGGTAGAAAGACTGGGGAAAGAAAGGCAGTGTAATTTGATTTATTATGTAATAGGATTGTACACAATAAGGAAACCTCTTAGGTGACAAGGAGAGAGGTCTCAACCAGATGGCTAGGACTGTACCTTATGCTTCTGTTAAAAATCACATCCTCTGTGTGTCCAGCCCAAAGTGAGTCCTAATATAAAACTGACACTCCCCACTAGAGTAAAAGCTCTAGAAAAGAGTTTTGTTTTTGTTGTTGTTTTGATTTTTAATTGTGTGTCCCCATCACCTAAACAGGCAGGCATGCATATTTGCTCATTGACAGAATTTTCCATGTCCTCCTCCCTCCCCATCCTCATGAAACAACGGGATTTATAAACCAAAGCCAGTGAAAAAGGGAGACACTGGTAAAAAGAAGTGCTTTCTAACCACAGTTTGGGGAAGAACTGGCCACCCAGGAAGATAAGTTCTGACCCAACACCATCTTCACCTACTCTTTATGAATAAGGGAAGCAAAGTCACACGTGTGTTGGGGACCTTGGCATGAGCAGGGGCCTGAGCACTTCTAACGACCTTTCCTGAGATTCTTGGAGAAAAGAGATCCTGGGTACTGGGTGATCAGATGAAAGATGACATAAACATCAAACGCATTAATGCAAAACTGCAGAACTTGCAGACTACTACGTAAAGGAAATGTATTCATTCAAAATACAGGTAACTGAAAAACGGGTTTTGGAAATGGCTCTAGTTTTTTTTTTTTTTTTTTTAAGTGTTGATCTTGGAGCTTCTGGTTTAGACTCTTTCTCCGCTTCCTTCTTGTGGGTCCTTACGGAAAGAGGATGCTCCATGGCCGACATCAGTGTCCCCTTCGCTGCTCAGAGACCAGGCGATGCCAGGTTAGGTTCTGGCCCCCAATCCCCGTTGTCACAGCCCCTACCCCCACCCACCCGCCGGCTACTGACCGAGGCCTCAAGCAGCTGCCATAATGTGTATACAATAACCTCTCCCAGACTTTGGTTTCCTCTGTTCTTGGAATGTTTTTGGCAGATTCCCCCCGTTTCCCGGGTCTCTTGGGAGTCTAAACACACATTTTCTTTATTTCAGACTAGATTACAAAGTATTGAATACCTTGCGCGCTTCCTACCCCTCTCCTCCTCCCAGCCATGCGCTCGTCCCTGCCAGCCCCAGGCGCGCGGGGACTCGAGGGCGTGAGCCCTGGCAGACCCAGCCTTTTGCATCTTCGAGTGCAAAATCTGATTCAGAGTCAGGACGATTCAAACTGCCATATGCCGCCGGAAGACTGAAGGGGCCCGTGCGGCCAAATGAGAGCTGCTGCGGACCCAGCGCCGCGGTCCGCGGAGTGCGGGTCCTGTGCCTGCGACCAGGCTCCACACCGCTGCCCCGCTTTTCAGATGCACGCTTTTCAGAAAGCCTCTGTTCATTGGAATACATCCTTCAAACCGACAGGGAGAGGAGCGGGTGGAGCAAAGCACGAGTGGAGTCTAGGGGCTCCAGAGCAGAGGAACTCGAAAATGCGAAATAGGCTTCTGTTGGCCTTGGATCTTTCGGCTTTGATACTGAGCTGCGGCTATGTTGGGTGGTTTCGGTCCCGGCTATCACTGGCTCTCCTGGAGCTAAGTTACAGCCGTTCCACTGGTACGCGGGTGGGGCAATTCATTAGGCAAGAAGCGGATTAGTTGTTTATTATCTATAAACATTCCAACCACAGCAACCAATCATAAAACCGCGGAAGGGCCTGTAAAGTAAGCCTTGGTGTGAGCAGTGCGGGCTCAGTGACCGTTCCTGGAGACGAAGGGTCCTTGAGAGAGAGAAAGAGGGAGAGAGAGAGAGAGGGAAGGGGTTTGGGGTGGCGTGGAGTCAACAACAAAGCCATTTGTCGGAAAATCACTTACTAGATTTTCGAGAATCACGATTTTTATTTTTTAATGGAACAGGGTAGCAGAAAAATTAGGCAGCTTAAAGTCATAAGTGGGGTCGTTGATGCCAGCAATAAAAGCTATTGATTAAATGGGAAGAACAATTTAGTCTTTGGTTCTTGGTGAAATACAAAGTGACCGATCATGAAAGGAACCTAACAATATTTTATGGAGGGAAAACACGTTTCAAACTGCCTTCTTTCTAGTGACAGAAATTAACTTTTGAGTATGGCTGAGACCCTTTTTAAAATTCTCGTTTGGGATAAAACATTTTCGAATAGGAGTTAGTATCAAACAATTAAATACCGTTTTAAAGTATGAAGTCTACTTGTTGTTTTTAACCAAATGGCTATTTTGTTTCTTTAGGTATTTTCTTAGGCAAGCTTTAAACTCTCACTGCTCATTTGATATTTTACTATATTAGAAAGCCATCCAATTTTTATACTGTTTTTCTAATAACTAATTCAAGTGCATTGTTCTCAGTCTGATTCAGAACCTATTACTGAGAAACCAAGTTACTGGTAAATTTCTTAAATATAGTTTAACAAATATATTGGTTTGGAAATTCATTAGAAATAGATTTTAGGAGATTTAGTGGCAAACACACATACCAGAGGTTTCCTATTTTTTAGATTTTTAAAGCTTTTAATTGAAGTATAACAATGCAAAAAGAGCCACAAATCATACATTAAAAGCTCAATAAATAATTAAAAATGGTACATCCCATGTAACTACCTAGATCAGAAAAAAACATGACCAACATCCAAGAAGTCCCCCTCATTTAAAAGAAAAATAGGTTTGCTTTTGGTTTGGAGATATGCTTTTTAAAATAGTTGCTCATCACATGCTCAGATTTTTCAGTATCAGTATTGTGGATTTTTTTTCAGGGGATTATCTTCTGGTAAATAAAAATAAAATGCTTTGAGTTTTCCTGTGTTGAAAAGGGAATAAAAAGTCTCCAAATTCATTTCCCTCCTTGGCAACCCACACCCCTTCCCAGCTTTCCCCAGTCCACACCGGGAGACATAACAAACAAACGATTACATGTTGAAAAACACATCTGAAAACAAAAAGGTCACATTACCCCCGAGTCCTGGGGAACATTAATCTCGTGTTTGGAAAACAGTTGACAGTTGAAGGTTGGGGTTTCTCTCTCTTCTACAGTAGGACTAAAACAGGGTGGGGGTGAGGGAGAGAGAGTCATTTGAGAATAAAAGGGAAGAGATCATCACTGTGGCCTCTTACAGAAATAAATGCTTTGAGGGACCACCAACTTCCAACCCAGATTTAAGTGAATGAGTGAATGCGTGCATGAATGATTGGGAGGAAAAAAAAGAATGCCACTGGGAGAAAGAATCCGAAATGGCTTGCCTTTACTCAAACAGTGCAGAGGTGTGCTGAGCTTTCCTAGAATAATTAATGTGAATAGTGAGCAATAGTAAGATAGCGTCAAGCCCAGAGCGCCTAAGGGCAGAATTTGCTGGACGAAAACCAGTCCCTTCTCTAATAGTTTATGGGAAGGTGAAAGCTGATTGCCTAACCACTCGCCTGGATCGGCATTTCCCCGAGCCCGCGCCTGCCCCAGGTCCCCCACCCCTCCAGTCCTCTGACTGCTCGGAATTCCTCCTCCTGACTTGGATGAGGGCCCAGAACCCACTGCCGGGTGGGGGTGGGGGTGCAAAGTGTCGGGAGGTGGATTGGGTGTCTAGCACCCTGATATCTAAGCTCGCCCGAGATTCTGCGTATCTGAATTTCTTGGTAGAATGAGGAAAGATCTGAAGAACGTTTCGGGGACTATAACTAGAAATATCACGGTGAAAATTATACTGGTTCATTGCAAATTCAGCATATAGTGATTTTCCCTTTATTAGCATCCTTACATCCTGACATCTCTAAAACCAGGAATTTGAGAGGCAGGACGATGGAGGTGCCAGGCAGTGATAGCGGGAACCAAGGGACTTCGGGTCAAGCATAAGTTTTCCTAGAGCTTTAAATGACCTTGAGAATGTCACTTTAACCTTAATAGGCTTAGGGATCCCCGTGCACAAAATGAGATCTGATGATGATTCGCTCTCGACTTCCCTGACTGCAGGTCAGTAATCAGGCCCTGTGGAGAAGAGGCTGTAGGTGGCTAGAACCATCTCCCTGGCTCCCTCTGCGCGTCCGAGAAAGTGCAAGCTCGCTTTTGGAGCCCAGGAGATTGGGCGGGCAATTCGCTCTGAGCCTTGACAGTTAATCTGCCTAGAGCCCGCGTGGCCAGGACGAGCGAGCTTTCTCTCTGCCTGCTCTGTCCGAGCTGACAGTGATTTATGCGCCGGTGACACAAGCCGGCCGTGAACCTGGATGGCTAGACGGTTTTCGGGGGCTGCACGGAGTTAAAGCAGGACCGCTCAGAGCGGTGCTGAGGAAGGTCTTCCAGCCTGCACGCCTCTCTCGGGTGCTCGCAGTTCCAGCGAGCGGATACGGCAGATTTTCCTGCTCAGTTGGATTCAGTGTCAACCTTCTCGGTTAACCGAAGACATTTCCACTCCTGGATGTGTCGCCCTCGAGCCCTGGGCCCTGGACCGAACTCGAGGTGCAGGTCTCGCGCCGAAGGTGGGAGAGTTGTCCTAGAGTTCAAAGCCAACTGCCTTCATAGGGGACGGGGGCGGGGTGGATGCTTTGCCTCGGGAAAGAACTGTCCCTGTCATTTATTTTAAGACATCAACTCCTCCAGAGCCAGAGCCCAGCCTCCCTGCGGCTATAGCCCCCGCGCCAGGCAAGCGGCCACACTGCGCTCTCTGTGAAGCAGCGAGACTGGATCAATCCGGTTGCAAATAGTTTTTTGTTTGTTTGTTTGTTTTACAGCCACCGGCCAAGGCAGTACTTCCCTCGCGGTTCAAAGTCCACAGCAGCTGCCTTCCCGGAGGCTGGAGGCCGCCTCCCGGGACCACAAAGCGAACGCCTCCGCCCGGCAGGCCTCGGGCGGGGCCGCGGGACTTCTAAGGTGTTGGGGGATGCTGGCTGGACCCTCCGCGGTTCTTTTGTCAACCCAGGGGTTCAAACATTCATTTTATAATCGTCTGTGAACAACAACGCGCGACTAAGAAAGACTGCCAAGAATTAAACTGAAGTCAGGCACCCACGTTTCGGGGAGATTTTTTTCCCTTGAGCTTGAGACAAGGGGGCTGTGCCCCCTTAGGATTCATTCCCCCTATTTCTTCCAACTCTATGTTCTGCTTGGTTACAAGCAGCGACGTGGACACGGTGTGAAACCAGGCGGGGCGGGAAATGGGGCTCCTCTCCCTGGCTCAGGTGTGTAATCTCGAACCCACTGCCATCCCCAGCCCACCCCGCCCTGGATGCAGGGACGCGGGAAAAGCAAGCATCTCTGCGCACCAGTAGGAAGAAGGTGAGACCAGAAGGCCATGGGTCAGGCCTTAATGCACTGCGAGGGTGAGGTGTGGAGATCTCTGAGGAGTTGGGCCTTGCTTCCCTGCTCTTCCTCTCCTTTATATCTCCCACCTCCTCCCCAGGACACACACACCTGGAGGGAGGGGAAATGGATGGAGAGGAGGCTGGAGAGACGCTCCCACCCACCAGGAGATCAGACTCTTCTAAGGCCACGCGATTTGCCCAGTTCTGGTGCAGGTCACAGAAGATGCTAAGACAGATGCTAAGATGACGCTAACAAGATGCTAAGATGCGAAGACACAGGAATGGTCCGACGCAACGAAGCTCAAAAGGAGACAACCCTCTCTCATTCATAAATATTACTGCAAATGTATTAGAGACCTCAAGTGATTTTTTATTCCGTTTGCAGTCTCCGCTGAAAGGGATCTGGTACTGTTTGTGCTAGTCAAGCGCCAGAACACTGTTAAAGTGAAAGGGAAAAGGGAACTAAGAATGTTTTAAAAGACACATGTAACATTTTAAGATAACCATATACAAAATGCTCACATAACTTTTATGAGGCCAGTTACAATGAAGAAAATACATTTTCTAATTTAATAAAATTTAGTTATTTTGGTGGTTTCAACAGACTTTCAAAATTGATGACTTTTGATTATAAAACTTGACTGCAGAAAAATTAGTACCTTTGGCTTTTTAAACATATATAGTTATTTTAAAACAAAATGTCTTTAACTATCTGGCACAAATACAAAACACTAAAAACATATTTTAGGAATTATCATAATACCTCCTCCTCTATGAGATCAGAATTTGACCTATTTAAACCAAGAATAAATAGCTAACTCTTTGGTTTCAACAATTTTTTCTTCTTAGTTCCTAGATGTTGATTGAAAAGTAATAAATGACTGTTTTTAAGAAATCATTAACAAGCAAGATTAAACATTGTATAATCTTTCTAGATTATAAAACATAATAAAACATAAACATACTAGAAAATAAAATTTATATAAATTTCACCTCTGTATGAAACTGTCATTTATAAATTTCATACTCTTATGAAACATAATTCACTTATGTTAAATGTATTTTGTAACAAAATGGGAGCCTTATTGTTTAGTTTAAGCACATGTTGTATTACTATTTTCCTTTATCTTTAAAAAACCCCTCTCCCCAATGAAAGATCTTTTTCCTTAAGCAGCAAATTATGTCAAAATATAAAATCTAAAGGAATTGGCTATTTTAAAGTCTTTTGACAACTTTGGAGATTATATGTGTTGGTATTTTTTCTCTTTATCTCTGCTTTCCGTAATTTCCATATGTGAATATGTGTTTGTGTAACTTTCACTATCTTTCCCCACTTAAGTCATGTATATCAGGAAGGAAAAGTTAATTTTGAGACTCATATTTATTTTAAAAATGTTACACATTGTATGTATGAGGTGAGTAAACTAAATTTAGATTATTTTTCACAATGATAGAGCAAATGTAAGGAATACTATATTATTGATGTTAAAAGAGAAAACCTTTCAGCCTGTGAAAATCAATGACCTATCTTATCTTGATTAAAAAGAAAAGTACACTGAATTCTTTGGTTAGGCTCTGTATATATTAATAATGTGTCCTCAATAGTTTTGATCTCCAGTATTAATGTTGAGATTATAGAGCTAGCTTTATACCAATTAAAAAGAACTTCTGAGCAACATGAACATGAAAGGGAAAAGATCTTCCCCACATATCCACACCCCAAACTTCTATCCCCGATGCAGTAAGAATAATCTTTTTATTCCATTAAAATGGTCACTAACCTTATAATGATAAAAGAATGTTTCCATCTCTTACCTGAAAGGAGGCTTGTCAATATAACAGGAACTGAAATTGGGACTGTTCTGTGTTGTCTATTACAGTACAAGGCTCTGTACTGCTTTGCCTCTTTGAAGGCTGAAGTAACAATGTATGACTCTCGCCTCCTGGGACCCTATGAAAATGAGATAGCTGGTTCCAATAAAAGCTATAGACCTTGACGCTGGGACGGAGTTGAGGAAAACCAATATTTCACATACACTAAAAAATAATTAACCTGGTATTCTAAACTTGTTTTTCTTGAATATTTTTGTATGTACATATGAATGTTAGCCTCATTCACACAAATATGAAAGAAATTATTTTACTGATACAAATACTACTTAAACCCTTTGTTTTCAGAGAGGCAAAAATCACCTTAGAAAGCAGTTGCTTAAAGCCTTTGAAATTTGAATATTTCAATTTATAACTTATATCCTTATCATCTTAAAAAATGTTAGGCTTCTTCAAAGCTGGCACTTAAAAATTTTCTGTGGTTTGGTGGGCTAGGTATGTGACAAAGGTATGCCTTTCTCATTAACTCTGTCAAAATGCTTTGCATTTAACATTTATTTGGGTGTGTGTGCAAATCTGTCTAAGACTATGAACTCTGGAGAGTTTTCATTCTATGCGACATAAATGAGTTTTATATAATGAATATATATGTTTCAGCTGGAAAAAAAACAGGCTTTATATCTTGACAATATATTATTAAAATGTGTTAGGATATTGTCAGCCTAAGATCAACCTAATTTAAAAAAAATAAAAGAATAAGTTATTTTAATGAAATACTAGCCTATGTTATATGTATACCTATTTGCTGATTTTAAAATGGAAACTGATTCTCCTGAGAAAGAAATTTGAGGTGATTACCTAATGAATTATCTTTAGCCTAATGTTAAGGTACTAAAACACAGTCATATGTTTTGCTTTTTAAAATATTTTCAAAAGAAAGTCTTAAAAATCAAAAAAAGTTAGAGGAATATTCAACTTAAAAGCTATCATTCTGCTCTTTAAAATTACCAATATTTATGCCAGGAGAAATATGTTTAAGAGTCATTAACACTGTAGGCTCATTGAAGTAGAAGCACAGAATGTTATTTTTAAAATAAAAATAAATAAATATATATATATATATATTCATACATGTGCATATGTACTCTTTTTAAAAAGAGGCCTAAAGAGGTTTCATAATTTTTAGCAATGTAAAAAAGGAATAGCAAGTATCACAGACCAAATGAGAAGAAAGCCAGTCATGATTTTTTAAGTAAAGGAGAAAGGGCATTTTCCAGGGTAAATTTAGCTTTATTTGGAGCAGTTGAGGTGAAGAAGAGGTAGGTGCTCACTCTCTAAATTAAGTCAACTGGATAATCTGTCTACACAGAGCAATGAGACATCTCTTATTCTAACGAGCTATGTAGACATTTCTCTAACCTGAGAATATAGAGCACCATTTACTTTTGAAATAATTTAGAACTTTTATTTCAGTTAGGAAACATATTTTGCCAACATCATATTGTAACTGTATTTTCAATGACATTCTCCATAATAATAATATTTAAATGGTGAGTACCTCCAATGATAAGTCATCCTCCATTAAACAGCTCTATAGTGATGGCTTACTAAGTGCCAGGCACTGTAGCAGGAGCATCTTCAATGAACTGAACAAATAAATTCCTCCTACGCAATTCTCATGGAGAAGGATATGGCAACCCACTCCAGTATTCCTGCCTGGAGAATCCCAGGGATAGAGAAGCCTGGTGGGCTGCCGTCTGTGGGGTCGCACAGAGTCGGGCACGACTCATGTGACTTGGCAGCAGCAGCACGCAATTCTTTCCCACGTGTATGGAAATTACAGGGGCGAAGGAAGGCTGTAGTTTTCGAGTTGTCCACTAGGTGGCAAAATGTGAAAAACTGACCGCCTACTGGGGAGCAAAATTTGGTGCAAAGAATAGCGTATTTCTTTGAAAATCTCGTTCATATTTTGCTTAAACCGTCTCTTTTTGAGCACTACAGTTAACAGCTAATGGTCGGATTACATCTTGTGTTTAGTTTATAAAGCATTGCCAGATGCTTTTCCTGGAGTCCTGTCTGCAAGAATCCCAAAATTATTCTAAGACGTCTTTGTACTTTCCTTACCTTATTTCTCTGTACCCTCAGGTGTGTGGGGTATAGACATCTGTCTAAGGATATGAATATCTGGCTTTGCATAGGGCCTCAGGAAGGCTTGGGTCGATTTTATTCAAATGTACATAGAGAAATTCAGTCATTAGACTTCAATTTGCTAATTTGAGGAGATACTGTCCAAAAACACTAAGATCTTAGAGTAACATTCATGCTGTGGAGTAGCCAAACACATTTGCTAATATATACATTCGTACAATCATGCATACATTTTGTATTCAGAGGTCCCTTGCTGCTGCTGCTGCTGCTGCTAAGTCGCTTCAGTCATGTCCGACTCTGTGCAACCCCATAGACGGCAGCTCACCAGGCTCCCCCGACCCTGGGATTCTCCAGCCAAGAACACTGGAGTGGGCTGCCATTTCCTTCTCCAACACATGAAAGTGAAAAGTGAAAGTGAAGTCGCTCAGTCGTGTCCGACTCTTAGCAACCCCATGGACTGCAGCCCACCAGGCTCCTCCGTCCATGGGATTTTCCAGGCAAGAGTACTGGAGTCGGGTGCCATTGCCTTCTCCACAGAGGTCCCTTAAATAAGATCTTATACTTACATCGAACAAAGTGAAAAAGTGTTAGTTGCTCAGTTCTGTCTAACTCTGTGCCACCTCATTGACTATAGTCCACCACGTTCCTCTGTCCACGGAATTCAACAGGCAAGAATACTGGAGTGGGTAGCCATTCCCTTCTCCAGGGGATCTTCTCAATCCAGAAATCAAACCCTGGTCTCCCACATTGCAGACAGATTCTTTACTGTCTGAGCCACCAGGGAAACATCAAAGAAACAAAATTACTTAATTTAATCAGATCTCTCTGGGACAGAATGAAGATATCAGTCCCAAATAAAATTGGGATCTGCATTTGTTTTTAGATCTAGTAAAGACATTTTAAAAGAATCTTCCTTTCCCAGGAAAAAATGGTTTACACATGATGTAAGAATACTTGTGGAGGGGTTTAAATGAAGCATTTGAGATTTTTCTCTGCTTGTGTACTGTGTGAATCTTTGTTTCTGGAGGAGTGTTCTTTCAACCTAAAAATGAAATGTTACAGAGAAACATTTCTATATGGAAAGATGCTCTCGTCAACCAATTTGTGTATTCTTTTCCCAAGGACAGAATTAGTAGAACACTCACGTTTTAGTAAGTGTTGTTGAAAATTTTTCTCCTTGCATTTTCACTTTGGCTTCGGTAGTTCATATATTTGAAAAGCATGGATCACAGTAGAGTTTATCAGTTTGGTCATAGGATTAGATAATAGCTGTGAATAAGAAAGGAAGGATGATTTTATACAGAAACTGGAAATGTGGGTAAGTTTTCTTGCAAATGTGGCTCTTCTTGAGTTTGTGGAGTTTTAGGGCCACTGTTGTTTGATAGAAAGTGAAAATATGTATATGAAGAAGGCACTGATTTATACCTGCCCTGTTTTGCTGGGGGCCCCAGAGTAAGCTGAATTGTAACAACTTCATTACTGATAATGAGGATGATTTCATGCAGAAATCATTTGTATAAAATCCATTTGTAGGGGCTTCCCTCCGGAGAAGGCAATGGCACCCCACTCCAGTACTCTTGCCTGGAAAATCCCATGGATGTAGGAGCCTGGTAGGCTGCAGTCCATGGGGTCGCTAAGAGTCAGACACGACTGAAAGACTTTCCTTTCACTTTTCACTTTCATGCATTGGAGAAGGAAATGGCAACCCACTCCAGTGGTCTTGCCTGGAGAACCCCAAGGATGGAGGAGCCTGGTAGGCTGGCATCTACAGGGTCGCACAGAGTCGGACACAACTGAAGCAACTTAGCAGCAGCAGCAGCAGGGGCTTCCCTCATGGTCCTGTGGTGGAAGAAGTTCTCATGTGCGGTATGGCCAAAAAAAAAAGTCCATTTGTAACTCTCAGTGTAGCAAAGCTAAAGGTGTGGTGTGAGTAATCTATTCTTAACATGCTTCTAAGAGTAACAGGATTTACCTCTGAAGAAAAGAGAGCTAAAGTGAAAATTGCTCGGTTGTGTCTGACTCTTTGCAACCCCGTGAACTGTACAGTCCATGGAATTCCTCCAGGCCAGAATACTGGAGTGGGTAGCCTTTTCCTTCTTCAGGGGGTCTTCCCAATCCAGGAATCAAACCCAGGTCTCTCGCATTGCAGGCAGATTCTTTACCAGCTGAGCCACAAGGGAAGCCCAGAAGAAAAGAAGGGATCATTAAAAGGTGCTCAAGTATATGAAGTGCTTCTCTCTGAAGCTGGCAGTGCATTGTACTCCATTCCCACCAACACCAAAACAAGAAAAAGTGAAATATAGGGAAACTGGGGACTTAATGTTAGAAAACCATCATCAGGGGTTCTTCCATCCATCCATTCATTTGTTCACACATTCCTTAAATATTTACTGACTTTTTCTTATGTTTCAGTGACATTTTTAGGTGCTTGGAATAGAAGAGTGAATAAAGCAGTGTCTTCCTGAGATTTCCCTGGTGGTTCAGAGGTTAAGACTCTGCTGTTTCAATGCAGGGGGCACAGGTTCTAACCCTGGTCAGGGAACTAAGATCCACATCCTGCATGGCTAAATTAAAAAACAAAACAAAATAAAAGTGTTTCCTTCCTGAGGCTTTCATTCTATGGTACATGAATCAGCCCATGCACCATTGACTGTTTTTGCCTCAGAGTCTTTGTATTTGCTGTTTTCTCTGCTCTGGCATGGGCTTCCCAAGTGGTGCTAAAGAACCCATCTGCCAATGCAGGAGACATAAGAGACATGGGTTTGATCCCTGGGTTGAGGAGATCCCCTGGAGAAGGACATGGCAACTCACTTCAGTATTCTTGCCTGGAGAATCCCATGGACAGAGGAGCCAGGCAGGCTACAGTCCATGGGGCCACAAAGAGTTGGACACTATCGAAGTGACTTAGCATGCACGCATGGTGCTTTGGCAGACTCTTCTCCAGATCTGCTCAAGGGTGGATGGAATATTTAGACAGATACGGATACACAAATATGTCCGTGTATACAGGACTCACAAGCCTATGACCTGTAAGTTAAGTTACATTTATGTTCTCTGTGTGCACTTGTGAATATTAAATAAGAGAAACATTATCTGTAATTTTTATTTTATTATCATCATTCCCAATTAAATACCCCCATAATCTTTCCAGAGGTTTCTGAGACTCAATTCCTTAGGATATTGACCAAACTACAAAACAAGCTCCTCTCCAGAGATTCTAAATTACCAAATGTGTTTCCAACAAGCTGAAACATTACTTCCTTCTGGAGCTCGAGCTCTGCTGTGCTGCCTGGTGCAAATAACCCTGGCTTAACAGCGTGGTTTTTTATCATGGATGCTGATTGAAAAATAATTTAGAGATGTTTCTGATTGGAAACAAATTTGGACCCATCGGTGTGTTACATTCAAAATGTTCCCCCTGCAAAGTGTTTAAACTTTTATTATCATGTTTATCACATTGTATTATAGTCACAGGTAGGGCGACCACACTTCCTAGTTGACGCACGTTGGCTTGAAGTACCATCTGGTTTAGCATTTTAGCACTCTCAGAAGTATCCTGGTGTGGACAATAAAGTCTATAGACCCCCAGGTTATGAGGCAGGTGCCTGGCTGGAGAGGCTGAGGAGCACTGGGGTGGTCCTCAGCCGTGGGTGGGTCTGTTGGAGAAATTGGTAAGGCTGGTGACCCAGGGATGTCTGGCCGATTTGCACATAGAGCAGGGCTTTGAGGGGAAAATGAAACTCTGGAGGCTAAAGGCAGTCAGTGGAGGAGAGTCAAGAGGGCCTCAGAGATTGTGCTATAAGCCCTGTGAGGAGTTTGCCTTCCATTTCTGCTAGGAACACACCATATCCTACGACAAGGAGACTGCAGAGAAGAGCATCATTTTGGCTCTTTTAGAGCTTAGTTACCCGTGGATCAGGAACAGCGTCCTGGTGAAGGAAGTGAGGGCAATAAGACATAACCCAAAGATACTTTGAACCTCAGCATGCCATGAAGGCAACTCAACTTGAGTTTCCAAGGACTCAGAAATAGTCAGGTTGGGTGTCTTGGGTGTGGGGATGGGAGTAGTGGGTTGCATGGATCTTAATCATCAGTGCAAGATTTTATTTGGATTATTATCATTTTTAGCTTTGAGTATTCCAACGGTAGGGTCAATTGGAATTTCTCCATTTATTTAAAAAAAAAAAAAAGGCTATTTGATAAATAGAGCCCTTGGGCTTCGCTGGTGGTTCAGATGGTAAAGAATCTGCCTGCAATGCAGGAGACCTGGCCTTGATCCCTAGGTTGGAAAGATCCCCTGGAGGAGGGCATGGCAACCCACTCCAGCATTCTTGCTTGGGAAATCCCATGGAGAGAGGAGCCTGGTGGGCTAAAGTCCATGAGCTACAGTACATTCATATCCTGGCAAAGACATGGATGGTCAAGAGGAAACACTTTTCTGAACAGATCAACCTCAGTTATTTAGTTTTTAAATTGGGTTGTGAAAGGTTCTTTCAAATGTAACAGGGTGCTTTTTTCCCTCTCTAAGGTATGTTATTAAAATACTTTGAGATTTTTGAATATTTGAGAACACTCATCAATATCAACTTGCTCATTTAACCCCCATTACTGTACAAAATGATCTTGACAACCTTAACATATGTATCTATTCTTTTCTATCATATTTGTGCAGAGGACTCTCTTAAAATGTAATCTTAGCTTTTATCTCCAATCCTTGCATTAGATTACATTTCAAACTAACTGCTGAATTCTTTCACATAAGTGTCCTCTTTGCACTTAAGGAAATGGCAACCCACTCCAGTATTCTGCCTGGGAGATCCCATGGAGAGAGAAGTCTGGTGGACTACAGTACATGGGGTTGCAAAGCATGTGACACAACTGAGTAGCTAACATACACACACACAAAGAGAACTCATCCTCTCTCTCTCCTCACTGCCTTACTTCCAGCCCAAATAAACTTGTTGGTCACCTGGGTTTTCTCTGTTTATAGCAGCAACACCTTCTTCAGATCATGCAGAATCATTTTTAACTCTTTCATCTTTATGGCCAACGTTCAGTCTTGTGCCAGGAGGATTTACTTCTGAAATATCTCTCAAATCTTTCCTCTGTCATTTCCATTCCAATAGCCATGCTAAAGTTCAGATTTGCACCAAATTTCACTGCCAGAATTCCAGAAGCATTTTCACTAGTTTCCTTATAAAACATTCTAGTGTGTTTTTGTTTAACATTTTAGATTGGCTTTAAAGAGCTTCGTAAATCATAGATCAGAAGTGACATCTGTGTTCATGAATATCTCCAATTGCCTAGAAAAAGTCCCAACTCTCCCTTGTAGCATTCTCTTCATCCAATCTGTATTTTCCAGCCTTTTCTTTCACTAAATCATTGCTGAGAACTTGCCCTCCAATTCCAGCAAATTGTTCACTGTTCCATGACCTCAGACACTTGTATGTTTCCAAGCTTTTGGTCTGGCTGTTGCCCATCCAGCAGTATACCTGCTGATATCACAGTTCAGTCCAGTTCAGTCACTCAGTCATGTCCGACTCTTTGCGACCCCATAAATCGCAGCACGCCAGGCCTCCCTGTCCATCACCAACTCCCAGAGTTCACTCAGACTCACGTCCATTGAGTGAGTGATGCCATCCAGCCATCTTGTCCTCTGTCGTCCCCTTCTCCTCCTGTCCCCAATCCCTCCCAGCATCAGAGTCTTTTCCAATGAGTCAGCTCTTCACATGAGGTGGCCAAAGTACTGGAGTTTCAGCTTTAGCATCATTCCTTCCAATGAACACTCAGGACTGATCTCCTTCAGAATGGACTGGTTGGATCTCCTTGCAGTCCAAGGGTCTCTCAAGAGTCTTCTCCAACACCACAGTTCAAAAGCATCAATTCTTCAGCACTCAGCTTTCTTCACAGTCCAACTCTCACATCCATACATGACCACTGGAAAAACCATAGCCTTGACTAGATGGACCTTTCCAGCACACATAGCGCGGCCGAGAGGAGCTACTCCATGTCCGAGGTCAGGGGCAGAAGCCGGGAGGACCAGATGCCTGAGGGGCAGTGGCCAAGAGGAGTTATCCCACGTTTGAGGTCAGGGGCAGTGCCCAGGAGGAGCAACCCCACGTCCAAGGAGCGGTGGCTGCGCAGGTGCAGGAGGGCCTAGAGGAGCTATTCCATGTTCAAGGTCAGGAGGGGCGGCTGCGCTTTGCTGGAGCAGCCGTAAAGAGATACCCCACATCCAAGGTAAGAGAAACCCAAGTAAGACCATAGGTGTTGCAAGAGGGCATCAGAGGGCAGACACAATGAAACCATACTCACAGAAAACTAGTCAATCTAATCACACTAGGACCACAACCTTGTCTAATTCAGTGAAACTAAGCCATGCCCATGGGGCCACCCAAGACAGGCAGGTCATGGTGGAGAGGTCTGACAGAATGTGGTCCACTGGAGAAGGGAATGGCAAACCACTTCAGTATTCTTGCCTTGAGAACCCCATGAACAGTATGAAAAGGCTGATATCACATTCCTTCCTTAATACTTGTCTGTACATTTAGTCTGATTTCTGACTCCTGCGATCCCATAGACTGTAGACTGCCAGGCTCCTCTGTCCCTGGGATTCTCCAGGCAAGAATAGTAGAGTGGGTTGCCATTTCCTTCTCCAGGGGATCTTCCCAACCCAGGAAACGAACCCGGGTCTCCTGCATTGCAGGCAAATTCTTTACTCACTGAGCTATGAGGTGAGCCAATACTAATCGCTCACTCTTCTTTTTATAAAATCATAGGGCCTTTTCTCCCCCCATAAAATTGAGGGGGGAAAAAAAGACATAGTGTTTTTATTAACTAACTCCATAACAAACTTCTGTTACTTTTTCCCCCTATATTTAAAAAAAATTTTTATTGTTGGATAATTATTACTGTATGATGTTGTTACTTTCTGCTGTAAAACAACTTGAATCAGGTATAAGTATACATATATCCCCTCCTTCTTCAGCCTCCCTCATACCCCCATCATCTCACCCCTCTAGATCATCACAGAGCACCAAGCTGAGCTTCCTGTGCTATACAGTATGTCCCCACCAGCTATCTATTTTACACATAGTAAGGATGGCACCCTACTCCAGTACTCTTGCTTGGAAAATACCATGGGCGGAGGAGCCTGGTGGGCTGCAGTCCAAGGGGTCGCGAAGAGTCAGACACGACCGAGCGACTTCACTTTCACTTTTCACTTTCATGCATTGGAGAAGGAGATGGCAACCCACTCCAGTGTTCTTGCCTGGAGAATCCCAGGGACGGGGGAGCCTGGTGGGCTGCCGTCTATGGGGTCGCAGAGTTGGACATGATTGAAGAGATTTAGCAGCAGCAGCAGCAGCAGCAGCAGCAGTGTGTATATTCAATCCTAATCTCACCCCACCCTTCCCTCCCTGTGTCTACGTCTGTTCTCTGTGTCTGGGTCTCTGTTCCCACCCTGCAGATAGATTCATCTGAAGCCTTTTTCTAGAGCCCACATATATGCAATAACATTTGTTTTTTTCCCTTCCTGACTTACTTCACACTGTGTGACAGACTCTAGGTTCATCCACATCACTACAAATATCCAATTTGTTTCTTTTTATGGCCGACTGATACTCCATTGTATATATGTACCACATCTTCTTTATCCATTTGTCTATTGATGGGCATTTATGTTGCTTCCATTGTCCTGGCTATGGTAAATGGTGCTACTATGAACGCTGGGGTGTATGTGTTTTTCTGAATTATGATTTTCTCAGGGTATATGCTCAGGAGTGGGATTGCTGGGTCATATTGTTGTTTTATCTTTTTAAGGGGGGCTTTTTTTTTTTTTTAAAGAAAGCTTTTTTAACACATCTTCCAAAGTTTTTATGGTTAGTAAAATACCAAATGTACTCGGGGTCTGTCTCTCCTGATCCCTATAAATGGTCACATGAACCTCCAAAACTCACATAACATCTCCAGACCCCTGCAAAGTTGCAGTGGTAAATATAAAGTATTGTAGAATTGTATGTGATAATGGTTATCCTCCTCCCAGCAAAGCTCTCGAGGGCAGGGCATAGTTTTTTTTTGATTTTGCTTTTGCTTTCTTTTACAGCACCTGGTTAAATCCTTCCTTGCACAAAATGAGCCATATTTAAATGCTTACTTAAATATTTAAATGAAAATTTCACTGTCATGTAAAATGTACTGCTGTAAACTCATGTCATATTATACATACTGGGGAACTATAGTGATCCTGAATATGTGAGAAATGAAATTCTCCTTGAATAGAAAAACAAAAAAATGCATCAGAATAACTTTAGAAGAGCAAACCATGCCCAAGTGATTAGCTATAGTAAAGTTTAATAACTTGATGTAATAATCATGAAAGTATTAGAAACATTCTGAGTCAATAAAAAGAGAAACTGCTGAGAAGGGAAAATTATTGTTCCACTTAGCATAACAGAAAGAAAACAAGCAGCAAATACTGAAAATATCTGGTAGAAAGTGACTTCAGTTAACAAAACTTATTTATGTATTAATATTTATGGGATATCCCTGGTGGTCCAGTGGCTAAGATCCCATGCTCCCAAATAGGGGGCCTGGGTTCGATCCCTGGTCAGGGAACTAAGATCACACATACTGCTTTTTACTGTTCTCTTTGTAAGAACAGCAGTCTTGATCAACTGCTCAAGGCATTTCCACTTCTCTGTACTTTCCTCAGCTTTCCTACCATGGGAATGAAGCCGACAGTCACGGGAAGCCTGGCTCTGGTTGAGAATTTTTTCCCTCAGATTGTCTACAGGCACACAGTTCAGAAGAGATCACCATCTTGATATTGTGAATAGGAAAGCACTCTTTGCTAATTTTTTGCTCTGATAAAAATTGGCAAGTAGACATTATGTTATTTCTAAAGAAGAGAGACCAACATTAGCATTGTTTCCTTATGTGGTTAATTAAACAACAAAGCAAAAACACATATTGCATTTACCCCCAATAACTAGCCACATTCAGCAACTCTGTTTTAGCAAGTCATATCCCTGACTATTTAAAAATAAAAGTACTCAAGTAAAAGAGGAGTGTACTATGTCAGATCATAAATTTATAGCTTATTGCAAAAACTTGATGCTAAAATTTGGTCATGCTAATGGTTAAAAAGCATTTTCAAAAGTGAAAAATCATTTCACTTTTTTTTTTTAAAGCTCCACCTTAATTCTTTAAGTTAAAAAAAAAAAAAAATGATCCCAAGATCGTAGGATTCCTTGTTTGTTGAATTTTTAAAATGATTTAGGGAAAAGGGATATATTAGTAAAGATTTTGTCTTTAAATAGTTTCCTTTGGAAAACATCAACACTTAAATATTTAAAAAGCGATTAACCACTTGCAAGAGACTGAAAACATCCCAGGTATGTGTGTTCCTAAAACATACATTTTCCAATTGAGACTTTTAAACTGTCAATGCCCGAGAGACGATGCCATTGATGTGTGCCTGGCACTAGTTCTGCCAGTTAATTTTCTCCCCAGAGAGTGGTTTTGGGCGACAGAGTGGCGTCCTGCTTCCCAGGTTGTTGCATTGACAAACTGCAGTGGGGTAAAGTCAAGAAGCCTGACAAAATCTCATTAATCATTTTAAATTAAATCCAACCCTCCTGTCCGACCAGGCCAAGAAGAAAGTCATTTTTTTTTTTTTAAACAAATGAAAATTTCCTCCGTAAAGATTTGGTATCTTTCTCTTGTTGGTCTTTAATTTGATGAGACAAAAATAAAACAAAACAATCCACTTTTCTAAGCTTGAAAACAAAACATTTATCCAGATATGATTTAACAGATCAACCAAGTGTCTTTTAAAAATAAAACAAGCTTTGAATAAAAATGCATGGAAACATTATGAAGGGAAACTCTACCAGCTAAATTAGGAACACTCTATCATTTTCTGAATACTTCAAAGAATTTATTTTGTTCTGTCTAAAATACATGACCCTTGAGAATATTTGAAAGAAGAAATTTTAAAAATTTCATTATCCATACTATTTTGGTATATTGTGTGCCAATCTGTTCTTTCCAGTCATAGGCTTTTGCTTTGTATTACATAGTGATTGTAATGTGTGTGTATATATGTAATTCAATATCCTTTTAAATATTTACCATAATTTACAACTGCTAACACATTATTAACATCATGGCATCATAGTCATGAGGATGTGTTCTGGTCTACTTGATCAGTCCTTAGTTTCTGGTGTCAAGTATAAACTCAAATATTTATTATTTGTTAGAACAGCCCAAGTTTGGGGCATTCCAATTGTTTCTTTTTCTTTTTTATTAAAACAATGATGTGACGAAGACTGTACCTACTGCCCTTCCTCTGTTTTGGTTTATTTCCTTAGGATGGTTTCCTAAAGTAGACATATTCGCTTACAATTCTTGGAAAGAAACCATAGTCAGTTAGTTGCATTATTAATACTAACATTTAAGAAAATGTTCACTAGAATAATATATAGGTTGAATCTGCATTATTTTGAGTTAACTCTAATACATCCTGATTTGTAAAATGGGTACACCTGAAAGGTCTGGATGTATTTTTCTGAAATGCAAATAGTAAAGCCATCTTTCTGTATACTTAGATAGAAACTAAACAAGGGCTAGAATAATACAATTGTGGGTTTATTGAGAAACTGCTTCTGGGCCAAGGTCTATGTTAGTTAGGTATTGAGGGAGATCTAAGAATACAGTTCCCACCTGCAAGAATTGAGAAAGCTGCCCTGGAGGCAAAAGAGTCTGAGGGGACTTTGAAGGGCAAATAACATCTCAACAGGTAAATAGGGATTATAAGCTTTCCAGAGAGAAAGTAGAACAGATGAGATTAGAGAGTGTTAGTTTGGACAGAATAATAATGTTAGAAAAAAACCCCGTTGATGATAAATTTGGAGGCTCTAAAAGTTTTCAAGCACATTCTCCCTTTGCTTTTCTTAATAGAACTTGTACTGTATGTTAAAGTATAAGTGGTGATGGTGTATAGGAAGGAGGACTAGCAGCACGCAGTTGGTATGGTGTATTCTGGGCTTGAAACAACAGAGCCCTTACTGGGAAGGAAAGTGTAGACGGGTCTGAGTTGCAGAGGACCATAAGCACTCTTAGGGGTTTCAGCAGAGTTCAGATTACACACTGAACAAGGAGGTATTTGGCCAGAGACAATACAAAAGGCATTAGCACTACCATTGTTTTCTAGCTTCAAAGAACTCAAAAAAGGCCTGAGTGTAAATGGAAAAACAAATCTACTGGGCTGCAACACATGCAAAGCTCAGCATCCTTCTTGAATCCCTAGCTCTTGGGATTCCATTATTCCCTGGTCCTTCTACAGTTTTTACAAACCTTTGTTTTCGGACTTCATGCTTCATCTCGTATAGCATACTCCAAATTCTAATCACCCTCAAACTTACGTATCTAGTCTTATTCTTTAGCTTCAATGTTCTATTGATACTTTCAAATTCAAGACATCCCCAAATTAGAATCATTATCTTTTCCACTTCATTCCACTGGTTGGTTTTCCTACTAGTTACCTTTGATAATAGAATAAGCAGATCCTCATATTAGAAACTTTTCTTCCAAATCACTAAATCCTATCAATTTTCAGTTGTGTGTTTTTAAAAACTTTTTCTTTCTCACTAACTCCTCCACCACTTGCCTAGTTCAAGCCTTAGAATAGAATCTAATAGAATACACAGACTAACAGTAATCCTTGACCTTAGTAAGACTACAGTTTGATAAAGAAGTTGGACATGTAGAAAATTAATTAACACCAGTGGTATATACTGTATAATAGAGACAGTCTTTGATAGCTGTGACCAAGAAATTATATTTGAAGTGGATCTTATGATAGTAGGGGGACCTTAGATACAAAAAAAGAGTTAAGGATATCAGAAAGAATAGCTTGTAAAAAGAAATATGGGTTTGGTTTACATAGGTGAGGCATTTATAAAGACATTTATTAGAATTATTTTGTCGTGGAATTCAAACTTATGTACGTGTGAAACATAATCAGATATTTGCTTTGGAATCTTAGAAATTGTGTGTGTGTGCTGTGTGCTCAGTTGTGCTCGACTCTTGTGATTCCATGGACTGTAACCCCCCTGGCTCCTCTGTCCATGGGATTTTCCAGGCAAGACTACTGGAGTGGGCTGCCATTCCCTTCCCCATGGGATCAAACCCAAGTCTCCTGCACTGGCAGGTTCTTAACCATTGTGCTACCTGGGAAGACCCTAGAAAGTGTTTACTACCAGCCTAAAAGTCCCTTTGACTCTCAGAAAAGCTGTTTTGATTATCTTGTTTTTGAAAATTCTGTAGTCCATTGTTCAGTTGTAATAATAGGGCAAGATCTGTAAGCCAGGATCCTACACTTCCAGCAAGGGGCTCCCCCTCCCCCATTTCACTCCCCCTAAACATAGCAGCTGTATCATGCCAAAGCTGATACTTTTCATCTAGAGACATTTCCAGGGCATTTGTGACTTACCATATACATGCATTGTTCTTTATCACTCCAATGCTAAGTGTTTTAATGATTAAATAACTGTTAATTAAGATGTTAATTAAGATCTACTTCATACATTTGCTCTCCATTAAGCAGTAGTTCTACAGGAGGAAATGGCAACCCACTCCGGTATTTTTGCCTGGAGAATCCCATGGACAGAGGAGCATGGTGGGCTACAGTCTGTGGGATCATAGAGAGTCGGACACGACTGAAGTGACTTAGCACCAATCAGTAGTTTTCCTCTCATGACCCAATCTCATAACATCTGTGAAGGCAGAGCCCCTGTCCAGGTACCAAGAATACTTGGCACAATATTAGCACATGGAAGGCCCTTGATAAATATTTACTGAATAAGTGAATAAAGACAGTTCACTATCATTCACAAGATTTCTTTCCCAGCTGATTCAGAGCTGAAATCATCACAATTAGAATAGTAAGGTCTGACTAATTACTTTGGATATAAGTTCTAATAGCATTTTGTTCTTATGTGTGGAAACCTTAGATTTTAATGTGTTTTGCTATGGTTTCAAGGACTTCAGACTTAACTAAGGCAGAAATTTTAAAAATGAAGTCAGGTGATGAATTTATGTTTAAAAATAAGTGCCTGTTTTGCATAGAGACAAATATACTCTTCAAAGATTGGAAAGAGAAGCTGGTATGGTTTCTATCCAGGTTAGATGCAACTTTTATGAAGACAGTTGTAATTTCTTATCAAATAAATCTCAGAACTCAGTTTGAGAGAAAAAGGAAAGGCTTTAGTCAAAATCTTTACAATAAAATAATTATGATTATAAATTTTTAGTTAAATATGTACATATTACATGGTATTTTAAAAAAGAATGGAAATGAATAAAGTTTTCAGGCAAAATCTAATGCACAAATATACCATCTTTTTTAGAATATAACGTCAGTTTAACATTCTTAAACAGCTGTGTCAGACAATGGCTCTGCTTTGTGCAAAACATGATAAGCAAAATTAAGAAAAATTCTGCAAAATTCTTTAGTTCCCCAAAGAAGTCACTAAAAAAGAAAAGAGAAAAAGAAAAAAAGTTGTACACTCAAGCTTGATTGTATACAGAGGCTAGAATGACCAGCACTAATGTCACCCCATATCTGCTAAATAGGTCCTTGGGTAGCTTCAGTTTGCAGTTAAAAGCTGAAGTCCCAGCAGTTGTGCTTTTATGCAGCCACATGGCCAATAAGGTAGATGTTGTCATAAAGGTGCCCCACGAAATCTTCACTAATGTTTTGAGCAGCACGCCGGGTATTTCGAATAAATTCCCTTTTTGACATTTTATTCTTCACATGAGGGCTAGTGAGGTCAATGGAAAGTAGAATCAAAGAGTAGCACAGTACATAGACAGCATCTGGAAGGAAAAAGAAACACCTCCAATTATTAGCTGGTTATTAAACAGTGGTCCCAAAAGAAAAGTGTTCGTAATTCCAAAAGATTAGATTAAAATTAAAGAGAACTGCCTGGGCCTTTTCCAATTTGGTGATGAAAGTCTTGTGTCCTAGAAAACTCATCTCCTGGGCAAACAGGGATGTCAATTATCCAAACACCAATTCATTGAGCATTTTCTTCAAGTAATTTAGGAGTTTTTAGTGAAAAGTCATTCTAAATTTAAAAATTTCAGAATTGGTTTTATTTTCCTCTTGCTCTCGAATGTGATATTCCCATTCAACTATCCATAAAATATATTTGTACTCTCAGTATATCCTATTAAAACAAAGTAAGATATTTATTTACATATGCTTTTACAGAAGCCTAATTTAATTTGGAAGCATTTTACACAACAAGAAAATGTATTAACTTGGTACTAGAAAATAAAATGTAAACATCTCATAAAATTATTCTTCTTATTTAAGATATGTATAAAAGGTCTACAAAAATTCTATTGAATTTACATATTAATCTCAAAAGTACATCTTTAGATTGCTATACATGAGCCCATGCAGCAAAATATTTTCTTCTCTATATATTTTCAGGGCAATAGTTGATGCTTATTGTTATCCTCATGATACTTGCTACAACTGCTTACTACTACTACTATGGTGTTTATTTTTCAGAATCTTGCAGTCTTAATAAAGACTGTCTTACACAAGCATGTTCAACAAATTTCGTATGCTAGGAAAAGGTTTGGTAATCTCTGTAATAAGATAAGAACAACATTCTTGACAGGAAGAAAGAAATAAAGCTGCATTACATGAAAAAATACATAGATGACTCAGGCTACATCATGCACACATATATATACACACAAAGAGTGAAAACTAGTTATACCAAAAATACACTTTAGTAGAAAAATTCTAGCTGTTACCTATGTAATATGTGTATTACTAAAAGCTTTAAAAATAATTTCTCAAGATTTTGATTAGACTAGTAAAAAATTTCCAATGTTTAAGTAAGAATTTACATATCTAAGTGTAACTTTCCTCCTAAAACAGTATATTTACTACATGTAAATAATAGCTCTGACAAACTAGTCACTGCTAGAAGCAATGAAACAAGTATTTCTAATTATGGGAAGCATTTTTCCCCAGAGTGAGGAAAATGTCTCATTTACTACTATTTTTACCCAGAGATGGGAATGGGAGAAGGAAAGAATTCACTATATATATTCTTACCAGGACTAAGGCCAAGTTCTCTCATTAAATCAGGGTTACAAGCACAGAATCTATGTGAGAACTTTGTTATAAGTGTTTCAAGATACTCCCCACGCTCTTCAGGGGCATGGATGTGACGAAAAAATTCTCTCAGTGCATTGGGTAAGAATTGATTTCTAAAGTTATGCAGTGTTACAAGGTCATCCAAGACATCTCTCCTAGTAGAAAAAGAAAAAGGTACAGCTTTAGTTAACTTTTCTCTATTAAAAAGAGATGGGAAAAATCATAGATTATTTACTTTTTGGATAAAAATACTTTACTATTTATTACCAGTCTTATAAAGCCTATATGTCTTAAAAGTTAAAAAAAAATCAAAGTATGATTATCAAGTTAAACAATTTTAAAAAATCTTTCATGAATAGAACAAAAAACAAGGTGAACTAGAAATTTTAATTCTGAAATGAAAAAATGAATTTTTCAGAAAAATGTTAACTTATTTTCAAGAATCTTCTTGGCTAAATCCATATGATCAACAGAATTATTTACCTTTTTAATTCTGAAAATAAGGAGAATCTACATTTTCCGTACCAATCCACATTGCCAGAGGTAACAACTGCTGATGTGAAGCTTTTTAAAGTGTCTATCTATACCCTATATTGTTCTAGAATCTGCTTTTGCTTATTTCCTAGTATAATATGAACAGCTTTCTGTGTTTTTATACATGGATCTAACTCATTCATTCTAATGGCTCCACAGTATCCCACCTTAAGGACATAATTCTAATGAAATACATTTAGGTTGTTTACAATTTGTGTACATATGTACATATATACTTATTATCAATAGCATTCCAATAATCATGCTTTGGAGTTCCCTGGTGGCTCAGATGATAAAGAATCTGCCTGCAATGCAGGAAACCTGGGTTCAATACCTGGATTGGGAAGATTCGTGCCTGGAGAATCCCCATGGACAGAGGAGCCTGGTGGGCTACAGTCCATGGGGTCACAAAGAGTCAGACATGACTGACTAAGCACAGCACAATCATGCTTTGTTACAGTATGCTTCAATCCTCACTAAAATCAACAATGTTTGTATGATCATAATCTTAATTTCTACCAGTTGCTTATGGCAGGGACAGGCAAACTACAGCTAGTGGGCCAAATACTACAGAGGCCCATGGGCTGTTGTTATAAATAAAGCTTTATTAGAACACAGCTTTTCTCATTTGTTTACTTATTGTCCATGTCTGCTTTGATGAGACAATGGCATAGTTATAAGTAGCTGCAACAGAGATCATATGTCCTTCAAAGTCTAAAATATTTACAGAAAAATCAGGTTTTTCCACAAAAAAACCCTGCCAATCCATAGGTACCTAGCATTTCAGAACAAAAAGAGTTAATGATACCATCTTTATGTAAGAAATTTTTTTCAGTGACCAATATGCTGAACTGTGCACCCCTCAAAGGTAGGGATTATGTTTTAATCAACTGCATACTACAAATTCTAGCAAAGTTCCTGGCATATAATAAATACAAATTGTTGGAAAATCATGAGAAATTAAAAAAAAAAGAGAATCAAAATGAAAAGGTAAACCTATTTTTGAGACATTCTTTAGATTACTATGAGATCTATAATTTTTAAAACCATAGTTTATGGTGATGTCATATCAAAATATTTCCACAATATTTTTATGTCCTTGATACCCAGAATTCAAGAGTACAAATGGATAACTATCAAGTCAGGACAGCACATCAGACACTGTCTCTGGAGAGCACACTATTAAATCATACTTTTCGAATTTTCACACTTTTACATGACACTTTTTGGGTACTGTATCACAGATATACACATCTTATACCTCTAGGATTGTGTTTACGGGTACAATTTGTCTATTTGATTTTTATATGGGCAATTTCAAAATTCAGAACTTTTAGCTACCAAACCCTTAGATCTTAGGGCTAGTTATAAGGAAAAAAGGCTTCGACTTTCTCAAAAATGTTTGGTTTTGTGATCTTTGCTATCACAAAGATGTTGGACTTCCTGGGCTTTTTTTTTTTTTTAATGTTTACAACAGTAAACTCACACACAAGTTCAAGTTCACAAGAGTAATGATTTGCAAGGTACAGGAATCTTTTCCCTGTCTTCACTCAATTTTACAACTAGATGACTGTGATTTTTAAAGTAAAACTTAACTAATTAAAAGCATTCCTCAACTCTTTTCTCATGAAAAATTAAATTTTTTTTTACCTTTCATCAAGATAAATTCTCAGTTTTTTCCAATTTAGTGTCCTTGTACAGAAGATAAACTTTGCTATTTCCTTTGGTGAATCATCAAGGATGCCCTTGGACATAAAGTAGTTCACTCCCTAAGACAGAAAGACAAGTCTACATAAATAAAATCAGTCTTCATTTATAAATTTAACAATTAGGCAATAGCAAAACAATAGCTATAGAGTCTTTTCAGCATCAACAGACTGTTTATAGCTTTCACATGCAAAATACAAGCTAGAACTTGAACTGACACTATTATTTATGGTTGATAGTTTACATGCAATGAAAAGTAGGAAATTCAAAGTTTAGACTTCTAAAGAAAGTCTGATTCAATTTTCTGACTCATGTCAATTAAAAAAAAGTATCCAGAAATATCACCTAAACTGGGTTATGGGTAGGGGTAACAAATAACTATTCCTTAGATCTTAAAAATAAGCCTTATTACGAAAACTTCAACTGCCCAATGGAAAACATGAAAGTTCAGATACACATTCTAACACACTTTTCAAGGAAACAGATTCTTGAGAAAAAAGGATTCTGCAAATCACAGACTAGCATTTTTTTGGGGGGGTGGGGAAGAATAATAATTAAGTTATTTAACTTAATGTAAAATGGGCAGAATTCTAGACTGGTTTATGGGTTGTATACAGTTTGGTGTTAAGTATTGCTACGTTTTATAAGAATCTGGCTCCAATACATACTGAGGCAAAACATAGTAAGACAAAACAATTTCAATGTTTTTCATAGGGTTTATCTTTGAATTTCCTTTTCTCTGCATGCAAAGTCTTCCAGAGAAGCATTATCCATAAGGCTGTGCCCTACTTTAGATTTAAACCAACAACAACAAAACAGCAACAACAAAAAAACCAAACACTGAAACCAATGTTTTCTCATGTATATGAAGGTCACATTCAAATAAATGTCTTATGTGCATTTGAATGTGCAGCTATTGAAATAAAAGGCAGGTGTGTTTATTTCAACTCACAGTTATCCAGATACATGCATTCCCATGAATGCCCATGTCTGGATAATAGCACAATGTGTGCAGTTAATTGGTAGAGAAAATGACATATTATATACATGTAACATACTGTTTTCACACATAAATTCCTTCAGCATTTCTTCCCTTTACAAACAATGACACAGTACTCAGAAACACTGCATACATTGGGAATTCAAAGAGTTGGAAAAATTTTTATAAAATCTCCCATAAAAATTTTATATTACATTTTTAGAGCAGTTTGGTACCATGAGGTTATGCTTTTGAAAGGTTATAATTATCTATAGAATGTAATTCAAAAAGATAAGATTTTTATACAAAATTTTATGAGCCATCAAGATAATAGGATATTAGCAATGTTATCAAATTTTCATGAGAATTTTAAAAGTGTAAAAGCAATCCTAAAAGCATTGATTTTAAAAAGCACCGACTTTAAAAAGAACAAAATGTGAGAATATGTGACTCTGTCAACTCAGTGCGAAGCCATCTTTCAGACTGCACTGCACCCGGATAGGAGGCTAGAGCATGTAATATGGTCAAGATGGAAAGGAAAGCCAAGGAACTTGTTTGCAGTGAGGCTCTCAGAAAGAGCCTGAGGGGGTAGGAACCAGGGAAATAGGAATGAGTTTTCCATCCTTCCCTCCATTAGTTTGAACAATCGAGAGTTGACTGTATAATTTATCTACTTAGCAAGATTAAGTCAGGTTTGATTTCTTTTCCAAAATTCATCCATTTAAAAAGTGTAACAAAATATTAGAAGTATTTCCAGTGCTTAATTTTAATCCAAGTGATTCAAAGACAAAAGAATGTCAGTTAAGCAGTAATGAACAGGTTCTTTATTCACGCTTACTTGTAAATCAGTATTTAAGAGATACAAAACTAACTCTAATTTACTTTCTAAAAATTTACAAAATATAAAAAAAAAAACTAATGTGGTCTATTAAATAGTACATAATTCTCTAATTATATGATATACGCCATTTTTAATATTGCTTGATGCTCCTCACTTATAAATGAACACTGGCATTTGCCTTATGCAAGCATCATAAAATTGTTGGTCATTTCCTTTTTTCTATGTTTGAAAATTTAACATATAATCTCACTTAAGTTCTCCGAAATCAATTAAATGCAGAGGAGGAAACAGATGGTTTTAAACACAATCCTGAAAACCAGCAACACAAACTTGAAATCAGCTAGCACTGTTGGTTTTGAGGAAAGACAGCCTCAGTTTCAAGCCTGGGATTCCTCTGGAAAGGAAGATTACTTCAGAAGGGCTATTGGAGTGAAGGGTTAAGAGATGACACAACATAAAGAGGCATAGGACCAGATTACAATCGTCTTCAATAAGCAAGCTGGCAACCATCCAAAACTATCTTGTTTTGTAAGCAATAAATATAAAAGAAACTATAGCATGAACTCTGTTGAATAACTATATATTTGTTTAATACATGTATAAGTATTGTTGATTTTTAAATAAAGTTTTAGAAGAATGTTACAGAGGAATCCCTAGACCCTATTGGAGGTGTTGTTTAGTCACTAAGTTGTGACCCCATGAACTGCAGCACGCCAGGCTTCCCTGTCCTTCACTATCTCCCAGAGTTTGCTCAGACTCATGTCTATTGAGTTGTTGATTGCTATCCAATCATCTCACTGTCGCCCCCTTTTCCTCTTGCTCTCAATCTTTTCCAGCACCAGAATCTTTTCCAGTGAGTCAGCTCTTTGCATCAGGTGGCCAAAGAATTGGAGCTTCAGCTTCAGAATAGTGCCGAAATCAATCAAAAGGGTTGATTTCCTTTAGGATTGACCGGTTTGATCTCTCTGCTGTCCAAAGGACTCTACCACCAAGAGTCTTCTCCAGCACCACAGTTCAAAAGCATTAATTCTTTGGTACTCAGCTGTCTTTATAGTCCACCTCCCACAACCGTACATGACTACTGCAAAAACCATAGCTTTGACTAGACAGACCTTTATCGGCAAAGTGATGTCTCTGCTTTTCAATACCCTGTCTAGGTTTGTCATAGCTCTTCTTCCAAGGAGCAAGAGTCTTTTAATTTTGTGGCTGCAGTCACCATCCACAGAGATTTTGGAGCCCAAGAAAATGAAATCTGACACTGTTTCCACATTTTCCCCATCTATTTGCCATGAAGTTATGGGACTGGATACCATGATCTTCATTTTTTGAATGCTGAGTTCTAAGCCAGCTTTTTCATTCTTCTCTTTCACCTTCATCAAGAGGCTCTTTAGTTCCTCTTAGCTTTCTGCCATAAGAGTGGTGTCATCTGTGTATCTGAGGTTATTGATATTTCTCCTGGCACTCTTGATTCCAGCTTGTGCTTCATCCAGCCTGGCATTTAACATGATGTAATCTGCATATAAGTTAAATAAGCAGGGTGACAATATACAGCCTTGACGTACTCCTTTCCCAATTTTGAACCAGTCTGTTTTTCCATGTCAGCAACCAATCTGTTGCTTCCTGAACACAGGTTTCTCAGATGGCAGGTAATGTGGAGAATTCCATGGACAGAGGAATATGCTAGACCCTATAGCATTAATAATAGTTATTAATCAGGACTGGAACTCTCAGCAGTACAGATATGTGCTTCTGTGAGTCTGTATCTTATAGGTAGCAAGGAAATCATGACTAGTCTAAATTAACATAGTTTCCAGAAAAAGGAAGGGTGTAGCTCATTATCATCTACATGGTATAGTAAAATGAGTGTCCAGTTCTGGATGTTGCATTTTATGGGACATATTGACAAACTAGAACCATCTGAATAAAGGAAACCAGGGTCTGAGTGAGTTGTTGCAAGGTCAGACTTTATGTTATATAAGGAAGAACCAAGGGAGATAGAGATATTAGGTCTAAAGATGAAGCTATTTAGGAAAGAAGAAAAGATTAAGACATTGAGACATCTGAAGAGGTTAAGACTTGTGACATCTGTGTCACAAAGAAAAGAAACACTGTGTGTGGTTTGAGTGAAGACTTTAAACTGATGAAACTTAGAACTTCTTGCTCCCCAAAATGCATACTGCTAGGTTTTCAGTGATAGAGAGTAACAAGTATCAGAGTTTCACTCTAAGAATATATAAAAATAGTGACTTTCAAGGGGTCCCTTTTCACATAGTAATGCGAAAAGTAGAAAACTAAGGCACGAGCAAGGTGAGAAAATTGAATACAAATCTATTGACTTAATGTATTAGTACGTGTGTGTGTGTGTGTGTGTATGTGTGTTAGTCGCTCAGTCATATCCAATCCTTTGTGACCCCATGGATTGTAGGCCATCAGCTCCTCTGTCCATGGAATTCTTCAGATAAAAATATTGGAATGGGTTGCCATAGGAGAAAAAAAATGGCAAAATTAATGGCAAAAAAGTAAGAGGACATAATTGGAGCTGCAAGTAGAGGAGAACGGGGGAAAGGATCGAAAATACAGGTGGGGTCTAAGACACTTTCTCAGCCTGGAGGACAGGATGGCTCTACTGGTTCAGAAACAGGTGTTTGGAGAAAGCATTAAAAGACAAAAACAGAGTGCATGTTGGTTTTCTTTTTAGGGAAGATAAGCCATCCAGAAGGAGTTGGACAAGAGCAAACTCTTAGCTCCTTGAGCAAAATGGTAAAGATTTCTATCAACAGTGGTGGAGGGTATAACAGGAAATCCATTAGGAATAAACAAAAGGAATGGTAAGCAGCAATGAAAACCCAAGAGAAGTTAAGGTGAATTCATCTTATCTCATGTTAAAGCTTTAAATAGAATACATGCTTTCAGTGATTCAAAGATAAAAAAATATATATATATCAAGAAATTCTGTAAAGCATCCTCCATGGAGTATATCACTAAAATTTATTATGCAAATGACAACACCAAGACTTAAACAATATAATTAGAGTGGTAAGTTGTTTAGACAAAAGGTTTATTTAGGTGGCAAAAACAAATAAGTTAAGAAAACATATGCAAATAGCTAAAACCAATATTAAGAAGGAATTCAGATTGAAGAACGATGTGTTGAATGAAGCTCAGTCCTCTACACAATGCATCTTCCCATTTTCTTATTACTATAAGAATGGCTCTTTCACACAGCAATTTCTGTTTTAAGATATACATCCTTTGTTTTTCTTCTATTGTATTAAACTCATGTTTTTCTCTCCTATTTTTAAAAATCAAATCATTATTACCCATAGTATACTTCAAAGGCAAAAATCTACTATATATATGTTCAGAACCAAAAAATATATATTTGGGGACAAAGTGAATTCTAGGAAACAAGGCATGTAAAATATTGACTTCTGCTGTGAACCTAAAACTGCTTTAAATGATAAAGTCTTAATATTTTTTTTTTAAGTGCTGAATACTAGTACTGAAAGTACTGGCAATTGGCCCAGACACTTGGCAGAAACTTTGTGTAACAGTTGGTATCAACAGAAAAAATTAATAATAAAACAAAACTGACATACTAGGGAGTATCTTTAATGTGTTTTCCTAAAGAACAACTTAGGAAAGAAATTTAGTGAAAAAATTTGCTTTAACTAGTTTTGTTTAAACTTGCTGTTGTATAAAATGTAAAAACCAAGTATTACAGCTACTACTTTTCAGGTAATAAATCTGTCCTCTGAGCATTACACAACAGAAAGCAAGCTGGACACTGCATTTAATTTCCTTTTTAAAAGGACATTTGAAAACTTTTAGAATAACGATCCTTAAATTTTAACAATAAATATTTATAAAATGAAATACTTCAATCTAGATTTCTAATTTTTGTTTCAATATGGAACTGATCTATTAATAGTCAAGTGTACATTTTAACCACAGGGAAATGAGCAATTGAAATGTAACATTTTCATACTAAAAAAAACATAAAAATAAGATATTATATTGTAAAAGCTTTAATTTTAAAATTTTAATTATTTTTTCAAAGGGGAAGTCCTTCGCCCGGTCAGAGTATTCCCACTGTCTTATTTGAAAATAGCAGCAGCAGTGGCTAAGATGACAGCTCTGATACTATTTCTCCTTTTTCTAGTGCTATCATAATTGCTAATAAAAATGTAAAATCTATTAATATTAGCCAGCCCAGAATTTCTCGTTCTTCCTATTTATTTAGAGAACATGGGCACTATAGTTAACGGAAAAAACACATCTAGAAATTCTTCTAGGGATATAATACTCTGCAAATTAAAATATCAACACTTTGTTTTTTAGCTAAAGTAAAGATTATTTTACTTAAAGGGCAAGTTTTAAAACTAGGTATCCTTGTTTTTATGCTGTCATTTCATTTCATTCTACCCACTACGTTTAGCTATGCCACTCTCTGGTGTATAAAACTGTCCTTCAGCATGTAACTTCAGAAATGTCACACTTTTACTCATGGCAATTTTATTCATGGTAATTTAATGATGGTTAATCTAATCAATAGACTGAAAAGACTAAAGGAAAAGCTCTGACCAAATTTTTAAAGTTCTCTAACTGGAATTGGTCAGAACCCCATATTCTGTCTGGAGGATGATGAAAAGTCATGAGTATGGAATATGGACTGAAGTCAGCTTACTCATGGACCTGTTTGAGTTGGCAAGGATTTCAGTCTCCAAAAACAATTTATGGACGGCTTTTGGTACATGAAAGTACACAATGCTGAGGAACTGCTAAGAACAGTCACACTTACACCCTAAATTATTTGTAGCTATTAGAAAATGTCAACACGAAACTCAAAAAAAGCAGGGATAGTTCAAAGAAAATAAAAAGAAAAATGGAAAATCATCTCTAATGGAGTCCAGGAAAAATGGAGGCGAGGTGGAGGACAGATCTTTCTGTTTCTTTTTCATAGGAGAGAAAGCAATGCCATCAGACAAAAATAACATGAACTTCATTGTTTAAGGTTTCAAATAACACTGCTGCTGCTGCTAAGTCGCTTCAGTCGTGTCCGACTCTGTGCGACCCCATGGACTGCAGCGTACCAGGCTTCTCCATCCATGGGATTCTCCAGGCAAGAACACTGGAGTGGGTTGCCATTTCCTTCTCCAGTGCATGAAAGTGGAAAGTGAAAGTGAAGTCGCTCAGTTGTGTCTGACTCTTAGTGACCCCACGGACTGCAACATACCAGGCTCCTCCATCCATGGGATTTTCCGGGCAAGAGTACTGGAGTGGGGTGCCATTGCCTTCTCCCTCAAATAACACTACAAAGTTCCTATTCATTTATTCTAACAGCCTCAAACAGAAAGCAAGCTGTATCTGTGAGTTCTAAGAGTCACCAGGAGTCACACCCATCACTGGGACAGACCACTGCATGCAAATGACGTTACTTCCAAAGTGATAAACTACTCAGTTCACTTTAGTTCAGTTGCTCAGTCATGTCCAATTCTTTGTGACCCCATGGACTGCAGCATGCCAGGCCTCCCTGTCCATCACCAACTCCCGGAGTTTACTCAAACTGATGTCCATTGAGTCGGTGATGCCATCCAACCATCTCATCCTCTGTCGTCCCCGTCTCCTCCTGCCTTTAATCTTTCCCAGCATCAGGGTCTTTTCAAATGAGTCAGTTCTTTACATCAGATGGCCAAAGTATTAGAGTTTCAGCTTCAACATCAGTCCTTCCAATGAATATTCAGGACTGATTTCCTTTAGGGTGGACTGGCTGGATCCCCTAGCTGTCCAAGGGACTCTCAAGAGTCTTCTCCAACACCACAATTCAAAAGCATCAATTCTTTGGCGCTCAGCTTTCTTTATAGTCCAACTCTCACATCCATACATGACTACTCGAAAAACCATAGCCTTGACTAGCCAGGCTTTTGTTGGCAAAGTAATGTCTCTGCTTTTTAATATGCTGTCTAGGTTGGTCATAACTTTTCTTCCAAGGACTGTCTTTTAATTTCATGGCTGCAGTCACCATCCGCAGTGATTTTGGAGCCCCCAAAAATAAAGTCTGTCACTGTTTTCCACTGTTTCCCCATCTATTTCCCATGAAGTAATGGGACCAGATGTTATGATCTTAGTTTTTTGAATGTTGAGCTTTAAGCCAACTTTTTCACCCTCCTCTTTCATTTTCATCAAGAGGCTCTTTAGTTCTTCTTCACTTTCTGCCATAAGAGGAGACAAATTACTACTAAAAGTTAAATACAGCAATCATTATTGTAATTATATTGACAAAATTGCTGGTAGGCTATGTAAGCTTCTAGAAAAAGTACTATCTCTAATCTGTCTGTAAATTAGAAAAAAATAGCATTAATCAAAATATGGAGATAAATCTCTATTAGGTTAAGGTATGGGTACTAACACTTCAAACTAATGACAAAGTGACACATTTAAGCACTAATATTATGTCTAGAATTCCTGCTTTATAAAAATCACACACAAACATTTTACTTGCAATATGTGCAATTATAGAAATACACATACACACATACATATGTAGCTATTTAAATGACAAACTTTGATAAATAAAACTTACAATTTTATATTATCTGGAATATACATTTATAAATATATTTTAACAGCTCTGAAGCAATTTTCAAATAAACAAGACTTTTTAAATGTTTTCCTGACTGAGAATACTTTTAAAAGGACGTTAAAATAACAAAAAAAAAGATTTTTCAAAAACCCAAATCTTATTAATAGAGAAGCTGGGGTTTAAATGGTAGTTTTGCTGTCATCACATGTGCATACTTTTTCATGTAATTGAAGTCTCTGTTCATCCTACCACTATTTCAGTCCAAACATGTTTAAATTTGAGCATAATGTTGTATGTACCTCGATTTATTGCTTAAAATGTCTTTTAAAAGATTAAACTAAGCACTACCACTGAACCAAAAAGTTACTGGTTAATAACATTAACTATTATTAAAATATGCAAAAACTGCTCATCACATGTCAGAAAACAAAATAAAAGGCAAAGTTTATCACTATCTAAAGCTAGAAGATGCTGGTGGTGTTTCTGGTACATACTTGATGAAGGACCATTGCTCAGGTGTCAAATATTTATCTACTACAATCCAAAAGTTCCAGGAGACAAAGAACCCCTAACCTAGAGCAGGGTCTGCTGCTGATACTATGGTGTGCGCAGTTGTGCTTCTAGTATAAAATAAAGCTACAGTTTGGTGAGCACTAAGCATTTAACACATACTATTTCATTAAATCTTCATGACACCACCATGATATACATACTATTATTATCTCCATTTTGGAGTTGGGGAAATTGAAGCATAGAAGGTGTAAATAATTTGCACAAGGCCAAAGTCATATGCCTAGGAAGTGGAGAGATACTTAATAAATATTTGTTGAATGAATGCTCAACTCTTTCTGTATAAAGCTTCCAGATGACTTTCAAGAGAAGCTGTAAACTTGTAAGGATTATATAATTCAAACGGGGGGGGGGGGGGGGGAAAGACAATCGTAACATAAAAAAGAAAAAAAAAGTATCTAAAACCTATGAATTAGATAGGTGCACCATAAACACCTCAAATTATAAACTCGTAAAGGTTGAAATCACTATTCCAAAAATAAAAAGTGACATGTCATTCTAATGATATATTTAACTGCTAATAAGTGGTTCAGAAAGATCTTAAGACTTTTATTATATAGAAGGTATCTTTAAAAATCTTGTGAAAGGGAAAAATGTTACATAATCTTACGGCTAAATGTACACCACAACTAGCTGGTTGAAAATGCATAGTGTTTCTTTAATACTTCCATATTTCAAAGCTGCAATTAAATTGATAGATGGTGTGCAACTGATGACATCCAATAATTGAGGAAATACTATCTTTTCAATTTCTGATAAAGCAGTCATATTTGAGTGACATCTACTGTGACATTGGTAGCAACAATTTCAAATTCAGGAAAGACATTCAGGGGAGACAACTACTTCTGATGGTAAAGCTGAGAACTTAAATCTAGAAAGCGATGTCAAGTTTCAGTGAAACTGGTTACATCAGATAAGGAAGAACACTGGAGAGGTGTCAAGGTGGTCGGATAGGGTATAATAAGGAAATAAAAGGCAAACAGAATTTTCTTGGAAATGTATTTAAAATATAAATACAATACTGCAAAGTTTCTAGGAACATTTATCTAAATTGGTAACAAAATTCATACAAAGAAAAAATCTCCCTCATTTTTAGCATTTCCTATTTTAAAATATGAAGTATTAGTGCTGCGGTGTCAAAAATATTATAATTAAAATATACTAATTTTATTCTTTCCTCTAGTTCTTAGTTCTCAGTACACTGTGCATTAATTTCAGTATGCTTTTACTCCAGTAGCAAATTAGTGTTTCCTATAACATACAGAGGAAAACAAAAGCAAAGCCCATCAGGTGGTTTGGGTGATGAATAAACTGTGGAATACTCTAGTCCTGAATCTTTTTCAATTAGATACAGACTAGAAAGGGTCCTGGAAAACTAATTTTCTCTGAAGCTTCTGAAAGGTTTATGCCAAGTCTATAAGTGTCCTTCTACAGACTGATTCTAAACCACGTGAGGGAATGACCTGGAGACAGGGGAGGGTATGGGAGGATGGTCAAAGATACAGTATGGTCAGGGCGAAGTGTAAAATAAAGTTGATCTAGTAGACACCAGACAAAACCAACACATAATAGATCAGATTGAAACAGAAACATACATACATATGCACATACTGACATATACATCATGTTGACCTTAAGAGAGTTTTAATGTTTAGTATGACTAAATGTTTAGTTATGTGTGAATAAGTTTAGTATGACTTGACTAGCTGTATCAGGTAGAAGGTTATTAAGTTATCCAGACAGAGGTTAATTAATATTCAGTGTCTGAGAGGCAGAGTTTTTTTGTACTTTGACTCTAACAATGATCAAGGTAAAGGGATTTTGCTAATGAATGAGAGCATTTTAGGTCTTTTGAGTATACATATTTTATAGAGAAGGTATATTTGGTAAGGGATTCCTCTCATTGTCAACAAGTTCTTTTTGCTCTAAATAAACTCTCATCAGCAAACTGGAGATAAAATTAATTTGCTAATGAGAACCAGCAATGTCTATTTTTCTGAAAAACTTGGTTCAGAATTACATGTCAAACTCCTATGAGTTTGGGTGATAATGATTATGTAGCATTAGTATGTTTTAACTACAAAGAGCAGGAACCTCAATTCAAAAAATGTCCAGTGATTTATTGCCTTGTATAAGAAGTCCCAAATTACTAAGGCTCTAGGATTTTTAGGCTCACACACGGAACACAGACCCAATTCTTTCTTTCCAGTGTGTCTGTCTGGGTGTGTTAACAACCTACATGGCTGCAAGGAGGTCAGAGGTATTTCTATCACTACATTGCTACACACCCATGCCCAGAAGTACACACGTGCACATACAGCACACAGTATTCTTTCTTCCAGTCTCATAGATTGGCACTGGACTACATGGATGTCATGGAAGCCAAAGGGAATGAAAGCAACATGATTAGCTTGGGATAATCTATACTCAACTCCTGAGGAATGGAGCTGGGCTCTCGGCTGTTGAGGGTCTTTATCTAGTGAGGTATCTAAGTGATGGGATTTAAATCCTACCCATATAGGACTACAGGGATTTTTTAAAAAATAACTTTCACAATAGAATATAGTGGAACTGGAAGGAACTCTAGACATCTCCTGAGTTCCGCTTATATTCTTTTGTTTTTCCACACTGTGTAGCAGTAACTATTGCCTTCTGGTAATTAAGTATAGTCACTTCAACCACAGAATAATTACCTACGCTTGTACCTTTTCTTCCTCCCTTTAGGTCTATTTGTTCAGTGGCAGGAGGACCTAAAACAGCGAGAGGGTGGTCTCTGCCAGCAATCTGCATTGTTGTGCCTCTGGTGTCAATACTCTTGCCTTGACTATTAATGTCTCTAAACCAGCAGAGCCCCAGGAACAAGAGAAGTAGAATCACACATTTTTCGAGTGGCTCACTAGTGAAAACAGTGCTGCAGACTCTTGGAAGCCTGCTCAAAGGCCGTTTTGCTCTTTCACTGCTTCTAGCATGTCAGCCACAGTTGCTAAGTCATGTTAAGTCTAAGCCAATAGCATAACCCTTTCTCTTCTGTTCTCCACTGGTCTAGAGGCGTTCATGTGATTCAGTTTGGGTCATAAGAAATGAGCAGAAGCATACTGAAGGCTCCAGAAAAGAATTTTTTCTCCTTAATCAGCATAAGGAATATGAGGAGTTTGCCGCTGATCTTTGTGCTGAGGGTACTTTCATATGAGAATGTGATGCCTTGAGTAGTGGTAACCAGTCAACACATTGAGCTCCCACTGTATCACTGAAACAACTTTGGGATACCCATTCTGGGTGTCTTCTGAAGCAAATAAATTTATCCGGCTTAAACCATTATTAGGTTCTTTGTTCTTTCAAGCCAAAAACACCTAGATGAACCATACAGGGAAAGTGGGTACTACAGGTACATTATAAAATGTGGTACTGAGTAGAGCAGGACAGTGAAGGGGAGTGAGGACCCAATCATTCCTAGACATATTTTAGTTTGTGACATTAGCTAAGAGCTTAAGCATTCTCTCTCTGTGCTATGAGGCACTGTTTAAAGTACACCCATCTGACTGTCAAACTGGCTCAGGTTCTACTATATGGCTTAAGTTTATTCCTGAGAGACTGATCTAACTTCAGTGGAAAGATAAAGTCAAACTTCAAGGCCTGCAGAGCTGGGATAAAACCCCCAAAAGCGGTACATTTGCCAAACTAAAAAGCATCTTTTGTGGCCTGTCAATCTTCCCTGGGAATACCCCTGGTGCAGGAGATTTAATAGAGTTAGTGTAGAGAATGAGACACCAAGGATATGTTGATGAATGATCTGTTCCAAGTTAGTGATACAAATACTTAATCAGTGTCTACAGGTTGTTATTTGAATACAATATTGCTATCAGGTTTGATGTCCTACCCTTATTTTCCAAACTTAACATGTTTGACTACAATCAAAATATAGAACATGAATAAAGCTCTTGGTTGTCTAGACTCAACTCTGTTTTATTATTTTTTTTTTGTAATTAATACTATCAGACCAAAGGAAAGAGAACAAAAAATTATAGATCCATAGACTTTTAAATAGGAAAGGAGATTATAGGTAAAATAAACATCATATAGCTGTCAGTGAATAAGGGTATTTCCACTATTTAATCCAGCTTTATTTAATTCATTTAGAAACACATTCACACAGAGTAAGACTACAGATAATCTACCCTAGCATACCTCAGAATGTGTTCCCCAGAATGTTACTTTATAGCCCTCCACCCCACCTCGCCAAAAAGAGACTATGACAAATAAACTCACTCACAACACTTTCTTCTTAGATATTCACAATGGGAATCAATATATTATAAAGGCTTTGAAAAGTTATTCTTTAAATAAGCCAACTAACTGTAACTTATCATGATCAAATTTATTAGACTTGGGAAATCTTTTGACTATGTCCATTATCTTATGGAATAATTATTCCAAAAAATACATTTGGGAAATGTGCACTTTCTGATGATATCAGAGTTTTCTACCTCCAGGAAAATAGTTACTGTTCATCATTGCTTCTATGGTATGAAGTCATGGCAGTGAACATTTTGGTGCTGAATATTGGACCAAAAAAGTAAGATTTTATATATGAGACAATGTAAAAATTGAATACAAACACCCAAGTCCTTTTCTATAATGGAGAACTCCTCCAAATTTCCTGTTTGTATTTTAGCTGGTCCAACAACAAAAAGATGATCCCTTGAAAATAATTTGCTTACACATTTACATCTAAATATATGCTTAGGTAAAATTTAAAATGTTTCTCATAATAGATGTTATCCCAGATCTGTCTTATAAAATACACACAATTGTATGCATGTGGCTCTTTCTACATGAACACAGGAAAAATGTGTTTATACAGTGTTTAAAAAATCTTCTTTACCTGACCCCAGTGAGGATACTGGTGCTTCCCTGATGGCTCAGACGGTAAAGCGTCTGCCTGCAACTGTTGGGCTGCCATCTACGGGGTCGCACAGAGTCGGACACGACTGATGCGACTTAGCAGCAGCAGCAACGCAGGAGACCCGGGTTTGATCCCTGGGTCAGGAAGGTCCCCTGGAGAAGGAAATGGCAATCCACTCCAGTACTCTTGCCTGGAAAATTCCATGGACAGAGAAGCCTGGTGGGCTACAGTCCATGGGGTCGCAAAGAGTTGGACACGACTGAGCGACTTCACTTTACTGAGGGTATTATTTTAAAAATTTATAAACATATATAGAAACAAAAATAAGCCTATAAAGTTAAACCATGTTCACTACCAATTTCATCCTTTAAATTTACAAATAACTGTCAAGAAAACATTTATTACTCAATGGAATAAGTTACTGGTTGATACGTAAAATTACTTTATTATAATAATGCTGGGGAATAAAATCACACACATAACTTGTACATGCAGGGGAAATATGGCCTAATGTAAACAGATGGTTTTTAGCACATTCCTTTACTAGAATGTGGTCACCTGCCACAAGGTACACAAGCTCATGCACAAGATCAAGACTTTCAAACAGCTGAGATCACAACATCATGCATATAACAGCAGCGTGCTAGACAATCGTACCACAGACTGTGCAGAAGTTCTCCCCCACCCCATGAGCCACTGCCAGCAGCTGCTGTGGAGTTTGGTTACCCATATCCGTGACATGAACGATGTCCTTTGGAGAATCTTGCTCCCTGTGGCTGTAAGTATTCTTATTTTTATAATATTTTAATGATGCTTGCTATCAAAATGTTAAGTACAGAACTAGAAATTATGGAAAAGTAGATTTATTACAATATTGAACAATTATATACATCTTATCTCAGGTACTTAAAATAAACACCGCTTACATTTAAACATAACATCAAACGTAATTAGTTTACTTCTCAGGCTTAAATAAACCCAAATAACACATCTGATGACAGTGCTCCAGTGAGGGGGAAAAATAATCAACCTCCATAGGTACTTTCTGATTGCTAGCACTAAAAAATCATGGCAAGAGTCATTCTAAGACCTGGATGAAATATGACTCATGTAGGTGAGTTCTGTATAAAAACATCTACTAGGATGATCTTTTGATTATATTTTGGTTGGTTAAGCAACCAAACTGACATTGATTATTTATCAGTCAATGAAAGCAAGTGTGGAATATTAATTAAAATACTTCTCTTCATTTCCCTGCACCTACAAGTGTACTTCAGTGTCCTTCCATGCCTACTTATGTCCTAAGGGTACTCTGGTAAAGAGAGAATTCTATTTTGTTATTAGGCCACAGCTGCTTGCTGAGAGCCTGGGTGATGTTCATAAAAGCACAGAAGCAGAATTCTGGAACCAAAGTCACTTTGAATGGTTTAGTTCCACGCTGCCTGACAACAGTAAGTGCCCCTTTCAGAACAGTGAATTCAATACTTCTGGAATGCTCCAGGATATCTTTGAATCAGGCCAGGGAGTAAAAGAAAGAAAATACAGCCAACTCTCAATAATAATGGGAGGTAGGATGGATAAGTAAAAATCTGAAGATCTAAAAATCTTATTTTTAATTAGTAACTTGAATCCCCTCTTTAGGCAAACATTTGACTTTTATAGTTTATTGTCAGATAAAGAGGACTTTAATCTTACCTCTTTTCTCTGCCCCCCTCCCCCCGCCCCCGCAAATATTCTAGAGGAGGTACAAAAGAACTCTATAGTCTGATATATGTAGCTGCAAAGATGGAAACATATTTTGACATCTAACTTTTCCAATTCAGATATTTAAAACTACCCATATAATATTCTAGTATATAAGGGCCTATCTATATTTTCATTTTTGCATAAAAAGGATGCTTTATAATTTATTTTAAAAATGGTACTCTTTTAGCAGGAATGACTACTTACCATAATCAATATGAGCAGTTATATCCAACTTTTCTGACTTTGCAAAGGTACAACTCAGTACTTACCGAGTTACACTTTCCTTATAATGTAATATTTGCAACTGATATGAATTGGGGATGACAGTTTTGCTCAATATTGGCATAATTCATGACTGGAGCCAGTATGACTTGATAAATTAGTCCTAATAAGACAGGCCTGTAATAGCTAGCTGCCTTTCCTGATTCCCACGTATCTAGAGTAAAACACCATACCCCTCTGCCTCAATTTTCTAGTAATCATCATTCAATTAACTCAAGATACTAATGCAAAATATTTCTTATTGTAACACTAGTCATATGACCTGTTTAAACTGGCAACATCAATATTATACTGGTTTTAAATGTATACTTTGAACTTTAACTTCTAATAAATCATTCTACTTTCATTAAAAGTATGTCTTCTATTCATTGAAAATAAAAGTGGTGAAAGAAGAGAACAAATATAACATATCTGTTCTTTATAATGTATTTGCTTTATAACATATATACTTTACTGTATTTGTGGGGCTAAGACTTAAATGATCCACCCAAAAGTCATAGTTCTGAGTGTTATGTAATTTCTATTAGATTTATAAGAATAAGAAACATTTCTAAAAATCTGAACCTTTCCAGAATATATTGAAATAAGAATAGGTGAGAAGGGGAGCCAGTGACAGAACTATCTTCACATTTTGATCACTCATATGTTAAGAAAGGATTAAATAATTAATTCATTTCAAGCAGTGCTTTTTGATTCTCCCACTCTCCCTCTTCTTTATTTGTGTTTGCTTACTGTCTTAAGAAAAAAAAGAATCAGATAATTAATGCAAAACTATGCAATTTTATAACAATCTATAAGTTGTTTCTATGTTATCATGGGATTAAGATTTTTAAAGGCATTATTTAAAGACATTTTGATGTGTCACGAACTAGAAAAATATCCTTTGTATCCTCTGATAATCATAACTAAGTGGAAGTAAGGAAATGAAGAAAATGCTGCAGGTAAAGTCTGATGAATATATTTTGTGCTCTCAACTGATAATGTAGTGGTATCTCAACCAAATGTAGGTGATGGCTGCATGCGCATCATGGAAGCTGCCATACAAAGTGAACAGATTGCAAGATTAGTACTTGACATAGTAAGGAAGAAAGAAATGACTAAGTCATATAGCAATAACTCCAAACACTGGGCTTCACAGTGATTCAAAAGTCATGTTAAGAGACTTATAATTTTACTTGCAAATTTATTATGTTGGAGCAATTAAGTTCAACAGTTACAAATGTTCAAATTCTTCACTTACCTCATCTGGGTTGGCATTAAAGGTGAGACTGCCTTCATCCAGCTGCATGTACAATTTTCTGAAAGAAAATCCTAGAGGTGGGTTCTTGTTGTAAATGGAACAGTGACCCCAAGTGGATTTACACAGCCTGTAAGTATGATAAAAATCAGATGAGAAAACATGACCAGATTGAATCTTCTAAGTTAAAGATGTATGTACATGATAAAATAGTGATATGAAATGATATAAAATTGGATTTTACAGCTCTGAAGTATAAACTGCTTAATTTTATGCTTGCTTTATTTATTTACTAGAGTAAAACAGACAAACGCCTTCAATTTAGCAATTCTGACAACACTTAATAAATGTGAATTACAAAGATTGGTAATATTCGAGTCCCACTGAAGTTAAACATAAATGATGACAATGATAACAGCTAACATTTACCAAGTGCTTAACAGATGCCAGGCACTATTTAAAGCATTTTAATAGTATTAATTTGTTTAATCTTTACAACCATCCTATGATTTGGCACTACAGATACAGAAACACAGACACCATAAAAAAGCTGCCCATGGTCACACAGCTAATTTGTGTAGAGGCAGGATCTGAATCAAAGGAACTTACTCTCGAGCTTGCAGTACTAACCAAGAGTCTAAACAGAATTAAACAACTATGTGCTCCATTGTGAAATATAATTGAGTGGGGGGTGGGGGAACTGCTGGGCAGAGGGAGAAACTGTAATGCTGTAACTTTAATACTTCAATGAAAAGCTGCAACACTAAGATTAGTATATGTTAGGATATTGCTTTAAAACACTGGTTCTTTACTATCAGAGCTAAACATGACTTTTTACAAAATCTGTAATACTTAAAATACCTCAAAACACACTGTTTCTATTAATACACATTGGGACACTTGTTTCCAATTTTGTTCAGGGGCATTAGCTACTGGTTATTATTTGAAAGCTAACCTTTCATCTTGTTACAATTCCGAAAAAATTCTGGATGGATACCATAGTTTCACTTTCTGGTATTATTAATTTTTGACTCAAACTTCCAAATTTCCTTCTTTTCTCTCTCTTTTACACGCACACGCACAGAGAGAGAGAGAGCTTGCAAGAAAACAAGAAAGTTACTGTCTCAGCCTATAACATCAAAATTTCTGAGGAAAGTGGGTAGAATATTCACTTTTACATGGGAATATCTTCTTCATAGTTAATTTATATCATTGCATTTTTTTTCCCAGCCAAATGAGATGATTCTGTAACAGGGAGTTTAGTAACTTGTTTAGAAAATTATCATTTTAGCAGCCTCTTTACTCTAGTCCCATAGCTTTTGACTTTTATTACTAAGCTATGTAAAAGCAACAGAACCTCCCCTAAATTAAAATACAAAAACTAATCCAGTCTTTAATTTATCAAGGAAAAAAAAATCCAAGAGTCAGAGATATAGGCATAAAGGAAGCATTTCTCTTAGAAATGAACAATCCAGATTTAAATCCTGTTCTAATAAGCATAGAAATAAACTTTTTTTTACAAAGTTTAAATATAGGACCATAAATTAAGTTTGATGGGAATATTAAAATGGAAAAAAGCAGCACTCCACCCTCCAAAAAAAAAAAAAGCATTTAGGCAAGGTTATACTTGGTGATATCTGGGTCAAATATGGTAAGTTGAACTTACCCTTGCCAGAGAAGTTCATCATTGGCCAGGTCCTGCCAAACGCAGGAAGCTAAGCAGAGGTCAGTGGCATTCAGGTAGGACAAGATGGTAAAGCTTAGTTCGGGAGGCAGCATTTCCAAATTAATGAATCCTTCCTGTTCTTTAGACTTTCTTGTCTTCAGAAGATGATATATGTCGATGCCCCCCTGGACGTGTTTGCGATGACTGGTGTGAGACATGTTGCTGGCAGCCACCCTCCTGCTCTGCTCTCTGCTGAGGTAGCCTTGCTCACCGTAGCCTTCCTGCTGTAGCTGCTGGTTTCTGGCCACTCTCCACAGCCCCTGACCCATCTGCAAGCCTGGGAGAAAAGCCAGAATGGAGTAAGGCTCTATTAAGAAAGTAATCCACCTTTCCCTGCAGTACTACAGGTCTACATGAAGCATTCATTTATCAGAATTAACATGTTTTAACATTAAAAACATATTAAATAGAATAGCAAATTACAAAGAACAGTCAGAACATTGTAAGTATGAAACTTGGATTTGGAGAACTATTTGGTTTGATTATCACCTTTATCTCAGTTTGCTAACTGCTTTTAAAATCCACAGGTGACATAATCATTTTTCACAAGGTAAGATTTAAAAGTTACTGACGTCCTAAAGACTCTTACAAAATTATAATTATGTGGACTTATGGGCCAGTATTAAATACAACTCTGATCAGAGCACAGGACTTCATTTAAAAGGTCCCTACACACTGCTTTTTATCACAACCCAGGCTAAGCTAAGCTAGCCCCTTTTAACCAAATTCCCAGATGCATAACAGCTGTGAAACAGGCTTTTCGTTTAATTCTTGCCAGTCTGCTCTTAAGTTGTAGGCTGTAATAAAATGTAACATAGGCCCTGAAGTCTAATTCAGAAATCTTATAAATTAGACACCTAGAACTCCACGATAAAGAGCTCAGTGATGACTATTTGGTTCTGTTGCTGCTTTAAATACAAATCTTGAAATCAATTTTCCAGTTCTTCTCCATATGGTCCTATGGACTCCTCAGAGGTCCCTGGGAAAAGGCAGGAGAAAGGGAGGGGTGGTCCAGTCTCTCTTGCCTCCACTCCACCTCCCACCAGAGCAGTTCTACCTTTATCTGTTACAAATACCAGACTTCCTTATATGCAAATATTTAGAAGGCTACTGGTCTAGCCTTTCCATTTCATTTGGTTTTGCAAATAAGTAACTTTCCCAGGGCAAATAAATTCATTGAGAAAAATGAAACCAGGAAGTGTTTTTAACTAACATAAATTATTTCCAAGATCTCTTTTACAAATAAAATATTCCTGTTTTAAAAACCCAATTTTTCTACTAATGTGTATGAGTTTTAAAAATTTGGAGGAAGAAACCGGTTTTTGTTCAAAATCATTAAATTTCATTGCATGACCTAACCTTAAAATATGGCTTTGTTTTAATTGGCTGTTTACAATAAAGAGTAGTAATCAAAATAAAAAAAGCAACCCCTCCGCCAGACTATTGGTGACCAGAAATTCTGAAAATTATCAGGAATAATTTTTGAAAATTGAAATATTTCAAATAAATTTGAAAACTGAATGGAATTTGAAAGAATATCAAAGGCTATTTTTTCAATATTTAAAAAAGCATGTATATTTACTGAATTGTTGGTTATTTTTTGGATAATGACTACTTGTTGATTAAAACAGGAAAAACAGTCCAGGATAATTTTTCACTCTTCGTCCTTGGAAATCCAAAAGCTTAAGCTATAAAGAGATTGGGTGAGGTGGGGGGTGGGGGGGGAAGGGGGAGGTATAGAGAGAAGGAACATATTAATAATTTTTAAATGTAGGAAAATTTGTTTTTTCAAAGAAACCACAAAAGGTAGTAACTTTTCCTCTTTATAACACACATTACCATTATGGTAGCAGTTCCTAAAGTAGTACTTAAGCTATAATAATTAAATTCTTATTTTCTATTAGAATGATTGAGATACCAAACTGATAACACCAAATATTGGAAAGATGTGGAAACTCAAAACAATACAGTCACTTTGGAAGACAGTTTGACAGTTTCTTACAAAAATAAACATGCTTTTACCATATGCTTCAGCATTCATGCTCCTTGGTATCTACCCAAATAAGTGGAGAACTCACGTCCATACAAAAACCTGCACGTGGACCTGTAGCTTTAGTCATAATTACCGAAACTTGTAAGCAACCAAATTGTCCTTGAATAGGTGAATGGATAAATTTACTGTGATATATCCAGACAAAGGAATGTTTAGTGCTAGAAAGAAATGAGGTATGAGAAGACACAGAAGAAACTTAAATATATATTACTAAGTAAGAGCAGCTGATCTGAAAAGGCTACATCGTGTGTGTGATTTCAATTATAAGACATTCTGAAGAAGCAAAACCACAGACAATAAATTAACAATGAAAAAAGCACAGAATATCAACAAAAAATTTGGAAGGAACTTTAAGTTTCCTTAAGGTTTAAATATGCTATCATATTACAACATAAGTACAGCTTAATTTTGACATGACTCATAAACATTTAAAAAATTTTATCATAGCCATTTCTCTGCTGATCTTAGCAAGAACATATCTAGAAATTGAACTGACTGCTAAGCTCATCACAGTATATCTGTTGTCATTTTAGATAATTATATTTATTCTTCTCTTTTGCACTTGTACTACCAAAGGTAAATAATCAAATATGATGACTATGATGTCTGAAGTCTCAAGATTTAAGGCATCTAATGTCAATTTGTATGTACTTCCCTACCTCTTTATGGTGGCATATGGTTAGGCAGCTGTTATTCTTCTCAGGGATGTTGCTAGGGAACGCAGAATCAGGGTGATTTCCCTAGGCTCTGGACTTAAATGGGATCATTTAAATAGAGCACTGGATAAAGGAACTCAGAAAGCATCCAGCAGGTAGAAAAGAGGGAAAGCCAGCAGATGGTTCTTAGGATTAAAAAAAAAAAAAGTTAATGGGGAGGGTGGAGGTTTGAGGCACATATACACATGATTCAGACAAAGAAAACTGCATTTTCTATCCTTCTACTGCTAAATAATATTGCAAATTACCATTGTGGGATGTCTTTTTCCCTTTAAAGCAGTTCTGGATTCTGGGGAAGAACGCAGCATGATAAATCACTTGAGAAGGATCAATATCATAAATTTCTCCTTTGGAGAAAGGAAAGGGTGTCCACAGTGCTCCATCCTACTCACAGTCTTCCTTAGGGTAACAGGTGTGTGGCATGTGGATGGAACTGTCAGAAAAGTGATTAAACTAAAAAAGACATGAGATCCATTGCAGAAGTTGTGAAGCAAGTCACAGAGGGAGCATGGTATTGAGGACTCTGATGCTGAACAGACACTTGAGTTCAAGTCCTGACTCCACTGGTCAGCACTTACAGGACTCTGGGGAATTTACTTCCCCTATGGCTCAGACAGTAAAGAGCCTGCCCACAATGCAGGAGACTTGGGTTTGATCCCTGGGTTGGGAAGATCCCCTGGAGAAGGAAATGGTAACCCACTCCACTTCAATCCACTCCAGAAGGAAATTCCATGGGGTCGCAAAGAGTCGGACATGACTGAGCGACTAACACACACATGCAGTCTAAGCTCTGGTTCTGTCATATTAAAGGTGATAATGTACATATAATATAATAGTAATACACACAGTTCAAAGGGCTGGTGTATTAAATATTACATACAGAGTTCACTTCACAGATAATTTTAAAATGTTAGCTCATTTGTTTAGACAAAATCATATTTTTACAGAGCGAAAATGATGAGCCTTTTGGTAATACATAGCTCTCTATATAATAAACAATAATAAATAGCTCCCTGATAGCTCAGTTGGTAAAGAATCTGCATGCAGTGCAGGAGACCCTGGTTCAATTCCTGGGTCAGGAAGATCTGCTGGAGAAGGGACAGGCTACCCACTCCAGTATTCTTGGACTTCCCTTGTGGCTCAGCTGGTAAAGAATCCGCCTACAATATGGGAGACCTGAGACTTGGGTTCAATCCCTGGGTTGGGAAGATCCCTTGGAGAAGTGGCTACCCACTCCAGTATTTTGGCCTGGAGAATTCCATGGACTGCATAGTCCATGGGATCGCAAAGAGTCTGAAACTACTGAACGACTTTCACTTTAGTAATAAAACTTATAGAATGATACTCCAATTATCACATAAAGAAGAATCCATGAGTGAGTCTGCATTGATGATCAATAAACACATAAAGAAGAGAGGAAAGCTCTTCCTTATAGTAAAATTCTGAATAACAAGGAGTTAGAAAAATTATCATTTTACTATAATCATAGAAAAAATAATTCAGGCAAGAATTATCAATGAGTGCTGAATCTGGAGTTTGATAAAGAATGGAAAGTTTACAGAGTCTCAAAGTATCTGCCCCTACAAATTACTCATTAATTACAAAAAGAAATTAAGAAATCAGATAGTATTTAACCAAGTGTTCAAACTTAACTTTTATCAATAAGAGACAAACAGACATATTGCCTCTGAACATATGTGCCTCTGGACCCTGAGAAGGACATAACAATTATACAGTATTTTGGCCAAAAATGTATAACCTTTATCTAATCATGAGGAATATCAGAGAAACCCGAGTCTACAATCTTTTTTTTTTTTTTCTTTCAAAATTGCCAATGCCATGAAGCTGAAGAAAGGAATAATTCCAGACTAAAGGAGACTGAAAAACATGACATCTAAATTCAATGTGTGGACTGGATCATATACGGAAAAAAAGTGCTATAAAGGACATTATTGGAATAACTAAAAAACTAGATATACAGCCTAAGATTGGGTAAAAATACTTACATCAATGTTAACTTTAATGAATTTGATAACTGTGTAGTGGCTTTGCCAGAATATTGGGTTGGCCAAAAAGCTTGTAATGTTAGATGTTAAAGAAAAACCCAAATGAATTTTTAATATATTCTTGTTCTTAGGAAAAATACTGAATTGTTAAGGCATAACATATACAACCTAGTCTCAAATGGTTCAGAAAAACAGGAATGTCAATCTCCACACAGAGAGAATGTTAAAGCATGTTGCAAAATGTTTAAAATTTGTGAATCTGAGTAAAAGGTGAAAAGTGTTAGTCTGGCAGTCCTGTCTGACTCTTTGTGACCACATGGTCTGTAGCCCGCCATGCTCCTCTGTTCATGGAATTCTCCAGGCAAGAATACTGGAGTTGGTTGCCATTCCTTCTCCAGGTGACCTTTCTGACCCAGGGATCGAACTCAGGTCTCCTGCATTGCAGGCAGGTTCTTTACTGTCTGAGCTACCAGGATAAAAGGTATGCACCAATTATTTTTATTGATCTCACAACCTTTCTGTAAACAGAAATCTTCTGATTAAGGAATCCAAGCATGTGAAATTGGAAAATAACCGAGTTTGATATGCACTAAGTTTAAGCCTCTTGAGAAACCTATATGCAGGTCAGGAAGCAACAGTTAGAACTGGACATGGAACAACAGACTGGTTCCAAAAAGGAAAAGGAGTATGTTAAGGCTGTATATTGTCACCCTGCTTATTTAATTTCTATGCAGAGTACATCATGAGAAACGCTGGGCTGGAATCAACATTGCCGGGAGAAATATCAATAACTTCAGATGTGCAGATGACACCATCCTTATGGCAGAAAGTGAAGAGGAACTAAAAAGCCTCTTGATGGAAGTGAAAGAGGAGAGTGAAAAAGTTGGTTTAAAGCTCAACATTCAGAAAACGAAAATCATGACATCTGGTCCCATCACTTCATGGCAAATAGATGGGGAAACAGTGGAAACAGTGTCAGACTTTATTTATTTTGGGGGGTTCCAAAATCACTGCAGATGGTGACTGCAGCCATGAAATTAAAAGACCTTTACTCCTTGGAAGGAAAGTTATGACCGACCTAGATAGTATATTGAAAAACAGAGATATTACTTTGCAACAAAGGTTCGTCTAGTCAAGGCTATGGTTTTTTCAGTGGTCATGTATGGATGTGAGAGTTGGACTGTGAAGAAAGCTGAGCACCGAAGAATTGATGCTTTTTGAACTGTGGTGTTGGAGAAGACTTGTGAGAGTCCCTTGGACTGCAAGGAGATCCAACCAGTCCATCCTAAAGGAGATCAGTTCTGGGTGTTCATTGGAAGGACTGATGCTGAAGCTGAGACTCCAGTATTTTGGCCACCTCATGCAAAGAGTTGACTCATTGGAAAAGACCCTGATGCTGGGAGGGATTGGGGGCAGGAGGAGAAGGGGACGACAGAGGATGAGATGGCTGGATGGCATCACCGACTCGATGGACATGAGTTTGAGTGAACTCCGGGAGTTGGTGATGGACAGGCAGGCCTGGCATGCTGCGATTCATAAGGTCTCAAAGAGTCGGACACGACTGAGAGACTGAACTGAACTGAAGTTTATGAAGTACTGTTCTTTGAGCTTAGTGTCATACAGACTGAAAACCATCACTAAGGAGATAAAAGTTCAGCATCACGGTTTAAGAGTAGTAAGTGACCCTTGTCAAGGCAAACATTAAAACAGTAACAATTATTTTTGCCATTTGTGATAAAAATGTTTTATTTAAAGGGAGAAGAAATGTTTCTTAATGAAAGTAGAAGGGAAAACCCTTTAATTTTGTGTGAGCAGATTTAAGGCTTGGGATTACTGGCTGTGTTCCCTCCTTTTGTGTGTAATACTATGTACACAATATTTTAAATATATTTAAATACAAATAATATTGTTTTTGTACTATAAACCACAATTTATTTAATACTTACTCTGTGCCAAGCACTGTGGAAGCTTTAATTGCATTATGCCATTTCTGTCCTCAAAACAACCTTAACAGGTAGATATTAGATATTATTCTACCTATTTTACAGCTGAGGAAATAGTGACTCAGAGATGTTAAGCAACTTTGACCAAAATCTCAGAGCTGACAAGTGGTAAACTAAAGATTCAAACTCAGGTCTGAGTCCAAAGCTTTTATTCCTAACTGCTGAGCCCTATGTGCAGAACTGGCAAAGACAATTTACCGTGTTTCTTCATCACTAACTCTCATCTCTTTTACCTCTGCAGCTGCTTATTACCTCCACCGTTGCTTCCAGCTGCAGTTTCTCTTTCAAGCTACTGTTCTTGTGGAAAGCACATAGGCTTTGATGTGAAAAAAGATCTACTTCAAACGCCTACACAGAATCTGATTAGACTATAGTCTGTGGTCCTTATTTTCCTCATCAGGAAAACAGTGAATAACTCTTACTCCAAAGAACTTAGAGGGGTTAAGAGAACCTAATATATAGGTAATTTACCATCACAGGTAGTTTTGTAGTCACCATTCAACCCCCTTTAAAAGAAACTCTTATTTTGGTTCTTCCATTTCAGAGTATACCTGATTATTCTAGACATAATGATCTGAACAGTTACAATCCTGGTTCTAAATTTCATGAACTTAGGATCTGTGAATTTGGAGATGCCATTTACTTTTGCTAGGAGAAAGAAAACTAACATCTAGTAAATATATAAAGTTAGAAGAAACTAACTTTGCTTAGATTGACACAGTTTGACAAATAAAGTCAAGTATATAGTCATCAGTCAGTGATAAGAGAGAGACCATTTTGGCAGTTCAGTATCAGTACTATCATCATCTTTAATCACTACAGATATATTTCTAGAAATGGAAACTTTATGACTTCATGGGAAGATTCAATATATCAAAAGTCCTTTTTGCAGTATCACAAACTAAATTAATTAACAGGAAATTTCTACTATAGATCTTTATGACATTTTCACATTCCTAGGAACCTGAATTATAAACAGCTTTATGTATAGAATGCTAATTTCTTAGATCTCTGAAATCAATTTACAACTGTTGAGATCTGTATTTTTAAGCATATTTCTTGATTATAAAATATGAATTACTCAAACATATGTTCCTTAAGACAACAATAATTTTGGAACTCACCTATCATATTGTGCTTTATTACTGTAAGAAATACAAATTAAAATATATATACAGGTAGTTCTTATACAGGACCATGCTAACTACTGAATAACAGTTCTATGGGACTTTGCATAGCAAGGCCATGGTTCTAAAAAGCACACATTTCAGTTTACATGGTACCATGTAGAGTAAGAACTGCCTGTAAGTACTAAGACGGGGGAATGATTCAACCCAATAGGCTACGAGGAAAAATCCAGTACCAAACACAGTGCCTCAGACCTACAAAGCACTCAGCAATATTTGTTGACTGAATGAATCTTTAAATGGTAAACAACAAGCAAAACTGAATTAGATCAACCTTATCTAAATTTCACATCTTTCAAAAAATCATCAGACTAGATCATAGACTTAAAATGCAAAACATGAAAGAATACAACTTTTAATGACTGTGGCTTCGTAGTAGAGCCTGAAGTCAGGCAGGTTGATTCCTCCAGTTCCATTCTTCTTTCTCAAGATTGCTCTGGCTATTCGAGGTTTTTTGTATTTCCATACAAATTGTGAAATTATTTGTTCTAGCTCTGTGAAGAATACCATTGGTAGCTTGATAGGGATTGCATTGAATCTATAAATTGCTTTGGGTAGTATACTCATTTTCACTATATTGATTCTTCCAATCCATGAACATGGTATATTTCTCCATCTATTAATGTCCTCTTTGATTTCTTTCACCAGTGTTTTACAGTTTTCTATATACAGATCTTTAGTTTCTTTAGGTAGATATATTCCTAAGTATTTTATTCTTTTCATTGCAATGGTGAATGGAATTGTTTCCTTAATATCTCTTTCTGTTTTCTCATTATTAGTGTATAGGAATGCAAGGGATTTCTGTGTGTTGATTTTATATCCTGCAACTTTACTATATTCATTGATTAGTTCTAGTAATTTTCTGGTGGAGTCTTTAGGGTTTTCTATGTAGAGGATCATGTTATCTGCAAACAGTGAGTTTTACTTCTTCTTTTCCAATTTGGATTCCTTTTATTTCTTTTTCTGCTCTGATTGCTGTGAAACATGTATAATATCATATATGAAATGAGTCGCCAATCCAGGTTCGATGCACAATACTGGATGCTTGGGGCTGGTGCACTGGGATGACCCAGAGGGATGGTACGGGGAGGGAGGAGGGAGGAGGGTTCAAGATGGGGAACATGTGTATACCTGTGGCGGATTCACGTTGATATATAGCAAAACTAATACAATATTGTAAAGTTAAAAAATAAAATAAAAGAATACAACTTTTAGAAAAACATAGAGAAGGAGATCTTAGGGGTCTACATCTAGGCAAAGAGTTCATCAAAAGTACAAACTATAAAAGTTGGTAAAGTCAACCTCATCGATATTAAAAACATTTGCTCTTTGAAAAGTCCATATGAAGAAAACAAAAACACAAGCTACAGATGGAGAGAAAATATCTCAAACACAACAGCAAAAAAAAAAAATCAAACAATTCAATTAAAAAAGGACATAAGACATGAACAGATACTTTGCCAAAGAGGATATACAAATTGTACATAATTACATGATAGACATTCAGCATCACTATCCAGAAGGGAAGTGGCTGTAGTTTTAAATGGCAGCACCAGGGATCCGTCCCAGTGGTGTTTGAACTGTTCAGTGTCTTGACTGTGGTACTAGATATGTGAATCTGCTCAGAATCTCATACATGCACATACACATGTGAGCAAAAATAAACTGCAGAATTCTGAATAAGATAGGTGAGATATGTTGATTTCAATATCCTGGTTATGACAGTATATTATGATTTTGTAATATGTCACACTACCCAGGGAAACTAAGCAAAGTGTACAAGAGATCTCTTGCTATATTTCTCACAACTGCATGTGTATCTACAATTAACTAAAAAAGGTGGGAGGCAGAGTACTGTACACTTAAAACAAGTGAATTTTATATCTAAATGATGCCACAATAAAGTTCTTTAAATAACTAGACACTCTAATAAACACTCTAAAGAGGGTGACCAAGGACACAGCAAGTCTAGTGACATTTGACAAATAGTAACTATTTTAGATTTAAGGAAATCCAACTAATTATTAAAACTCTATGACCTCTGAATCACCTCTGACTTTGTGGAACACACTATACAGATCAAAAGAAGAGAGAATCAAGGAATACAAATCTGTAAGCATACAAATTATATTAATGTGTAGGCTATTTACTTAGGATACATCAATAATCGAGTGGAGGTATAAATACAAAAGAATTGATGTGTGCCTCTTCCTGGGTCTAATAAACAGAATAAATGCAAACTACATTAAAAGTGGTTTACTCATTAAAAATCAAAGTACAGGAAATAATGTGATTTAATTTTGATTGCTGGAGATAATTTTATAATATTAATAATGTTAAAAGTTACAATATAATAATTTTATAATATTTCAAATTTGTGAGAATAATGATATAATTTCTTTAAAATATTTTAAAAATATTTTTAAAAACCATCAGTTGTTTAATCTCCTAACTACTATCCTTATTTCTATTAAAATAACAGTGACAATAACAATAGTACTTTTTTTTTACACATTGACCAAATAATTTAGAAGAGCTCTTTCTTTTTTTAATCTAATTATTTAGGCCTTCTGGTTTTTAAAATTAATGTCTAGTTTTATTATGCTGAGACTAGAGAATGTGGCCTATATGAGGTCTGCATGAGAGAACTGTGCAGGTTTTTTTGACACAGTTATTTTGGAGAGTGAATTTAAAGTTGGAGTTCCAATTACACAATATGCTGTGTGACCTCAGATATTTCAAACAAGGTTTCTGATCTTTGGTTTCCTACAAAATGCAGGAAATCACTCCTATCTATATTACAGGATTGCTATCAGTCTTAACTGAGATAATATATTGAATATATAAAGGCATCTTTTAATTGTCAAGCAGTATGTATATCCTGACTCATTCCCTTTTCTCTAATGCAAAAATCTGAGAAACTTTTCTGACATATTTTAGATATAATTTTCATTTTTTAAAAAAAAGAGATACAGTGGCAGTCTAAATGTAACTGTTGTAACAGCACAAAGGCACTTCCACTTAGAAGGCAGCATAGATTATATTAATTACCAAAAGCTCTATCAAGTTAATTATTAACATTTCTGAGAACAATACTTTTCTGTTATTGTAATATCTTGTTCTCTTTTCAAAAAAGTAGAACTTTTCCACAAAAGAATGCTAAAGATTGCTTTTAATACCTACTGGTACATCTAATATAAAATTATCTATAAAGTATATTAATCATCTTTAATCAAAACATCCCTATGTAACAAGTTAAACATCAAATAAAGTATTATTCTAAAGGAACACACTGCTCTACTGCTTTCAGTAATTCTATGGCACTAAGGATTCAAACAGCACATGCTATGGAAACAATATATGTGATAAAGAATGGTTCATACACCATTTAGATGGATGGATGACACGCAGGGGAAGATGGGAAGAACACAAAGGAGTCTGGAGGTCTCAAAAAAGCATTCTGCTTTAAACATTTTCATTTGAAGCAAAGGAGATTCTATAAAGTGTCTTCCTGAGTAAGCAGTGTTAAATCACCAGTCTGTGTTGAGCGACATGAATGAGCTACTTTAAATACTCATTATAAATCATTACTTTTCAATATTTCTTAAATGTCTAAATAGTTGGATTTACAAATAAGAAATTTCCTATTTCACATAAAGATCTAAAACTCTGTGTACCAAATGAGGAAATTCACTCCTTTATATTGCCTTGGAAATTTTCAAAATTTTTTTCCAACTGGGAAGTAACCAGATTTTTAGTTACTTTCTAAGTGTTATCATGTGATTGCATAAGAACATGGGAGATTCTGTGAGAAAATATTTTCCACATTTATAACCAAATTGGCAGCCCCAGCATTTATTTCTCTTTTTCCAAAAGAACAGACCACCAAGGTAGTTTAAAACAGACTGAGGAGAGGGGGGAAAAAGAAAAGAAAAAAAAAAACCTGATAACCAAGCACACTTCTAAATTTGAAAGGCAACAACTGTAGAGAAATGAAGGAGGGTAAGTCCACAAGGAGGTCCTTCTAAGGAGAAAAGGGAAATAGCTAAGTACTAAGAGGTCACAGGGTACATTAAACACATAAAAAAAAAAAAAAAAACCCACTCATTAAATTTAAAGATCTGGTCCTGCAAGAGCAGTTTTTTGTTAGTAAAAGGCATACCATTTGTAGTTTTTTTTAAATCAAAAAAGATTTACAATATCACTGTTTTCTGAAGGTTTTTTATCCTGTTGTTTAATTTGATTCTATAATGAATGTTACCAAATGGTATCTAAACAAGTGTAAAAATTAAGATATGTCACTTAAAATGTAACCAAAAAGCAGAGAATTGGGGGCTTATTCAATTTCACTTATTTCTTCAGCTTCTTTTGCAGAGAGATGTTCCACTGTCTGTTTTAATTTTTGAGTAAAATAAATTTATTGAATTTCTCACCAGCATTATTTTTTAGTTGCACTGACTGCACTCTTTACTCGACCCAATTGTATCAGCAGTGGTCATGGCAGCACATTCCCAACCCTCAGGGCACAGCACACTCCATGCCCACTGACCACAAGGCCACTCTTATCAGAGTTGTGGAATTAAAAAGACAAAACAAAAACTGTCATTGTTACTGACATACTTTTAAAGAAATAAAGACAAAGTATCAAACAAAATAAATATATTTTTAATTTTATTTTTGGCCATGCCCTGCAGCATGTGGGATCTTAGTTCCCCAACCAGGGATCCAACCTGTGACCCCTGCATTGGGTGCATAAAGTCTTAACCACTGGAGGGCCAGGGAAGTCTCTAAAATAAAATAAATACTGACAGCTGCCAATAGAAAAGTCAGAAGTGAGATGAGAAAACATCTAACAGTGAAAACAGACTAACACAAAATGTGTGCATTATTCAGGCTCCTTCAACTTGTGAATACAAGGCACAATACTCGAAGTTTCACTTTCCTCACCTATAAAGAGAGTTTTGAACTTGATGATCTCTAAGTTCTCTTTTAGCTATAAAATTCTGTGATCCTCTAAAGATGAGAATATCCGAAAAATTAAAACAAAATGAAGAGGTGATAGAGATGGACGTGTGTGTGCATGTACGTGTGTATTTAGCATCTATCCTTTCTGTGTCTTTTCCCTATGTTCGTGACTCCTACAAATTACTGCTCAGCATAAGCAAACAGGGGTTCTTCAAGCATGGCTCACCTGCTGAAATCATGTTCCTTCTTTCAAATAGCTTATGAAATCCTCTGCAACCTGTTCTTGCAGAATACACAAATTGCTGATCATAGACCTAAACCAAACCTGCTGCCTAAACTTGAAACCAAATGTCTTTTCTCATCTCTCCATCATAAAAACATTTACCCTAAATAGAATATAAACTCATTCAAGTTTTACCATAGAATCTATGTCAATAAATATCAGAAAAACAAAACCATGAGGAAAAAAAAATAAATGGGGAACATAAATTTCTAGAAGTGGATGTATTCACTAAAGTTGTTTTAAAATATTAAGTAAAATAATCAATGAAAATGCAACATGAGGTAGACAAATAATCCACAGACTTCATATTAATGATTTTGACACATTATTATATCAGCCAATGGATTACCCTCAATTTTCAAATCTGAATCAAAATGTAGGGGGAAAAAACAGACTTGTATATAGCCATTGGTTAAGTAATGAACGATAAATTTGTGAATTTGAATGACTAACTTCAATGCTCTGTGATCAAAGTAAAGATAATTTCTTGGTAATTCATTGCTTGGACACGACTGAGCGACTTTCACTTTCACTTTTCACTTTCGTGCATTGGAGAAGGAAATGGCAACCCACTCCAGTGTTCTTGCCTGGAGAATCCCAGGGACGGGGGTGCCTAGTGGGCTGCCGTCTATGGGGTCGCACAGAGTCGGACACGACTGAAGTGACTTAGCAGCATACTTGAAGTAAGGAAAATAATTATTTTTAACCTATTCAAAAGCACAAAACATTCCCTATTAAACTGATCAGAGGTATAATAAATTATGATGCATGGCTTAGCTTATCTAGTTATTACCATAAAATATTTTTTATGAATGAAGTATTTCAACTGTGTTATTTTTGCAAGCACCTGTTTAAAATTTGGCAGACATCTAAGGGCCTACAAGTACATTAGTTAATTGGCTATATTCTACTACAAACGAAGTATGTTAACCTGATAGGGAGCAACATTTTAAAAGCCAAATCTACAATTTGAAAATTTACACTGGCTAGTGCTAAGCACCTGAAGTTTAAAAGATAAACTTGAACAATGCTTTACTAAGGATTGACAACATCTTTCAAAATTGGAAGAAGCATAGGCAATTTTACAGTGGGTCAAAGCCAAAATAATAAACCCTGAAGCCTATACCTTTCACGTCTAATAAGCTTATTTGGTTCACTGACAAAATCTGTTCTGGTGATATGCATCCAATAGTGCTGAAAGAATGTAACCTGACATCTAATAATGCTTAAAAACAAACACACAAACGTGGTTCTGTTCTCAGACACACCTCTCCTATCCCTATTTGCTCTCATACCAACATAGACATGCCACATTCTTTCTACACTAGAAAGGCTCACCTCTAGCTTTTCCTAACTTCTTTCCACCTTAAAAACTATCTTTGCCCATGTTTATTTTGAAATCATTTCAACCATGAAAAACAGCAATCGGTAAGGAATACATAATCTCCAGTTATGAGGTACTCTGCTCATGTATATCCTTAAAAGACAAACCTTCCTCTCACACATGCCATTTCTCAGGCAGTTTTCCAAGAAAAACAATAAGCCTTTCTTTATGTAATCAGTAGGAAAAAAGACCCCCTACACAACTCTCCCCACCTCCAAAAAAAAAAAAAAAAACCCTTTTCAAGAAGGAAAATTCTTGTCTAAGTTGGCCTGTTTCATTATAACCAGGCATTTCTCTTGGATATAATTTTGCTCAGTTATTCCTATTAACTCCTAAAAGTTATCAGCCAGGGTAACTGTGTTAAGCTGCCTCTAAGATGGCTCCTAAAGACCCTTGCTCCCTGGGATTTATGCCCTTGTGTAATTCTTTCCACAATGACTGAGTTGGATTTACTGACTCACTTCTAACAAAAGAATATGGCAGTTGGCAGCAGTGATGAAAGGAGGCAACTTCCGATACTAGGTTATAAAAAACTAGAGAGAGTTTTGGGTGCTCACTCTCTTAGACTGCTCACTTGAGGGAAAGCCCGGTGCCACAGTGTGTACAATACCTCAGACAAACTGTCAAGTTATTTGGATAAAAATTGCAAGCTTCCTACTCAACCTGAAAATAGAATAAAACTTATTTCTCATTCTGATATCTTCTCAATTTTGGAAACCATTTTCTTAGGTGGTAAAAATCCCCTCTATCCCAGAAATATGGTCACCAACTCCAAACTTAAAAAAAAACAAGGAAAGCTGAAATGGAAAACTAAATTAGCTTCACTTTACAGTAATAAAGTTCATGATCTATTGATATGGAGAGAAACATCTGGGATCCCTGAAAATAAAAACTCCAGTTGTTAGAAGAAGTAGATTCAAAGATTAAATTGTTAAATATACACAAAACCTAAAGTAAAACCCTTAATTGACTGAGGATTGGGATCCATTTGTGATTTCATCCACTTTTAATAATATTTAATTGAGCAGCCATGTAAGAAACTAGAGCCCAGTCACAGAGAAAAACGAGACGACAAATTAAGAATTTGCCAAGTTTATAACCAAAGTTTAACAGCTAAAGCAGCTAGCAATCCATCGTGACATTAACTGTATGTTAGTGTTTTCCATTCATGTTACTAGAAAGTATGTAAGAAATCGAAAACTGTGCTTATGAACCCCCCCCAAACCCACTCTACTTAAAAGCTACATCTGGGCTAGAAGAGTAACCTCTGCTTTTTCCCGGCTTTATTTCAGAGTGAAGCCGGACCCTACCTGGGGTCCCAAGTTGACCTACACCCCAGTGACCTAGGAACACAAGAACACACCTACTCCCGCCTCCTGACACGGATTCCTTATTTTAATTAGCCAGCACCGCTGTCACTCAAGATGTTTTGCTCTGTCATTGGCCCCAAAGTCTTACAGGTTGGCAAGTTTCTGCCAACTGGTAAGCATCGGTTGTCATTATTTCCGAGGAGAAAAGTAGGGGTGTACAGGGAAGAGACTCAAGAGCTATGAAATACGTAGGGTAACGCCCTTACCTGGGCGACCTGCGATACCACCGCCGCCGCGACGAATCGGCCTCCGGGCGGGGGCTTTCAGCCAAAAAGAAAACGATTCAGCCGGGAACGGGCGCCCAGGCCATGGAGAAGCCGGTTCAAACTTCACTCGTTCACGCCGGTGGAAGTGAGGTAGGGGAGAATCCCAGAAACAGGACCGGATCCTTCCGAACTCAGAGAGCTTCAAGCTGCAGCCCCCTCAGCGGCCGAGTTTTGACGTTTCCTATTGTTGCCGGAAGTGACGTCAGGGTTCAGAGGCTTCAGAAAGTATTTTCATCTCCATGGTCTACGATTCGCCACGGCGTCTCGGCTTCTCACTTTCCAGTTCGAGGCCCTCTGAGCCTCAGAACTGGGCAGACTTCCAATCTGCACCTTGGGATCTGACTGAATGTAGAAAAACCTCTCGGCAGGACTAGTCTTCCAAGGGCTCTAGATAGACATCCTGTGGAATCTGCGGCGGAGAATCCAGGGACGTGGAGGAACCGAGAGCTTTGAAGATCCTGCAGCGGTGCTCGGAATACAAACGGTCGGCGCGAGAAGCGCGCCCCGGCAGCGGCGTCGGGCCGCAGGGACTCGTTGCTGGAGGCTGGGCTCCCGGGGTTCTCGGGTTGCATATGCTACCACCTCCTTTGCCCGTTGTGCGGGGCCAGAGGCCTTCGGAGCCCTTTCTTTGCTGGGCCGTTCTGGGTGAGCGCGGGGGAGCCGACGGGGCTGCGCCCGGGATTTGGCGGGGGTCGCCTCTCTTCGCTGCCCTAACCGAAGGCCTGGGAGAGGTGGAAGTAAACAGCTCTGTCTTATCCTTTTAAATTAAGTGGGAGGAGGAGAGCCCTAGATGTGCCTTGCCCATGAACCCGACTCGGGTATCCTTTTGATAACGTCCAAGTGGGAAGAGCTCATCCTCTCAGATAGGTTATGACTTAGGGTCCTGGACGGACCGATTCCTCTTTTTGGAGCCTCTGAGCTGAGCAATCCGGCTCCTCGGAAATACTGATGAGAGGGAAGAGCTGAGGATAGTTGATGTTTTCCTTGTTTTACCTTTCCCGAGTATTTCAGGGGGAAAGAAAAAGTACTTCACTTTCATACAGGACTGGATTTTTTCGTTACTAGGAGAAAAAACTGAAATTCGGATTCTGGAATCAGGGCTGTAGTAGACTTTTTCTAAAATTATCCACAGACCTTTACACGGTTTTATATATGAACACAGCTATCCCGCAGTTATATACTTGACCCTTACTCCCCCTTTCTCCCAATTTTCTCCTCTATTACTTTTAATAGATAATATCAATAGCTGTCACAAACCCTTAGTCATCAACCATAGTCCTTACAACAATGGTTTAATTGCTTCATTCTGAACAAAAATCACTGAGTTCATTGGCATTCCATTGGGAGGTATCATTTAATGACCTTTAGTGGCAGTGAGACTGAATTAGATTAATCGTCTTAAACTGCTGTTTTATACCATTTCCACGATGCCTCCTGTAATACAGTGGGGCAGATCTAACTTGTAGCAGAGAATTCTGGAGGAAGCTAGGAAGCAATATTGAGACCATTTTAGTGGTTGAATCTGCTACAAGCTGAGTGGTATATGCCTTTGTCTTTTAATTTCTTTTTATAAGTGTTATAAAGTGAAAATGTTAAGTGACTTCCTAAAAAGTTATTTTTCATGTCTGAAACTACTGTGTTAAAATGTGCACAATTCCTAGATTGGCTTTTTGTTAATGTCTTAATTTTTAGTGTTTTTCAGTTTTATAATAAAGTTTCCATGTAGAGCTTTCCATGTAAATGTAGAGCAGTGGCTGTAATTTTTTTCTGTAATACTCAATTTTCTTAATCCTTTAATTTTTTTCTTTCCTATTTTATCACTTATCTTCCTCACCTACAGATCCCAGCTGTACTTTTATCATACTCTTCTTCAGAATATTTATTCTGCTGATACAGAAGAGGATGTGTTCCAGGGACATACTTTGTTGTCAGAAATTCCATTACCAGAGGTAGAAATAATGAGACATTAATATATGTTACAGGACTTAAGAGAAAGGAAAGATACCATAAAGTGTTAAATAAAACAAAATTTCATGTATCACAGAGACAGAATATACCTCAAAAAGGGTTAAAAGAAGTCTGTGGAAAGAGATAAAATTTATACTAAAGTTAATAGAAATGTCTTAGGAGAAAAGGTGCCCCTAGAAGAATTGATTAAGGTACATGGGTCTGGAGGCTTCCCAGGTGGCATGAGCAGTAAAGAACCCACCTGCCAGTAAAGGAGAAGGTAAGAGACTCAGATTCTATTCCTGGGTGGGGAGGATTCCCTGGAAGAAGGCATGGCAACTCACTCCAGTATTCTTGCCTGGAGAATCCCAGGGATAGAGGAGCCTGGCAGACTACACCCCATGGAGTTGCAAAGAGTCGGAGGCGACTGAAGCAACTTAGCACATGCACCTGGGTCTGGAACTTACCAAACTTAGACTTACTATATTGGCCAGTGACAACACCCAAAACTATATATATTTTTTGCAGTCAACAGCCAGATTAATTCCCACTTCATCTTTTCCAAGAAAATTAAGGCTGGTCTTGGGAAGTCATCCTTAACTGCTTCCCTATATACATATATTCCGCCAGTTATCCTGAAATATGTTAAATAAGGTTGATCTTTCTTGGCCAATATATTGTTGAAAGTGATTTTTAGAATGACTTCCTTTTTTTTCTAGTTTTTTTTTGCATTTGACACACTTGAAATTTCCTCTGCTTAAAAATGTAAATACTTAGTTGAAGTGGTTGATTGGCTGGAAAATATTGACTAAAACTCACATATGGGCATTTAAAAGTATGTTCAATAATGTGTTCTTTACCGTGTGGATAAAGGAGGGGAGACTTGGAACAGGAAGTGAGAGTTGCACTGGACTCTTTGTGACCCCATGGACTTATACAGTCAATGGAATTCTCCAGGCCAGAATACTGGAGTGGGTAGCCTTTCTCTTCTCCAGGGGATCTTCCCAACCCAGGGATCAATCCCAGGTTTCCTGCATTACAGGCAGCTTATTTACCAACTGAGTCACAAGGGAAGCCCAAGAATACTTCAGTGGGTAACCTATCCCTTCTCCAGGGGATCTTCCCAATCCAGGAATCTAACCTGGGTATTCTGCATTGGAGACGATTCTTTACCAGCTGAGCTATAAGGAAAAAGATACTGTGTTTAAGAGAAGGAAAGGGTACAGAATTACAGTAGTGGCTTAATATAGAAAGTTTACTAAATTTAGGATTTTGCACATTTGTACCCCATCTCAGGTTATATATAGATACAGAAAAGGTGTGTGAGAAGGTGATTTGTGCCCTAGGCAACTGCTGAGATGTTGACCAGGGGGACATGATCATGCTGACTCTAGTTCCCCTGATTTATGGATTGTTGTGTTTTGTTTTTAATGTCAGTGACTTCATTTGAGAGGAGCAGCATTCCCAGAGGATTCAGTACTCAAGGTATTGTTATATATTTGGACAGTTATAAATACTAGATATTTTGAAGTGTGTTACTGAGCTTTGCCTCATTGGTTACAGTTTAGAAGCCCTTTGTCTTTTTCTTGCAAAAGTTTTTAACCATTTGTTTACCTGTTTAGTTTAGGTACCTCCCTTGGGAATAACCTCCTTTAGTCTAGAGAAAGCCCTGCCCCATGCCATAAAATGAGTCATTTAAAAATGTAATTCCATGGTATTATTTTCTTTGAGATTAAAAAAAATGAACCATTTAAAATCTCAAATATTGTTCTTATCTTTTTGTGCACATAAAAGTACACACATATTCTGTTATTTGTATCCATTGGCCTCATACTCCTGTTTCATGGACCCTGAGTATGTTACTAGATATCACTAATAAGTTTCCCACCCCACTCCAGTACTTTTGCCTGGAGAATCCCATGGACGGAGGAGCCTGGTGGGCTGCAGTCCATGGGATTGCTGAGTTGGACACGACTGAGCAACTTCCCTTTCACTTTTCACTTTCATGCATTGGAGAAGGAAATGGCACCCCACTCCAGTGTTTTTGCCTGGAGCATCCTGGGGACGGGGAAGCCTGGTGGGCTGCCGTCTATGGGGTTGCACAGAGTCGGACATGACTGAAGCGACTTAACAGCAGCAGCAGCAGCAATAAGTTTCCCAAATCATTGTACAAATTTATACTTTGACAGCATTGTGCTCTGTTTCAGATGCTTTGCAACCTTGCCTTTGGGTTTACTTTGTAATTTCCTAATGATTATTAAGGTTGCATATCTTTTCACATTTTTGTTGTTTTCACGTTTACGTTACTGTTCAGATCTCTTTCCTGTTTTTCTATTGAGTTGTCTGTCTTATTACTTTGTAGGATTTTTTTTTAAATCTTTTTGTTGGTTATGTATATTGACAGTATCAACTTCCCCTCAATGACTTATCTTTCCATTCTTCTAATGGTATCTTTCGATGAACAGAAGATAGAAAGTTTATTGTGACTCATTTTATCAGTCTTAAGACCAGAAATCTTTTTCTACCTGAAGAATCATGTATTCTGTAATCTCCAAGAAACCTATCTGTCTTATATTTCACATTTAGATCTTTGACAAACCTGTAATTGATTGTAAAGGATATAAAGTTCCCTTTACATCAAGGAGGTCAAGATTTCTTTATCCCATCTGGGTATTCAGTTGACACAGTACAATTTATTGAAAAAGACTATCCATTTTCCAGGGCTATTCTCCATCAACTTTCTTGCCTGGAAAATCCCATGGACGGAGGAGCCTGGCAGGCTGCAGTCCATGGGATTTTCCAGGCAAGAAGTCCATGGGGTCGCTAAGAGTCAGACACGACTGAGCGACTTCACTTTCCCTTTTCACCTTCATGCATCAGAGAAGGAAATGGCAACCCACTCCAGTGTTCTTGCTGGAGAATACCAGGGATGGGGGAGCCTGGTGGGCTGCCGTCTCTGGGGTCGCACAGAGTCGGACATGGCTGAAGTGACTTAGTAGCAGCAGCAGCAGTGTTGATATATGCATGGTCTATTTCTGTGCATTATTCCATTCCATTGTTGTGTTGGTAGATATTTTCAATAATTCTAAATTTAACTTTATAATGACTCTCTATATCCAATGGTTGAATTTTCCAATTTTGATCATTTTCACCATGGTGTTATTTTCTGTTTATCTTTTGCATATCTATGCAAATTTTAGAATCAGCTTGTGAATTTCCACCTTTAAAAAACTACAGTGTGTTTTGGTGGGGCATGGGATGGAGGGAATACATTGAATTATGGGATCAACTTATTGAGTCTTTAAATCCTTGATCTGAATGTAGACCTCTTATTTAGGGCTTTGTATCAATAAAGTTTTCTGTTTTTTTGTTTTGTTTTGTTTGAGGTCTTACAGATCTGTTTTGAATTTATTCACACATTTACGATATTTGAGGCTAGTGAATTATTTATATGTATATTTTTAAACATATTTTCTAAATTATTTGAGAAATACAGAGAAATACAATCAATATTTGTATATTAACCTTCAGTCCAGCAACCTTGCTAAATTCATTTTATTTCTTTTGAATTTTTTCAAATACAGTCTGTGAGTAGTAACATTTTTATTTTCTTCCTTTTTAGTTTTTTTTTTTTTCTTGTATTTTTGTACTAAGACCCGTAGTACAATATTGAATAGAAATGGTAAGAGTGAATAAACTTGCCTTTTCCCCATCTCAGGAAGAAAGCTTTCAATATTTCACCTTTACATATGATGTTTACAGTAATTTTTTGGTAAATATCCTGTAGATGATGGGAAGCAATTCCCTTCTGTTCCTAATATTGTAAATGTTGAATTCTATCACATGCTTATTTTACATATGTTGAAATCATTATAAGACTTTTTTTCTTTATTTGTTCACATTGAGTTATACTGATTTTTGTTGTTGTTGTTCAGATAGTTTCAGCTTTGATCTCTGGAAGCTGTTTCATTCCTTATGCCATACTCCTATCAAGTATGGGATTGGTTTCTTTGTTTTGTGTGTACTTTTTTACTTTCTAGAATGATATAATGATAAAATGAGCCTCAGGCTCATCTTGTATATTTCCTCCCTCAGTCTGAGAATTGGCCATTTCTCCAGGGAGCCAGCATTGCACGTATTTCTGTATCTATACTAAGGTAAACATGAGTTCATACTGATATGTTGAACTAATCCACAAGGCAGGGCTGATTCCAGTCGCCTTCCTTTGCTTCTCTGTAAACTCCCATCCAGCAGTGAGAATCATACCTTCTACTATTCAGCCATCTGTTTACCGAGTTGTTCAATTGCAGCGTATATGTGTGGAAGCATCATAACTCACATGTACATGGGAAATGACTCTATAACTGGAGTACAGTGTTTATGTGCAGTTCATTCTTCCTTTAGTCTTACAGGTGCCTCTCATTTCCAGAGTCAACTTAGCTTTTGGCTTTTTCACCCTCCCCTTCTGTGAGGTTGCTTTGCACATTAACTCTTTGTGATCTTTCTTCTTACTTCTGAATCCTTGCAGCCATGATCTCTAGTTTTATTGTCTTTACAGTTTTGCCTTTTCCAGAATGTCATAAAATGGAAAACAAACAATACGTAGTCTTTTCAAACTTGTTTCTTTTACTTAGCAAGATGCATTAAGGTTCATTTCTGTCTTGGTTGCCTTTCTTTGTTGTTGAATAATACACTGTTGTATAGATGTATTAGTTTTTTTTTTTTTTAATTCATTTGCCTATTGAAGGACATCCTAATATCTTTTGGTTTTGGATGATTAAGAGGAAAGCTACTATAAACATTTCCATGCAGAATCTTGTATGTACATTTAAAATTTTAAATCAGTTGGGTAAATACTTACTAGCACAACTGCTGATTGTGTGACATTTAGCTTTGTAAGAGTCTGCCAGACCATCTTCCAAAATGACTATGCAGTTGGCATTCCCACCGACCAAAAATGAGAGTTCCTGTTGCTGTTCTCAGAGGCATTTGGTACTGTCAGTTTTTTGGATTCTAACCATTATAATAAGATATGCGGTGGTGTCATTTTTTAATTTATAATTGCATAATGACATTTGATGTTGAGCATCCTACATGCTTATTTGCATCTATATCTTCTTTGGGGCTTTCCAGGTGACTCAGTGGTAAAAAATCTGCCTGCCAAGTAGGAAACGGGAGTTCGATACCTAGGTAAGGAAGATCCACTGCAGGAGGAAATGGCAACCTACTCCAGTATTCTTGCCTGGGAAATCCCGTGGACAGAGGAGCTTGGCAGGCTACAGACCATGAGTTTGCAAAGAGTCAGACACACTTAAACCACCACCACCACATCTTTAATGAGACTTTCAGATACTAGGCCCATTTTTAAATAGGGTTGTTTTCTTACTCTAGAGTTCTTTGTGTACTTTGGAAATAAGTCTTTTATCCAGTAGTATTTTATAAATATTCTGTCTGTGACCTATCTGTTCATTCTCTAACAGTTTATTTTGTAGAAGTTTTAAATTTTAATGAATTCCAACTCAGTTTTGTGGGTTGTGCTGATTATTCTAAAAACTCATTGATAAACCTGGGGATCAGAGGTAGTTGCCTATCAGAGCAGGTTATATATGGAGGGAGGGAGTGGAAGCAGAGAAACAGTAAGTCTCTAGGGTTTAGTCGCTTCTTATGTCAACCTTCAAATAATCATTCTTATTTCAGGCCCCTGGCTGTACCCCTCAGGATAATCAAGGACCCTCATTTCTGAACCTGTCTTGGTGTTGTCGGTTTCCTCCTAAATAGGTGAATGGGATTGATCTAACTTTGCTCTGCTAGGTTGGTTGTTAACTCATCCATCTGTTTTCCATCTTCCAAAATTTTGTCATGCGGAGTCCCCTCTGGTTTTCTTTTTCCTGATGAATATATATGGTTTCTAGTCATTTACTCTCATTTTACTGGAGTTTAGAAAAGGGAATAAAGGTAACATACATTTTAATCTGCCATATGTAATTAGCCGAATCCTGAATTTTTTTAAACTCATCTATTTTTATTTTTTAAGCAAGCCATCTGATTTACAGCTATGTAAGTTCAGAGCCCTGGGAATACTGACTAAACCTGTGCTTAATTTCTTTGTCTCCATTTCCTACTGATTTTATTGTGTACCCTTTATAAGTAGCCAAAATAGTCATTGATGGAGATTATTTTAGGGGGATATGTCTTCCCAAATGGTACTTTGGTGTACCATAATTTAAATATTTGCGAGAGTGTCGTGTAATATCAGTGGTGAAGAATCTGCGTGCCAGTGCAGGAGGCACAAGAGATGTGGGTTCAGTCCCTGAGTTGGGAAGCTCCCCTGGAGGAGGAAATGGCAACATACTCCAGTATTCTTGCCTGGAAAATGCTATGGACAGAGGAGCCTCGAGGGCTACAGTCCATGGGATCATAAAGAGTCAGACATGACTGAGAACGCACACAGGTAATATCAGACTCATTGTAAGAAGGTGAACATCTGGCAAACTTACTTTTTTTTTTTAATGAAAAAATATTGAAGGGAAAAGTGCACCTGACATTCAGGAATATATAGAGGATACCAGACCAATAGGGAAGACAAATTGGGGAGAAATAGCTAAAATGAATACAATAAGTGTGTGTGAGCTATGAACAAAAGAGATTAAATAAGCTTCAGAAATACAAAGAGTTAAACAATGTCTCATGGATTTCTTTTCTTTTTAGGTGAAAAATTAGATAATTTTCAAAGCTGGAGTTGAATCAAACGTTAAATAATGGCAACAGGTGACTTAAAAAGAAGCTTACGGAACTTAGAACAAGTGCTTCGCTCGCTAAATTATCCTAGAGAGGTGGATTGTGTAGGGTAAGCTGCAATATTGAACTTCTTTGTATTATTTTCACTAATGATGTGAGGTAACATTTGACATGGGAGGAGTATCTAAATAAAAATACAGATTTTATATAGGTCCTTTAATTTTTTTCATCCAAGTGACTGAGATATTTTAGAACACAGTTAGGAGTTTGTTTCTCAGTAGGAATTAATGAAAAATTCCAACTCAGGAGATTTGAAACAGCTTTTAGAAGTAGAAGCACGACATTGTAAGTATAAGGTATGGTCTCTGTACAACTTTTAATCTCATGCAAGTATAATGGATTTCATTAATTCTGTAGTTTACTAGCCTCCCACATTTAGTTGGGTGGTATTCCTTTTTGATTTGGAGGATTCTAGTTAACAGATTTCTTATGACAACTTATATCATACTTGAAGATTGTTATTAAGCTGTCTCACTTAATAGCCCTGCTTTGAACCATTTGCTTTAGTTTCCACTGTCCAAATATGACTGACTTGCCTTTGTAAAATATAGCAACATACATTTCTTCTCTAATTCTGCTAGTCTAATATACACTCCTATCATTCTTTAGCCTTTGATACCTCTTTTCCTTCCTATGTGGGATTGCTGAGTGATTAAATATTTCTCCCAGTAGAATGCAGCTTAACATCTGGTGCTTTTATTCAATTCACTGCAGTCTCCCCCTTTCTAGAACTGCATGGAACATCTTAGAAGCTAATTAGACGTTTATTCTATGTATGCATTGAGGGACAAGTTCATATTAGGTATGTGTTCAAGTAGTGAGTGAATCTGAGTTAAACCAACTACTCAATAGCATCCTAGATATTCTATTTTTTAAATATTTATTTTATTATCTTTAAATTTATTTATTTTAATTGGAGGCTAATTACAATATTGTATTGGTTTTGCCATACATCAACATGAATCCGCCACAGGTGCATACGTGTTCCCCATCCTGAACCCCACCTCCCACCTCCCTCCCATACCATCCCTCTGGGTCATCCCAGTGCACCAGCCCCAAGCTTCCTGTGTCATGCATCGAACCTGGACTGGCGATTCACATATGATATACGTGTTTCAGTGCCATTCTCCCAAATCATCTCACCCTCGCCCTCTCCCACAGAGTCCAAAAAACTGTTCTAGACATCTGTGTCTCTTTTGCTGTCTCGCATACAGGGTTATCGTTACCATCTTTCTAAATTCCATATATATGTGTTAGTATACTGTATTGGTGTTTTTCTTTCTGGCTTACTTCAGTCTGTATAATCAGCTCCAGTTTCATCCACCTCATTAGAACTGATTGTGAACCAGGGAAAACTAAGAGAAGGCTGCCGTCGAAAGGGTAGTGAAGAGACTAGGGAAAGTTTAGCTCAGATGACTGTTATGACCATCATTTGTGAGAAGCAGGTTATTCCCTAATCTGCTCCCATACTATGTACTGGTCATATATTGGTTTCTCAAAACGGGGACATCTCTATTGTCCAGACTTGCAGGGACTAATCAGTTTGAGTAACCACATTTTCTTCTTCCCACTTTTAAGCATTAACATATTAAAAGGCATTTTGGATAGAAATAATTCTGAAATATACTGATTATTCTCCTGTATTCTGAATATAGCATTCAAACATTTGATTTTTCTTATTGACCTATGCTTATCATTAAGAACAAGTTTAGATTATTTTATAATGTAGTAATGTCTGCAGGGTTTATTGACATGGGGTTGGGGGAGGTAACACTATCTTGCTGCTTCAGATTGCTTTCCTTGGCCTCACACACACGCACACACACGCACCCTCCCTCCACGTATTTTGGGTTCTTTATACTTTTTTCCCTTTTTAAAGTTTTATCCTGACATCTGTTGTTTTTTGTGTTGGCTTGCCAATTTATAGTATCTGTTTTTCTGTTTTTCTTACTATTTCTAGTCTTAAATCCATGGAAACTGGATAACCAAGATTTTTGAGATTGTTTAGCAAAAGAGGTATTCATTACAGACTGGCTGTTTTCTATTATAATGTTCATAAAATAGACAGATTTTTCTGTAAAAAAAGTACCTTTTCATGTTCTGTTTTGAACTGTCTTACAGAGAGACAGAGTTGCCAGAGCAGTTTTCTCATTGAATAAATTATAATTGTAGCCATAAAGATAAAAGAGAAACAATTTATATTTGTGCTGAAAAAACAAAATGTAATGTTATTATATTTGTTCTCTTCCTTATTTTAAAATTTGGGGCAGGATGGGGAGATTTATGTACATGTTTGAATTTTGTGGAAAACAATCATTTGAAGTAAGTACATTGTTACATCAGTTGAACAAATACGTGCTGTGCTTTGTTGAGAGAGAATCAGTGAAGGCACTTCTTGGTGAGAAAGATTCATGTGTGGAGACAGTTAGACAACAGTACCAGACAAGGGCATGAGGCATCTAATCCTGAACACCTGGGGAGTTGTTCTAGAGAGATCCTTGTGGGTCAGAAAGATGGCTTCATGGAAGGCTTGAGATTGGATGGATTATTCATATAGAATGAATGACACATAACTGAAGAGAAAGACATACTATTCTAGGCTAGAAGAATTAGCATAATCTAACAAGGTAGATTCCAAATGAGCCTGCTGTCAGGGGAAGATCGTAAACTGGTCAACCTTGTTAGCAGTGGTGCCTTTTCCAGCCCTGATATCTTCATCTGTAACTTAGAATTCATAGTATTTTTCTCTTGGAGGTTTATGATAGAGAGTAAGTGAGGTAATATGAGAATGTTTGCAAAACCGTAAAGCCTACTTGTGTACTGTAAGGAGGTACATTTGCTGTATTGGTAGGAGAAAATAGACTGATCAAGTAAGGCTAGTCTTTGGAAAATCAATAAGTATTGTGATAAACAGACTGTTGGTATTGATGCTGAAGAGTTTTTGTTTCATAGTAATTTGGCTGCACTGGTTTAGAGTAGGGGGTAGAATCTGAAGGGTCTCATGCATCCCCTAATTATTAATGGCTGTTATGTTAAATTATGAGTTTTTAACAGCTTTTCATTGTGGAATTAAGCATATTAAAAATCTTTCTTCTTTTTTTCCATACAGTTTGGTAAAGGGAGATACAGCAGCCTCTCTGCCCATCATCAGCTATTCCCTTACCTCATACTCACCCTATGTAGCAGAACTTCTGGTCGACTCCAACATTGAGCTCCTAGCAAAGAATGACTTGCGCTTCATAGATACTGTCTATAAGGTATTTTGAGTTTATGAAATAATAATTCTTTTAGAAGTCATCAAATGGTTTTTTTAGATCCATATTTTTATAACTCCTTACATATATAGTTTCTTTTTTTTTCCTTTTTTTTTAAAAATTTTATTTTATTTTTAAACTTTACAATATTGTATTAGTTTTGCCAAATATCGAAATGAACCCGCTACAGGTATACATGTGTTCCCCATCCCGAACCCTCCTCCCTCCTCCCTCCCCATAACACCCCTCTGGGTCGTCCCAGCGCACCAGCCCCAAGCATCCAGTATCGTGCATCGAACCTGGACTGGCGACTTGTTTCTTACATGATATTATACATGTTTCAATGCCATACTCCCAAATCTTCCCACCCTCTCCCTCTCCCACAGAGTCCGTAAGACTGTTCTATACCTCAGTGTCTCTTTTGCTGTCTCGTACACAGGGTTATTGTTAGCATCTTTCTAAATTCCATATATATGCGTTAGTATACTGTATTGGTGTTTTTCTTTCTGGCTTACTTCACTCTTTATAATAGGCTCCAGTTTCATCCACCTCATTAGAACTGATTCAAATGTATTCTTTTTAATGGCTGAGTAATACTCCATTGTGTATATGTACCACAGCTTTCTTACCCATTCATCTGCTGATGGACATCTAGGTTGCTTCCATGTCCTGGCTATTATAAACAGTGCTGCGATGAACATTGGGGTACACGTGTCTCTTTCCCTTCTGGTTTCCTCAGTGTGTATGCCCAGCAGTGGGATTGCTGGATCATAAGGCAGTTCTATTTCCAGTTTTTTCAGGAATCTCCACACTGTTCTCCATAGTGGCTGTACTAGTTTGCATTCCACCAACAGTGTAAGAGGGTTCCCTTTTCTCCACACCCTCTCCAGCATTTATTGCTTATAGACTTTTGGATCGCAGCCATTCTGACTGGTGTGAAATGGTACCTCATAGTGGTTTTGATTTGCATTTCTCTGATAATGAGTGATGTTGAGCATCTTTTCATGTGTTTGTTAGCCATCTGTATGTCTTCTTTGGAGAAATGTCTATTTAGTTCTTTGGCCTATTTTTTGATTGGGTCATTTATTTTTCTGGATATATCTACCTAAAGAAACTAAGGACCTATATATAGAAAACTATAAAGCACTGGTGAAAGAAATCAAAGAGGACACTAATAGATGGAGAAATATACCATGTCCATGGATTGGAAGAATCAATATAGTGAAAATGAGTATACTACCCAAAGCAATTTATAGATTCAATGTAATCCCTATCAAGCTACCAACGGTATTCTTCACAGAGCTAGAACAAATAATTTCACAATTTGTATGGAAATACAAAAAACCTCGAATAGCCAAAGCGATCTTGAGAAAGAAGAATGGAACTGGAGGAATCAACCTGCCTGACTTCAGGCTCTACTACAAAGCCACAGTTATCAAGACAGTATGGTACTGGCACAAAGACAGAAATATTGATCAATGGAACAAAATAGAAAGCCCAGAGATAAATCCACGCACATATGGACACCTTATCTTTGACAAAGGAGGCAAGAATATACAATGGATTAAAGACAATCTCTTTAACAAGTGGTGCTGGGAAAACTGGTCAACCACTTGTAAAAGAATGAAACTAGAACACTTTCTAACACCATACACAAAAATAAACTCAAAATGAATTAAAGATCTAAACGTAAGACCAGAAACTATAAAACTCCTAGAGGAGAACATAGGCAAAACACTCCCCGACATACATCACAGCAGGATCCTCTATGACCCACCTCCCAGAATATTGGAAATAAAAGCAAAAATAAACAAATGGGACCTAATTAAACTTAAAAGCTTCCGCACAACAAAGGAAACTATTAGCAAGGTGAAAAGACAGCCTTCAGAATGGGAGAAAATAATAGCAAATGAAGCAATTGACAAACAACTAATCTCAAAAATATACATATATAGTTGACAGTATTTTCATATGTATTTATCTTATGTAAATGCAGTCTCTGTTACAATCAAGATGCAATTTGTTTGCTTCTATGTTTCATACTCTAATAAATATGACTGGTAAACATTTATCATTGATTATCATTTGTCTATTTTATATCTGTTTTTAGTAAAATTTGGTATATTGGCAGAAGTTAGAGTGAATGTAGTTTTATTAAGTAAAATTTGTGGTTCATAGAATTGTGAGTTAATTCATTAATTTAGTTGTTTGTAAGAAGGAACTGCAACTTATGTTAGAACAACTTGTGTTCCTTGAGATCTGAAACTATGTCTTATTATCTACTTTGGCATCTACACTTGTACTACATGTATCCTGAACTTAATCTGTTTGATTTTTCAAAGCCCTTCTTTGTATGATTAATTTTATTTACATAGTGTGGTTTATGTAACCTTAGAAAAATAGTAAAAGCCAATTTATCAAATCAAATCTGCTTTTTTTTTCTTTTTTAAGAGTTTGATGAGATGGTAGCTTTTATATGTAGTCTCGGTTTAATCTTCCCTTTCTTTGCCTCTTACCTCAGAAAGCATCCATGGAAGTCTGAAAGGACTTCTAGGAAATCTGAGGTTACACAGAAGAGATTTTGGAAATTACTGTTTTAATCTGTTTCTTTCGTTTTACACACGAGAAATTGAAACTGAGTAGCCTACTGACTTGTCTAAAAATTGTCATAATTTCTATAAACAAAGAGAACTATGGTTTTCTGATACCTGGTATTAGCAAGCAAAGGAGTTTTTCTAGTTCCTATGAGAATATTTAAAACTTTTGATGATTATCTTTTCCATCTTTCTGGATAGCTATCTGGTACATTCCTAGCTACCTGTTTTCTGCCTATTTCCTACTTGATCAGATCTCATAGCACCCCTACAAATCTCTTTAGTGCCCTTTCTATAGTGGCTTAATCCTCCCCCATCTCTTAAAAATGGTAGTACATCCCTGGTCACTTACCATTTTAGATTTTTGAAAGAAATTGTTCCCAACCTTTATGCTGGTCTGTTATTTCCTCTTTACAGCTTCTTCGTGATCAATTTAATTATAAACCAATCTTGACAAAAAAGCAGTTTATCCAGTGTGGATTTGCAGAATGGAAAATCCAAATTATATGTGATATTTTGAATTGTGTGATGAAGAAACACAAGGAGTTAAGTAGTCTTGAGAAGGTAATTTTATTAATAGATTATAACTTATGTTAAGTGGCTATATTTTAATGTATAAAATCAATACCTAGTCAGCAAATTAATGCACAGTCCAATTACTGTGCTACTCACAGATCTGAGTGGCCTTACAGTGCCTGATGTTTGCTTTAAATACAAGTCACTTGTTTTGACACATTTGTGACTTGGAGCTACTAGTCCTAAACTATAACAAACTAACATAACACATTTTCATCACTTGTAGATTTCAAAAAGCATGTGGTCTCATTAGACTTGCAGTATTTGGCAGTCACATTTCATGAATATTTAAATGACAGAGGAATTTAATATATACATGCTACCTTCCCACATAGTTTAGAAAGAAAGTGAAGTCGCTCAGTCGTGTCCGACTCTTTGCGACCCCATGGACTGTAGCCTACCAGGCTCCTCCCTCCATGGGATTCTCCAGGCAAGAGTACTGAAGTGGGTTGCCATTTTCTTCTCCAAGGGATCTTCCCGACCCAAGGATCAAACCTGGGTCTCCCGCATTCCAGGCAGATGCTTTAACCTCTGAGCCACCAGGGAAGCACATAGTTTATGAAGTCTTAATACCTTTTCTTTTTAGACTCCATCACAACAAAGAAAAAAGACCAGTTCTGCTAAGTCAGAACCTTGTTCAAGTACTGAGAAGACATCTACTGAACCTGTGGGCATTGATGTCACCGGCAGATTTGTGACTTCAGGAAAGGTGGGACAGTACAAAGACAGTATGTCGCATTAGTGTTAAGAATTACCTGCCTAATTGATCCAACACACAAGGTTCACTTTTCTGTCTAACATCTAGAAAAACATTCTGCTCAGACATTAGAGTGTAAGGATTTTTCGCAATACATATTATGTATCATCTGGGAACATTCCTAAATTTAGAAGAGGGTAGAAATGTACAGTTGAACACTGTATATTTCTAATCCCTAATTCTGCCTCTTGTGATTGTGAAAATTTACTCTTAATTATGTATCTAATCTTCCTAAAGGCCTCTGCTTTAGTTCTAGGTCTTGATTTATATACATTCATATTTCTGTACCAGGAATGTAGGTTAGCCAATGGTTGATAGTCCTTAAATGTATAATCGGGTTTGGGGATAGTGTCTTGAATATTTTCTGTTTGTTGGTCGATACTTGCCCTGCCCTTGTCTGTTTCAAGAAGCTGTGGCTGAATGAGTTCAATGCATTTAGGGATAGTTTTTCTATCTCCAAGGGAAAATGCTGCTACTGCTGCTGCTAAGTCACTCCAGTCGTGTCCGACTCTGTGCAACCCCATAGATGGCAGCCCACCAGGCTCCCCTGTTCCTGGGATTCTCCAGGCAAGAACACTGGAGTGGGTTGCCATTTCCTTCTCCAATGCATGAAAGTGAAAAGTGAAATTGAAGTCACTCAGTCGTGTCCGACTCCCAGCGACGCCATGGACTGCAGCCTACCAGACTCCTCCATTCATGGGATTTTCTAGATAAGAATACTGGAGTGGGTTGCCATTGCCTTCTCCGAAGGGAAAATGAAGCCATAATATTATTTTATAATGGTAAATATGCTTTCAGCTGTCTTCCACATGGGGTAAACCCATCGAGACTGAAGGATAGACTACCAGACAAATAATCAGTGTGTCATTACATACAGGATTTGAGTATATTTTAGCTGAAGTAAGATTCAGGGAATTATTTTTCCCCAATTCATAATATGAGTTATATAAACAAGCTGTGAATTTATTTATACTTTACTCCATTATAAAATGTAGTGACACTTAACTATAAGAAAAAGGCTCCTATGTCAGTAACTTAAAAAGAAAACTGTGCCTGTTCTGTCTCAGGTAATGAGGGCATTGTGAAAACAAATGAAACTGTCCTGAATCCATTCCCAACTAGAATTTATCTAACCAAGGAATTTCTTATTCTGGAATTTTTCAAATCTTCATTGTGCTTTTTTAGCACAGTATTAGGTACACTGTAAGGACTTAATGAATCTCAGTTGATATGCTGTGCTATGCTAAGTCACTTCAGTCGTGTCCGACTCTGTGTGACCCCATAGACAGCAGCCCACCAGGCTCCCCCGTCCCTGGGATTCTCCAGGCTAGAACACCAGAGTAGGTTGCCATTTCCTTCTCCAATGCATGAAAGTGAAAAGAGAAAGTGAAGTCAGTCGTGTCCGACTCTTAGCGACCCCATGGACTGCAGCCTACCAGGCTCCTCCGTCCATGGGATTTTCCAGGCAAGAGTACTGGAGTGGGGTGCCACTGCCTTCTCCTCTCAGTTGATATAACTGAATACATTTTTCAATCTTCTATTTCAGTGTGGGGCTGAGGAATGATCTAAATTGTCTTAACAGAAAAAGATAAAATTTTAAGACATTAGACTTGTTTTTAATTTTCTTAAAATTTCTTTTTGTTATCCATCAAAGTTTTATCAATTATATCAAAATTATCAGAAATTTGGGTAGGAATTAAAATTCTTCCAATCTAGAGAAGTTGGAGTCAGTAAGTACACTGGTTTACATGAGAAGCTGAGTCAGTGCTAAAGCAAATTGTCTCCTCCCATGCTTTTCTGGAGTGCTAGTTGTGACTTCTGTGTCACGTATGCTGAGTTTTCATTGTACATATGCAGATTGTAGGAAAGGAAGTAGGCAGAAGAGTCCTGCATAAATGCAGTTTCACCTAAAGCCTTCCTCTCAAAACTTTACCTTTGTAATTGTTATTGAGGGTCTGATGTTTTGTGGTTTAGTTAATAGAAAAAAACATTGCAATGAGTCCTACTCATAAAGCCAGCTCAATTATCTGTATACATGAATAGTGTGTTAACCTTTTAAAAACAGCTTCCTCTTATCAGATCAGATCAGATCAGTCACTCAGTCGTGTCCGACTCTTTGTGACCCCATGAATTGTAGCACGCCAGGCCTCCCTGTCCATCACTAACTCCCGGAGTTCACTGAGACTCACGTCCATCGAGTCAGTGATGCCATCCAGCCATCTTATCCTCTGTCGTCCCCTTCTCCTCCTGCCCCCAATCCCTCCCAGCATCAGAGTCTTTTCCAATGAGTCAACTCTTTGCATGAGGTGGCCAAAGTACTGGAGTTTCAGCTTTAGCATCATTCCTTCCAAAGAAATCCCAGGGCTGATCTCCTTCAGAATGGACTGGTTGGATCTCCTTGCAGTCCAAGGGACTCTCAAGAGTCTTCTCCAACACCACAGTTCAAAAGCATCAGTTCTTCGGCGCTCAGCCTTCTTCACAGTCCAACTCTCACATCCATACATGACCACAGGAAAAACCATAGCCTTGACTAGACGAACCTTTGTTGGCAAAGTAATGTCTCTGCTTTTGAATATGCTATCTAGGTTGGTCATAACTTTCCTTCCAAGGAGTAAGCGTCTTTTAATTTCATGGCTGCAGTCACCATCTGTAGTGATTTTGGAGCCCACGGACCGTCTCAAACACTTACCAAAGTATCCATTCAGAGTTTCAGCAATTTGTCAACTCTTTGCTAATCTTCTTTTATCTTAATTGTAATCACTTTTCTCAACATCTTTTCCCCCAAAATGAAACCTTTTGAAACAAGTCACAGACGTCACTGAATAGATTATTTCAATATTTTGTAAAGTATAAAAATGCTTTTTAAAAATCATGACCACACTTTATCATCACATATAAAATATTAATAAATTTGTAATATTTGGTGTATGCATATATGTTAATTTATACTTCTATAAATCTTAAATGGAAAATAGGATGTTTGTTTTGAAAAATTACTATGTGTGTGTTTAACATAATTGTGGAAGAGAGCATGAAAGCATCTCTGATGTGTTTTTCTCTATGCAGAAGAAAGCTGTGGTGATCCGACACCTGTACAATGAAGATGGTGCTAACATTCCTGAAGATACAGTTACAGATGTTAACGAAGCATTTGATGTTTGTGACATAAAGGCTGCTGAAATAACAATTCCTGAATTACAGGTTCCTGACATTAACTGTGAGCAAGAAGTAAGAATTTGGAGCTTCTTGAACAGATGGATGTCTTGCTTTGATGTATATAATTATTTAAGCGTCTAACCTTTGTAACATTTCTAGTCTTTTAAACTATTGATCATGGCATGTTACCATTACTTAAGAATCACTAAGTCTTACTGAATATAATTAAAAAGATATTATTTGCTCCTCATGTTTAGGGTACTAGGAGAGATGATGCAAAGATGAATAAGACATAGGACTTCTTCAAGCTTTACAATCTAGTGAGAGACTCAGACTGCTTTGTAGGGAAGGTTCTTTTCCACCTCCTGCCTATATTGATGAATGGAAAAACGTGATGCACTACAGCCCTTTCATTTTCCTCTTGGGACCCTTGCTGTCCTCTGTGCCCTCTTTCCCTCTCTCTCCATGAGTATTATTTGTATTACTTTGTAGTCGCAGACCCCTGTTACAGTGTCTGGTCATTACTGCTTCTGTTAAACTTCTTTTTCTGTCTTTATTGCCTTGTGACTTACATCTTGGTATATAGTTGACATGTAAAAGCCACCAGATATCCATTAGGCTTATTTCCTGTTTACAGCAAAGGGAACAATCTCAGTGTACTTTCATTTGTTGGTCATTTCCTCTTAGTTTTCCTAATTATAAGAAGCTAGTTAGTTACAGTTTTATTTTCCTAACTGATACTGTTCTATCATTTTAGGATATAACAGTCAATCCTGAGGTTACTGCATTACAGTCTATGCTTGCTGAATGCCAAGAAAAGCTTAAGAAACTGACTTGCATAGAGAGTAGATTAGAATCTTTGGAAGAAAAAATGAAAGGGAAAGTGCTGGTGAATGAAAAAACCTGGGCTAATCTTCTGAGTCGTGTCACTCTACTTGAAACAGAAATGCTTTTATCTAAAAAGGTATTTTCTTTCCTTTGCTTTTACAGAGTATCTCAGATAATAAAGTACTTTTATTCATTATTATGTGTGTGTTCTTTGGGATGCTAAGTAAGAGACTATTTTGGGTCTTGGGAAGTGTTTAGTTGGAATGAAGTCCTAGTTGGACACAGCCCGTTTGGTGGTGCCTGTTGTGACTACCGCTTTTCCCTTCATCCAGTAAGATAATCTGATGAACTTGTATCAATTTCTGGTCCTAGTCTATCTTTCCTTCTTAAAAAGTAGATTCAAGGTTTCTATCTCCTTCCACATTTGAAAGATCAATTTTATATGTAGAGATATTTATGTTTTGCTTGTAAATAAAAGTATCTAAGCATTTTTATGTCATCTATATATGTTATGCTTAGCAGTAAGAATATAAATTGAGAATATATCTTTTCATTTTATTCTAAATGCTAAATTGTGTTATTTTAGAATGATGAATATATACAGTTTAATGAGATGAGTGAAGACTATTCTTCCAGTAGCGACATGGACAGTCTCAATCCAGGTGAGCTCTTGGTGTATTGGAATTGGTGATATGATTAGGAGATTTTACAAAAATGTTTTTATAGTATTCGATTATTTTAATCCCTGGAACCTTATTTTTTTAGAAATTGCAAAACTCCTAAGAAGAAAGAAAATACTGAACTTATAGATAAGTTAAGAGTTGCTAGAAAAGCCAACTTACATATCGCAGTGGAATAAATTCCAATGTACAAAATTGCAAACTTGTAGAGGCATTTTATTCTTTTATTTGCAAAGTGCTTTAGAATAATAAATGGACCTCTGTAGTTTCTCATTTAAACTTAAGCAGTAACTTTCACCAGGAATGGCTTCCCTGGTGGCTCAGATGGTAAAGAATCAGCCTGCAATGCAGGAGACCTGGGTGTTTAATCCCGGGTTCAGAAGATCCCCTGGACAAGGGCATGGCAACCCACTGTAGTATTCTTGCCTGGAAAATCCCATGGACAGAGGAGCCTGGCAGCTACAGTCCATGGGATCACAAAGAGTTGGACACAGCTGAGTGCCTAACACATCATAACTTTCACATATGTGAATAATATATGTAAAACAAAACAAAAAAAAACACATTTTTCAGTAACCTGTAATGTGTTACAAACCTCTTATATTTCAACAGTTCACTGATGATGATAGAATGTGAAGGACCTAAAATTAGGGCAAATCTCCATGTCCCTTCTTTGGCTACTGGCATTTCCATTGTGACTGAACAGCAGGGATAAGGTTTCTAAGCTGCTTTTCAGTGATAGCTTTTTTTTTTTTTTTTTTTGATTCTTAAACTTTTTGAAAAGACAAAGGTCTAAATTTTGTCTCATGTTATAATTAAATCATATTTGCAGAAGAGATATTTTTCCAACTGAGAATTCATAATGAAGCTGTAGTAATAAAAATTTAATTTTCAGGACAATACAAGTGCTTTATTATCCATATTTTACAGATGAGGAAGAGAGATTAAATATTTAACTGCCAAAAGCCACATAGCTACTGAATGATTGGACGTGTTTGAATGGAGGCAAATTAGCTCTGACATTTTCTTATCAGCACTGCATACTTAAGTGTACATGCCAGTTTCATTTCACAGAGAACAATTTCAATATTTAGGTTATTAGGTACAGTTATTAGAGATGCTGTTTCTGGCACTAAATTTATTATAGACTACAAGTTTCAGATTTGGTAAAAGTTGACTTTTTTTCTCTTTATCATTCATTACTCAACAAATTTCTAAGCTCAGTTCCAAGACCCTTGAGAGCAAGAACTTTATCTTATGGTCTGTCCAGCATAATGTCTGTATTTTTGTCCCCAGTAAATATTTGTGGTAGAAATCAAGTTTTCATGCATTGCAAGAATACTGAATGCCTGCTGTTTGCAAACATTGTCTTTGCCAAGTTCGATGTTGCCTGTTTGGGCTTAAACTTTTTAAATAACATATTGCAGCACATGCTATTAACCCCTTAGTTAAACACATAACCAAGTTTAAGACCTGCGCTAGGACTCAGAGTGATGAGCAGACAGACTACTGTCTGACATGGATTATAGATTAGGAATGAGGTGAATACTTGTCTCAAAAAATTTTTAGTCTGACCCTGATCAATTAAGAGTCAAATTTATGAAGTTTATGCATTATATCTTATCTATACATGCTGCCTGGAAGAAGAGGGTTTGACTTCTTTTGATGCTGAGAGCAGCAGTTCACCAATCTGGTCTTAGAATCATGTTGGGTTGGGGGTGGTTTCTGTGAAGTTCATGCTGATGAGTGAGTAGAGGAACGGAGCCAACAGGCAAGAGACTGTGGCTTGATGAGAGACTAAGGTTCTCATGTGGTAATACTCTGTTCCACAATACAAAGACTGTCTGTGTAGGCTTATGGTAAACTGTGTACAATAGTTTAAGTGGGTACCTGATTTTTTTTTTTTTTTTTGCCTTGTTTTTGCAAATGTACCATGACTAAAAATGCAGGGCTTATGGGGTTGATTGGACAGAAACTTGTCTTTTCTGTGATGTTCTGTAATTGATTCAGTTGTAGGAAAGACTTGCCATCATTTTGCTGAATGAATAATATCAGGATACTGGAAAAGGAAAGTTATTCAGTTATAGAGAGAAATAAATCTGTGAACCCTGAATTTTAAGCAGTTTTTCCCATACATATCAACTAAGGGTAGAATGTTTCTTGATTTTTAGGAAGTATATACAGTCAGTTTTAGTAATAATTGCCACTGTTTTAAGAAAAGAAAATTCATGGGTCAGTAGCCTATATTTAAAAATACATTAACCTGTATATTCAGTTGATTGCTATCATGATAAAGATAATTATAAAGATATTGCTTTCCTTGATTTTTATTGGCCAATTTTTAACATCTAGATCTTCATGTGCAGGTCATTATCCTAAAAGAATATTAAGGACTCATCTAGACCTATACCAGTAGCCATTTTATATTGAGATGTTTATTTTCCTTCCCTCTATACATAATATTTTAGATATTTGACTCTCCGTGAAAGGAAAAGGTAATCTAAAAATTAATTTCTCCACAGATAGAAAAAGCAAAGAGGAAAGGCATGCAAATATTCCTTTGTCTTCTGGTTATAGTACAGTGTCATCAGATTCAACTCCCAGAACCTCAACTGTTAATTACTGTGGTTTGAAAGAGATCTCAGAGGTAAGAAGAATCTGGCAACCACTTACATGATTTCCTTTATGATGTCAGAAAAAGTAAGCATTAGATTTAGTTGTAGATGCCATTGGCAAGAAAAATAGTGAAACTATAAATCTTAATCTCATAAAAATTCTTTGTGATAAATAAACAGTACTTAGTGCAGTGTTTTAGACTGTGTTTTATATGTTCACGGTCCATCTTGGATTATGATTTGCTTTGAGAAATCGCCTAAATTTGTTGCTTTTTAAATTAAAGGAAACAACAATGCAGAAAATGGAAAGGATGAAAAAAATGTAAGTAACCAAAAAAAGGGCAACAGAGATTCATTTCTCTATAGGGAATTGTGTTGGATTACAGTATATAAAGAATGTACATGTGTGTTTCAAACCTTGAAGGTCTCTCAATCAGGTGTGGAATTTCCTTCAAGACTCCAGTGAATAATAAATCCATCTACAGTTATGTGTTTGTGAGATGAGTCACTGTTTTTGTTTCCAACAAGCGATGTAAAACATTGTTAATGAAATTAATTGCAGATTAAAGAGTGCGATGATATTTTTGGTTAATATTAATAGTTAATCAAGAAATTATCAATTTTTGATAACTACTTTGTCAAACTATTAAGTTATGTATGTAGATGAATGGTTTGGGGACATAAAAGTATTGTTAAAGTGTTGCTAGTCTTTTTCAGAAAGTTATTGGTATGATAATACTGAATATGATACTTTCATCTAATACAAATATAAATTATGTGTATTTTTTAAAGATAAGTTGAAATAAAATATGAAATTGTGTAAGATTATCATGCAGCCTACTACTTTAAAAAACTATAATTTTTTTTTTTTGAAATTTGAAATGTGCTGAAATAACTTATGCTCCACGATTTAAAGACTTAAAATTGACTCTAGTTGTTTTACTTTACCTCCTGGCCACAGTATACTTATTAGCAGTACTTGTACCCATAAATAGGCACTGAAGTTTATATAAGGCTCAACACCATAATTTCAGCAACCTAAATCCTACACCTCGCTATGGATTAGTTATTTACTTAATATATTATTTATGTATTATATTTCAGGTTTGAAGAAACTGCAGAGTTACTGAAATGTCCAAATCACTAATTATAGAATTGTCTGCATGAACTTCTCTAGGACTTTGGCTACTGTACATGCTGTATATTTTAAAGAGTTCTCTATGCAATTTTAATACACTGGAATGTTCTTATTAGAATTTGAATTCCATTTGGTATATTTGCTTTTTGGTTCCATATTGAATAAATACTTAAATATTTTTGTGCTTTGATTATACTGCTTTACTGTTTTGCTATTCTTAGGACAGCTGAGGTGCCAGTACGCTTCTTTTAGAGCGTGAAGTCATTCCAGCACTGTATTTTTGTGTCAACATTTGTTGACAGTGTGCTAAATAATATGTTTTTTAAAGTACAGGCTTGAGGACCATGGTTTACATCCTGTTGGAAACGCTCCACCTGGGACTTGCATGTTGTCCCCAGGAGGCTCTCGTACATACCATCTTGCCATCTGTACTAACGAATATGTTGTAATGAAAAGTTGAAAATACTCATTGAAATTTAAATAAAACAAAAATACAACTGTTTCATGCGCAGTCAAAAGGCAGCAACACATTTTCAATTAATGTTGAGGAAGTCATGGCATGATTTTCCTTTTGTGTTTGGAAGCAAGTTGGACAGTTGTGAAAATGTGTTGAGTGTTTTAGTACTCTATTCTGTAACACATTTTAAGACCAGCAGCTCAGACACAGATGGTGGCTGTCTGTATTACAACATACCCAATGAGTATTTTTGTTTGTTTGTTTTTTTAAGTGATGGGAAGTTATGTTCTTTTTGAGAGAGAAAATAATCTTAGATGAACTTAGAGAAAAGTGGAATTTATTTTAAATAACTAGATGAATTATTTTATTTACTCATATATTTATATAATGTAATTTGATATTTTCCACATGTGAAACATTAATAGTAAGTTAAAATTCTAAGTATAAGTAACCTAAAAAATACTTTTATTATTCTAATACAGGGACATGTGTAGTCATCATACTTTAAAATTATGAACTTTTGAAGTTAGCATACAACTTTGAGTTTAGTAGTTTCAGTAAATGTTTCTGGAATTAATGAATCCATTTAGCTTTATTTTTTTCAGTTGCAAAAAGTTATAAACCAAGAGATTATGAAAAACCACTTTATCAATGAAACTTCTAAAAATTTAGTATCTGTAGGTGTGGAATTGTAGCACCACCTTGTGGTTTATATGCTGGTACTTTACCTTTTATTAAGATACGTGGTTTCCCGTGAAACACAGGATCTTATTTTCCCTTTGAAAAACCAGATTCCAGTTTTTAAAAGAAAGGTTTTTGGAATCTTCTTTTCTGCACAAAAGAGAAGTTATCTTCTTTTCTCATGCTCTCTTTTTCCCCTCTCTCTCCTTTATGTAGTATACACATATACCAATTGTTGTTGTTTAGGCTCTTAAGTTGTGTCCACTCTGCGACCTCATGGACTGTAGCTCGCCAAGCTCCTCTGTCCATGGAATTCCCAGGCAAGAATATCGTAGTGGGTTGCCATTTTCTTCTCCAGGGCATCTTCCTGACAGGGATAGAACACGCATCTCCTGCATTGGCAGGCATATTCTTTACCACTGAGCCACCAGGGAAGCCCTGAATACCAATTAAAAGATTTTAAACATTTTAAATTTCCTGATATACATTAAGTGTGCCAAATATAAATTTCTATTGAAAATATAATAAAAGATGTCATATTATCTAGTAGAATTTGGAATCCAAATTTTTTCATGCTTTTATCTAACACACTTACACAGGACTTAATGAAAACAACTCACAAGAACACCATGCGTTTACACTTACAAAGAATCTTACTACTTTGAGAATGTAATTTTTGGGGGAAAAGAAAGCAAATTTGACTTCATTGAAGTTATTTATTATTCTTCTAACTCTCCTGGAAATAGTAGAAAACTTTTTCCTCTTAGGTAATTTGGTGAGTAGCTTGAAACCATAAACCAGCCACTTGAAGTTCTTAAGAAAGTAAGGAGGGGCTCCTGGTGAGATTATTTGGGGCTACATAATTAAACCCGCAGTTAACTAGAATTTTCACGAACTCCATCCCCTTAATTCTCCCCTAAGTGGGATGAAAGGTATTTATTATACTGCCCACAAAGGCATCAGCAGCTGGTGTGGCCCTACCTATACTGTGCTCTGAATACATCTGGAAAGAGATCAGATAGAAACACTGAGAATTCATAAGGTGAAGTAAGAAGTAATGTCAACTCTATGAAAATTGTAGGCATAACTCAGGACTACTAAGTTGGAAAAAATGGCTCTACATTTGTTTGTTTGTTTCAGTCTAACACTTTGTAATGTCATGTTTTAACATGTAATACATTCCCTGAAAAATAAAACTTCAAGACTTTGGAGGCTGCATTTCATGCTACTCATTCCTACAGCTTTACATCGTTGACAGGCACTTGGGGAGGCATTAAAAAGTAAATGAACCTTGTCAATTTTACAAACTACAACACTTTCTGAGATCCAATAACATTATAGGTTTAATTTTTACTTTTTAACAATTCCCAAGTTCATCTAGTGAAAATGTCAGGTTTCTTACCCTACTCACTCCAAGAGTGATAAAAGACAGCAGTAGTGACACAGAGAACATGCAGATTTATTGGGGTGGGAGGGGATCTTTCAAAACCCATACTCATTTGATTATGGTTTTTATATCTAATACTTGTAGGAATGGGGACTGTATAGTATGTATGTCTTATTTGTCTCTGAAGTTCACAAATCACAAAAATTATTTGATTAAAAAAATTTTAATATGAAATATTCAACTCAACATTTTAAGATTAAGAATAGAGCACTTGGATTTCCCTGATGGCTCAGTGGTAAAGAATCCACCTGCCATTGCAGGAGACATGGCTTCCATCCCTGCTGGGAAGATCCCACATGCTGCGGAGCAACTAAAGCCTATACACCACAGCTGCTGAGCCTATGCTCTAGAGCCTGGCAGCCACAACTACTGAAATCACATGCCTCAACTACTGAAGTCTGAGCCCCTAGAGCCTGTCCTCTGCAATAAGCCACTGCAATGAGAAGCTGTCACACCACAGCTAGAGAGTAGCCTCTGCTTACCTCAACTAGAGAAGAGCCCATGGCAGCAACAAAGACCCAGTATAGCCAAAAAAAAAAAAAAAGCATTTATTCAATAAGTATCCCAAATGTATAAATTATTTGAATTATATATTATGGATGGGTATTAAGATAAAGGAGGGCGTCATAATTACTGATTTCTGAATCTGACATCTTAATTTCAATTTAACATCAGTCATTTAAATGTTATATCATCTTGCTGTATCTGGTAATGTATTTAAATGTGGAAAATAATATGTAGCATGAATTTATAAGTTGATAATTTTTAACATAGTTTCCCATACTTAAAGCACTAATATTTCTGAGCCTTAATGCAGTAAGTTTCTCCCAGTAAAAAAGGTGAGCAATTTTTAGAAACTACCATATTTTTAAAAGCTTGCACAAAACTAGGTAGGTCTAATATAAAGCACTAAAAGCCAGAGAATTTTTACTAAGAAAAAAAGTGAGATTTCTGTTTGCAGCAATATGACAAGATATTTTTTAAACTCCTGCAAGAAACCATCAGACATTCTGGAGGAAATGCGCTAAATATTTATCACAAGAAATAGAAAGAAATTCTTAAGGCCCTGAAGAAGAGGAAGCAAAAATTCAGAGGGCTTGCAGCTGACTTGGGGTAGTTTGTTGACAGTAGGAACCTAAGGCCTTGAGGGTTTTTCCTTCTTGTTTTCTCATCAGCCTGATTGTGGAATAATTTACATATAATAAAACTTACTTGGTGGTCCAAAGGTTGAGAATCCGCCTGCCAATGCAGGGGACAAGGGTTCCATTCCTGGTCCGGAAGTTCAGGGCAGCAAAGTCAGAGTACCACAACTACTGAAGCTCAAGCCCTGGAGTCCATGCTCTGCAATAAAGAAGCTGCCGCTGCAATGAGAAGCCATCACAATGAAAAGCCCATGCATTGAAACTAGAGAAAGCCCGTGCTCAGCAAAGAAGACCCAGCACAGCCAAAAATAAATAAAATTTTTTTTTAATTACATACAAATGTTTTAAATTAATTCACCAGTTAACAGAATTCAGTGAGTTTTTATGTTCATGCAATTACCTCCCTAATCAAGATCTAGAACATGCTGCTGTGTACCCAGTCCTCCACCTCCACCCTTGTCTTAACAACCGCTGGTTTGCATTCAGTCATTTTAATGTTGCCATTTCTAAAATTTCACATAAATGTAATCATACAGTATTTTCCTTTTGAGGTTCATTCATGTACTCTTGCCTGGAAAATCCCATGGATGGAGGAGCCTGGTAGGCAGCAGTCCATGGGGTCGCTAAGAGTCGGATACGACTGAGCGAATTCACTTTCACTTTTCACTTTCATGCATTGGAGAAGGAAATGGCAGCCCACTCCAGTGTTCTTGCCTGGAGAATCCCAGGGACCGGGGAGCCTGGTGGGCTGCCGTCTATGGGGTCACACAGAGTCGGACACGACTGAAGTGACTTAGCAGCAGCAGCAGCATGTTGTATTAGTTCTTTCCCTCATATCACTGAGCCATATTTCATTGTGTGGAAATACCACAGTTTCTAGATGACTTATCAGTTGATGGACATTGGGTTATTTCTGGTTTGGGAATGTTAATGAAGAAAGCTGCTGTGGACATTAGGATGCAAGTCTATTTAAAAATACACTTTTGCTTCTCTTGGGTAAATACCTAGCAATGGAATGGCTGGGTCATGTGATAGGTTATGTTTAACTTTTATGAGAAACTGCCACACTGTTTTCCAAACTGGCTGTGCCCTGTTACTTTTCCCACCAGCAGTCTGAGAGTTCTACTTGCTCTACATCCTCACCAACACTTGGTTTTGTCAGTTCTTTGGTGGGTGTGTGACCCTGGCTGGTCACTTAACAAGCGCAACCCCACTTGGCCTGCAGCATTCTCTTCCCACAGGTGGTGAGCACACCTAACTGAGAAACTGTTAAGCGACCTCACCTGTCCTAAGATTAGGCATCTCCATCACCCTAAGGTAGGACGCTCCTCCTCACCAGTGATTAGTAAACAGGAGGTGACAATGTGGTACCTCATGGTGTTTTGTTTTTTTTTTAAACAGTTTAGGCTTTTCTCTAGTTGTGGTGAGTGAAAGCTACTCTCTAGTTGCAGTGTGCAGGCTTCTCACTGTGGTGATTTGTCTTGTTGCAGAGCATGGGTTATGGGGCAAGTGAGCTTAGTAGCTGCGGCTCCCAGGCTCTAGCTGCTGCTAAGTCACTTCAGTCGTGTCCAACTCTGTGCGACCCCATAGATGGCAGCCCACCAGGCTCCCCCATGCCTGGGATTGTCCAGGCAAGAACACTGGAGTGGGTTGCCATTTCCCTCTCCAATGCATGAAAGTGAAAGTGAAGTCGCTCAGTCGTGTCCGACTCTTAGCGACCCCATGGACTGCAGCCCACCAGGCTCCCTTGTCCATGGGATTTTCCAGGCAAGAGTACTGGAGTGGGGTGCCATCGCCTTCTCTGCCCAGGCTCTAGAGCACAGGCTTAATAGCTGTGGCGCACGGGCTTGGTTGCTCCGTGACACGTGGGATCTTCCCAGATTAGGGACTGAACGTGTCTCTTGAATTGGCAGGCAGATTCTCCAGCACTGAGCCACCAGGGAAGTCCCTCTCATTGTGGTTTTAGTGTGCATTCCTCTAAGATGTTGAGTATCATGTCTTTATTTGCTATCTGTGTATATTCTTTGGTGAAAGTTTCTTCAATTTGTCCCTATTTTTTTCTATATTGGGTGGTTTGTCTTCCTACTGAGTTGTGGGAGTCCCTTGTTGAATACCTGTTTTGCAAAGATTTTTCTCCTACTCTCTGACTTCTCAAATTCATTTCCCTTAACTAGGTACTTTAAAGAGCAGAAGTTTTAAATTTTAATGACATTCAGTTGATCAATGTATTAGTTGTTGTAACAGGAGTGTTGAAATCTCCAATTATAACTGTAGTTGAAGGCTGCAGAAGATTCTCATTTCTTTCATTTCTGTCCTGTATTTTGAATCTGTTGTTACATAGATTCATAAACGCTTAGGGCTGTTATTTCTTCATGATAAATTTATTCCTTTATCACTATGAAATGGCCCTCTTTATCTTGAGTAATATTCTCTCATCTGGAAATCTACTTTGTCTAATTTAATATATCCACTCCAACTTTCTTTTAGAAAGTATTATTATGGTATTACTCCCCAAATTTTACTTTTAATGTATCTGCATCTCTATTTGAAGTGGTATTCCTGAAGAGAATATGTACGCTGTCCTTGCTCTTGCATGCAATCTGTAAATCTCTGGAGTGTTTAGATGGTTTACATTTAACTTGATTATGGACATGGTTAGGTTTAAATATACCACCTTATTTGTTTTCTTATTTCCCATTTGTTCTTAGTTCTTTTCTTAACCTCTTTTTATGCATTATTTTGCATTAGTTGAGTATTTTTTAATATTTCTATTTTATCTCTTGACTTATTAATTATATTTTATATTTATAATGTGTGTAGTTGCTACAGGTTTGCAGGATACATCTTTAACTTACCACAGGCTAACTTCAAGTAATATTATACCACGCCAAGTATAGTATATGAACATTATAACTACATGTACATTCACCCCTCAAGCCTTTTTTGTTATGCATTTTACTTCTACATGTTTTAATTCCACAAAACATTGTCATTATTTTGGCTTTAAACATTTATTTATTTTTTAAAGAGGTTTCCTAAAAGGTATTTGAAATTATTATAAAACTGTTGTAATTATAACAGTAACTATGATTGCTAAGTAGTTATGGTATTGCAGGGCAGAAAAATAGGCTATTGCAATGAGCAGAGTACAGAGCTTCCTACCAGACTCTACACAGAATAAAGATTATGACAAACTGCATTACTGACTAGTGGGAAAAGGATGGACTATTCAGTGAATATGGGCTTCCCTGGTGGCTCAGTGGTAAAGAATCTGCCTGCCAATGCAGGAAATGGGTTTGATCCCTTGGTTGGAAAGATCCTCTGGAGAAGGAAATGGCAACCCATTCCAGTATTCTTGCCTGGAGAATCCTATGGACAGAGGAGCCTGGGGAGGGCTACAGTCCATGAGGTCTCAGAGTCATACACGACTGAGCATGTGTTAGACTACATTCAGTGAATAGTTTTAGGAAGGCCAGTCTGTCAAGGGGTGCGGGAGATTAAATTAGAGCCTCATTTTATACCATTCAGTCATTTAAAGGTAGATGAAAGACATAAATATGGAAATAGAAATTAAAGTGAGGTCTATGAACAGCAGCACCAGCATCACGTGCGAACTAAATCTGCATTTAAAAATATGCATATGAACGTTAGGGAAGCACTGGAAAAAATGATCTTTGTGGAAATAGTTCTTAACTCAAATTGCACAGGTCATAAAAGAAAATATAAACTTGACATACGGGAGTTGAATTACTGACTAGAAAGATGGTGGCTTCCTGGAGGGTTGGTTGTTCATGCAGAAGGTAGCTCTCCCTGCAGATGTGTTGGCTGGAAGGTACTTGCTGAGCACCCCCAGTGTCCTACACCTCCTGCACAAATGGCTTGGCTTAAACTAGCCAAAACAGGAAACAATGTGATGGGTAAAGGGAACCATAGACATGGCAGAGCCCAGAAATCTCACCGAGAAGGAGGAAACAGCTCTGCAGGCATTCCAATCTGGAAGGGAATGAGAATCAGGCACTGGGGCTCGGGCCAGTGTGGGCAGCCATGGTGTGTGTGCAGGAGAGGTGGTTAGGGCTCATGACTGCCCTGCTATCCCATCTCCCCACCCCCTGCCATCCCACAGGATGTCTGCCCACAAAGCCCAGGTATGAATGCTGAGGGGCAACTGTCTAGACCTGTCTGTGGAAATGCTGTCAATGTTAAAGGGCTTTAACAGTTCCGAAACCAGCACCCTTTGTGCCTCTCAAGATGATATAGATGTTCATATGGACGAAACACAGGATGAGTTCAAAGAGGCATGAGTTAGTGCTGGTGGCTCTGGCTTGACTGTCAAGCCCAGTCTCCCATCTCCAGAAGGCTTGTTCAGCTGCTTTGTACCAACTGGAGATGCACCTGCAACCTGGAGCGCCCCTTCCACCTCAATGGCAAGAGACCAAACTGCGGGTCATGGAGAATGGCCAGATCATTGCACATCTGTATTTTCTACTTTCTCCTTTTCCACCTCACCCACTCTCTGAGCCCTGATCTTCCCCAACAGAGTGTGAGAAGACAGTGGTTCCAGCACTCACATTTCTTCTTTGATATCACATAATATGTCCACAGTGGAGCCAATTGAGATTGCAGAGGTGAGCTGGCCACACAGATGCCATGGGTGCAAGGTCACTCTGGAGCAGCACTGGCTGAAGCCCTCAGTTTGCACACACCTGGAAGCCAAACGAGGAGTGACCATGCTGGAGGAGGGCCATCCTCTGAGACCAAGGCCACTATGCAGGCATATTTCCCCATCCTTTCCTTCCTGATAGCCGTGGTGGAGGAAGCCACCACCAGGGTTCTTGGGGCAAATAGCTCAACATCTGAGCTTGGTTTCTTCTCCTGTGAAGGGAAGTTTGCGCTAGGGTACTGGTTCTCAAACTGGGCACTGTGGAACCCATGGAGGTTCCAGAAGTTCCTGGAGGACTTTGGTAGGAAGCACAGAAACCCTGAGAGGAGCACCAGGAACTCTGAGCACTCGTCCCCCATGACTCCCAGCCGATACCTCCCTCTCCATTTGTAAATTTTATTCTTATATGACTTATTCCCATGTGATTTTTACCACTGAAATAAAAATTTGAGAATCCCTTAAAAATATTTCAGTCTATCAGAAGATGTGAGATGACAAAGCAGAATTTTTTTCAGTAGGAATAACCAACAAGTTGGTATTCAGCATGTAAAAAGAACATCCCTAAATAAATATTCCAATAGAATACAAAAGATGAGTTACTGAGAAAAGACATCCTGGATGAGCAATATACAATAAAAACAGTCAATGTGCAAAATTTTAAGTCATTACTAAGTTTTATTAGGGTTGTGGTCAACAAAGTCTTAAATAACTCTGAAGTGTAGTCAGTACAATGACTTTGCAGATGGTTTGGCAAAAAACTTGGAAGATGTGCATGTCCTATGAAGTAGCAATGCCGCACCACAGCATATACCTTAGATAAATTCCCTCATAAGTATTGACAGAATTTATAAGGATATTCATAGTATTTATAGTAGCATTTCATCAAATTGCCAACAAAAATAGTAACCACTGGTGACAACTGAGGCTGAAGAGGTAGAATCTTGTATATTATCCTAAGGAGCTTTACCTTGTGAAACAATGGGAAGCCACGAGGTCTAGAATATTGTTTTAGGAAGATGTCCCTGGTGGTGTTGGAGGAGGAACAAGAAGAAGACAAAGCTGGAGGCTGGGGGACTAGTTAGAGAATGCTTACAGGATCCAGGAGAGAAAGAGGCTGAAGGTAAAGAAGGAGCATTGGAGATGAAGAGGGGACAGAAAAGAGAAATACTGACTGGATAAGGAAGGAAGGGTGTTTCTGCCTTGGATGGGTGATAATCACCCGAGAGCATTGACAGCAGTCCCATGGAGTCACTTTAAAGAGCCCTATCTCCAATGAGTCCAACAGGATAAATAACATCCAACAGATCATTTCAGATAAATATTTTGATTTGTTGGCTGTGCTCTTTTATACTGGTTGATATCAATTTAGTATAATGTCTACCTCAAACAATGATTTAGTTGCTTCATAGTAGCAATCAGTTTTCTGGCAGTAGTTTTACAAAGTTCTCCTAAAAGACTCAACTACAGCCCTTTTTCTTAGGACTACTTAAGGATGGTCTCTGCTATGTCCTGGGACTGGCCCTGTTTCCTCTGTTCTCCCAGTGCTATCAAAAGGCAACTTTTGTGCATGGATTTGTCAACTGGGGCCTATCTTCAAGTCAAAAACAGATGACGTTCATTTTGGTTTTGGAATTAAAGACCATAGAATTGGTTGGGGGGTTTGTTGTTGTTGTTTGTTTGTCTTTTCATTTTGTTTGTTTTCCCTGAAAAGTGAAGAAGTATAATTATTAATGTGCAATAATCTACTAAATGGTGATGGGGATTGTAGACACATTGGCTGTCTGCTCTCACGCTTAACTTTCTTTGGGGGATTTACCCAAATTTCCTAGTGGGTAACAATGCTTTCCCTTTCTGAGCCATGTGTTGTTGTGTTGTTTACTTGCTAAGTCATGTTTGACTCTTGCGACCCAATGGACTGTAACTTGCCAGGCTTCTCTATACATGGGATTTTCCAGGCAAGAATACTGGAGTGGGTTGCCATTGCCTTCTCCAGGGGATCTTCCTGACCTGCATCTCTTGTGTCTCCTGCATTAGCAGGGGATTCTTTACCACAGAACCACCAGGGAAGCCCTAAGACAACTATAAGCCTCAAGCAAAATGACTTCAGGTATAAGCCCACTTGCCTTATAACTCATTCTACTGATTCCCAGACACTGATTGACAGATGAGCAGGCCACCCAACTGTAGGCAAAGAGCTTGGTCTTCTGGGGAAGACGAGTTTCCTTCCCTTGCCTCCATAGCTATCAGAAAAGACCCTTAGCTCTGTACAGTGTGATGTGAGGGTGTGGCTCTGGAGTTGATATACTTGCTTGCACCTGAGTGAAAAGCTGCCATGTGGAACCCACAGAGGAAGGTACGGGGTCACAGCATTTAAGATGCTGAAGGAAGCTTCTTGCAAAGCCAAGTCTCCTTGTGGACTTTCACTGCCATGAAACAGTACACTGCTATTATTAGAGACCTTATGGGTGTAATGACGTACCCAGAAAATTATGTGTAACTCTTGGGAAAAATCAACCTTATTTCTTTAATTATTTTCTCATGACAAGAACTATTTGATATATATGATTTCTTAACCCTAATACTTTGACACATGTAAAAGATATAAGTATACAACTCAAGCAAATTAGCTTCAACATAGAAGGTATCAATTGTTCTTAACTTTTCAGGTCCAAACTATCATTTAACAACAATAACAACAGTGAGCCTTTAACGTTTAAGAGTAGGATGTAAAGAATTATTACAACTATGTTGTTGTTTAGTCACTAAGTCATGTCTCTTTGCAGCCCCATGGACTGTAACCTGCCTGGCTCCTCTGTCCATGGGATTTCCTAGGAAAGAATACTGGAGTGGGTTGCCATTTTCTTCTCCAGGGGATCTTCCCAATCCAGGGCTTGAACCTGCGTCTCCTCGATTTCAGGCAGATTCTTTACCACTGAGTCACTGGGGAAACCCTGTGACAACTATACTTTCCCATTTTATCAGGAAAGTGAATCAGGAGGAGTAGGAAAATACACAGGAAAGCACTTTGCTCAAACACACAAAAAAATTACATTTTAAAAAGAGCTGGTCATAAGAATGTTCAGATAAGTTGCCACCTCTTCCCCTCTTAGTCCAGTTTTATTTGATTTTAAGTTGTAAAAGCTAAAGTTAAAGGAGACATGTGTTTTTAAATTGTTTTCAGTGTATCTTCAAAGTTATAAAGTAGTCAGTGTTAAAATATATCTGGTAGTTTAACAATAACATTTTGCTTCCAGGATAATGTTCTCACACTTTATAGCTTTAAGAATGTACTGTACTCATGGGAAAATGAAGCCTGTTATGAGAAACTGAAGGGAAAAGTTCAAAAGGTAGTCCATGACTTTTTGCCTTTTTTTTTTTTTTTTTTAAGTTTAGAGAAAGGATAAGACTGTTTGGATTATGTTGTTCTCTGACTTAGTAAAAAAAATGCTAATGAATATATGTTAACCTTCAGGTTATCAACATTCTTGCTCAAGATAGATTTATAGTAAAAATAGACTACTGAACTGTCTTGTTAAATTTTAAAAGATGAGTTTGGATGAGTTACAAATAACATCCTCTACCCTGAGGTCAAAAAGAATACGCAAACTCAAATTTTTTAGATAAGAAAACTTATTATAGTTTCAACTTTCATGCTTCTTATTAAAATGATTAAGAAATACAGTCTTTTATGGTTTTATTTTACTACATAGCACTCTCTGTTTTTAACATTTTCAAAGTACCACATGTTCATTTTATTCTCATTTTGAAAATTTTTTAAAGTACAAAGAGCACCTTAAACTTTGTTAATATTTTGGTGTTATCTTTTTTATTTTTCTATGTGCACATTCATGTGAATTGTGTGGGTTATTAAAATGGAGATTATATTTTAGATATAATTTTAATTTTTTCATGGGACTAGTGATCATTTTCCATGTCATTATGTTTCTAAATATAAAATATGGATTTTTCACACTATTCTGTCCTAGAAGTTTAACAGTCATTTGACCTTCTTCAATGTGCTGGGCATAATACCATGATCTTTTAAATAATTTCTCTATTGTGCATTTTACTGGTTTATAAAGTTCCTAAATAGAAAAAGTGCCCATGATAAGCCTTCCTACATGTAAATCTTTGATGGTACATATTTCCTTGGGATAAGTTTTTAAGATATGCAATGATTAAGGTAATTGGTATCTATTTCTGACTTTATGTCCACAAAAGTTATATCTTCTACAAGACTTTTGAAGTATACACTTGCCATAATTGAATATATTCACTTTGTAGATCTCTACTAATTAGTATCAATACCTATATTATTACATTATGATGTCATCATTGTATTTACTATATATATTTTTTATTAGATTAAGATGATTGCTGAGGCTTCTTATCCCTACAGCTCTTCACCTGAGCCCCACTCCCCAGAGGAAAAAATCTTGACCATTTTAAGTCTTTCTCTAGTGTTTTAACTGTATTTGTAAATAATCTGGTTAGTTTTTGCTCATTTGGTCTACTTCTGACCTTATCTCTAGACCACCTATTATGGAATAGGAAGAACTAGCACTCTAAGTGCTATGTACCCATCCTGCTAATCTGTTTATACACTATTTTAATCTCTTGTGTTGTGTTTTCTGTTTCCTAGAACCTTCCCACATGGAGTGTCCCATCCTCTTGTTCCCACCCCAGCCGGCTGCGTTCTAGGCCTCCTCCAGCCAGCTCGTCCTGGACTCTCCCTGGTCCCTCTCCCAGGTTGCCTCTTCATTTCTGGGACCCCATGTCTCCCTTCCCTTGCTGCACTCGGATGTTTTAGGGGAGCTCCTCCACTAAACCTGGAGCCCCTTCTTCAGCAGTAAGTCTCTCAGTAGGTGGACCTTCACCCTCCGCTTTTCCTTTCTGCAGCATCGCTCTTGTCCATCTGATTTCCATTTTCCACCAGCTCATGAAAACCCCAGCTGATGGCCCCTCACCCATATTCCTCATGTGCGTTTATAACTTACCTATACCTTTGTCGTGGTAAACGGGGTGGAGGGCCCCATGGGCAGGGAAATACATGCTTGCTTCGAATAGAAAACGTGCTTCATTCACTCAAATATTTTCATTGACTTTACAATACAAAAATACAAAATTAGGGCAAGATTGCTAGAAAAATATTCAGATATGACAAACACCCGTCCTTACTTTCCTCCCATCCTCAACTAAGTCCACACAAATGTAAAGGACTGTGTAACCAGAATAGTGAAAGGGACAAACAGGCTGAAGAGGTAGGAATTAAAATGTAGTTCAACAATGAAAACTAGGAAAAAGCTGGGCAGGGCAAATAAGATAGTTCTCTAGGGTTGGTAAGGATTCCCAGGTGGTTCAGTGGTAAAGAACCTGCCTGCCAATGCAGGAGACAGAGGTTCAACCCGCAGGTTGAGAAGATCCCCTGGAGGAGGAAATGGCAACCCACTCCAGTATTCTTGCCTGGGAAATCCCATGGACAGAGGACCCTGGTGGCTACAGTCCATGGGGTTACAAAGAGTCGGATAAGACTGAGCCACTGAGCACACACACAGGGTTGGTAGCGTTCACAGGAGCTAGGGCAACAAGGAGAAAGCAGATTGAGTCCTTGTATCTAAGATTGCTCCTCCTGGAGTGGTAATATATTCTAAGCTATACCATGGCATTCATTTCAGTGGAGTAGGAGAAAGCAGTGGCAAAGGAAAAAAGGGGAATATAATGGGGATACCATTTGCTTAGCCTGAGAGCCTGCAGCATTGGCAGTGCTAGATCCATTCTATTAATTGCATCACTCACATCTTGTAAACACATTTCCTTAGACCACATGTAAGAGGCCTTGGCTCCATTCAGCCCGTTTATTGACTCCTCAAATACCTAACGTATAATTTTTTTTTCATATCATTCTCATCAAATAAAATTCACTTTCATTTTTATGACCATATTTAAAACAGAGAATATCTCCCCAAGTGGTCTTGGGTCTCAAAGTGGCAGAGATTTTATGTGCTTCATGTTTGAACTGCCAAAGATCTCCGGCAATGTGTGCATTAACCACAACCACTTAGAGTTCTGGTTCGTATGTTTGCTCAAAGCATAGGGCTACCACCAGAAAGGGTCTCAGCCTAAAAAGAAAATTACTCTAGTTACGCAGATCCATAAATTCCGGCTCAAGCAATGTATTTTGGGGGTAATAAACACAATTTTGTTCTTAATTGGGGAGAAATAATACTTAGGCTTGAACCTGTCGCCTTCCTGGAATTGAAGTCTATCCCACATGGAGACATTCCTCTGTAACGAACACTTTTGCTAGTAAAACCAGTCCACCAGGATATCCAGCCAACACTTCTTGCAGAGGGCAGAATTCTCTGGAATTTACTGAAAATGGAAAATTGATTACATTGGCCACAGAGGACATTTATATTTATACAAACACTTTAGATAAGGCTTTTAAAAGCTAGAAATCACTTTTAGCAAGATTTCAGAAAAATGTTGTAGTCTTTTTTATTTTTAATAGGTGTTAGAAGGGTTATTATATTGATATTGACAGCAATTAGGTGATTAATTGAAGAATTTGACTTGAAAGGATGAACTGCTCCAACATTGGTTTGTAATTTTCTTTACTATATGCAGTTCAATTTTGTGGTCTGGCAAATGACCAACAGCCGTTCATCTAGTACACATACCTTTCTACAGCTGGATTTTCAAATATGATTATAAAGTTCATATGACAGAAGTGTCCTGAAAATAAATATGTCAGCACGCTTTTCTTTATTTTATGCATTTATTCTGGATGTAACATAACTTGATACAAACACAGATGACATTCTAAGACATTTTGCCAGACCTGTTCAAGTACAGCTTCGTTTGAGATGGTGGAAGGTGATTTAGAAACACCTGGGTTGAGTATTTCTATCCATGCCTTAAATCCTAAAAGCCTTGCAGTTTTTATAGTCCTTTCGGGGAAAGACAGGAACTACATTAACACTTGTTAGTATAACAGTTAATGTACTTCTGAGAAAGACTTTGTAAAAATTTGAAAATTATGCAAAAAAATTAAAGGGAAGATTTAAAAAGAATTAGTGTTTGATCAGCCTCTATTGTGGCTTCCCTGGTGGCTCAGTCAGTAAAGAATACGCCAGCAATGCAGGAGACTGCCTGCAGTGCTGGAGACTGCCCGCAATGCAGGAGACCAGGGTTTGATCCCTGAGTTAGGAAGAACTCCTGGAGAAGGAAATGGCAACCCACTCCAATATCCTTCCCTGGGAAATCCCATGGACAGAGGAGCCTGGTGGGCTGCAGTCCATACAGTCACAAAGAGTCAGGCATGACTGAAGCTCCTTAGCATGCGTGCATAAGCTGATAGATTAATAGGGAGAAGAACCGCAAAGTTTCTTCCTCTCTTAACCAGCAACATATTTGCATTCAACAGCCATCTTTTGGAGAAATGCCTCCACTTTCCTTGTCAGGAAGAGTAATTTTCAGCCAGTGTTATAGAAGGGCTACACCATAGCTCATAATGATATTTTTTCTCAAAGTGGGAAGCTTCATAGGCTATAACATTAGTCACCTGAAGTGCCAAGACTTTTGAAAAAGCTCCCTCCCACACAAGATAAAGATTATGATAATAGCAATAACTCTTATCATGGCTAACATAGTTGAGTACTCTGACTGAGCAGAGAGGATTACATGTATGATCTCATTTAAATTTCCCAAGAATATGCCAATTAAAAAGAAAAAGAAAAAATCTAACTCCCAAGAATAATGACTAATAAGGACCTACTGTACAGCACAGTATTTCTGCTTTATTGACTATGCCAAAGCCTTTGACTGTGTGGATCACAATAAACTGTGGAAAATTCTGAAAGAGATGGGAATACCAGACCACCTGACCTACCTCTTCAGAAACCTGAATACAGGTCAGGAAGCAACAGTTAGAACTGGACATGGAACAACAGACTGGTTCCCAATAGGAAAAGGAGTACGTCAAGGCTGTATATTATCACCCTACTTATTTAACTTATATGCAGAGTACATAATGAGAAACACTGGGCTGGAGGAAGCAGAAGCTGGAATCAAGATTGCCGGGAGAAATATTAATAACCTCAGATATGCAGATGACACCACCCTTATGGCGGAAAGTGAAGAAGAACTAAAGAGCCTCATGATGAAAGTGAAAGAGGAGAGTGAAAAAGTTGGCTTAAAGTTCAACATTCAGAAAACTAAGATCATGGCATCCAGTCCCATCACTTCATGGCAAATAGATGGGGGAACAGTGGCTGACTTTATTTTTCTGGGCTCCGAAATCACTGCAGATGGTGACTGCAGCCATGAAATTAAAAGACGCTTACTCCTTGGAAGGAAAGTTATGACCAACCTAGATAGCATATTAAAAATCAGAGACATTACTTTGTCAACAAAAGTCCTTGTGGTCAAGGCTGTGGTTTTTCCAGTGGTCATGTATGGATGTGAGAGTTGGACTATGAAGAAAGCTGAGTGCCGAAGAATTGATGCTTTTGAACTGTGGTGTTGGAGAAGACTCTTGAGAGTCCCCTGGGCTGCTAGGAGATCCAACCAGTCCATTCTAAAGGAGATCATCCCTGGGTGTTCTTCGGAAGGAATGATGCTAGAGCTGAAACTCCAGTACTTGGGCCACCTCATGCAAAGAGCTGACTCATTGGAAAAGACTCTGATGCTGGGAGGGATTGGGGGCAGGAGGAAAAGGGGACGACAGAGGATGAGATGGCTGGATGGCATCACTGACTCGATGAATGTGAGTTTGAGTGAACTCCAGGAGTTGGTGATGGACAGGGAGGCCTGGCATGCTGTGATTCATGGGGTCGCAAAGAGTCAGGCACGACTGAGCGACTGAACTGAACTGATATTTTTTGCAGCCAAAGATGGAGCTCAATACAGTCAGAAAAAAACAAGACCGGGAGCTGACTGTGGCTCAGATCATGAACTCCTTATTGCCAAATTCAGACTTATATTGAAGAAAGTAGGGAAAACCACTAGACCATTCAGGTATGACCTAAATCAAATCCCTTATGATTATACAGTGGAAGTGAGAAATAGATTTAAGGGACTACATCTGATAGAGTGACTGATGAACTATGGACTGAGGTTCATGACATTTTACAGGAGACAGGAATCAAGACCATCCCCATGGAAAAGAAATGCAAAAAAGTAAAATGGCTGTCTAGGGAGGCCTTACAAATAGCTGTGAAAAGAAGAGAAGCAAAAAGCAAAGGAGAAAAGGAAAGATACAAGCATCTGAATGCAGAGTTCCAAAGAATAGCAAGAAGAGATAAGAAAGGCTTCCTCAGTGATTAGTGCAAAGAAATAGAGGAAAACAACAGAATGGGAAAGACTAGAGATCTCTTCAAGAAAATTAGAGATACGAAGGGAACATTTCATGCAAAGATGGGCTCGATAAAGGACAGAAATGGTATGGACCTAACAGAAGCAGAAGATATTAAGAAGAGGTAGCAAAAAAATACACAGAAGAACTATACAAAAAAGATCTTCATGACGCAGATAATCACCATGGTGTGATCACTCACCTAGAGCCAGACATCCTGGAATATGAAGTCAAGTGGGCCTTAGTAATCATGACTACGAACAAAGCTAGTGGAGGTGAAGGAATTCCAGTTGAGCTATTTTGAATCCTGAAAGATGATGCTGTGAAAGTGCTGCACTCAATATGCCAGCAAATTTGGAAAACTCAGCAGTGGCCACAGGACTGGAAAAAGTCAGTTTTCATTGCAATCCCAAAGAAAGGCAATCCCAAAGAATGCTCAAGCTACTGCACAATTGCACTCATCTCACATGCTAGTAAAGTAATGCTCAAAATTCTCCAAGCCAGGCTTCAGCAATATGTGAACCGTGAGCTTCCAGATGTTAAAGCTGGTTTTAGAAAAGGCAGAGGAACCAGAGATCAAATTGCCAACATATGCTGGATCATGGAAAAAGCAAGAGAGTTCCAGAAAAAACATCTATTTCTGCTTTATTGACTATGCCAAAGCCTTTGACTGTGTGGATCTCAATAAACTGTGGAAATTCTGAAATAGTTGGGAATACCAGACCACCTGACCTGCCTCTTGAGAAACCTGTATGCAGGTCAGGAAGCAACAGTTAGAACTGGACATGGAATAACAGACTGGTTCCAAATAGGAAAAGGAGTATGTCAAGGCTGTATGTTGTCACCCTGCTTATTTAACTTCTATGCAGAGTACATCATGAGAAACGCTGGGCTGGAAGAAGCACAAGCTGGAATCAAGATTGTTGGGAGAAATATCAGTAACCTCAGATATGCATATGACACCAGCCTTATGGCAGAAAGTGAAGAGGAACTAAAAACCCTCTTGATGAAAGTGCAAGAAGAGAGTGAAAAAGTTGGCTTAAAGCTCAACATTCAGAAAACAAAGATCATGGCATCCAGTCCCATCACTTCATGGGAAATAGATGGGGAAACAGTGGAAACAGTGTCAGACTTTATTTTTTGGGGCTCCAAAATCACTGCAGATGGTGATTGCAGCCATGAAATTAAAAGACGCTTACTCCTTGGAAGGAAAGTTATGACCAATCTAGATAGCATATTAAAAAGCAGAGACATTACTCTGCCAACAAAAGTCTGTCTAATCAAGGCTATGGTTTTTCCTGTGGTCATGTATGGATGTGAGAGTTGGACTGTGAAGAAAGCTGAGCGTCGAAGAATTGATGCTTTTGAACTGTGGTGTTGGAGAAGACTCTTGAGAGTCCCTTGGACTGCAAGGAGATCCAACCAGTCCATCCTAAAGGAAATCAGTCCGGGGTGTTCATTGGAAGCACTAATGCTGAAGTTGAAGCTCCAATACTGTGGCCACCTCATGCGAAGGGTTCACTCATTGGAAAAGACTGATGCTGGGAGGGATTGAGGGCAGGAGAAGGGGACAACAGAGGATGAGATGGCTAGATGGCATCACCAACTCGATGGACGTGAGTTTGGGTAAACTCAGGGAGTTGTTGATGGACAGGGAAGCCTGGCATGCTGCGATTCACGGGGTCACAAAGAGTCGGACATGAGTGAGCGACTGAACTGAACTAAACTGATAGATTCAACTGTTCAACTGCTTTTATATATATCTAAGCTACTAAAAATCCTTCCTAAATGAATAGCAGATGAACAACTGAATATAAATGAAAACAGATGCTTCGAAGAAGAGGATCCAGAATTGTCATCAACTCTTCACAGTCACTACATGTTTTCCCTAACAAGCTCATATGCCCACAGCACATTGCCAAACCTTACTGACTTCTTCCAGCATTTCTTTATGAAGTTATGATTGTGACCTCATAGCACTCAGGACTATTGGCTAAAGAGCATGCCTCCCCAGGATGTTCTCCTTTTCCAAAGAAGCTCTTACCCCCTGGAGTGGGGGGAAGGGAGATGCACACACATATTGGAGGATGTCCCCCATGTAAACCCTGCTGTCTGACCTCAGAATCTCCGAAGTTTGACTTCTTTCAAATCTGACAATCTCGAGGCACTCCAGATCTAGAGACACAAGGCAAGCAGAAAAGGAAAGCCACTGACCCCGTATTTGGCATCCACATTCTTGTGACTTTCAAGTATACATTTTCAAAGTTAACCTATCTAAATGTCATTATCCTTCTGAATATACACGTGTATTTTCACAGTACATACATTCACGATATAAAAGAAAAGATGGGTTCTTACACATAAAATACAACATAACATAAAACAATGGTTTCCACTGTAGTGGTTAGACTCAATGTCTATTTAAATGTATGCATAAAGTATGTTTAAGACGTGCTAAGAGGTTAGATGGTCGATAACTGAATGTGGAAGCTTGAACTAAGGCATATTGCTGAGTTTTTAATCCCTGTTGGAAAAATCCTAGAAGACAGAAAATTCACTTTATACCTCATTTCTGTACACAATCAGATTTAACTGCTGAAAAAGTCTCATGGGTGTATAACCATGATTCCATCTATCTCTTTTTATTTCTTTCCTGACTTTTTCTAACAAAAACTGTTGATTTTCAAAGACAGATTAAGAGAGGGAAGACGTATTCAGACGTGTGCACACACAGATCGTGGGGTGAGAGGGGCATGGGCTTGTGAGAAACATTCGTCATATATATATTTTTGCATAGCAACAGATACACAAGTGTTAAAATATATTCTTATTATAACATCTGCTAAAATTATGGTTCATTTTGACAGAAAGATATCTAGCTCAAAATCTAATTTCAGGCAACTATTCAGCAAGCAGAATTGTAGAAACAATCTTTTCTGTGCTTTTTATGTGTATATTTTTCTGACGGGTTGTGCTAGTTATAGTAAGCCTATCCTAGCACTCTACAGAATGTATCACAATGTGTGACTTAAATAAAAGCAAGTCATTAATATTTGAAACTTTAGAGCCCTCATCCCTTTGTTTACAATGATTTCTGGTTTCATCTTATTTATGTTGTTGGTTCTAGAATCAAGTACTCCACCAGATTTACAATAAAGTTATCCAAGTTTGTGTATTATGTAAGAATATATTAACATTGCATAAAATCTTAAAGCACTAGATTTCTTGGAAAAATGCCCATGAATTTAAAGCACTAGTTTTAAAATTATGTATATTTGGATATATCCTTAATTCTGAAAGAATGCACAACATAAGCTGCTAGATTTTTTTTAAAGGATTAAAATTTCCTCTTGTTTTTGTCTCAGTTTAAAATATAATAAATAGTTCTACCTCCCAAAGACACCCTCTCTTAATACAAGTTCGTTTCTAGGCTCTTTTTTTTTTTTTGGATACACTTTTATGTAACTGGGACCATACTCCCTATAGTTTCTATCCTGCATTTTAAACTTAAGCATGTTTTCTTATGATATTATCACAATTTCAGACATATAAATACAACAAGTAACTGTGCCATAATTACTTTAGTTGAATTCATAATAAAGTGAAAGTTTTAGTTTCTAGGTCATGTCCAACTCTTTGGGACTGCAAGGACTGTAGCTGCCCTCCAGACTCCTCTGTCCATGAAATTCTCCAAGCAAGAATACTGGAGAGGATAGCCATTCCCTTCTCCAGGGGATCTTACGGACCCAGGGATCAAACCTAGGGTCTCCTGCATTGCAGACAAATTCTTTACCCTCTGAGCCATTGGGCACCTTTAAGTTTGCTATTATAGAAAAGCTCTCATGGTAACCTTAGTATGTGAAAGTTTCACACATTTCAGATTATTTCTTTTATAGTATCAGTCAGGACTTACCCTATGAAGCAGAAGCAGTAGGACATGTTTGCCAAGGGATTTATTGTAAGGATCTGGCTCACCCCGTGGAGGCCAGCCAGCCAAGTATGGAACTGCAGGTGAGAAATGGAAAATTTCCTGCCATACCAGTAAACAAAGGATGTCACATTCATCAGCAATTATTAGCCACTATGGATGGTGAGCTGGTGAGCCTTGAGAAAACTCAGGGTGTGAAAACACAAAGAAACTGGCACCAGAGAGTTGAGGTTCATATCATAGGAATGATTTCAGTAAGCCCAAACTCTTGCATGTTCCCATACATGGAAAAGTATTAAATTCCTTAACCTGGGTTTTCTTTAGTTAACAATAACCTGCCCTTTGTTGCAAAACTTCTATTATTATATAACCTGGCTCCTCCCCTCACCTCCTTGGAGAAATTCTCTCAGGGTTACTTGAGATGCTGTCTTTGGGCTCAAAGTCCTAAGTGAAGTGAAGTGAAAGTCACTCAGTGGTGTCCGACTCTTTGCGACCCCATGGATTGTAGTCTACCACACTCCTCCGTCCATGGGATTTTCCAGGCAAGGGTACTGGAGTGGGTTGCAGTTTCCTTCTCCAGAGGATCTTCCTGACCCAGGGATCGAACCCAGGTCTCCCGCATTGTAGATAGACGCTTTACCATCTGAGCCGACATGGAAGTCCTAAAAATCCCACCAAATAAAATGTGAAGTGTTTGTCATTCAGTCGTGCTCTACTCTTTGTGACCCCATGGACAAAGATGATCTCTTTTACTTATAGTCAATTGATTTTTTTACTTTAATCACATCTTTAAAAAAAAAAAAAAACCTTCATGGCAACATTTGGATAAGTGTTTATGAATAACTGAGGACTGCAGCTTAGCAGAAGAAGGCAGTGGCAACCCACTCTTGCCTGAAAAAATCCCATGGACAGAGGAGCCTGGTGGGCTGCAGTCCATGGGGTCACTAAGGGTTGGACACGACTGAGCGACTTCACTTTCACTTTTCACTTTCATACATTGGAGAAGGAAATGGCCACCCACTCCAGTATTCTTGCCTGGAGAATCGCAGGGACGGGGGAGCCTGGTGGGCTGCCATCTATAGGGTCACACAGAGTTGGACACAACTGAAGTGACTTAGCAGCAGCAGCAGCAGCTTAGCAAAGTTGACTCATTAAAAGACCGTCAAGAACAACAACAACAACAAAGACCATCAGGGCTAAAGTTTTTAGAAGTAGAATTACTGAGTTAAAGGAAATGGATCTTAAAAATAAATTCTGATGTGTGTCCTACTCTTTACAACCCCATGGACTGTAGCCTACCAGGCTCCTCTGTCCATGGGATTTCCCAGGCAAGAATACTGCAGTGGGTTTCCATTTCCTTCTCCAGGGGATCTTCCTGACCCAGGGATTGAACTTACGTCTCTTGTATCTCATGCATTGGCAGGTGGGTTCTTTACCACTACACCACCTGGGAAGCACCCCCAAATCTGATACATATATTTAAGTCCCTTTTCTAAAGGATTGTCACAATTTTCTATGCTTTGCCACTCTATCCCTGAATTTTCTTGGGATAAATACCAGACCACCTACCCCAAGAAGGTAATGGGGTACCTACACCACAATGCATGCATGCATGCATGCTAAGTTGCTTCAGTCCTGTCTGACTCTTTGTGACCCTATGAGCTATAGCCTGCCAGGCTTCTCTGTCCATGGAATTCTCCAGGCAAGAATACTGAAGTGGGTTGCCATGCCTTCCTCCAGGGGATCTTCCTGATGTGGGATCAAACTTGTCTCTTATGTCTCCTGTGGGGTCTTTACCACTAGCGCCACCTGTGAATCAACAGCATAGTTGAGAAGCCTCCTAAAATAAAAAAGCACTAGTGTAAAGATAAGCACAAGGTTTTCTGGCAGTGAGTATTTAAAGCTTTGCTTTCCCAAGATAGTTATTGTACCTCCACCCTGAGCCCTGTATGAGCCTCACTGAGCAATTGCCCAGATCTATTTACAGGTAGGAATATAAATTACTGTTTATTATTTACTATTTAGAGGGGATGTGTTAGGCATTTTTGAGGGGAGTGTTAACCCTGTCCTCAAAAAGTCTCAAGACTAATTTTCAAAAAAATATTGGATGTTATTATATTATATCCATGTTAAAGTTCTTTTTCCTAAATTCCTCTGGGAAACAGGACTAATGTCTTTAAACTCTGCTGCTGCTGCTAAGTCGCTTCAGTCGTGTCTGACTCTGTGCGACCCCATAGACGGCAGCCCACCAGGCTCCGCCATCCCTGGGATTCTCCAGGCAAGAACACTGGAGTGGGTTGCCATTTCCTTCTCCAATGCATGAAAGTGAAAAAATAAAGTGAAGTTGCTCAGTCGTGTACGACTCCTAGCGAACCCATGGACTGCAGCCCACCAGGCCCTTCCGTCCATGGGATTTTCCAGGCAAGAGTACTGGAGTTGGGGTGCTGTTGCCTTCTCCACTTTAAACTCTACGTAACTATAAATAAAAGGCAGGTCATTCTGAAGTCCCTTGCTGTTTCAGTAGATCTACATAATATAAAGAACCACATTATTTTATCTTCAGAAAACTTATCATTAGGCATAGGTTAGTGAAGTGATTAATTAGATGGATTTTGGGAAGAAGTTTTTTTGCTTGAATTCTTCTACTTTGAACTATTTTTTTAAACCTGGACAAATAATTTAATATCCTTAAGCTTCAGTTTTCTCACTTATAAAATGGAGATAATACTGTCTCATGTGGTTGTAGGAGGTTTAAATGAGCCAATATATGTAAAAACGTGGTATATATGCTGGCATATGATGTGTGTGTGTAAATGCATATTATCCCTTTGTATTTTCTGCTTTTAAACAATTTAGAGGCAGGGCAGAAAGTGCAACTGGCTTGCAAATCATTCTTTGGTATCTTCAAAGGCTCAAACCTTCAGGGAAGTTAGGTTTAGGAGGAAGCAGGAAGTGAGGTGGGGGTGGGGTATAATTTGAAAAGAGAATGCCTAGGAAGAACATCAAGGAACACATTCTCCTCCAGAGGACACAGAGGGTCCCCAAGCTGAGGGAGAGGAGGATGGGGCTGTGGGTCCTAAGAGCAGAAAGGTCTGCATGCTTAGGGGTGGAGCCTGAAGAAAAGGAACTAAACAAAGAAGGCCTCACTGCCTCCACTTCAGGGTTTGGAGGCTGTTTGGTGGCCTCTTTCCCTAAAATATAACTCTCTCCCTGTTCTCAGATTTGATTTCTTAAGATGAACATTTGAGGGGAAAAAAAGGCAATTTTACTCCCAGTGTGAAAACACATTAATTTTCAAAAAATAGGAGCTGCAATTCACTATTTGCAGGCAAGCCAGGAGATAGCTTTGCCAATACCATTGATTCACTGCAAATGTCTCTGTGTTCTCAAAGCTTGATGTTAAGCTCTTCAGTCAATGACTGTTTTCAAAGCACCTAATATTATTCAGTAGCTTAAAAACCTAATGCGGTTTCAGCTGGTAATTGAACTTTCACAGAGAGAATCATGTGCCTTGTTTCCGAGAAATGAACTTAAAGAGTTAAATCCAAATAGATGACATCCATTATCAATAAAGTAGGTTGGAACCTTTTTGTGATGAGTATGTAGCAAAACAAAATAAACTAATAATTCTTGAGTGATTCTTTTATATCATCATTGGATATTAGACAGTCTTGATCACTTCCACAGATTCATTTTATAGGCAATGTCGGAAAGTACATCTGCAAAGCAAGAAGCAGAATGATTCCTTAAATGTCATCCTCATTCTCATTGAAGATGACAGATTTTTGACAAAACTCAGTGTTTGCTCTGAACTATTAGAGCAGTTTATTTTCCAACAGCAGGTCATTCCAAACTGACATAATGGTTAATGTGGACGTTTAGTTCACGAGCTAAAATCTTCAAACCCCTGACTCTTCACATTGGGGAAACCTCTGGGTCACCTGCCGTGGTTTCTTACAGAAAAGAAATAGAACTCTGTTGCAATACTTTGAACTCTAGATAAGGGAGAGATGTAAAAGTGATGTGTTTCTGGTGTTCCATTTCAAGATAATAATGCATCTATTCTTAAAGAAACACATAAAAACTGAAGTTATTGGAGTCATAGCATCTGTGAAGAGGGTGCCTTTGGAGACAGGTGGAAGTGCTGACATGTTAAACCATGTGTCTGGACCTGACGGGGTGGCCCCTGAGGCCGATAGCACAGCACTTATTTCCCTGCAGACTCTGAAGCATCCTCATCCTTCTGTCAAAGGCAGACAGAACCTCATCCCACAGGGGCCTCTTCACTTGCATTCTTTGCCTCCCGCAATGGCCAGTGGTTGTTAACTGAGCTTTCCTAAATGTGGCTTCTCTGAGCAGAGCCAAATGTTTGCCTCAAATTTTGCCTATTATGCTGATGCATCTAATATGATTATTTTGGTGCAGGACAAGAATCAGCATCATTCTAAACCTTAAAAAATAGAGGTAAGGGCTGGGCTAAGATTTCATGGGGAGGAAGGAGAGCACAGCTTCTCCTCTCCTGGAGAAACCTTGGCTCCTGGTTGTCTTTCCCAGCCTTGGAAAGGGTTCATCACACTCAGCAATGAACAACATCAGCTCAGAATCCTGCCCTGATTTGTTTTCTCCCAGTCATGCTTTGGGAAGGCGCGTTACGCAGACAAGGGCACACCCTAGGGAGAAGGCAGTAGTGCTCAGAGGATGCTGAACTTGGCCACCTGTGCTGTGAAGTGGGAGTGAACGTTCTAATCAATAGCTTTGTCATTTTCTTCAATCACTCTGCCTCCCTTGCAATTTAGCCCAGAAAATCAGTTGAGGGTTGTCAGGAAGCATTTAGCAGGAGGCTTCCTGTGTGCTGTTTTGGATCTGTCAGGAATTCTCTGTTCCTTATTAATTCCTGAATATTCAGGAATTAAGAGGAGAGGCAAGCCTCTCCCAGGGGCTGAGGAATCCAGGCATTTCCTTCATTAGTTTTTCTATACGGTGATACGTACCCTCTTCCTTTGTATGAACCATATGGTAAAAGTGATTATTTACAACTCTCTGTCTCTTTAATATGGATCGCCTATGTTTTGTAAGTCTGGAATTTTAATCTTTATCTTTGCTGAGAATAACTACAGTAAATGTGCCCACACCATGTTGATTAAAACACCTTTGCTCCATCAGAGCTCTGGTCCCCGTGTCTTTCTTTTTCTTTCTCTCGCTCTTTTTCAGGCTGATCCCCTGGAGTGCAGAGGCTTTCTGTGTTCACTTTGCTGCCCAGGCTTCTAAAACCCTCCCGAGAAGGCGCTCTGCGCCTTCACCCCATCAAGAGGGCGCCTGAGGCCTTCGTGAATAGAGCAAGCCCCGTGCAGGGGCTTTATTGGCTTTCTGCATAAACCAAGGAATATCAGCCTCTTTCTCTCTCCTTTACTTTCTTATTGGTCGACTCTGGACCACCAGGTTCCAGTCCATTAAAGGACCTCAACAAAGGGTAAGAGAGCTCCTTGTGATCCTATAATCATTGGGGTGGCCCAGGTGTTGTTCGGTGCTCTGCAGAAGGTAGAGAAAGTACACGTCCTCCTCTGATGAACAACCTTCCCATGAGGGAGACTTACTGGCAAGTGTTCACTGATGAGAAACCTGGAGTCAAAATCAAAGAAACTGGCAACAATTAAACATGATAAGCTAAGGGACTTCCTTGGTGGTCCAGTGGTTAAGACTCTAGCACTTCCACTGCAGGGGCTCTTCCTGGTTGGGGAACTAAGATCCTTCAGGCCCAGTCATGCAGGTTAAAAAAAAAAAAAAATTAAAAAAGCAGAGTGGGGGGGACCTCAGGTAGATAATGTGGGCCTTTGTTTTAGAAAAAGTCACTGAGAGAAGTATCCATTCCTCTCCTGCACATCAGGTCAAAGATGGGGGTTAATTCTGATTGACAAATTCTTACCACTGTTTCAGGGAGGATAAGGCCGATGGTTTAAATAAAGGGGAAAGTATGTGTATTTTTAGGACTTAACCCCCTTGTGCTTTAACTTGTTGATTTATTAATTTAATACATTTCAGTTACTCATCAGCTGTGCTCCAGGTACTCTGGCTTGCAGCACGGATGCTCTTTCTAGAAAACCTGAGCATGATTTTGATAATCATAATGAAGAACTGGGCAGCTCACTTTACTTCTCTGAGCTACACATTCATCAAGGAAATTGTGAAAATAAATTACTCTAACCCAACCAACACAGTTTTTGTGGCTCTGGGAGCATATAACAGAATATTAGAGAAAAACCAAATAATGAGAGTTCACATCCCTTGTGGGTAAGTGGATAACACTTAATGAAACATGAATGAAACATTGTGAGATAGAATTCCTCCTCCATTTGGAGCAAGATGTTAATAACCCCAATTCAAGATTGACTCATTTTGATTCAATCCACTATTTTGGTTGAATATCAAGCCTCTAGAGGAAAATTGAGGAACTTCTTTTAGTAATTTCAATAAAATTGCATTGATACTTATTGCCTTATTCCAAAAATAGTTTTTGAAAAACAATTGTGCTAGAAGATTACAGTTTAGTAGAGGAAGACGTCTGAACCAACCAGTGCACTATGATGTATAAATTCTGGAATAGAAAGTTTGAAGGCTATGTATAGGATGAGGGCTTAATAGACATAATGAAAATCAAAAATTGTTCTAGTTAACTAGTGATATAATATTTCTAACATTCCCTCAGCACTCCTTTCTTTCCCCTTTCTCAGAAAAAAAGAAAGATAAAGAAGAAAAAAGAAATGAAATAACATCAGAAACCACCATGAATGGTTAGATATTTATAACTCATATCTGAAACCTGATTTTCTTTCCTTTCTTTTTTTAATCCCGTTTAACTGCATAGTTTTATTTGACTCATATCTTTTTTTTTTTTTGGCTTCATCTAGCAGCATGCAGAATCATAGTTCCCTGACCAGGGATAGAACCTATGCCCCTGAAATGGAAGCATGGAGTCCTAAACACTGGACTGTCAAGGAATTCTCTTGACTGATATCGTAGATAGAAAGAAGGGCTTAATGAGACACAAGGCTCCAGATAGAAGAGTTAAAGTAAATAACCTTGGGAAAAAAGAACTCCTGGGAAAGGTCAAAACAACAATAAGGGGAAAATGAGATTGGCTGATTTATATGTGTCAAACTGCATTTCATAGCATTTTGCTAAAGTTTAATCCCGAGTGATGATGCTTCCAAATACTTCTGCTCAAATATTTGTTCATCTTGTTTAAATCCTGGTTCCAGACAGTTCCAGAGCCATCTTGAGGAAATTTCCTAGCTTTTTATTGCTTTAGAGCTGTCATCTATAAAGTGAGCATAAAGACACTTCACTGTTTTGTGAAGGGGATCAGGACACACCACCCCAAATTTGCTACTTTGACATATTCATTTTTTTTAACTGAAAGCAACTGAGACACAGCACATCCAAGAAAAGTCCTTTGCCCTCACCCTTCTACCTAAAAGCAGAGTATAAACTTCCTCCGAGGTGCGCTAGTGGTAAAGAACTTGCCTGACAGTATAGAAGACCCAAGAGACGTGGGTTTGATCCCTGGGTCAGAAAGATATCCTGGAGGAGGAAGTGGCAACCCGCTTACCACAGTGATTTCCCAGGATTCCTGCCTGGGAAATCCCATGGATAGAGGAGCCTGGAGGGCTACAGGCTGTAGGGCTGCAAAGAGTTGGACATGACTGAGCATATACGCACAAACTACTCCCTCCCAAAAACACTGTACCAAGATGAGGATAGCAATTCTTATCACCAGAGTTGGAGAGCTGGCACCAAGGTGAGTCCATATAAAGAAAAACCTTACTAAAATAACATTTTACTTCCATTAATTCTGAAACTGAATAGAACCTTATGGGGCTCCTGGGGCTTGAAATTCTTTCTGTGTCCCCTGTTTCTTGAACTTTCTTGAGTTCCAAAGGGCAGTTTCAAACAGTTGCTACTCAGGGAGGGTATGCAGAGACAAGGGAGGAGCAGTGGAGAAACAATTGCCCAACCTTGGGGCAAGGTCCTGGTTCCCCTTCAAGGGATTTTTTGTTCAGTCACTCAGTCGTGTCCGACTCTTTGTAACCTCATGGATTATAGCATGCCAGGCTTCCCTGTCCTTCACCATCTCCTGGAGCTTGCTCAAACTCATGTCCATTGAGTCTGTGATGCCATCCAACTATCTCATCCTCTGTTGTCCCCTTCTCCTCCTGCTGCCTTCACAGCATCAAGGTCTTTTCTAATAAATCAGCTTTTCACATCAGGTGGTCAAAATATTGGAGCTTCAGCTTCAGCATCAGTCCTTCCAGTGAATATTCAGGATTGATTTCCTTTAGGATTGGCTGGTTTGATCTCTCTGCAGTCCAAGGAACTCTCAAGAGTCTTCTCCAACACCACAGTTCAAAAGCATCAGTTCTCCTGTGCTCAGCTTTCTTTATGGTCCAACTCTCACATCCATACATGACTACTAGAAAACCATAGCTTTGACTAGACAGACCTTTGTTGGCAAAGTAATGTCTCTATTTTTTAATACACTGTCTAGGTTTGTCATAGCTTTTCCTGAAGGGATATGTATAACAATATCTTTGAGCTCAACTGCAGAAATAAAACCATCAACAAATGGAAGATGTTAACTACTTGAGGAAGCATTCTTCATCCCAGAGAGAAGGTCAAAGTTTGAGAACCTTAGGAACCACAGCTCATCAGGAGACCACCTAAAGCCAGATTAAAGGAATCCAGTCCCTATGTGCACGCTGATCCTTATCAATAAACCTGCCCTTGAACCATTCCTATGAAACACCTCACCAAATCCCTCCAGGTTGGGACAGACAATTTTTGAGGGCACCAGTCCACTGTGTCCCCCTTTGCCTGGCAAAGCAATGAAGCTATTCTTTTCTACCTCACTCAAAACTCTGTCTCTGAGATTTGGTTTGGCACTGGTACACAGAGGTCAAGTTTGTAGCATCAGTTTCTCTCATATATATTTTTTCCTCACATAATTTATCAGCCTTAGAAGACCCAAATCCCTCTTCTTTTCTCTACCTACTTCAGAATTTATTGTGCATGTGCACACTCAGTTGTGTCTGACTCCTTTGCAACCCCAGGAACTGTAACCCACGAGGCTCCTCTGTCTATGGAATTATCCAGACAAGAATACTGGAGTGGGTTGCCATTCCCTCCTCCAGGGGATTGTCTTGAGCCAAGGATCAAACCCACATCTTGCATTGGCAGATGGATTCTTTACCAACTGTGACACCCCTACAATTTATTGGCCCTTGTTAAAATGTTCCATAGGCCCCTTAATTTGACCACTTCTTGAGGTTTTTCTCATTTCTGTGATGCCTCTGTGCATGTAAAAATATTAACATCAATATAAATTTTACATTTCTTTTTCTACTTAATGTGTCTCTTGCCTGTTTAATTCTCAAGTTCTTCATACTGAGCCCAAAAGGATAGAGGAAAAGTTTCTCCATCCCTATACTTGTAAGGATTAAATGAGATTAACTGTTGAGAAGTCATTTGCTCCAGTCTAATGATTTTCAGCATCATCACACCAGATTTCTTTCATTCAAATGCAGACATAACATAATATGGTTAGAAAATATCAGCCTAACATTTGGGCCAGAATTCTTCTCTATGAGCTGTTTCTGCTTAGAAAACAAGTTTATAAACGCTGGGGAAGTTTCGGCTGGTGACTTCAGAGGACAGGGGATACTATGGGTGAGGTGAGAGCAGGAATGTATTGTTTTTTACCAGGAAGCCAGGGGAGGAGAGAGAGATAAGTTTTAGGAGAAGAGCGACATAAGCCAGCCAAACAGAAGAACAGGTACTTCAGAGAAAAAGCCAGGAGAGAAACTTCTGGTCTTGAGTGGTAAAATGGACCAGAGAACAGGGCATATAATAAGTGATGTGGGGACTTCCCTGGTGGTCCAGTGGTTGAGACTTCCCCTTCCAATGCAGGGGTTATAGGTTTGATTCCTGGTCAGAGAGCTAAGACCCCACATTCCTCATGGCCTAAAAACCAAAACATAAAATACAAGCACTAACACATTTAGACTTAAAAAAATGGCCCACGTGAAAAAAATCCTTAAAAAAGCAATGTGTTTTTGTTCCCACCTTTCCAATTATCAGTAAAATCACACATACTAACAAATGCTTTAGTTCTAATTCATCGTCTGAGAATGATGATACAGGAACTGTGTGTATAACCAGATCGATGAGAGGTGGCACCTAGTCAGTCTATGTGGAGCCCAGGAAGTAGAGGAAGCTGTGTGATAGTAAACTGTCTAGGTATTCACCAAGGGTCCTAGAATGGCTTTGAATTTCAGCAGCAAGTGGAAGCATGGGGTTCAGTCCAAGTTTACCTTGCTCACCAAGGATCAGATGAGCTCCCACATGACACATGACTTAGACCAATTTATAAAGACACCAGGAAAGAGTTCACACTGTTTCAAAGTTGGCTCCATGACTAGGCATTTATTTTTAACATAGAATGAGATTCTTTAGGTTAAATCCTTCTGTTCACGTCAATCATATTCCATATCCTCTTTGTTCACCTGTGCTACCTTAGTCTTGACTTTTCCTAAGCCAAATACATCCCTGTGCATCTACGACTCTTGCTTACATGGTCATCAGAAGAGAAAAGTAAAATTGCTCTACCGAAGATCATAATGATAAAATGTGCTTTTAGTTTTGTTTCATTTTATTTTTTTTAATTGAAGCATTTTTTTTACAATGTTGTGTTAGTTTCTGCTGTACAATGAAGTGTATCAGCTATAAGCATATATATAACCCTCCACCCTTTTGCACCTTCCTCCTACCCTCACCATCCCATGTTTCTAGTTCATCACAGAACACTGAACTGAACTCTCTGTGCTGTACAGCAGCTTCCCACTAGCTAGCTATTTTACACATGGTAGTGTATATATATATGTGTGTGTGTGTGTGTGTGTGCGTGTGTGTATGTTCAGTTGTTCAGCTGTGTCTGACTCTTTGCAACCCCATGGACTGTAGCCTTCCAGGCTCCTCTGTCCATGGAATTTTCCAGGCAAGAATACTGGAGCGAGTTGCCATTTCCTCCTCCAGGGGATCTTCCTGACCCAGGGATCAAACCTGCATCTCTTGCATCTCCTGCATTGGCAGGAGGATTTTTTACCACAGCACCACCTGAGGATCCAGTGTATGTATGTCAATCCTAATCTCCCAGTTTGTCCCACCCCCATACTCCCTCCTCCCATGTGCCCATATCCATTCTTTACATCTGTGTCTCCATTCCTTCCCTGCAAATAGATTTATTTGAACCATTTTTCTAGGTTTCACATAGATGTGTTACTATACAATACTTGTTTTCTCTTTCTGACTTACTTCACTCTGTGTGACTGTAGGTCCATTTACATCTCTACAAAATAACCCTATTTCATTGCTTTTAGTAGCTGAATAATATTCCATTGTGTATATGTAGCACCATCTTCTTTATCCATACTCTTTAAATGGAGATAGATTATGAAACTATTTATGTACTGTTATTCTCACAGAGGTATGTTTAAAGTTATACTTCATAGGTCTCTTCTTTGCAACTTCAACTACAAAGTCAAGTGTTGTCAATTTTTAATTTTTTCTTCAGAGAAAATTTTCCTCCGCCATCCAGTGACGTTATATCTTTATTTGGGCCATTTCCTCCCTTCTCCTCAGAGATCTCCACATTGAATTTTGCTCCAATTTCCTGTTCCTTCTCTGACAGTCTTTGTAATTAGAATTGGAGGTGTGGGAGAAACTCACATTCAGAGAAATTCCAGATGGAGCCAGGAGCAAGAACGTAAGTCTTACTGACCCATGGAAATTTACCTGTGGACAGCCCTGGGCTCTGTGTATGCTTAGTCACCCAGTCGTGTCTGACTCTTTGCGACGCCATGGACTGTAGCCCACCAGGTTCCTCTCTCCATGGGATTCTGCAGGCAAGAATACTGGAGTGGGTTGCCATGCCCTCTTCCAGGGGATCTTCCCAACCCAGGGATCAAACCCAGGTCTCCGTCATTGCAGGCAGATTCTTTACCATCTGAACCACCAGGGAGACCCTGGGATGCTATTGAAATAAAACACCCACAGTCCCTCAGTTGAAACTAGTCTTTTCTCTTGCTTTCTGAGCCCTCTTCAAAATAACCAAAACAAACAGTACCCCTTCACCTCACAGGGTAACAAGCTATCTTGGTCTCAATTCCTACATCGCTTCTTGCTCTGAGTTGCTTAGGATCGCACTTCCTTGGGTTTATGAACTACATTTAGGTGCAAGAAAACAGAGAGACAGGCTGTTGCAAATCAAAAGCAGCAGACACGTGGGCATTTCTGGTGACCAAAGCGTTTCAGGATGGTTCAGGGTTTGCACTGCATCAGCAAGTGAATTCTCTTTCCTGCTCCCATTGGCAGAAATGGTTCAGCTTTAGTGAGCCATTCAGATCTTGGCTACATTACTGGGACTCTTATCTTTCCTGAAAAGACATGGACATGATTCTGAAAATAAATATATGAATGACTAAATAAATAACAGTGCTAAGATTTTCTGTCTTCAAAATGTTAAATATTCAACAAAATAATCCATAGGGAAAAGTATAATGCTGTTACGATTTTTCAACAACAAAAATAATAGACTAGGATGGAGAGAGTGATGTTCTAAAATCAAGAGGAGACTTTGATTTCCAAGTTGCATCTACTTATTTATCACATGAATATGAATAACTTTACTTTTTCAGTCTAAACTTGCTAAGCCCCTCGTGGTTTTGTTCCGGCAACTGCTCCCCTGCTCAAGCTGTGGCTTTGCTTATAGTGAGCTCAGTTAACTTTTCTGAGTCATCATGCTTCTCTGGGCAAGGGAGGTATTTTCTGTCACTAAGGTGAGCTGAATCAACAAGATGTCACTCTGTATTTGCTGAAAATTGGTGCCTTGTCAGGAGGCAGTGGTGATGTAGGCAGTGATCTGGCATATTCTAGAATGTTAACAGGTTCCAGGATCTTGCAAACAAGCAGCCTGTGATACTTTTCTTTCAAAATAATGCTATTAAATATTAAACGCATACATATTCAGTTGCTTCAATCATGTCTGACTCTTTGTGACCCTGTATGGACTGAAGCCCATCAGGCTTCTCTGTCCATGGGATTCTCCAGGCAAGAATCCTGGAGTGGGTTGCCATGCCCTCCTCCAGAGGATCTTCTGAACTCAGGGATTGAATTGGTGTATCCTGCATTGCAGATGGATTCCTTACCACTGAACCACTGCAGAAGCCCAAATATTAAATACTTCATAATATTATTCTTTAAATATAATATTATTATATTATAGTAATATAATATAAATATTTAAATATAAAGAATAATATTATGAAGTAGATCATTATCTTCATGAGAAATAAATAACTGTGATGCTTGAATGCACCATAAGGAATTTTGTTTGTTGATGGTTAATTCTCAGGTATGCTAATTGTTGACCAGAGTCTGCTATTCTTCTGTAGCTGAAGATTTCCTTAATCTCTGCTTCTTTCTCTTAGGATAGCTGAGAAACTTGATTTGCATGAGTTTTTGTGGAGCTGGCTCTGTCTTTAAAAGTTAGGTCAATAGAGTTGTTGGAGTTGAAATTGTCCAGCCCTTTAACCACTTTTGGGCTTGATGGATACTGAACCTGGTTAGTCTCATAAGCCTCTGGGAGCCACTTTCCTCCTTTTTATATTTTGAATGGCCTACTTTTGCTTGTGGACTGTAACATGCAATCTTGCATAACAACTGCTTTTATAGCTTTTTAACTCTAGTAGCCAACACAGGACTTTCTGTACACATCAGGGCTCCAGAAACATTTGATGTTATTGATAACAGTCAATGATGATAATCAGTATTTTAAATTTTAGGAGTAGTCTTTATTAAAAGATTAACCAACCATGGAGTACATCATGAGAAACGCTGGGCTGGAAGAAGCACAAGCTGGAATCAAGATTGCCAGGAGAAATATCAATAACCTCAAATATGCAGATGACACCACCCTTATGGCAGAAAGTGAAGAGGAACTTAAAAGCCTCTTGATGAAGTTGAAAGAGGAGAGTGAAAAAGTTGGCTTAAAACTCAACATTCAGAAAACGAAGATCATGGCATCTGGTCCCATCACTTCATGGGAAATAGATGGGGAAACAGTGGAAACAGTGTCAGACTTTATTTTTGGGGGGCTCCCAAATCACTGCAGATGGTGATTGCAGCCATGAAATTAAAAGACGCTTACTCCTTGGAAGAGAAGTTATGACCAACCTAGATAGCATATTCAAAAGCAGAGATACTACTTTGCCAACAAAGGTTCGTCTAGTCAAGGCTATGGTTTTTCCAGTGGTCATGTATGGATGTGAGAGTTGGACTGTGAAGAAAGCTGAGTGCTGAAGAATTGATGCTTTTGAACTGTGGTGTTGGAGAAGACTCTTGAGAGTCTCTTGGACTGCAAGGAGATCCAACCAGTCCATTCTGAAGGAGATCAGCCCTGGGATTTCTTTGGAAGGAATGATGCTAAAGTTGAAACTGCAGTATTTGGGCCACCTCATGCGAAGAGTTGACTCATTGGAAAAGACTCTGATGCTGGGAGGGATTGGGGGCAAGAGGAGAAGGGGATGACAGAGGATGAGATGGCTGGATGGCATCACTGACTGGATGGACGTGAGTCTCAGTGAACTCCGGGAGTTGGTGATGGACAGGGAGGCCTGGCGTGCTGTGATTCATGGGGTCGCAAAGAGTAGGACACGACTGAGTGACTGATCTGATCTGATCTGATGTGTGTGTGTGTATGTGTGTATATATATATATATATATATATGTGTGTGTGTGTGTGTGTGTGTGTGTGTGTGTGTGTATCGGAGAAGGCAATGGCACCCCACTCCAGTACTCTTGCCTGGAAAACCCCATGGATGGAGGAGCCTGGTAGGCTGTAGTCCATGGGGTCGCGAAGAGTCAGACACGACTGAACGACTTCCCTTTCACTTTTCACTTTCATGCATCGGAGAAGGAAATGGCAACCCACCCCAGTGTTCTTGCCCGGAGAATCCCAGGGACAGGGGAGCCTGATGGGCTGCCATCTATGGGGTCGCACAGAGTTGGACACGACTGAAGCGACTTAGCAGCAGCAGCATGTGTGTACAAATGTATAAAATCACTTTAATATACACTTGAAACTAACTCAACATTGTAAATCAACTATATTACAATAAAAAAATAAAAACTTTTGCTCCATGAAAGTTCCTGTTAATAATAGAATAAAAAGACAAGCTATATCCTGGTAGACAATGTTTTCAAGCTGCTTATCTAACAAAAGAGTTATATTTAGAATATAGAGAACTGTCAAAAGTCAGCAGCAAAAAAAAAAAAAAAAAAAAAAAATAGAAAATGGGCAAAAGGTACAAACAAGTATTTCCCAAAGAGAAGAGATAGACAGCATGTAAGCACATGAAAAGAAATTTAGCATCTTTAGCCATTAGGGAAATAAACCTGAAAGCTGCAAAAAGACATCACTATATATGTGTCAGTATGTACAATAAGAAACAGTAATAAGACCAAATGCTATCAAGGATGCTGAGAACCTAAATTTCTCACACAATTATAATGTGAATCTAAAATGGTACAACTACTCTGAAAAGAGTTTGGCACTTTTTCCATGGGCGTCTATATGCTATTTTTTAGCTTCATGTGAATCTCTGTTTTATAATAAGAAGTTAAAGAAATCACATGTCCAACATGGTAAGATGGGAATGGGCCATCACTTCATTCATGATCTTATTGTAATGATAAAAATGGTATTATCAATAATAATGTACATATAATAGACATGCACAGTTTCTTTGAAAAAATTTTTATATCTAGTTGTTTCAGATTAAAATATCTAAAACATTCTAGCCATTTAAGAGAGAGAATCCTTTTAAAATCTGGTCATGGTTTGCTGCACCAGAGGTTTTATTTGAAAAAAATTCAGAGGCACCACTGGATGGCAGTAGAGGTTTGCTTTTTTGTTTGCCTGGCACATGGGGAGGAGAGCGGGGCAGGGGAAGGCTGAGAAAATAAGGGACACATTTGGTTCTGCTTTCAGAACCAAATAAAAAATAAATATTTGTAATGATAAATATTATTGGAAATTAGCAAGGTTTAAGCTGCAAATGCTATCATTAAAAAATAATCAGTATGGTGTAAGTTAAATAAACTTGCGAAAAATAACAAACTGAAAGATCACAGGCAGAGTAAGCTTTGTAAAATAAATCTTGAGATAACAGTCTGGATGAAAATGAACAACTTCAGAGAACAAACATTTGGCATTGAGCTCTGTGATGGCAAGTGAGATTTTATAGTTCAAAATCTTAATGTCTTTCAGAAATTTTAAGCTATTTTTTTTATTTCTGACTCCTCCCACTAATGATTATTCAAAGTTCAGCTGCTGCTTGTCATTTCTTTTGAATTTAACTTAATTTATTTTTAAATTTTGTATTGGAGTATAGCTGATTTACAATGTTGTATTAATTTCAGGTATACAGCAAACTTATCCAATTATGAAAAAGAAAAAATGAAGTGAAAGTGTTAGTCCCTCAGTAGTGTCTGACTCTGTGATCCTATAGAGACTGGAGCCCACCAGGCTCCTCTCTGTCCATGAAATTTTCCAGGCTAGAATACTAGAGTGGGTAGTCATTCTGCTCTCCAGGAAATCTTCCTGACCCAGAGACTGAACCCAGGTTTCCTGCATTGCAGGCAGATTCTTTACCATCTGAGCCACTATATCTATTATTATTCAGATTTCTTTTTCCTATTTAGGTTATTACAGAATACTGAGTAGAGTTCCCTGTGCTATACAGTAGGTCCTTGCTTATTATCTATTTTATATATAGTAATGTATATATATTAAGACCAGACTCTTAATTTATCCTCTATCTCCACTCCATCATTTCATAACTGGGAAAAAGTCTTCCTCTTTTAGATTACAGATTAAGGCCATATGAAGCAGAGGAAAAAAATTCTGCTGTTTTTGTGTTATCACATTTCAAAATACTCAGTATCTTTTCATCTTGAAAAATCTCTATATCACTTGCTGGATTTTCTGTGAAATTTATTTGCTAGGGAAAATTGAAGCATTGACTTAATATTAAGGTTTGAGAGATGGGGGTTGCAATGGGGAAGTGAGGAAGTGGAGGTTGACAGACCCATGAGGCTTCCATCCTAGTCTTTAATGAAACACTTTCTAGGTTAAAGAGAGAGAGAGAAATCCTATGCTTTTCTTCCTATAGGTTAATTGATAAGGTTAACCCATTCATGCTTCTCACTCTAATTATATACTGTCATCAGGAATATTTCTGAGGCATTTATTTGCATATGTTATTATTCCTCTGTGTCATCCTAATGTCAGAAGAAATGAAACAATGAGTATTATGTCTGGGGCTCTCTGTGTAGGAGAGATACATTGAAAATCTCAGTGGAAAATTCACAGAATTGTGAAAGCAAATTTCCACATGAGTCAGGCATCAGAACAATTTTTACAACAAATGGTCCAACTTTTGGTCTGCCTTCTACAATGCCATCTAAACCTTATGGATGCTAGATGTTGAAGGAGGAGTGATATTACCATGAGACTTCAATGGTGAGGCTGGGATGGTAACACAGAACAGCACCATCCTGGAGTTTGAGGGTGAAAGTGCCAGGAAAGAAAGAGCTGGCATTTGGACTTCTGTGGTGGTCCAGTAGTTAAGAATCACCTTATTAATGCAGGGGACCAGGGTTTGATCCCTGGTCAGGAACTAAGAACCCACATGCCTTGGAGCAACTAAGCCCACATACTGACAACTGGAGAAGCCTGTGCACCACAAGGAAGATTCAGCATAACCAAATTAAAAAAAAAAAAAAAAAAAAGGTGGGGCTGGCATTGTTCCTACCCCAGAGCAGGTGATCAGTAAATCCTATTGTCTGTGAACCTGGTTGAAATAAGAAGATGCTAATTCATGGTATTTTCTTGGAACAACAGACTTTAAAAATAAACAAGTATTCTTAATGCTTTAGTAGAAAGAAATATTGGAAAAGGCAATGGCATCCCACTCTACTACTCTTGCCTGGAAAATCCCATAGATGGAGGAGCCTGGTAGGCTGCAGACCATGGGGTCGCTAAGAGTCGGAAATAACTGAGTGACTTCACTTTCACTTTTCACTTTCATGCACTGGGGAAAGAAATGGCAACCCACTCCAGTGTTCTTGCCTGGAGAATCCCAGGGACGGGGGAGCCTGGTGGGCTGCCGTCTATGGGGTCGCACAGAGTCGGACACGACTAAGCGACTTAGCAGCAGCAGCAGCAGAGAAAAATATCTGATATTCTCTCATTTACTTTATACACATCAGCAAACCTTAAGAAATCTGACTTTCATGACATAGTAGTACTTCTGTATATCCACTTTTGGTATAAATAGCAAAACAAGCTTTTCAAGGAATGTGGGTGTCTTTGTCTATTTTTTTTTTACTGTTATCTCAAATTTAAACTTTTTATTTCATATTGAACAATTAATAATATGGTTGTTTCAGGTGGACAGCAAAGGGACTCAGCCGTACATATCCATGTATCCATTCCCCTCCAAACTCCCCTCGCATCCAGGCTGCCACATAGCATTGAGCAGAGTTCTATGTGCTATACAATATGTCCTTATTGGTTATCCACTTTAAGTATAGCAGTGTGTACATGTCCATCCCAAACTCCCTAACTCTTTCCCCCAGCATGTAAGGTCTATTTTTTAGTAGAAGAATAAGATTGTTTATTTTCTCTGTATTTCTGTAAGTGAGTAATAAAGATAGTTAATTCTTCTATACTATAATTTTACTATAACTGATAATGAGATGAAGCAATTAAAATATTTTTCACTACTTCAATATTTGTCAGAAAGCATTTAACAGGAGGCTTCCTGTGTGCTGTTTTGGATCTGTCAGGAATTCTCTGTTCCTTATTAATTCCTGAATATTCAAGAACTAAGAGGAGAGGCAAGCCTTTCCCAGGGGCTGAGGAATCCAGGCATTTCCTTCATTAGTTTTTCTATGTGGTGATACGTACCCTCTTCCTTTTTATGAACCATATGATAAAATTGATTATTTACAACCCTCTCTCTTTCATATGGATGACCTCATGTTTCCTTGTAAGTTTTGATTTTATCTCTGCTGAAAATAGCTATCTTATAAGACAGTATAAATACCTACACAATGTTTAATAAAATACCTTTGCTCCATCAGAGCTTTGGTCCCTGTGTCTTGCTTTCTCTCTTTCTCTCTCTCTCTCTCTCTCTCTCTCTCTCTCTTTCAGGCTGATCCCCTGGAGCACAGAGGCTCTCTGAGTTCACTTTCCTGCTCAGGCTTCTAAGACCCTCTAGAGAAGGCTCTCTGTGCCATCACCCCACTGAGAGGGTGCCTGAGGCCTCAGTGAACAGAGCAAGCCCCATGCCAGGGGCTTTATTGGCTTTCTGCATAAACCACGGAATATTAGCCTCTTTCTCTCTCCTTTACTTTCTTATTGGTCGACTCCAGACCACCAGGTTCCGGTCCATTAAAAGACCTCAACAAGTGGCACCCAAACAGGGACTTGTTACACGTAGGGAGATTTGGACGGAGCGACCCCAGGGCCTATTGAGGCCAGTAAGTATTAAGACATGGGTAAAACGGCTGGAAAGCCCCATCACTTTTCTAATTTACTTCATCACTTATTTAAAGTTCAGGGATCTAATGAAATGTATGCTGATTTTCTAGCTAGGTTAGAAACTTCTATTTACCATACTGTAATTGGAGAAAAAGCCAAAAGGCAACTAGAGAAATTACTTGCTTATAAAAATACAAATCAGGAATGTAAAGAAGCTGTAGCTCCAATTCGTGAGACAGGGACTATTATTGATTATTTGAAGGCTTGTCGCAATCTAGGATTAGAAACTCAAAAGATGCAAATTGTAGCTGAAACAATGGTTGCTGCCTTAAGAAAGGGGAATGAAGGATGCTTTACATGTGGAAATAAGAACCATTTAAAAAGGGACTGCCCTAAGAAAGCTAAAAAAAAAAAAAAATAAATAAAAATAAAAAATCTCCAAATATCTGCCTTCACTGCCATAGAGGAATACATTGGGCCAAAGATTGTAAATCTAAAATTCACATTAAAGGGAAACCTATTCCGAGAAACTCCAAACAGGGGACCCCCCTCCCAGGTCCCCTTCAACAAAAACCTGGGGCAAATTCCATCTTTTCCCTCAAATCTTCAACATCCGGCAGTGCTGCCATCGGTATACCAGCTTTGTTTTTACATAATATGAAGTTAATGAGCTCTATTTAAATTCAAATTCAATGAACTGAAAAATATTAAATACAATGTTTATTTAAATATAAATATAATTTAAATTGTTTGCTAATCTAATTAAGACATGTCTTAAGTCATCAACATTATATAATACTTTTATTATGCCTAGGTTTAAGGTAAACTAAATTTGTCAACAAAAGGTAACTCTTTATATATATATAAATATATAAATGAGATAAAAACTTTTAGATAAACTATATTTAAAATAATTATATTTTTGATAGAATATTATTACAATCTAAAATAATCTCTTAGGATTAAAGTGAAGTCGCTCAGTCATGTCCGACTCTTTGTGACCCCGTGGACTGTATCCCACCAAGCTCCTCTGTCCATGGGATTTTCCAGGCAAGAGTACTGGAGTGGGTTGCCATTTCCTTCTCCAGAGGATCTTCCCAACCCAGGGATCAAACCCAGGTCTCCCGCATTATAAGCAAGATGCTTTACCGTCTGAGCCACCAGGGAAGTCTTGGGATAACTTAAATTTCTAGAGCTGTACTAAACTAAATAATAAAAGTTTATTAAATAGCTAGGTCATTTCCAAATAAAATAAGATTTTAAAACATTAATTACTAAACATTAACTTCCTCTTACAAAAAGTTTTTCTTACAGAAAAACTAAAGAGATTTTAAACTATTAACAAATATATTGTATAGTGTATAATATATTGATATATATATATATTTATATATGATCAATATATATATTATAATATGATATAATAAATATTCAGACACTTCATAGTTGCTAAGGAAAAGTTAGATATATGCTTTTAATAAAAAGATATAAGATATGACAAACTCAGATATACATTCCACATTTTTCCTGGGGGCCACTGCTCATTTAACAAACAATACAATTATTAAAATAACTTGGAAGTATGACAAGCCTATTTGGGCAGAGCAGTGGCCCCTCACGAAAGAGAAATTACAGGTGGCTAAGGAACTTATAGATACACAACTAAAATTAAAGCATATTGAGGAATCTTGTTCTCCTTGAAACTCTCTTATTTTTGTCATAAAAAAGAAATCTAACAAATGGCATCTCCTAACAGACCTTAGAGAAGTTAATACATCTATGAAACCTATGGGTGTATTGTAACCAAAAATCCCATCACCTACCACTATTCCTCAAAATTGGTATATTATTATTATTGATTTACAAAATTGCTCTTTTAATATACCTTTACACCCTTTAGACCAAGAGAGATTCACTTTCTCTCTCCCTTATCCTAATCATATTGGACCTCATAAACAGTACCAATGGACTGTACTGCCACAAGGGATGATGAATTCTCCCACCATGTGTCAGTACTACGTAGCCAAAGCCCCGGAGCCTGTGAAAAAGCAATTTCCTAACTTTCTTGTTATTCACTATATGGATGATATATTGTTTTCGGCTCCATCTATCTCAGAAACTCAACACATGTTTGATATAGCTTAACTATGCTTAAAAAACTCTGGATTAATCATCGCCCCTGAAAAAATTCAAACCTCTACACCTTGCCATTACTTTGGGTTTGCTGTTAATAGACAACGTATTACTCCCCTCTCTTCATTCTTTCACAAGTCTTCTTGCCCAACTAAAACACCCAGTAATGTGGATCTATACCCATTTTAAGAAAATAAAGTCACTTACACCCTACCTTGATTTAATTGCTCTAATAATTCTCAATAAAAAAAATAGGACTAAAACTCTAATTGGCTTTGAAATTATTAGTAATTGCTCTACTTGTAGACATCTACCCATCACACAAGGTATTAATCCTTGTGGTTTACAACCTAATGAACTATGACAAATGGATGGAACTTATTGCCCTGAACTTTCTCCATTTTCTTTCCTACATTTTCTTTCTGTATAGACACAAATTCCTCTTTTATCTGGGCCACACCTCTTTGCGGTGAAGCTACACAACATGCTATACCCTGACTATATTTCTAGACACTTTAAACAATTTTTACAATCTTTTTCTATTCAACAATTACAGGTATTCCTTATAATCCACAGGCACAAGACATAGTCAAACAAACACATCACACACTAAAGTTACAAATAAAAAAATTAAAGGGGGAATACACAGGTACACTACTGTCTTCCTTATCTAAGGCAGACTTTACTAGATTCCAACATAAGATATTTTCTAAACCTATAACTATTGTTAATACAGCTTTATTTGTTTAAATTTTTTTTTAACCTCTTCTGGAAGATTTGACCCAAGGAGGCCCCCGGCATTCAAAATGGAGATTAAACACCAAGAACTCCAGGAAGAAGAAATTCCAATATGGGCTATGTCCACTCTAAAGATCTCCAGAAAGCACCGGCCTCGGCGACATCAAACTTATGATCTCCCTACTTGGGGACAAATAAAAACCCTTGCTAATCGAGCTGAAAATTTGGTCTTTCAACAGGGACTGCCTCAGAGTCCTGAATACATTTTCCTGGCAATGCCCAGCCGCCGCGCATGGCCTCCTCCCATTCGAGCTCTAACTTACCCAACCCCCTCTATTGCAGGTCATAGAATGGACAGAGAAAACACCGATCCTATCAACCAATGATTCCACCCATATACCCCCTCCCAGGAACGTGAAAGGGCCTTCACACCCTGGGGAGGAAAGAAAACTAATTAACATTTCTTTAGGCTATGAAGTCCTTCCCTTGTGCATGGACCCAGCAAAATTGTGCATAAATGTCAGCTGACAAACTTGGGCTTTTGCCCTGCCTCCCCAAAAGGATTTTCAGACATTGCTTAGACTATTTACTGCCCTTTCTTTGTCTGTGAACCATATTTATAATTCTGAGACTTTAGGGAAAGAGTTAGGAAAAGAACAAAGAACATTATGTAAGGGGTTTACTTATAAAAACTTTACTTATACTCCTGTTCATTGGGACAAATGTCAAACCAAATCAAGAAAATCAATGTTTGTGGCTAATCATACAGTTGTTGATTGGGGGCCCCATAGTATGTGGTTATCTGACTGCTCAGATGATATTAACAACACTGTGTGTGATGGAAGGTCACTGACACTAAGATGGAACATTAGTATGACAAAGGACTTCTTGGGTGGCTTGACAGCGGGTTAGCCCCATCTCGTCCTAGGATCGTCCTGGGTAAACAGAGTGGGCCGGAACAATGGGACATTTGGAAACTTGCTGCAAGCACCAGAGCACCAAAGAACTTGGAACTTGGACCAGGCATTTCTGAGGGACTAGTCATGGTCATAGTAACTATTTCTTGCACTATAATCAGTTATATTTTATACAAGCCTGTGTCCCAATTCCTTTTGTTATAGCCATAGAAAATTTACAATTTAATGTGGCAGCGGCTGAAAGGAGCAACCCGACATCCAAGGAGTGGTGGTTGCGAGGGCGCCGGAGGGCCAAGAGGAGATACTCCACATTCAAGGTCAAGAGGGGCGGCTGTGAGGAGATACCCCTCATCCAAGGTAAGGAGCAGTGGCTGCACTTTGCTGGAGGAGACATGAAGAGATACCCCACGTCCAAGGTAAGAGAAACCCAAGTAAGACGGTAGGTGTTGCAGGAGGCATCAGACGGCAGACACACAAACCATAATCACAGAAAACTAGTCAACCTAATCACAGAAATCACAGCCTTGTCTAACTCAATGAAACTAAGCCATGCCATATGGGGCCACCCAAGATGGGTGGGTCATGGTGGAGAGGTCGGACAGAATGTGGTCCACTGGAGAAGCGAATGGCAAACCACTTCAGTATTCTTGCCTTGAGAACCCCATGAACAGTATGAAAAGGCAAAATGATAGGATAGTGAAAGAGGAACTCCACAGGTCGGTAGGTGCCCAATATGCTACTGGAAATCAGTGGAGAAATAACTCCAGAAAGAATGAAGGGATGGAGCCAAAGCAAAATCAATACCCAGCTGTGGATGTGACTGGTGATAGAAGCAAGGTCCAATGTTATAAACAGCAATATTGCATAGGAACCTGGAATGTTAGGTCCATGAATCAAGGCAAATTGGAAGTAGTCAAACAGGAGATGGCAAGAGTGAACGTCGACATTCTAGGAATCAGTGAACTGAAATGGACTGGAATGGGTGAATTTAACTCAGATGACCATTATATCTACTACTGAGGGCAGGAATCCCTTAGAAGAAATGGAGTGGCCATCATGATCAACAAGAGTCCGAAATGCAGTACTTGGATGCAATCTCAAAAATGACAGAATGATCTCTGTTCGTTTCCAAGGCAAACCATTCAATATCACAGTAATCTAAGTCTATACCCCAACCAGTAATGCTGAAGAAGCTGAAGTTGGACGGTTCTATGAAGACCTACAAGGCCTTTTAGAACTAACACCCAAAAAAGATGTCCTTTTCATTATAGGGGACTGGAACGCAAAAGTAGGAAGTTAAGAAACACCTGGGGTAACAGGTAAATTTGGCCTTGGAATATGGAATGAAGCAGGGCAAAGGCTAATAGAGTTTTGCCAAGAGAACGCACTGGTCATAGCAAATACCCTCTTCCAACAACACAAGAGAAGACTCTATACATGGACATCACCAGATGGTCAACACTGAAATCAATTTGATTATATTCTTTGCAGCCAAAGATAGAGAAGCTCTGTCAGCAAAAATAAGACTGGGAGCTGACTGTGGCTCAGATCACGAACAACGTATTGCCAAATTCAGACTTAAATTGAAGAAAGTAGGGAAAACCACTAGACCATTCAGGTATGACCTAAATCAAATCCCTTATGATTATACAGTGTAAGTGGGAAATAGATTTAAGGGACTAGATCTGATAGAGTGCCTGATGAATTATGGATGGAGGTATGTGATATTGTACAGGAGACAGGGATCAAGACCATCCCCATGGAAAAGAAATGGAAAAAGCAAAATGGCTGTCTGGGGAGGCCTTACAAATAGCTTTGAAAAGAAGAGAAGCAAAAAGCAAAGGAGAAAAGGAAAGATACAAGCATCTGAATACAGAGTTCCAAAGAATAGCAAGGAGAGAAAAAAGAGCCTTCCTCAGCAATCAATGCAAAGAAATAGAGGAAAACAACAGAATGGGAAAGAATAGAGATCTCTTCAAGAAAATTAGAGATACCAAGGGAACATTTCATGCAAAGATGGGCTCAATACAGGACAGAAATGGTATGGACCTAACAGAAGCAGAAGATATTAAGAAGAGGTGGCAAGAATACACAGGAGAACTGTACAAAAAAATCTTCATGACCAAGATAATCAAGATCGTGTGATCACTCACCTAGAGCCAGACATCCTGGAATATGAAGTCAAGTGGGCCTTAGGAATCATCACTATGAACAAAGCTAGTGGAGGTGATGGAATTCCAGTTGAGCTATTCCAAATCCTGAAAGATGATGCTGTGAAAGTGCTACACTCAATATGCCAGCAAATTTGGAAAACTCAGCACTGGCCACAGGACTGGAAAAAGTCAGTTTTCATTCCAATCCCAAAGAAAGGCAATCCCCAAAAATGCTCAAACTACCGCACAATTGCACTTATCTCACACGCTAGTAAAGTAATGCTCAAAATTCTCCAAGCCAGGCTTCAGCAATACATGAACCGTGAACTTCCAGATGTTCAAGCTGGTTTTAGAAAGGGCAAAGGAACAAGAGATCAAATTGCCAACATCCACTGGATTGTGGAAAAAACAAGACAGTTCCAGAAAAACATCTATTTTTGCTTTATTGACTATGCCAAAGCCTTTAACTGTGTGGATCACAATAAACTGTGGAAAATTCTGAAAGAGATGGAAATACTAGACCACCTGACCTGGCTCTTGAGAAACCTATATGCAAGTCAGGAAGCATCAGTTAGAACTGGACATGGAACAACAGACTGGTTCCAAATAGGAAAAGGAGTACGTCAAGGCTGTGTATTGTCACCCTGCTTATTTAACTTCTATGCAGAGTACATCATGAGAAACGCTGGGCTGGAAGAAGCACAAGCTGGAATCAAGATTGCCGGGAGAAATATCAATAACCTCAGATATGCAGATGACACCACCCTTATGGCAGAAAGTGAAGAGAAACTAAAAAGCCTCTTGATGAAAGTGAAAGAGGGGAGTGAAAAAGTTGGCTTAAAGCTCAACATTCAGAAAACGAAGATCATGGCATCTGGTCCCATCACTTTATGGGAAATAGATGGGAAAACAGTGAAAACAGTGTCAGAATTTATTTTTGGGGGCTCCCAAATCACTGCAGATGGTGATTGCAGCCATGAAATTAAAAGACGCTTGCTCCTTGGAAGGAAAGTTATGACCAACCTAGATAGCATATTGAAAAGCAGAGACATTACTTTGCCAACAATGGTCCATCTAGTCAAGGCTATGGCTTTTCCAGTGGTCATGTATGGATGTGAGAGTTGGACTGTGAAGAAAGCTGAGCACCGAAGAATTGATGCCTTTGAACTGTGGTGTTGGAGAAGACTCTTGAGAGTCCCTTGGGCTGCAAGGAGATCCAACCAGTCCATTCTAAAAGAGACCAGTCCTGGGTGTTCTTTGGACGGACTGATGTTAAAGCTGAAACTGCAATACTTTGGCCACCTCATGTGAAGGGTTGACTCATTGGAAAAGACTCTGATGCTGGGAGGGATTGGGGGCAGGAGGAGAAGGGGACAACAGAGGATGATATGCTGGATGGCATCACCGACTCGATGGACATGAGTTTGGGTAAGCCCTGGGAGTTGGTGATGGACAGGGAGGCCTGGCGTGCTGCATTTCATGGGGTGGCAAAGAGTAGGACACAACTGAGCGACTGAACTGAACTGAATAAGACTTTTACGTTCTGTAACTTGTATGAATTGCAGACTATATACCTCTCTGAACTGCTCTATTTCTTTAAGCTACTCAATTTTGTGTTACTCCTGTTCAATTCAATCATAGTGCCTACAACTGGGAACAAATCAAGTTTTATTTACAAAATATGCATGACAATGCCTCTCTGAATATACAATTACAGCAAAAGGAAATCTTTAAAACTTTTTCTAAAAATCTTCCCTTTTCCCCTAATTTGGAAACTTATGCTGAAAAAATTATCCGGGCTAGACCCATGAGGATGGTTTCAAAGTATTACACACAGTATCGGGTCTGGAACTGTAACTTTGGTGATTGTCTTGATAATTATATTTGTTGTTTACCATTGACTTTCTGTAAGGTTGATTAATACTAACCAAACTCATTTGGTCAGGACCTTTTTTTTAATGAATATAATAAAATAGGGGGAATTGTCAGGAAGCATTTAACAGGAGGCTTCCTGTGTGCTGTTTTGGATCTGTCAGGAATTCTCTGTTCTTTATTAATTCCTGAATTTCAGGACTTAAGAGGAGAGGCAAGCCTCTCCCCTCCTTCCGGGGGCTTAGGAATCCAGGCATTTCCTTTGTTAGTTTTTCTATATGGTGATAAGTACCCTCTTCCTTTTTATGAACCATATGGTAAAAGTGATTATTTACAACCCTCTCTCTTTCATATGGATGACCTCATGTTTCCTTGTAAGTTTTGATTTTATCTCTGCTGAAAATAGCTATCTTGTAAGATACTATAAATATCTACACAATGTTGAATAAAACACCTTTGCTCCATCAAGCTTTGGTCCCCGTGTCTTGCTTTCTCTCTCTCTCTCTTTTTCAGGCTGATTCCCTGGAGCGCAGAGGCTCTCTGAGTTCACTTTCCTGCCTGGGCTTCTAAGACCCTCTCGAGAAGGCTCCCTGCTCCTTCACCCCATCGAGAGGGTGCCTGAGGCCTTCGTGAACAGAACAAGCCCCGTGCAGGGGCTTTATTGGTTTTCTGCGTAAACCAAGCAATGTCAGCCTCTTTCTCTCTCCTTTACTTTCTTGTCGGTCGACTCCAGACCACCAGGTTCTGGTCCATTAAAGGACCTCAACAAATATTTATCAGTTTTTTACTTTGCTTTAGCTTTGATAATAAACAGGATCTTGGACTTTCAAATTAGACAGTTTCCTAAAGAAAATTCTCTGGGGCTTCTGAGGCTAACACAGAAATCAATAATTAAAAGTGATTCCCTCAAATCCTCTCAGCTTTATACTTTTGATCTTGTTTCCCCTCAGTTTCATTTTTCTTTAAAACCTGGCACAGGCTCAGACACCTGATAATCTTGCATAACATGTATTTTTGTCTCTTCACTCCACTGTCTTCAATCCTTTCAACACCTGCATTTTTCTGTTTTTTCTTTGCTGATGATGTTTCTCCTTGAGAAATCTATCCTTGATCCAAATGAATCTTTTGGAGAATATATGTAATATAGATAGCTACAGACAGGCATTCAGAGAATATGGCTCTGGGCCTCAGAATCCAGGTGTTATGTTTTAAGATGAATATATATCAAAACTGTCCTGTCGGATTAAATACTGTCATATTCTGATAAAGCTTTGACCTTACCTATTTTGTTTCTTGAAGTTGGTCTCTAGAACCTCCTAGAAACAGTTTTTAAGAGGCTTATTTCTAGTAATTTCAGGAAAAGCACTGGGGAACAGATGAATGTTTTACTGTAAGAGTTAATTTGATTCCTGTGCTCAGCATTGGCTCCCAATAATTCACATTCCTGAAAAAATTGCCTGAATCTTTGTAGGAAAGAAATTGTCCACTGAGTCATAAAGAAGAGACTTTTTGGAATAAATCTCACTGAAAATTTCAATACTTCATGCTTTAAAATCGTAATAAATAAGTCAGAGATTTTCCTCCAAGCTTGCCCACAGCTGACCTGATTGGCATCCTTTGTCCTTTACATGGAAACTCTTTTTAAATGCTCAGATCGCATCTTAAGCAGCATCACATGCAACCTCATCTCTGCCTTCTTAGCAAGGTAGCAAGAGGCAGTTACTCCATTTTTATTAGTGCCAAGGTTAAAGCAGAGAGTAAGAAGACACTGGAGAAGATGGTTTCCAACACTTGAGAAGCACTTGGCGGTACCTATGAAAATGCAGTTTACTTCTGTGAGCAGGCTATTAATCTGTGCTATCAAATTCACAACTGAGTGGAAATCAGGGCAGGTAGAAAAAAAAATCCAAAATTGTTTTAACACCTTGTATGTGATGGGTGTTGTGCCACACACTATAAAACTGCTCTTTATCACCAAATCTTTACAGCTCTAGGATGAAAATTTCTTTTTACATACAAGGAAACTAGAATTCAGAGAGATGAGATGACTTTTGATCACATAGCTTGAAAAAGGTAGAACACGGTTCTTACTGTTTTTTTAGATTTTTTTTTTTCATTTTTTTTTAACACCAAAAACATTTTGTGTTGGGTATAGCTGATTAACAATGTTATGATAATTTTAAGTATGATTGTTTAAGACAGCAAAGGCAATCAGTCATACATATACATATATCCATTCTCCCCTAAAATCCCCTCCCATCCAGGCTGCCACATAACATTAACCAGAGTTCCCTGTGTTATACAGTAGGGCCTCATTGGTTATCCATTTTAAATATAGCAGTGTGTACACGTCGATCCCAAACTCCCTAACTGTCCCTCCCCACCAACCTTCCCCCTTGGCAAAAATGTCTATAAATTCACAGATCATGGTTTTAAGCCCTGATTTGTCTACCTCAAGACCTAGTCCTTTTTGGCACACTTGTACACTGTTGGTGGCATTGTAAATTGGTATAGCCGTTATGGGAAGCAGTGTGGAAATACTTCAGAAAGCCAAAAATAGAACTAACCATGTAATCCAGCAATCCTCCTTTGGAGTACATACCCAGAGGAATTTAAAGAAGTGTCTCAAAGCAGTATCTGCACTTCCAAGTTCACTGTAGCATTATTCACACAGCCAGTATATGAAAACAACTTCGATATCTGTTAACAGATGAATGAATAAATATAGTGTGATGTGAGAAAAGATATCTGAAGTACTTAGAATAGAACTCATCATGAAGCAAATCACTGCCTTTTCCATAGGGCACTTGTTTTGAAGGATTTGTTTGCTATTGCTATTCGGTCACTAAGTCATATTTGAGTCTTTGTGACCCCATGGGCTGCAGCACACCAGGCTTCCCTGTCCTCCACTATCTCCCAGAGTTTGTTCAAATTCATATCCATTGAGTTGGAGATGCCATCTAACTATTTCATCCTCTGCCACTCCTTCTCCTTTTGCCTTCAGTATTTACTAGCATCAGGCTCTTTTCCAATGAGTAAGCACTTCGCATCGGGTGGCCAAAGTATTGGAGCTTCAGCTTCAGCATCAGTCTTTCCAATGAATATTCAGGGTTATAGGATTGACTAGTTTGATCTCCTTGCTGTCCAAAGGACTCTCAAGAGTCTTCACAAGAACCACGTTTGAAAGCATCAGTTCTTTAGTGCTCTTCCCTTTTTATGGTCTAGCTCTCACATCCATACATGACTACTGGAAAAACCATGGCTTTGAATCTATAGACCTTTGTCGGCAAAGTGATGTCTCTGCAAAACCCAGCTGAGCAAATTTGAAGATCTAATTAGCTTTATTTAATGATTCATGAATCAGGGAGCATCCCATTTAGCAGGCAGAAAGGGGTTCTGAGAAGCTGTCAAAATGGAAGGGTTTTCTAGGCAGAAAGGGGTGGAAAATGGAAGTTTCTAACAAAGAGTGGGTTGTTTCCAGCAAGGTCGTATTTTGGGAGATGGGTGGGGTTCTATCCTGCAGGTGACCTCATTAGTACTGATCAGGTAATTCCAGATTAACTGGTTAAAGGTCACATTTCTGGGAGAGGCGGAAACTGTAATTAGGTTAGATATTAAATCTTGATTTGCTGTTATGTGAAGCAAGTGACCCCATTCTGGGCTTCTCTTCTCTCTTTTTTTTTTTAAACAATTCTCCCCTTTTGATTAGACACTCAGCTTCATTGAAAAATGTAATCAAATTGCAAGGCATGAGGGCCATTTCCAGCTCCCATTCTGAAGTTCTTGCAGGTTTTGTTGATCCTTGTGTGATAGTCATTGTTCATAATGTTTTTATGACCTTAATTTCTCTGATATTCACATGCCACAACTTTAGGTTCACAATATTTAAGTCAGTGTTTCTCTTTGTTCCTTTTTTTGATGTTTCAGTCTCAGGAAGATGATGTGCTTGGTGGTGAGTGGCTGTGGACAGGCGTTGAAAACCTTGAGAGTACAGAGCATGCCAGGGAGACTCTGTAACTACTATACACAGGATAATTCCCAGTGTCTGGTGTTCATGTCAGAACCGTAGTCTCCAAGACCCAAACCAGTCAAAATCAAATAAATCGAAGAAAGACTCCATTGATGGAGCCACCTTGTTAAGCCCACTGCTTACTCAGTGATCTTATGTGACTAAGTTTCAACTTCCCTAGAGGTGTTAATCTGGGTGAAGCAGGTAGCCTTGGCCAGTGAAGTAAGACCTGACCAGAGGAAGTGAGTACTGAATCACGAATGGCTCCTGGGAATTTGTATCTGAATCAGGATGAAAAAAGTGACAGCCATGGATTCCAGTCTAATTTTAAGTGTCTGTAGACAACACAAGAAGTTTTATTCTAGTTACCCTTATCTCATGTTCCTTTTCTTTTTTACAGAGCCTGGAAGCAAAGTTCACTAATTTTGGGGTGTTAGCCAGAGACAGGAAAACAGACCAAACAAAAAAATGAGGAACAAGGAAAGGATTCATACCCACAGGGTCCTGCTTGGTTTCAATACCCCCTTTCTTTGATAGTCATCAGTCATGAGAAGAATAAGTGTTGGATGAGAAGGGGGATAATGGGTAGATAATTTAATCATAAACTCAGAAGAGGAGCTCAGTTTTAGGGGGACTCAGTTTCACAGTGGGTCTGGATTTGGAAAGGAGGGAACAATGGAAAATTTAATTTTCTGTCTGGACTGGATGCTGTAGGCAGACAGACACCTGAAGGAGGACAGAGGGGAGCAGTAAAAGTTATGTCACTCAATCTTTTGATTTAGGCACCTCAGTCTTTAATTTTTCACTAACCTTTTTCAATATATATATTTTAAAATTGGTATATAGTTGCCTTACAATGTTGTATTAGTTTCTACTGTACAACAAAAAGCATCAGCTATATGTATACATGTACCCGCTCCATCTTGGACCCCCTAGATTATTAGCCATACAAAGGAACAAATTTTGATCATTCACAGATGAACCTAGAGACTGTCATACAAAGTGATGTAAGTCAGAAAGTGAAAAGCAAATACCACATATTAATGCATAAAATGGTACGGCTGAACCTATTTGCAAGGCAGGAATAGAAACACAGACATAGAGAATGGATTTCTGGACATGGGGCAAGGAAGGGAGGTGCAATGAATTGGGAGATTGGGGTTGCCATTTATACATTACCACGTGCAACAAATTTTTACACAAAGCTATTTTTCAATTTTTAAGCCTTTGGAGGCTTCTGCATGCCAATTAAAATAGATATTCAGTATGTTTGATTTGGGAGTCCTTGCTTTTGAGTTCACTTCTTAAGTAAATAGTCCAATTGGAATGTTTCTCATAATGGCCTGGGTTGTTTTTAGAAAGATTTTGTCATCTTTGTAGATATCTACAATTTCTGGGACCACAGTTCTTAGACATAAAGTAAACAGGTGTGTCAGAAGGTGGTATGCTTCACTTTGTAGGATGTAAGGTTCTATGCAAAACAAAAATGAAAGTATGCACCTTAGCCCACCAGCAGTTACCAGGAGATGTTACTGCAGATTGTCCAAGAGAAGGTCCTGTGTGCACCATCCACAGGAGCATGGGACTAGGGAAAGGGCTGAGCCAGAAATTAGGACTGAAGGCTGCTCTGGATTTCTGAAAGAACTGGAGACCGGAAAGTCAATGAGGTAGGGAGCCCAACACAAAGAGACCATCCTCGCTAGCCAGTGTGAAGCTCTGATGAGAACTCTTGTAAAATTAAAAATATATTTCCATGAGTTCAGAAATCCTGTGAATCTGATGGTCATCAATTGAAACAGTTGATTGAATTCTTGAAGCATCTTGGTTTACATTAAGTTTGCTCTTATAATAAGCTCAAGGGACCCATCAGTTGACAACAGAGGATTCAGTTTACATCCTATTTTTTAATCTGCACTAAAATACTAGAATTTCAATCACTTATGTGAAGCTTGGGTTCCATGAATGACTCAACAGTGAAGAATCCACCCGCAATGCAGGAGATGCAGAAGACTCAAATTCCATCCCTGGGTCTGGACGATCCTCTGCAGGAGGAAATGGCAACCCACTCCAGTATTCTTGCCTGGAAAATCCTACAGACAGAAGAGTCTGGCAGGCTACAGTTCATGGGGTCTCAAAAGAGTTGGACTTGACTGAGTGACTAAGCACAGCAAACAAAGTGAAATTTGTTAATTAATGCTTATTTTTCGAGATAGCATAATCAGACAGACATGTGGATGACTTTCATTTCCTAGTCCAAGATATAATACAGCTAAAAACTTGAGCTTCCCTCAAAGATGTGATTTCTTGGATTGATTGTTCTGTGTGTGATAGCCCAGTCATTTGTCATAAAAGTGCTGATTTAATCACTTTATCAAGAGGTGAGAAGTACATAAACAAGTTCTGTAAGGTCTTCCAACATAAGTAGGACTTTGTTTCATATTGCTTTGAAGCATAAAGTTTTTTATTTGTCTTTTTAAACCTTTAATACTACAAAGATAAGGAAGCCCATTTGCTAACCTGAGAAAAGGAATGCTTTTGGTGGGCTGAGGAAGTCTGGGGAAGTTTTTGAGCCCATGTTGGTTTATTGGTTGATTTATGTGTTGGCATTTACTTTTTTTCTGAGAAGCCAATTTGCAGGTTTTGTATTTTTAATTTTTATTCTTTTAATTTTATTATTATTATTTTGGCCACTACATATGGCATAAAGGATCTTAATTCCCTAACTTGGGATCAAACCTGTGTCCCCTGCAGTGGAAGGTGAATTCTTAACCACTGGACCACTAGGGAAGTCCCAGCATTTACTTTTGATCGTGTGGATGTTCAGATCAGATCAGTCGCTCAGTCGTGTCCGACTCTTTGCGACCCCATGAATCGCAGCATGCCAGGCCTCCCTGTCCATCACCAACTCCCGGAGTTCACCCTGACTCACGTCCATCGAGTCAGTGATGCCATCCAGCCATCTCATCCTCTGTCGTCCCCTTCTCCTCTTGCCCTCAACCCCTCCCAGCATCAGAGTCTTTTCCAGTGAGTCAACTCTTCACATGAGGTGGCCAAAGTACTGGAGTTTCAGCTTTAGCATCATTCCTTCCAAAGAAATCCCAGGGCTGATCTCCTTCAGAATGGACTGGTTGGATCTCCTTGCAGTCCAAGGGACTCTCAAGAGTCTTCTCCAACACCACAGTTCAAAAGCATCAATTCTTTGGCGCTCGGCCTTCTTCACAGTCCAACTCTCACATCCATACATGACCACAGGAAAAACCATAGCCTTGACTAGATGGACCTTTGTTGGCAAAGTAATGTCTCTGCTTTTGAATATGCTATCTAGGTTGGTCATAACTTTCCTTCCAAGGAGTAAGTGTCTTTTAATTTCATGGCTGCAATCACCATCCGCAGTGATTTTGGAGCCCAGAAAAATAAAGTCTGACACTGTTTCCACAGTTTCCCCATCTATTTCCCATGAAGTGATGGGACGGGATGCCATGATCTTCGTTTTCTGAATGTTGAGCTTTAAGCCAACTTTTTCACTCTCCACTTTCACTTTCATCAAGAGGCTTTTGAGTTCCTCTTCACTTTCTGCCATAAGGCTGGTGTCATCTGCATATCTGCAGTTATTGATATTTCTCCCAGCAATCTTGATTCCAGCTTGTGTTTCTTCCAGCCCAGCGTTTCTCATGATGTACTCTGCATATAAGTTAAATAAGCAGGGTGAAAATATGCAGCCTTGACGAACTCCTTTTCCTATTTGGAACCAGTCTGTTGTTCCATGTCCAGTTCTAACTGTTGCTTCCTGACCTGCATACAATATAGCTATATTTTGTTTATAGCAAAGCATAAGGACCATGCTGAAGAATGTTCTTTTTCAGTGCCTATGTATTCTACCTGGATGCTCTGCCATCACACCATGAAAGGAGATATCCTTTCACCATCCTACAGTGTATGTACTATCCTTATCCCCACTTTTCAGATGAGCAAACCATAGCCTAATGGTAATTACCATGTGAACCTGTGATTAAATGTTTTCCCTGATAGAGGGTGCATAAGCCAAACATTTAAATAGATCCAAGGAAGGTTCATATAGTTTAATTATTTGTTTTTTACCAAGTCTGAAGAGGATAGTAAGATAACCTGATATGGGGAGGAATATTTTTTTTTCATATTTTATTCTCTCATGCAAGAGAATATCTTGCATGAGATTATATCTTTAGATATCAAGGACAGAACATTTTGTCCTAATTAGTATGGCACTGAAAAATCTTAAAGAACCCCATTCTTATTTAATTTAAATCCTGAATATGCAATGTGATTTTTTCGTCTTTATTTTGATACACTTAAAAAAATTTTTTTTATCTTTGATTATCTTACTTAAAGGTAACTTACTTGCTATCTGTGTAAACCTGGGTGGCCTACTTACAGGCTTTGAGCCTTAATTTCCTCATCTATAAAACTGGGGAAAATAATAATGTATACTTCTCAGGATTGTTTTAATAAGTAATGGATTCATTTTTTAAAAGTGACTACAATGCGACTTGGAACATAGTGAAGGCTAGGGCTTTACTAAAAATTAAAGTGGAATAATATATTCCACCTTAGAGAAATATACCTATTTTTTGTTTCAGAGAAATAAACCTATTTTTTCCTAGATAATGTCTAATGGACATTCTTATATTAGGAGAAATCAAAATATAAAATAGTGGCCTCTGAGTAGAAAAATCAGCATCTCCTTTTTCTGAAGTACTTTCAAGGGTTGATGTGTGCTCTCCACTTGGCTTCCCTGGTGATTCAGTGGTAAAGAACTTGCCTGTCAATGCAGGAGACTCGGGTTCAATCCCTGGCTTAGGAAGATCTGCCCCCCGGAGAGAACGAAATGACAATCCACTCCAGTGGGTTGCCTCAAAAATTCCATGGACAGGGGAGCCTGGTGAGCTATAGTGCATGGGATCGCAACGAGTTGGATGCAAGTTAGCAACTAAAAAACAACAACTAAGGCTCCTAGTTCATTCTCTCTGGTCTGTAAACAAAGTACAATTATTCAAGGGTGGCAGGGATATCTTACTCATTTTTACTGTTAAGCACAACAAAAAGTCTTCCATAACGTTGGTGTCCATAAAATATTGGTTGAATTAATGAACATTTAACGCGTTCTTTTTTGGTGATTTTCCTGGAATTCCCAGCTTAGTCAAAGGCTCCCTCTTCCAGACATGCCTTGTTAGACTGTGTCACATCAACCACAAAGTTGCTGTGGTGGGAAAATTCTGACACAACCAGGGGTGTCTGGAAGAGGCAGAATTTGTACAGAAGCTGAGGCTGATAACTTCCAGAAACCTTACTGTCAAGTTCAGTATCCTCCTGTTAAATACTTTAAAACAGGTTTTGAAAAGAAGGCCAGGATTTAGTCCTTTAGTTTGCATCACTGTGGGGAAGCATATAGTCAGAGTATCTCATGCAAAAATAAAAAAAATTTTTTTGATTATGCCTGAAATTTTAAACCATGCTGTCTGATGAAGAGAATAGTTTTTAGAAAAGATAGCTTTAGGGAAACTCAATACCTTAAAAAAAAAATCGTTTAGCAAAATATTTATTGAACAATCAGGAAAATAAATAATCTTTTGTCTGTATTTAAACTATTTTCTAGAAGTTGTAGAAATGCCTTTAAATATTATCATTGTTGTTTACATACTTATTGATGTCTTGAGTTCTCATGGAGAGAGCATGTGAGTGCATCAGTTTTAGTCTTCATCATCATTATTGTTGAATTTAACATCTTTTTTTTTTTTTTTTTGAGGCAGTGGCTGTCTTTGTGGCATCTGGGCTTAGTTGCCCCTCGGGATGTGGGATTTTAGTTCCCCCACCAGGGATCCAACCTGTGTCACCTGAATTGGAAGACAGATTCTTAACCACCTGACTACCAAGGAAGTCTAAATTTAACATCTCTAATACCCTTCATTTCTCTCCCCCTTCCTACAATTCCCACCACTATCCACTTCCTTGTTGTTGTTCAGTCGCTAAGTCACGTCCGACTCTTTGCAACCCCATGAACTGCAGCATGCCAGGCTTCCCTGTCCTTCACTATCTCCCGGACTTGGCTCAAACCCATGTCTATTGAGTTTGTGATGCCATCCAGCCATCTCATCCTCTGTTGTCCGCTTTTCCTCTTTTCTTCTATCTTTCCTAGCATCAGGGTCTTTTCCAATGCTCTTCCAGTGGCCAAAGTACTGGAGCTTCAGCTTTAGCATTACTCCTTCCAATGAATATTCAGGTTTGATTTCCTTTAGGATTGATTAGCTTGATCTCCTTGCTGTTCAAGGGATTCTCAAGAGTCTTCCCCAGCACCACAATTCAAAAGCATCAATTCTTCGGCACTCAGCTTCCTTCCTGAACTTGATTATCACCCAGGAGGTAGGTTAAAAGCAGAGATAAAACTTTGGTTTGACATTTAGCTAGCTGTCTCATCTAAGCAATCTGAATTACCTAGAAACTGTTTGCATGGGCATGCACCAAAATTTCCCCATCATTTGACTTTTCAGATTAATTTTTTTCCTTTGTTATCTATCAGGATGAGAGTTTTTAAGATCAGAGCAGTATTAACTTTCTATTAAGAAAACAAAAAAGAGGGTTTTTTTTTCCTTCTGTTTTTGCACATCTGAATGGAGCATGAGTAAATTTTCAACTTCATATCAAGGTTAAGAATCTATTTTAAAAAAAGGAAGCCAGCTGAAATTGTTTTAAAGTACGGTTGAGGGAAGGGGCATAATTGATGTTTTGGGTTTCAAAAATTCATTTCAGCCAATGTGAGTGCCTGAATGCTTAGAGTCTTTTCAGAGACTATTATAGTACTGAACATAAAACCTGATTGAAAAAGAAATCAGATGCCAATAAATCAAAGACTTTTGGAGACACTACTTTGGGAAATATCCCTGATGTTCACCTTAGTTACTGCAAGTAATAAATCCTTTCTTCTCCAGATCTTTGACGTGGTTGTGTCTCTTGGCTCAACACCCACCAAGTAACAAACCTAGTTTTCAACTGTGAACCCAGTTTTTGTATAACATAATATTCATTTCTGTGAAAGACTAATATGTTGGTATAATTTTTTTCCTTAAAATTAATGTAATTAAATAGGATCAAGCCATTACATTGTGTTGTGTGTAATCTTTGTTATTTCTTTGTTTTATTCATGTGTTTGACACGTACAAAGTTGAATAAATTAAAAATATACTGTAAAAAAATAAAATATTTTTATTGTAATCCCTACAATATTTATCAGAGAAGGAAATGGCAATCCACTCCAGTATTCTTGCCTGGAAAATCCCATGGACAGAGGAACCTGTCAGTTACAGTCCATGGGGTCCCAAAGTAGTCAGACACAACTGAGTGACTAAACAATTGGGTTTATATCTAGAGATTTTACCATTATCATGAGGTGCCAAGGTGATTGGGCTACCAATAAAATAATGTTAGAAGAAAGGTAAACCCTTTTTCCCATAAATGCCAAGTCATTTTGACATCAAACCACTATTTCCAAGATGAAAATAGTTTTATTATTTTTCCTGGTTACAAAATAATGCATATTTTTTACTACAAAAACTTGAACTTTGGATGTCAAGCCACTATTTTATTGTCTCTTCTCAGAGAATTACCTATTCCAAGAAATTGAAAAAATTGTGTCAATAACAGTAAATAGTTTACCACATGCATCAGACTGTATCATTGTCTAAGATCATGGACTTAAGGAAGTGAAAATCCATCAAAATAACTGTATACCTTTTGAGATTAGTTGTTTGTCAGTTGCTTCATTTGCTATTATTTTCTCCCATTCTGAAGGCTGTCTTTTCACCTTGCTAATAGTTTCCTTTGATGTGCAGAAGCTTTTAAGTTTAATTAGGTCCCATTTGTTTATTTTTGCTTTTATTTCCAATATTCTGGGAAGTGGGTCATAGAGGATCCTGCTGTGATGTATGTCAGAGAGTGTTTTGCCTATGTTCTCCTCTAGGAGTTTTATAGTTTCTGGTCTTACGTTGAGATCTTTAATCCATTTTGAGTTTATTTTTGTATATGGTGTTAGAAAGTGTTCTAGTTTCATTCTTTTACAAGTGTTGACCAGATTTCCCAGCACCACTTGTTAAAGAGATTGTCTTTAATCCATTGTATATTCTTGCCTCCTTTGTCAAAGATAAGGTGTCCATATGTGCGTGGATTTATCTCTGGGCTTTCTATTTTGTTCCATTGATCAATATTTCTGTCTTTGTGCCAGTACCATACTGTCTTGATAACTGTGGCTTTGTAGTAGAGCCTGAAGTCAGGTAGGTTGATTCCTCCAGTTCCATTTTTCTTTCTCAAGATCGCTTTGGCTATTCGAGGTTTTTTGTATTTCCATACAAATTGTGAAATTATTTGTTCTAGCTCTGTGAAGAATACTGTTGGTAGCTTGATAGGGATTGCATTGAATCTATAAATTGCTTTGGGTAGTATACTCATTTTAACTATATTGATTCTTCCAATCCATGAACATGGTATATTTCTCCATCTATTAGTGTCCTCTTTGATTTCTTTCACCAGTGTTTTATAGTTTTCTATATTTAGGTCTTTAGTTTCTTTAGGTAGATATATTCCTAAGTATTTTATTCTTTCCGTTGCAATGGTGAATGGAATTGTTTCCTTAATTTCTCTTTCTGTTTTCTCATTATTAGTGTATAGGAATGCAAGGGATTTCTGTGTGTTGATTTTATATCCTGCAACTTTACTATAATCATTGATTAGTTCTAGTAATTTTCTGGTGGAGTCTTTAATCTAATCTCAAAAATATAATATATTTATATTTAAATATATATATTTAAATATATATATATTTATATATATATATTTATAAATATATATAAAAATAATATATATATAATATATAATATATAATATATATCTTTTATATATATATAAATATATATTATATATATAATATATATAAAATATAAATATATATAATATATATATTTATATATAAATATATATAAATATAATATATAAATATATTATATATATATATTTAAATATATATATTTATATTTAAAATATAAAAAATCTAATCTAATCTAATCTCAAAAATATACAAGCAACTCCTACAGCTCAACTCCAGAAAAATAAATGACCCAATCAAAAAATGGGCCAAAGATCTAAATAGACTTTTCTCCAAAGAAGACATACAGATGGCTAACAAACACATGAAAAGATGCTCAACATCACTCATTATCAGAGAAATGCAAATCAAAACCACTATGAGATATCATTTCACACCAGTCAGAATGGCTGCGACCCAAAAGTCTACAAATAATAAATGCTGGAGAGGGTGTGGAGAAAAGGGAACCCTCTTACACTGTTGGTGGGAATGCAAACTAGTACAGCCACTATGGAGAACAGTGTGGAGATTCCTTAAAAAACTGGAAATAGAACTGCCTTATGATCCAGCAATCCCACTGCTGGGCATACACACTGAGGAAACCAGAAGGGAAAGAGACACGTGTACCCCAATGTTCATCGCAGCACTGTTTATAATAGCCAGGACATGGAAGCAACCTAGATGTCCATCAGCAGATGAATGGTTAAGAAAGCTGTGGTACATATACACAATGGAGTATTACTCAGCCATTAAAAAGAATACATTTGAATCAGTTCTAATGAGGTGGATGAAACTGGAGCCTATTATACAGAGTGAAGTAAGCCAGAAGGAAAAACACCAATACAGTATACTAACGCATGTATATGGAATTTAGAAAGATGGTAACGATAACCCTGTATACGAGACAGCAAAAGAGACACTGATGTATAGAACAGTCTTATGGACTCTGTGGGAGAGGGAGAGGGTGGGAAGATTTGGGAGAATGGCATTGAAACATGTGAAATGTCATGTATGAAACGAGATGCCAGTCCAGGTTCAATGCACGATGCTGGATGCTTGGGGCTGGTGCACTGGGACGACCCAGAGGGATGGTATGGGGAGGGAGGAGGGAGGAGGGTTCAGGATGGGGAACACATGTAAAAAAATAAATAAATAAATAAATAAAAAAGAAGCTGACTAGAAAAATGGGCAGGAGGAGGCAGCTGACAGATGAGCAAATTCAAAAAAAAATAAATAAATAACTGTATACCAAGACATGTATAAACATTTTTCCTTAGGCTAGAAGCCCCACTTTGTCTCAGGCTTACTCAAATGTCCAATCCCACTGCTCACAACTGAGGCAGCTTATGAAGTTCTTTGGATTCACCTTTTCTGGATGGTGGGTAATTTGCAGTGATAAGGAGATTGGTCCTTGAATTAATTAGTAGCTGATATGACTAATCCTTCTGAGTACTTCCTTCCTGACTCTGTCTTGTAAATCTTACCTTGGAAAAGGGCTGACATAAAGATTTTTCTTATAATTTTGCTCTTAGTTACCAGTAAGCATTCTGTCATGTGTTTATTGCAGAAAGAAAATTGAGGTTGTAACAATTTTGAAGTGCTTATCCACCTTTAAGAAACAAAACTCGATTTTGGCTTGAATCCATCATTCCATATTTTAAGTGGATTGAAATCCACTGGATTTCTTCTCTTTCTTTTTTTTTTAAATTACGCTTGTCATATGTGAGTGAGATAATCAAAATTTCCAATTTTTTCCTTCTTATAATTCAAATGTTGCAAACATAGCTATACCTTTGTACATGTCATTAATATTTCTTTCAGATTAGTTGGGATACTTTAACAAATCCAATTGTTTTCACAGATTTGCTCCTGTTGCCATTTTCCTGATCATGGAAAAGAGTGTGTGCATGCTAAGTCACTTCATTGAGTCCCCATGGATTGTAATCTGCCAGGCTCATCTGTCCATGGGATTTCCCAGGCAAGAATACTGTAGTGGGTTTCCATTTCCTTCTCCAGGGCATCTTTCCAACCCAGAGATTGAATATGTTGGCTCCTGTGTCTCTTGCATTGGCAGGTGGATTCTTTACCACTGAGCCACCTGGTAAGCTAGTATGCATCTTCAAACCCCCAACAGGACTAATTAGGTGTGCACAACCAGCTCTATGATGCAGTTCCATTTAGGAGGAGAGCCTGCTAAGAGCCAATGAATCACTGAATCATAATATGTCTCATTAAATCATAATATGTCTAAATCAGCTGGAAAAGTAATAGGAAAGCTCAACTTGTGGACATTTATTGGGAAAAGAGATGATCATTTATGTACAAAAATAACTTTAAATTCTGTATGTCGCAGTGAACTGTGATTAATTTTTTGGTGAGATCCTCAGTTGAATAACCATGAAGCAATCAGTTATCAGCTTGTTCCTGGAGGCTAACAGTAAAATCCAAGGCAGATGCACTATTGACTGAAATCCTGGAGAAAAATGTGATGGAGACCAGGATTGCAGAGCTCCTGTTCCTGCATCCCCTTTCCTAGGTGAAGAAAAGGGACTGAGAGGGAGAGAAAGAGGAGAGGGATGGGGTGGGGGCAGGGGGAGTGGTGAGAGAAAGATAAGAAGATTGCTTTAGTTCTGAAAGTGCTCAAGTGGAGAATTTCTGGTTATTTCATTTTCTGGCTATGTGTCCTTGACTCTTAGAGAATCAGTTGGAGGAAACAATTTAGAAAGTCAGCCCACTACGCCATGAGCATTTAAAGCCCGTCAGAGGGCAGAAGTGGTTCACTAGCAATTATAAGTGGACAGTGAAGAACTAAGATGCACGTGTCCAGATTTGACTCTGATTACAAGTCAGAAAAATAGAGAAAATGAACAGTCTAATTTAAATGCAAAAGAGGTTTTAGCCAGCTTCTGTTGCCAAAAATCTTCTCTGGTTTAAAACTACAGTAATGATTTTTGCTACTGCTACTGCTAAGTCGCTTCAGTCGTGTCCAACTCTGTGCAACCCCATAGACGGCAGCCCACCAGGCTTCCCCATCCCTGGGATTCTCCAGGCAAGAACACTGGAGTGGGTTGCCATTTCCTTCTCCAATGCATGAAAGTGAAAAGTGAAAGTGAAGTCGCTCAGTCGTGTCCGACTCTAGCGACCCCATGGACTGCAGCCTACCAGGCTCCTCCATCCATGGGATTTTCTAGGCAAAAGTACTGGAGTGGGGTGCCATTGCCTTCTCCGAATGATTTTTAAGGCAAGTCAAAATGTTGACATTTACAATTTTCATTCATTTAGTTAAAAGATACATTATGAAAAATATACAAATATATATATATATATATATTTCAGTTTCTATATTTAATGTAGAGAAAATTAATAATATGAACTGAAATATTCCAAACATATATACAAAACAATATAGTAAATATTCACATCCAGATCATCCAACTTAAGGAAACAATACTTATCACTGTTGTGGCTGTGTTTCTTCTCCATCTGCATTGGGAAATAGATCAGATCAGATCGGATCAGTCACTCAGTCATGTCCGACTCTTTGCGACCCCATGAATTGCAGCACACCAGGCCTCCCTGTCCATCACCAACTCCCGGAGTTCACCCAGATAAGTATTGCTAAAAATACGTAACAATTTTGCATGTTTATATCAATACAATTGTACTCTATTTTTCTTCATTTTGGTATTATGTTTGTGAGACTCAACCATACTAATACCTGTAGGACTAGCTCATTTGCTTTACTGTTGAATGGGATCACATTCACCAAAATAAAATATATGCATCCATTCATCTATCAGTGGATATAGTTCCAACTCCTTGTTTCCAATTCCTTGCCATTACACCTACTGCCAATAGAAGCTTTCTTTGAATCATTGAATTCTTTTTAACATTGGCCATTCTCCAACAGTAAAAAATCTGCCTGCAACGCAGGAAATCCAGGTTCAATCCCTGGGTCGAGAAGATCCCCTGGAGAAGGGAATGGTGAACGACTCTAGTATTCTTGTCTGGAGAATTTCATGGACAAATGAGACTGGCAGGCTACCATTTAAGCCATTGCAAAGAGTAGGACACGACTGGACAACTTTCACTCACTCATTGTAATGAATGTGAAATCATACAATAGTTTTAATTTGTACTTTTGATTTCTAAGTTAACATACCTTTTTTTTTTTTTTTTAAGACTTTTGTTTTAGGACTGAGCAAGTAGTGCAGAGATTTCCCATATATCCTTTACCTACACACATGTATAGCCTCCATTTGTTACAGCTGATGAACCACACTGACAAAAAATAATCACCCAAAGCCCATAGTTTACATTAAAGTCCATTCTTGGTGTTGTGCAGTCTATGAGTTTAGACAAATGAAATCACCAATATCACTGCCCTAAAAACCTTCTATACTCCAACCACTTATATTCTTGTGGGATATACGCTGCCCAATCAGGGATTGAACCTATGCCCTCAGCAGTGAGAGCACAGAGCCCAAACCACTGGACTACCAAGGAAGTCCCTGTACATGATATGTTAAACTTTAGCATTGGTATATCCACATTAATATTCTTCTATACAGTATATCTGATTAGAATTTACTAAAGCATTGGTTCCAAATGGGTGTTTTGATGGGGAAGGGTCTCTGGGAGCCAGATGATGCACACCACACACCTGCCCCAGGATGATTCTTCAGGACACCCTCTCTGAACAAACCAGCTATTATACAAAAGTGTAATTATCACAGTACATCACTAACCTCCAAAGTGAGAGTGGGATTTCTCTACCAAATCTCAGATGTCCAGGCCTTGGGAGTTGTTTCTTGATTTTGATTATATATCACCCCAGAAAATAAAGATATTAATGCTCAAAGCACAGAGAGGTTCTGGATGGTGAGGAATTGTTGAAGTTCCAGATAGAGATATTTGGTTTACAGCACAGAAAATAATTACCCAATACAAATTACAGAATGTTCCTTTATGCTGAGGTTGGCAAGCCATGGCCTGTGGGTCAAATCTAACTGCCGCCTGTTTTTGAATGGCCTTGGAGCTAAGAATTGTTTATATATATATTTTTTTTTTCCAGATAAAATATTATAAGCTTATTTAAAACTTCTCACCGTGAGTATGCAAAATACAAACTTCACAAAATGTTCATTTTTTTTACTTTGTAGTTTACAAATATACAAAATAAAAGTTATTAAGGCAAGGAATTATACAGAAAAAATAATTTGTTCTGCTTAAGGCATACTTGGAAATAAACCATTGTATAAATTACTACACATCTGAAACCACAGTGCATAACAGACTATAAAAAAAATGGTTAAAGTAAACCAGGTGTATTTATGTTTTTATATTTTTAAATCATCAAAATAAATCAAAAGAAGAAGGATATTATATGACACTTGAAAAGTATTTGAATTCAAATCTATAAATCAAGCTTTATTAGCACACAGCTTCACTCCTTCATTCACTTAGTGTCTAGGGCTGCTCTTGTAATACGTGGACAGAGGTAAGCAGTTTAGATAGAGACTGTGTAGCCTACAAAGCCTAGAATACTTACTATCTGGCTCTTTACAGAAAAAAACAACGATGTGCCCTATTGGATGCCATTGTCAGAATCTGGGGCCAGGGGTCACCATGGGTCAGAGCACACAGTTACTTCTTGTCTTTCCATCTGTATAGTTCAGTTCAGTCACTCAGTCATGTTCCACTCTGCGACCCCATGAACCACAGCATGTCAGGCCTCCCTGTCCATCGCCAACTCCTGGAGTTCACCCAAACTCATGTCCATTGAGTCAGTGATACCATCCAACCATCTCATCCTCTGTTGTCCCCTTCTCCTCCTACCCTCAATCTTTCCCAGCATCAGGGTCTTTTCAAATGAGTCAGCTCTTTGCATCAGGTGGCCAAAGTATTGGAGTTTCAGCTTCAACATCATCCTTCCAATGAACAGCCAGGACTGATTTCCTTTAGGATGGACTGGTTGGATCTCCTTGCAGTCCAAGGGACTCTCAAGAGTCTTCTCCAACAACACAGTTCAAAAGCATCAATTCTTTGCTGCTCAGCTCTCTTGATAGTCCAAGTCTCTCATCCATACATGACCACTGGAAAAACTATAGCCTTGACTAGACAGACCTTTGTTGATGTAATGTCTCTGCTTTTTAAAATACTGTCCAGGTTGGTCATAACTTTCCTTCCAAGGAGTAAGCATCTTTTAATTTCATGGCTGCAATCACCATCTGCAGTGATTTGGGAGCCCAAAGAAATAAAGTCAGCCACTGTTTCCACTGTTTCCCCATCTATTTCCCAGGAACTGATAGGACAAAATGCCATGATCTTAATTTTCTGAATGTTGAGCATTAAGCCAACTTTTTCACTCTCCTCTTTCACTTTCATCAAGAGGCTCTTTAGTTCCTCTTCACTTTCTGCCATAAGGGTGGTGTCATCTGCATATCTGAGGTTATTGATATTTCTCCCAGCAATCTTGATTCCAGCTTGTGCCTCTTCCAGCCCAGGGTTTCTCATGATGTACTCCGCATACAAGTTAAATAAGCAGAGTGACAACATACAGCCTTGATGTACTCCTCCTTTTCCTATTTGGAACCAGTCTGTTGTTCCATGTCCAGTTCTAACTGTTGCTTCCTGACCTGCATACAGTTTTCTCAAGAGGCAGGTAGTGGTCTGGTAGTCCCATCTTTTTCAGAATTTTCCATAGTTTATTGTGATCCACACAGTCAAAGTCTTTGGCATAGTCAATAAAACAGAAATAGATATTTTTCTGGAACTCTCTTGCTTTTTCCACAATCCAGTGGATGTTGGCAATTTGATCTCTGGTTCCTCTGCCTTTTCTAAAACCAGTTTGAACATCTGGAATTTCACAGTTCACATATTGCTGAAGCCTGGCTTGGAGAATTTTAGACAGGAGCATTACTTTACTAGCCTGTGAGATGAGTGCAATTATGCAGTAGTTTGAGCATTCTTTGGCATTGCCTTTCTTTGTAGTTGGAATGAAAACTGACTTTTTCCAGTCCTGTGGCCACTGCTGAGTTTTCCAAATTTGCTGGCGTATTGAGTGTAGCACTTTCACAGCATCATCTTTCAGGATTTGAAATAGCTCAACTGGAATACCATCACCTCCACTAGCTTTGTTCATAGTGATGATTCCTAAGGCCCGCTTGACTTCATATTCCAGAATGTCTGGCTCTAGGTGAGTGATCACACCATGGTGATTATCTTGGTCATGAAGATATTTTTTTGTATAGTTCTTCTGTGTATTCTTGCCACCTGTTTTTAATATCTTCTGCTTCTGTTAGGTCCATACCATTTCTGTCCTTTATTGAGCCCATCTTTGCATGAAATTTTCCCTTGGTATCTCTAATTTTCTTGAAGAGATCTCTAGTCTTTCCCATTCTATTGTTTTCCTCTATTTCTTTGCATTGATCTCTGAAGAAGGCTTTCTTATCTCTCCTTGCTATTCTTTGGAACTCTGCATTCAGATGCTTATATCTTTCCTTTCCTCCTTTGCTTTTTGCTTCTCTTCTTTTCACAGCTATTTGTAAGGCCTCCCCAGACAGCCATTTTGCTTTTTTGCATTTCTTTTCCTTGGGGATCATTTTGATCCCTGTCTCCTGTATAATGTCATGAACCTCCATCCAAAGTTCGTCAGGCACTGTATCAGATGTAGTCCCTTAAATCCATTTCTCACTTCCACTGTATAATCACAAGGGATTTGATTTAGGTCATACCTGAATGCCAACAAAGGTCTGTCTAGTCAGAGCTATGGTTTTTCCAGTGGACATGTATGGATGTGAGAGTTGGACTGTGAAGAAAGCTGAGCACTGAAGAATTGATGCTTTTGAACTGTGGTGTTGGAGAAGACTCCTGCGAGTCCCTTGGACTGCAAGGAGATCCAACCAGTCCATTCTAAAGGAGATCAGCCCTGGGTGTTCTTTGGAAGGAATGATGCTAAAGCTGAGACTCCAGTATTTTGGCCACCTCATGCAAAGAGTTGACTCACTGGAAAAGACTGATGCTGGAAGGGATTGGGGGCAGGAGGAAAAGGGGACGACAGAGGATGAGATGGCCGGATGGTGTCACCGACTCGTTGGACGTGAGTTTGAGTGAACTCCAGGAGTTGGTGATGGACAGGGAGGCCTGGCGTGCTGCAATTCATGGGGTCGCAAAGAGTCAGACAGGACTGAGCGACTGAACTGAACTGAACTGAACTGAATGGTCTAGTGGTTTTCCCTACTTTCTTCAATTTAAGTCTGAATTTGGCAATAAGGTGTTCATGATCTGAGCCAAAGTCAGCTCCTGGTCTTGTTTTTGCTGACTGTATAGAGCTTCTCCATTTTTGGCGGCAAAGAATATAATCAATCTGATTTCGGTAGTGGCCATCTGGTGATGTCCATGTGTAGAATTATTGTTGGAAGAGGGTGTTTGCTATGACCAGTGCATTCTCTTGGCAAAACTCTATTAACCTTTGCACTGCTTCATTCTATACTTCAAGGCCAAATTTGTCTGTTACTCCAGGTATTTCTTGACTTCCTATTTTTGCATTCCATCTGTATAAAAAGACCATAATAAATGGTCTTCCCTCTGGTGTCTATATAGACAGGAGCATAGCTTGAGTAACCATCTACAATGTTGTCTATATTTGAAATAAGAAAAAGTCAGGGAGAGTTCCCCCAAAGCAGTCTCATCTATTATTACTTGTATATAGACAGACTGAAGAATTAAGAAGCCCCTTTTGCGCAGGGAAATGCACCGATCATCATGAATATGCAGCCAGATCTGTGGACTTCCTGTTGCTGTTGTGCTTGTCTTCAGTTGTGATGAATCTTTGTGACCCCCTGGACTGTAGTCTGCTTCCCTTTTGGCCCTGATTTCTTTCATTTTTTCTATTCTTCAAATGTGTTTGTGTGTGTTAGTTGCTCAGTCATGTCGGGCTCTTTGTGATCCCATGGACTGTAGCCCTCCAGATGACTCTGTCCATGGGATTCTACAGGCAAGAATACTGGAATGGATTACCATTCCCTTTTCCAGGCCATCTTCTCAACTCAGGGTTCAAACCTGTGTCTCCCGAATTGCAAACAGATTCCTTACCATCTAAGCCATAGATGGGTCGTAGTTGTAAATGTTTAGAAGCCGGGTAGACTATAATATTTTTGCAGCTTATTCCCATGAGGGAGGGTGGAAATTGCATGCCTTTAAGACTATCTAAGGAATTTCTCTGGAGACAGAAATGTCCAAAGTTGAGAAAGATTGTGCTGGAGTTAAGATGCCTGCTATTCCTCTGGCGTTACATTCTGGAGGACTGGAAATTTGTCTTGGTATACCTAGTGCTTTGTGAAACTATGGATTCTTGCTTCTGTTTCTTTCAGCAACAAAGACTATGATCAGTATTCTGTGATTAACATTCCATCAACCTGAGAGTGAGAGGGAGAGACTTCAGTTCCATTTCTGCTTGCAACTAATTTTGTAGCTTTAGCTCCTCATTAAAAACTGGGTACCGGTTTTAAAATTACAATCCAGTACAACTTGACTGGATGACCTTGATGGCTGTCTGACTTTGAAAGAATGATTCCAAAGCATGATTCTTTTATTTTAACTTTCACTGAGGCCTTCCTCTTCTCCCACTGAATTTGACTCTGAATACCTAGATTTTTATTTATGTTACATATTTGTGATCTATCTGAAATTTGGTGGAATTTGTTTTGCTTTTAAGATAATTAAATTATTGTGATGAAAAGATGTAAATAAAATATTGCAGCGAAATATTTTCCACTTCATTTAAAAGCAAGTCATCAGTATTAGGCATCAGTTAATTATATGAAAGTACAAAAATACTGGGCCTTCCCTGGCAGTCCAGTGGGTAAGACTCCATGCTTCCAGTGGAGGGGATGAGGGTTGGATCCCTGGTTGGGCAATTGAGATCCCACATGACACATGGAACAGCCAAAAAAAAAAAAACTATAGAATATGAGAACATTCTGATGGTGAGGATGTGAAAGAGTAGAAAAAATCTCTGAGCATTTTTTAAAAAACAAAACCCCAAACAATCTTCCTCCATCCATCTTAAAACACACACACACACACACACACACACACACACACACAAACAATTCCCCAAACTCCCATCTTCCATGTCAGCTTATTTCAGGGTCAAATTGGGTTTTGGTATTTGATGACTATTAAAGACACAGCAACTGTCAGCTCAACCTTCTTCATACTTGGTCAGTAATAAAAAAGGGAGAAGGGTGAAAATAGAAGAGATTGAAAGCATCTAAGATGAGAGAGGAATGAAGGAGGAAAATGTGTACACATTTCAAATGGATGACAACATTCCAAGACCAGCTGCAAACTTTTATTTTATTGTCTAGAAAACAATCTTTGAACTCAAGAAATGCCTAGTGAATCTATTTTGTTCTTCCTGACTCAACCCAGGAACATAAAAATGAATTTGACAGTGACCACAAATACCTGATATGTGAGAACTGAATTTGAGGTTTACAGAGACAGAACACACTTCATCTTGAAGGCATATTTTGATGGTAAGTTTAGATAACCCATTGTTTCAAATAATTTCCTGGTGAACAGACAGGTATTTGAAGATAATTTCTGTTTTCTACAGCTTGAAGATGAAATCAGAAAAAGTGGCATAATATCTTAGCTTTGAAAGTAAATGTTTTAAACCAGATCACTTGGAGATGACCTGTTATGTAATAACCAGATTATTTATAATGTCTTCTTACTCCTCTTTCTTCATGTAAATACTTACTCCAGATAAGCAGCACTTTCGCATGTCACATTTATAAGATTTCTCCCCTACCCCAATTAGGTTTCTCCTTTTTGATGAAAAAGTTGTGATTTTATGAATATTCAGTAAGTCACTTTGATAGTGGTTGTCTGGACCTGAAATATTCTTAGTGTTCTCTCACTTGCCAGTTGAGACAATTTTGAGTACATAGAATCAGCATTTTGTTTTGGAAAGAAGTCTGATTCATGAACTAATACTACATAGAACCAATAATAAATAGAACAATTCAGCAATCTGTTTCAGTGCCCTAATCTAAATTGAGAGCAGCAGATGCAGTTTGGCATGTTCAGCTCTACCGTGCTATGAAAGTGAAAGGTTAGTCGCTCAGCTGTGTCTGACTCTGCAACCTCATGGACTGTGGCCTGCCAGCTTCCTCTGTCCATGGAATCTCCAGGCAAAACTGGAGTGGGTAGCCATTCCCTTCTCCAAGGGATCTTCCCAACCCAGGGATTGAACCTGGGTCTCCTGAATTGCAGGCAGACTCCTTACCATCTGAACCACTATGATTAGAGTAAAAATCAGAGGGAAATTAGGTGATGCTTGAGAAAAATTATTACACTAGAATCCTCTGGAACAGATTCTCAAGACACATGAGAGTGGAACTATTCATGACTGTCAGCTGATTGACAGCACATTGTTGCCACATGAGATAAGCAAAAGGCTACCGACTTATTTGACTTCTGTGAACCAGGATAAGCATAGTTGTTAAGGATACGAAAACAAATCACATCCTTGTTTCTCAACACATGTGGCCTATTTGTAGATGAATACATAACATGAGTTCAACAGCTATGTAGCAGCAAATGAAACTTGTATTAAAAGAAAGGGATTTGGGGATTTAAAATATTTGCTGATTATATTAGTTTCTTACTATTGTTCTAACAAATGTCCACCAACTTTTGGATTAAAGCATCACGAGTAAACATTTGACAGTTCCAAAATCGATGTGTTGGAAGGGCTATGGTCCTTTCTGGAGGTTAGGAGAGAATATTTTCTTGCCTTTTCCAGTGTTGGGGGCTGCCTGCATTCCCTGGCTCATGGGTGCTTCCATCTTCAAAGCCGGCAACAGCCGGACAAGTCACATCACACCGCCATATGACATTGCGCTGACACTCACTCTTCTCACTCCCTCCTGCACCTGGAAGGACCCTTGTTACTACCTTGGCTCACCCAGATACTCTATAAATTATAGATACTCTAGGACGGCCCCTCTCACCCCGCCCTGTAGTATAACACAGTCACGGGATCCAATACTTAGGATATGGACACCTCTGGGAAGCCATTGTTCTGCATACAGCATCGATGGAATTGTGAATATCGCCTTTCCATTTACTTTTCCTGAGCAATTCCAGTCACTCTTACTCATGCTACAATCACTGAACAGCATGTATAACTTTGAAATCCTCCACAAGTCTGACATGAGTCTTTGAAAATTAATCCAGACACAAGAAGAACTGAGTTAGAACATCTCTGGCATTGCTTTTTCTGGGAGCTGTGAACCCATATTCTTATTGCTCATTTTTAATTCCAGCTCATTCTGACCATGTGTTGCTTCAGGGTGTACAACTCCCAGGAAATGATGTTTTATTAGTATCATTTGTTTATTACAGAGCATGAGTCACAAATTTGCTCCCAGGGCCACAAGGCTTTAGATAGTGTAATGCTAATTCATAGGTCTTTAATAGTATCCCACAAAGAAGGCTGAATTTCTTTTTTTTAACCAAGACAGCACTGCAGTTAAAACTGATTCATGTACTCATTTATGCTTTTAAAACTCATTCATGTGCTCATTCATAATACTATTGTAATATTAAATATAATTCTCTCCTCCAAATAGGATGACACTAAGAAATGACAACAACTGTTTATTTCACATTGTTCTGGGATGTGGGCCCTGATCAGAGAATTTCTAAATTATTCCCCTAGATTCTTTCTTTCAAAATAAAATCCAATATTTTAGAACTAATTGGAACTGAGGGCAAAGAATACAGTCACAGTATGCATTGTGGGCCTCACCAAATCGTTTTAAAGAAAGACAATAAGACTGAATTGGATATGGGTGCTGGATATGAGATTACTCAATTCTTGTCAAATAAGAAAGAATCATGGCCCCACATGTTGACTTCGGTCATAGGAATGCTGAGACTCGATGCCAAGAATCCTGACCCCTTGGTTCTTCAATTGTTTTCAATTAGATCTGCAGAGTAGATTCTGCCCTAAAGGCTTATTATGATTGAACACATAATAAAAACCCATCTAAAACTTCTTTCCTTTGAAAATAACACTTGCTGTCTTTTTGATGATAAAGGGAATGCTTGTAAATTATAGTCTGTCAAAACAATTATAAAACACTCTCTGACATAAATTACAGCAGGATCCTCTATGACCCACTTCCCAGAATATTGGAAATAAAAGCAAAAATAAACAAATGGGACCTAATTAAAATTAAAAGCTTCTGCACAACAAAGGAAACTATAAGCAAGGTGAAAAGACAGCCTTCAGAATGGGAAAAAAATAATAGCAAATGAAGCAACTGACAAAGAATTAATCTCAAAAGTATACAAGCAGCTCCTGCAGCTCAATTCCAGAAAAATAAATGACTCAATCAAAAAGTGGGCCAAAGAACCAAAGATACATTTCTCCAAAGAAGACATACAGATGGCTAACAAATACATGAAAAGATGCTCAACATCACTCATTATCAGAGAAATGCAAATCAAAACCACAATGAGATACCATTTCATGCCAGTCAGAATGGCTGCGATCCAAAAGTCTACAAGCAATAAGTGCTGGAGAGGGTGTGGAGAAAAGGGAACCCTCTTACACTGTTGGTGGGAATGCAAACTAGTACAGCCACTATGGGGAACAGTGTGGAGATTCTTTAAAAAACTGGAAATAGAACTGCCTTATGATCCAGCAATCCCACTGCTGGGCATACACACCGAGGAAACCAGAATTGAAAGAGACATGTGTACCCCAATGTTCATCACAGCACTGTTTATAATAGCCAGGACATGGAAGCAACCTAGATGTCCATCAGCAGATGAATGGATAAGAAAGCTGTGGTACATATACACAATGGAGTATTACTCAGCCATTAAAAAGAATACATTTGAATCAGTTCTAATGAGGTGGATGAAACTGGAGCCTATTATAAAGAGTGAAGTAAGCCAGAAATAAAAATACCAATACAGTATACTAATGCATATATATGGAATTTAGAAAGATGGTAACGATAACCCTATATGGGAGACAGCAAAAGAGACACAGACGTCTCTTTTGGACTCTGTGAGAGAGGGCGAGGGTGGGATGGTTTGGGAGAATGGCATTGAAACACGTATATTATCATATGTGAAGTGAATCACCAGTCCAGGTTCGATGCATGATACAGGATGCTCGGACCTGGTGCACTGTGATGACCCAGAGTGATGGTATAGGGAGGGAGGTGGGTGGAGGGTTCAGGATGGGGAACACATGTACACCCGTGGCAGATTCATGATAATGTATGGCAAACCAATTAGCCTCCAATTAAAATAAATTTATTTAAAAAATCTAATGAAGAATTAAAATCATCCATGATTCTTTGCTCATGGTTAAGTTTTTCTTATATTTCTCTCTAGTTGCTAATAATCACATCTTGGGTGATATGAAAGGAATTGGCATTTCTTAGCATCCTGCTTTCCCCCCCATCCTTTCTTATTCCGCCAGCGTTATTTTACCAAACTGCTTACAAATCTTCCACGTAGTTCTGCACAGCCTGAGAAGAAGTAGCCAAAATTACCTTGCTTATAGAAGTTCAGAAACGAAATCTGTGTCAGCATCAGCTTTCCACTATTCTAAAGTTCCAGGGCCACTACACTGGCATTGTTTTTAAAAGAAGGAAGGCACAAAGAAAGGAAAGGGGAGCAAGGCATTTGAGTATTTACTTTGTGCAAACGTTGTATTAATTGTGAACAAGCAAAGCGATATAAAACATGGATTTGTCTTCACAGAGCTTGTTGTATGGTTGTAGAGGCCACATGTATTCCCCTAGAAATTATTTCAATACAAGGAAGTGAATTGTCAAGGGCCAATGAGGGCAACACACAGACCTTGCAGAGAACTTTCAGTTCAGTTCAGTTCAGTCGTTCAGTCATGTCTGACCCTTTGCGACCCCATGAATTGCAGCACGCCAGGCCGAACTTTAGCAGAGCTCATTTTGGTCTACAGTAAAAAGGCAGTAGGGAAAGCTTTCATGAAGGAGATAGGATTTAAGCTGTTCTTTTAGAGAAGATGTGTGTGTTTGTTAGTCGCTTAGTGGTGTCCAACTCTTTGTGAGCCCATGAAGGGCGCCCACTGGGATCCTCTGTCCGTGGGATTCTCCAGGCAAGAATAATGGAGTGGGTAGCCATTTCCTTTTCCAGGGGATCTTTCCAACCCAGGGATTGAACCTGATCTCTCGCACTGCAGGCAGATTCTTTATTATTTGACCCATCAGGGAAGCCCTTTAGAAAATATAGGAGCTCATCCATTCACTTTACCCCTCTTCATTTTTGTTTCAAATATTTATTGGCTATTTATTGGACATAGTGCAGACCACATAGTTTGGTCTGGGTTTGAAGACAGGTAAGAATGATTTCTTAGACATAGTTTAGTTGCCTTTACTTCAAACTTTTCCATATTAGCGAAGAAGCAAGGTAAGGATTGGGCATGAGGCTAAGAATAAATGTGAGCAGACATGAGTGGTTGAGGCTCCCTTATGCCTTCTTAGTTCCTCCAGAGAGATTGCTGATTTTCAGCTCACAGAAAATGAGAAGTCCACCAAGTCAGATGAGCACTTTTTGCTGCGTTATGGGTTATAATGATCCACATTGGTATTCCAGGGTCCACTCCATCCTGGAGTAAGGAAATCAGTGCTGTGCCAAATTACATTTTCCCATGCCTTATTTCCCCATGGTTTGGGTCCACACAAGATTTCAAGGCAGAGGGTAATTATCAAACTAAGGATACTAAGTGCTGTGTAAAGGGGCACAGGATAGATGCAGCCTCCGTTCTTAAGGAGTTTACATTCTGTGTGAGGTTAAACAAACAGTGGGAAGGAACATCCAGGAGAAGGATTGATGTGTACAATGATGTAGAAGGGTAGATGGTTTATGAGCTAAAAATGAATATTCAATGAGTATCTCTAGAGAGAAATAAAACAGAAATGATGGTGGGGATGTTGTTTAGTCACTCAGTTTTGTCTGACTCTTTGTGACCCCATGGACTGCAGCACACCAGGCTTCCCTGTCCTTCACTATCTCCCGGAGCTTGCTCAAACTCATGCCCATTGAGTTGATGATACCTTCCAACCATCTCATCCTTTGTTGTCCCCTTCTCCTCCTGCCTCCAATTTTCCCCAGCATCAGGGTCTTTTCTAATGAGTTGGCTCTTCACATCAGGTGGCCAAAGTATTGGAGTTTCAGCTTCAGCATCACTGCTTCCAATGAATATTCAGTGTTGATTTTGAAAGGTTGCTGCTGAGAGCCATGTGTTATGCCTGGATTGTGACCTTTGGAGGACAGGATTTCAATCCTGGGTCAGAGATGAGGTTTGACTACTTGGAGTTTTTTGTGTAGCAAAGTTTTATTAAAGTATAACAGAGATAGGGAAAGCTTCTGACATAGACGTCAGAAGGGGACAGAAAGAGTGTCCCTTTGCTAGTTTTTTAGCAAGGTGCTTTATGTCTGTTAGAAAGCTATTAATCAGATAAAAGAGACACCTCCAGGCTGGGGAAGTTTCACCAGGCTCCTCTCCCACAATATGCATTTTTGATATAGGATGGCATGAGGTGTGTCATCCCCTGGCCATGAAACAATTGACAAGAATACTGGTTTATTGAGCCATAATCATCCCAAGGTTTGAGAAAAGAAAAAGTTAGTTTTAGGTGGAACCATTTTGAAGAAAGGCAAATTCCAAAGCAAACACATAGCTTCATTAATATAGCTTAAGAAAAACACATTGATTAGCTCAAGGCAGAACTAGGTGTTGTCAAGACCGAATTAAAAGCCTCTTTTAATTTCGTGTAGAGGAGGGGAAAAAAAAAACAACACATCTGCCACTTGCAGTTTATTTCCTCCTGCCACTTGGGGACCTCTAGCCTTCCTACCTGTTACCCTCTCCATTTCCTTTAGGATGGACTGGTTGGATCTCCTTGCAGTTCAAGGGACTCTCAAGAGTCTTCTCCAACACCACAGTTCAAAAGCATCAATTCTTCAGTGCTCAGCTTTCATTATGGTCCAACTCTCACATCCATACATGACTACCAGAAAAACCCATAGCTCGGATCTTTGTTAGCAAAGTGATGTCCTGCTTTTTAATATGCTGTCTAGGTTGGTCATAGCTTTCCTTCCAAGGAGCAAACATCTTTTAATTTCATGGCTGCAGTCACCATCTGCAGTAATTTTGGAGCCCAAGAAAATAAAGTCTGTCACTGTTTTCATTGTTTCCCCATCTACTTGCCATGAAGTGATGGGACTAGATGCCATGATCTTAGTTTTTTGAATGTTGAGTTTTAAGCCAGCCTTTTCACTCTCTTTCACTTTTATCAAGAGGCTCTTTAGTTCCTCTTCACTTTCTGCCATAAGAGTGGTGTCATCTGCATATTTGAGGTTATTGATATTTCTCCCGGCAGTCTTGATTCCAGCTTGTGCTTCATCCAGCCTGGTATTCCCCATAATGTACTCTGCATATAAATTAAATAAGCAGGGTGACAATATGTAGTGTAAAATAAATAATGTTCTATCCTAAGTAAAGGTATTTCAGCATTATACTAAAAATAAAGAGGAGTTGGTAAAGTATTGGAAAGATGGAGATAGGGTCTTTATGAAGATTAAATTAGCTATAGTGTGGACAGAATTTGGGGGATCAGAGACCAGAGGGGAAATACAAGTGTGATGGCTAATTTTATGTGTGAATAATTGACTGACTGGCTCAGAGCTGAGATAGGGATGAAGACTTATCCAGTACCTGTCTCAACCTGATTTTCTTAGAAAGTAGAAGCCTGAGGCAGAACTTCTGTGGTGACTCTTTTTGGGGGGCATGAATTCTCAGAAAAGGAAAAATGAGGAAAAATAGGAAAGAAGAAAGGAGGAATAAAATCAAGATGACCACAGCTTTAAGGAAGCACAAATGTTTGCTCAGACACATGGGATGTTTCTGGGAAGGCTATGTGACATCGCTTTGACTTCAGGGGTCTGATGGAGGGATGAAGGAAGCAAGTTGATTTTATCTGCCAATCACGTGCTGTATCCTTTTTCTTACTGGTCCAAGTTCATTCCCTAAAAGGCACTGATTCCTCTGCCCTCTGCAGCTTTCGGGGAAGCCTGATCTTAGGACCCTGAGATGGGTTTCAGGGGCTCAGGGTTAGAGAGCACCTCCTGCCTGCCTCAGGGTCTAGAAGGATGAAAAAGTGTGCATGGGTGAACTTCACATGGTCCTCAATGTCCCCCGATTGGGGAGCAACAAAAGAGCACAGGTGGGAGGTTACAGATGTGCAGCAACAGGTATGGGGTGACGTGCACCTGGAGCACCTGTCGAGAGACCTGGGGGCTAGAAACGGGTGATGCACTATGCACTGGCCTCTGTTATGAAGGAAAGAGTGCTCAACGATCCTCCTTCATGGATCCACGGAGAGGCTCCTCTGTAGTAACATGAACATGCAGAAGCTAGATTCTTGTCCTTCGGGGGACATATGGAATAATGGGCTGGTGAACCTGAAGAAAAGCAACATTTGGTCTGGAAGAGTCAGTTCCTGGGAGAATGATGATGCCACTGACCACGACAAGAAAATCATAAGGAGATACTGACATTTCCCTGAAAAGGAAAATGAATCATTTGCTTTTACACACTTGGCTGTTATCCCAAGGTGACATCCTGTATCAGCTATCAAAGACACATAAATCAATGAAAAATTAAAGTTTGAAGGGACATTAGAGGCTACTGTATTAAAATTTTCTTATCTGAGGGATAGTAGAAAGTAAGATTTAGAGAAGTTCAATGATTTTACAAATGTCACAATGTAAGTTATAGGAATAGAATAAGAAAATCAATCCTTTCATCAAGGTATTACTTAAAAAAAATTTTTTTTTAATTTATTGGCTGCACCAGGTCTCAGTTATGGCATGCGGGATCTTTAGACTTCACTGTGGTATGTGGGATCTTTTTAGTTGTGGCATGCAGGATCTAGTTCCCTGACAAAGGATTGAACCCAGGCCCCTGAATTGGGAGAGCATAGTCTTAGCCACTGGACCATCAGGAAAGTCCCCCAAAGGCTACTACTTGTGACTTAGCTACACTGAAGGTACTAGCAATCCCAAGTTCTCATCCCTTGGTGTCAGTGGGCTTTAATTTCCCACCTCTCTGATGGGAATGTAGGACAAGGTAATCCCCAATATCCCTCCAACTCTGATACTCTGTTTCTCTCATGTGTGCTCAGGAGAACATCATGGCTAAAAGGATAGATGTGTTAGCTTAAGAGTGTTTAAGATCCCTAAGATCAATGCTTCCTCTCCATGATTAGAACATTCTTGTGCCTGGTATTTATCCTGAAGGGACTTCTGAAAACCAAAGGCCAGTTAATCTGAAAGATTCTGGAATCACCAATTCCAATCCCAAGAAGAGCCAATTCCTGGGAGAATAATGGTACCACTGACCAGAACAACAACAAAAAAAATCCCAAGGAGAAATCCCAACAGAACAGGAAAGCTGGCAGAAAACTAGAGGCCAATAATTAAGCTTTATGGTACATCTTGATATTTATTGGGGGAGAAAGAGGAGAAACAATGAAGGAAACCCACAGAAAATAAATGGGTAGTGAAGAAGGAGAGAAATAGGAAAGGACTTGGGGTGGAAGCTGAAAGAGGAGAAGAAGCAGGCCGGACTAAAATGTCAAAGGCCAAAAACAGAAATAGAGACACATACGTTTGTAAAGAACAAATGTAAGGACACCGAAGGGAGAAAGTGGGGAGAGGGATGAATTGGGAGATTTGTATTGGCATGTACAAACTTTTAATACTGTGTATAAAATTTATAATTAGTTGGAACATACTGTATAACACAGAGAACTCTATTCAGTGCTCTGTGGTTCCTAGATGGTAGGAAATCCCCTAAAAGAGGGGATATATCTATACATATAGCTGATTCAATTTGCTGTACAGCAGAAACTAACACAACATTGTCAAGCAACTATACTACAACAAATTTAATTTAAAAATGTAATTTTGTTAAAAATTAAAAAAAATGGAAAATGCCATAGACATCAAGGTGGGGACTGAGAAACGACCATGAGATTTAACAATAAATTTTATAAAGACTTAAAGGAAGTACAGTGGAAAAGGGATTGAGGAGTAGATTATTTACAAGAAAATAGATATTCAAGGGGAGAAACAGTGAGAGCAGGTAGTTCAAAAATTGTTAGAATGAGAGGTAAGGTTTGTGGAATTAGGGCCTTGTAAGCATGTTTGTAGGCAGAGAAGGATGCAAGATTGAATATTTGGAAATACATTCCTTCAGGATATATCTGAAGGAATGAAGTTCCAGAAGAGGCAAATAACTCTACTGCGGACAAAGAATATGCTTTTGACAAGAAGAAGGGCACCTTTTCCTCTGAAAAAAAATGAGTATAATAAGTAGGAAACTGAAAACACAGAGAAACATGGAGGTGGAGGTAACAGACACAGAGATGGAGTGAGGTGAGCAAAGGGTAGATGAAAGGACTTATCTTCTGAGTAAATATAGACACAAGACAAAAACTGAGTGGCTGAGGACAGAGGGAGAGTGAGAGGGAATTCAGAGAGAAAGAAGAGCAGTGAGAGTAAATTCTGGGAAAAAGAAGATTTCTGATGGAATACTCAGAAGAGGTTAAGAGGATTTCTGAGAGAAAGCAGGTGAGTTGAAATCGGCATGAAGGAGGGTATGAAAAATTTATGAAAAAATGAGATTGAGAGGAATTAATGAAGAAATGAGTTTGAGAGGACATTATGAAAGAAGGAGACTCTGAGGGAATTTGAGAGAAAGAATGAAAGTCTGAGGGAATTCTGAGAGAAAGGAGAGTCTGAGGGAATTTTGAGTAAGGGTTCAGTTCAGTTCAGTTCAGTCTCTCAGTCGTGTCTGACTCTTTGCGACCCCATGAATCACAGCACGCCAGGCCTCCCTGTCCAGCACCAACTCCCGGAGTTCACCCAGACTCATGTCCATCGAGTCAGTGATGCCATCCAGCCATCTCATCCTCTGTTGTCCCTTTCTCCTCCTGCCCCCAGTTCCTCCCAACATCAGAGTCTTTTCCAATGAGTCAACTCTTGGCATGAGGTGGCCAAAGTACTGGCGTTTCAGCTTTAGCATCATTCCTTCCAAAGAAATCCCAGGGCTGATCTCCTTCAGAATGGACTGGTTGGATCTCCTTGCAGTCCAAGGGACTCTCAAGAGTCTTCTCCAAAACCACAGTTCAAAAGCATGAGTAAGGGTAGTATGGGGGAATTTTGGACAAGGAAAGTGACAGAGATTTCTGAGAGAACTTGGGTTCTCAGAGATTTCTGAGAGGAATTCTGAGTGATGAGGGTATGAGAAAATTCTGAGAAAATGAGATTAAGAGGGAATTCTTAGAGAAAGAAGGCGAATGAGAGGAAATTTTGAAAGAAAGAAGGAGAATGAATTCTGAGACACAGAAGGAGTGACAAGGCATGCTGAGAGAAGAAGGGAAGACTGGGGGAATTTTGAGAGAATGAAGGAGGTTCCGAGGAAAAATAATGAAAAGAAGAAAGTTCTAAGATAAAATCAGACAAAGAAGGAGGTTCTGAGGTATAATTTGAGATACTGAGGTAAAAATAAGATACAAACCATGAGGTAAAATCAGACAGGAACTGGGTGTTCCTGAGGTAAAAAATGGACAGGAAGGTTCTAATGTAAAATACAATAGGAACTGGGAGATACTGCAGTAAAATCTGACTGAAACCAGGAGGTTCAGAGGTAAAGTTTGACAGAAACTAGAAGGTTCTGAGGTAAAAATCTGACAGAAACTAGAGTGTTCTGAGGTAAAATCTGACAGAAGCTAGAGTGTTCTGAGGTAAAATCTGACAGAAACTACAGGGTTTTCAGGTAAAATCTGACAGAACCTAGGACATTCTGAGGTAAAATCTGAAAGAAACTAAAGAGATCTAAGGTAAAATCTGACAGAAACCAAGATGTTCTGAGGTAAAATTTGCAGAAACCAGGAAGTTCTGAGCTAAAATATGACAGAAACCAGAAGGTTTGAAGTAAAATCTGACAGAAAGCAGGAGGTTCTGAGGTAACATCTGACAGAAACCGGGAGGTTCTGAGGTAACACTGACAGAAATCAGCAGGTTCTGAGGTAACATCTGAGGTAAAATATGACAGAAATCATGAGGTTCTGAGGTAAAATCTGATGGAAACTTAGAGATTTTGAGATATGTCTGAGGTCTGAGGTAAAATCTGACAGAAACTCAGAGGTTCTTAGGTAAAATCTGACGAAAACTTGGAGGTTCTAAGGTAAAATCTTAGGGAAGCTAGGAGGTTCTATGGTAAAATCTGAAACAAACTAGGAGTTTCTGAAGTAAAATCTGAAAGAAACTTGCAGTTTCTAGTGTAAAAATCTGACAGAAACTTGGAGCTTCTGCTGTAAAATTTCAGTGAAGGAAGGTGATTTTGATGTAAAATATTATAGAATCTAGTAGCTTCTGAATTAAAATCTGACCGAAAGTAGAAGCTTCAGATGTAAAATCTCACTGAAAATAGGAGGTGATATCTTATAGAAAGAAGGAGGTTCTGAGAAGAACACACAGATTCTCAGGTGAACTCTGACCAAAAAATGAAGTGTTATCTGAATCTGATGTAAAGAATGACAATCTGAGATAAACTCTGACAGAAAGACGGAGGTTCTCATGGAAAATCTGACATAATAAATTTCTCAGAGAAAATGTCAGAGATGGTAGAAAGTTTCTGAGGGAATTCTAACATAAAATAGGACGTTTCTGCAGTACTTTGTGACAGAAGAGGGATGTTTCTGAGAGAGTTCACACAGAATGAAGGAGATTTCTGATGGAGTTCTGCTTGAAAGAAGATGGTTTATGTTCATAAGTGGCTATGAGTGTGTAGTTAACAGCTCAGAAATAAACCCTGGATGTCAAGATTCTTATGGGTCCTTAACACACACGATTCCACTTTAATCAATATGATTGCAGAAACTAGGTTTCTCAGGTCTGTGGGTGGGTAGATCTGGAAATTCAGTGACAAAAGTTGCCTTGAACCCTTATTAAAGCAGTTTAAGTTTGCTGATTGGTGTTTCAGGTTGAGCGGGTAACAGTGACATCATAAAAGTCCTGATGAGCTAGAAAAAGTGGAGGGATTAAGGTGTTGTCTGTTGTTCCAGGGGTACAAGAAGACCAGGAAAATGAAGGGATGGAAAATGCCATGTCAGAATGTCATGAGTAGAGTGGGAAACCATCTTCTTTAAAGGAGAAGCAGAAAACAATTTATGTAGACAACAAATCCTGCCTTGTGTAGCTCACAACCTAGCAAAGAGAGGTTCTCAGAACTCATGACCTCAATGAATGAATAAATTACTCAGGAGTGTGAAAAGAGAGGAGAGCATAAGGAGGGAAGTTGGGATGCAAAGGTGGATTAAAATGGTTCTAAGTATTCACAAGAAGTTAATGTGGGTCTGGTTGAAAAGGTGTGATTTGAGTAAAGATTGCTGGAGAAGTATGAGTGAGCCATGAAGAGATCTGGGTGTAACTGTTAGAGAAGGAGGGATTCAGGGAAGCAGAGTCTCTCCATGGGAGCAGTGAAGTTCACAAGGAATGGCTTTCCCTCCATTGTGATTCTGCCATACCTAGGACTCTTTTGTGTTGTAGAACTATGAGGCCAGTTTATATATTGTGGTCAGATTTAGAGATGACACACACTTTGCCCTAGAGTTGTTCCCTCTGTGTCATAGCAGTACCCAATCTGTCATTTTTGTGTATTATTTTAAAAATACAAGAGCCTTTAAAAAAAAAAATCTGTAGGACATATATTAAGTTAACCTTAAAAATGCATTCCATTATACACAGCTGCTGCTGCTGCTGCTGCTGCTGCTGTCACTTCAGTCATGTCCAACTCTGTGCAACCCTAAGACAGCAGCCCACTGGGCACCTCTGTCTCTGGGATTCTCCAGGCAAGGATACTGGAGTGGGCTGCCATTTCCTTCTCCACCAGTATACTCTAGGTATAGACAAATAGTTAGATTCCACTTATACAGGGTACCTAGAATAGTCAAATTCATAGAGTTAGAAAATATATGGGTAGATACAAGGAGCTGGGAGGTGGAAGTGGGTGGGAAGGGGAATGGGGAGTTAGTATTTAATGGGAACAGAGTTTCAGTTTAGGAAAGTTGAAGAATTTAGGAGATGGATGATTGTGAGAGTTGCACAAAAATGCAAATACACTTAGTGTCACTGAACTATACAGTTAAATGTGGTTACAATGGTATGTTTTATATTATGTGAGTTTTACTGCAAAAAAAAAACATTAAAAAATGCAACAGTCTGCATTGCAAGCATTAGCTGTGCGAATTCTTGGCTGTGGAATATTAGCTTTTAACTCTATCTGATGATAAACTGGAGGAAAACACTCAGAAATGGAGCAAATGAAACTTTCCTTCCTTCCAGATTTGGATATTCAGGAGGATGGATTTCTATCTCTATGAAATATTTCATCAGGGTCTTGTCTTTATTGGAGAATCAAAGTGGCATATAAGGACTTATGATTAATAGAGTTACCTAAAAGATTCTAGTAACAAAATGTATTCTTAATAGTTGATATGAAAATTCTTCTAACGGAGAAATCCTACTTTTTTCTAAGATACCCGACTGAACAAGCCCTTGAGAATTCATAGGTTTTGATGGAAAACATAGACTGTGAGACTATAAAATTGGAGATTTAAGTCTAGATTGTTTATTTCTGCAGAAGTCTTGGATCTGGATTGTACAGGAATTATGGGTGGCGTTTAGGGTGGATGGATATTGTCAATACTGGTCATTTGTTAGTTGTAAGATTATGTGCTTTTTATTAAGCCATTATTGATATTATGTTCATTCCTGATGTGGGATGATTCCTAAAGCAAAATAACTCTTTGATAAATGTTTCTGGATTTTCTATAATAAGGAAATAAAAAAGAACATAAAAAGATCAGAGCAAGCTTTTTAATCAATGATTAATCCCAGGAAGAAATTGTTAAAATTAAATTCATTACAGGAAAGTTTCATTTACTTTATCATTCCAATGGATGAACAATTTTCAAGAAAGTTTGAAGATATTTATAGTCAAAGGCAAGAATGGAGCTCAGATGTCAAGTGGTGAGTAACAGTGTTTTGTGATAAAATTCCTTGAGATTTCCATGGTCAGGTACTTACCAGGTTGGAGAAGCTCAACCAAAAAGGTTTAATTTATCAAACAAACCTATCTTTCAAGATATTCTTATAAACAACATAAAGACCATATTGTCTAAGATGAGCTCCTGCCCAAAGATAATTAGGAATTGACATTATCATTTTTCAAGTCATGTTGCTAGTGAAGTTAGAATCTGGTCACTTCACACTAGCTGTTGAAAGTTATCAAGAATGGTCAGTTTGACAATAGGTATTATAGGTGTTCTCAGCTGCTGCAGGAAAGTCTTTGATCCTCAATCATCTGCCACATGTTAGGATGACAGTTTTAGAAGTCTAATGCGTTTGCTGCTTCCCTGTGAATTAGAAGAGAAGAGGAAAGGAGAGAAAAGAAAAGAGGATAGATGTTTCAGACCAAATGACCTCAACAGAGGGAAAATGCAAAAATCAAACCAACTGCCACATGAGGGCTGGATATTCAGGAGGGGAAACTTTCCAACATAGACCATATAGTTGGGAAAGAGACATCATCTGCCATTAAGTTGGGACAGAAGGAATTCACTGACAGCTTCACCTTATCTGGAAATTGGATTGTGGAGGTGGTGCTGATGAGTAGCTGGATGGTATAGAGATTGGGAGAAGATTAGTCCATTGATTTATTTAAAGAGAATCTCAGTATTCCCAGCCTGAACAAGAAACCAAAGTTCATGGGAAAATGCTGAAGGAGAGCAACAAGTCTGTGTTCCAGAGATTGGGATCCAGTATGACAAAGAGAGAGGATGAGTGTCTGGACAGAATGGGAGAGCAGGCCAGAGAGGAAAGAAACTGTTTCAGGTATGGTTCCTCTGGACTCCATCACCCACACATCTAATAACAATAGCAACCATCTCCAGATCAACCAGCACAGTAACAGCAACCTTTATCCAACCTTTGCTGCAGGTTTAGGAACTGTTCTCAGTGTATTATATTATTGTATTCTTGCAATAAATTTATAAGGCTGGAAAAAAAGAGACTCTCAGGGGAGGAATCTCATTGGAAAAGACCCTGATGCTTGGAAAAATTGAGGGTAGGAGGAGAAGTGGACAATAGAGGATGAGATGGTTGGATGGCACCATCGACTCAATGGACCTGAGTTTGAGCAAACTCCAGGAGAAAGTGAAGGACAGGGAAGCCTAGTGTGCCACAGTCCATGGGGTCACAAAGAGGCAGACACAACTGAGTGACTGAACAACAAACAGGGGAGCAATGGGAAGGATTCTTATCCAAGTGAACTTAAACTTCCAAGGAGGTACATGGAGGGGGATATGTCTACAATATTTTAATTAGAAATGGGCTCTGATGTTGGGAATTAATTTCCTGAAAAAATACCATCTTTCAAAGATCTGGTCAGTTATTGGCTGCTACACTTGTGTAATGATGATGAGCCCCCTTGCTGGTGAAGAGTTATTCAATCCCAGGATTGCCTTATATGAATACTGAAGACGTGCACAGTGAAGTCTTCAAATTCTCAAGTATTTTCACCCACTCCATAACTCCCGATCATGGCAGTTCATTTAGTCATCCCACATAGCCAGGAAGAAATGTGCATCAGGAAAATACTATTTTTGGAATTCAGTGGACTCAATATTGGGCAAGTTAATTAGAAGTTGCTATTCATATATTGGGCTTCCCCAGTTGCTCAGCAGTAGATGGAGAAATAAACCTTGTTCATGGAGTAGAAGAATCAATATAGTGAAAATGAGTATACTACCCAAAGCAATCTACTGATTCATTGCAATCCTTATCAAGCTACCAATGGTATTTTTCACAGAACTAGAACAAAAAATTTCATAATTTGTATGGAAACAAAAGAAACCATGAAGAGCAAAAGCAATCTTGAGAAAGAAGAATGGAACTGGAGGAATCAACCTGCCCAACTTCAGACTACACTACAAAGCTACAGTCATCAAGACAGTATGGTACTGGCACAAAGACAGAAATATAGATCAATGGAACAGAATAGAAAGCAAATAGATGAATCCATGCACCTATGGGCACCTTATCTTTGACAAAGGAGGCAAAAATATACAATGGAGAAAAGACAATCTCTATAACAAGTGGTGCAAGAAAACTGGTCAACCACCTGTAAAAGAATGAAACTAGAACACTTCTAACACCATACACAAAAATAAACTCAAAATGGATTAATGATCTAAATGTAAGACCAGAAACTATAAAACTCCTAGAGGAAAACATAGGCAGAACACTCTCTGACATAAATCACAGCAAGATCCTATATGACCCACCTCCCAGAGTAATGGAAATAAAGGCAAAAATATACAAATGAGACCTAATTAAACTTAACAGCTTTTGCACAATGAAGGAAACTATAAGCAAGGTAAAAAGTCAGCCTTCAGAATGGTAGGAAATAATAGCAAACGAAACACCCGACAAAGAATTAATCTCCAAAATATACAACAGCTCATGCAGCTCAATTCCAGAAAAATAAACAACCCAATTAAAAAAAATGGGCCAGAGAACTAAACAGACATTTCTCCAAAAAAGTCATACAGATAGCTAATAAACACATGAAAAGATGCTCAACATCACATTATCAGAGAAATGCAAATAAAAACCACAATGAAGTACCATCTCACACTGGTCAGAATGGCTGCCATCAAAAAGTCTAGAAACAATAAATGCTGGAGAGGGTGTGGAGAAAAGGGAATCCTCTTACACTGTTGGTGGGAGTGCAAACTAGTACAGCCACTATGGAGAACAGTGTGGAGATTCCTTAAAAACCTGGAAATAGAACTACCATACGACCCAGCAATCACACTGCTGGTCATACACACCAAGAAAATCAGAATTGAAAGAGACACATATACCCCAATGTTCATTGCAGCACTGTTTACAATAGCCAGGACATGGAAGCAACCTAGATGTCCATCAGCAGATGAATGAATAAGAAAGCTGCGGTACATATACACAATGGAAAATTACTCAGCTATAAAAAAGAGCACATTTGAGTCAATTATAATGAGGTGGATGAAACTGGAGTCTACCATACACAGTGAAGTAAGTCAGAGAGAAAAACACCAATACAGTATATTAATGCATGTATATGGAATTTATAAAGATGGTAACAGTATATTAGTGCATGTATATGGAATTTATAAAGATGGTAATGATGGCCCTAAGAGACACAGATGTAAAGAACAGCCTTTTGGACTCTGTGGGAAAAGGCGAGGGTGGAGTGATTTGAGAGAATATCATTGAAACATGTATATTTACCATATGTGAAATAGATGACCAGTCCAAGATGCATGAAACAGAACACTCAAAACCAATGCACTGAGACTACCCAGAGGGATGGGATGGGGAGGGAGGTTGGAGAGGGGGTTCGGGACAGGGGGACACAGGTGCACCATACTTGATTCATGTCAATGTATGACAAAAACCACCACAATATTGTAAAGAAATTAATTTAAATAAATTTTTAAAAAATCCACCTGTGATGTAGGAGGCACAGGAGACACAGGTTTGATCCCTGGGTCACAAAGATCTCCTGGAGGAGGAAATGGCAACTCATTCCAGTATTCTTGCCTGGGAAATCCCATGGACAGAGAAGTGTGGCAGGCTACAGTCCACAGGGTCACAAAAGAGTCAGACATAACTGAGCAACCAAACACACAACAACAGCATGCTTATATTACATAACTAAAATCATAAGGGTGTCAGTTCATGTAATAACAGACAAGATGTTCTGTAGTATGCTTCTTCTGTGTACAGAACTAGTCTTTGTTTTATTCTATTGCATAGAAGGCACTGAAAAATGCATGTATAGCAGCTGAATATTGCAATGCCTGATGTGAAGGCTGTAGGTGCCCATCCTCCCCAAGCATCTTGTATTTCACTACCTAATCTGTCATTCATCCTTTTGGTGGCAAGCAGACAGTACCAATAAAATTATTTACTTACCACTTTTCTGTCTTCTTTTCTGCTGTTCATTCCTCTTTTATTTCCAAGTATTTACTTTAATGATCACAGACTTTCTCAGGTCTCTTTCCCTTCCAATTCTTAAGTAAATATTTGTAACAGGGGTTTCACAGAAAACAATTGTTTGCCTATTGCAATACGTGTTGTCAGGGGATTATCATACTCAGTCACTAGGCTACTGTGACTTTGAAGTCCACTTGGTCAACTAGAGTGGGCTAGTCCTTCCTTGGGGCTTTTCCAGAATCATAACAAGCACCAAAAATGTGGTCCTAGGTGAGAGAAGATGGGAAATAAGCAGAAATAAATTGTAGCTTGGTTTCTGGTTTTAAGACAGAAGGTTTGAACTCTAGGAATAAGGAAACTTGAAATAGAACTAACTCCCAAAATGAACATTGTCAGGTATTCCAAGCTTTCCCAAGAATTACACATTTCTTTTTACTTTAAGCTAAAAATCAATATCCTTACCTTATTTTAACCTCACCTTTTTATTAATAATTAAAGATGAAATGTTAGGCACATGTCTATTTCCATTGCTATCAACTGCAGTAATGCAACCTTTTATTTCATGATCTTATTTCCATTGTTATTTTTTTTTAATGTTGTAGAAAGAATGATTTAGAAATTTTTCAGTGGTGCCATTTCATACCATTGAATTCCCCTGATTAAATACTTCAGTGGCTCCAGGACTCTGTGCTTCAAAGTACACATTATGCGATAGAACTTTTTCAGTCAAGTTTTATTGTTTATTTAATGTATTGGTTTCTTCACTTGATATCTGTTTTTCCTGTTGAACTATTAGTTTTATGAAGACAGAGACCATATCCATTTATCCATCCATTATCTTTTATTCATACAGCATGAACAAGGTAAAAATATTTCCTGCATACATGGACTTTATAGGTGAGTAGGAAATTTTTTTAAAAAATCAAACAAGTAATAGCATAAAGTATGGTCTGCTGTTTTAGAGAAAGTAATGCCATGGAGGTGCAAGGCAGGAACAGCTTGCCAGTCTGAGGGATTGCGTTAGGTAGAAAAGAATTTCTAGTGTAAGTGATATGTAAGCTGAAACTTAAGAGATGAACCAGAGCTAACAAGGGAGTAAAGATAGCTAAGAACGTTTTTGGAAGAGGGGAGAGATGGTAAAAGGAATTATGCTGTGGATGCTGGTGATATGGTTCAAGGTGGATGGCGCTTGGTGAGTGAGGTGCGTGGCAAAAAAGAGACTAGCTAGGAAGAGTAGTTTGATCCATCTATTAACTCTTAAAAGTGTCAGAAAAGACACTGAAATGCTATAAAGGGGGACTGAAAGTGTCACAGAAACCCAACCAGGTTCTTGGGCTTCTTTGTTGAGAAAGACTTGGGAAAAAGGATGAAGGTAAGCAAGTTAGAAGACAGTTTCAGTAACCCAAGTCAGTAGCTATGGTGACTTGGAATCAGACAGGCGTGGGGCCTTTGGGAAAGAGAAAAATCTAAAAATGATTAGAAAGTAGGTTAAATAAGCCTTGATTTTTGACCAAATGTAGGAACAAAGGACAGAAAAGAGTCAAGGGAGACCCTGAATTTCTGGCATGGGAGAAGCTTGTTGGAGGGGATGTGAAGATGATGGAATTTGGTTTTGGATGTGTGTGTGTGTTTGTGTGTGTGTGTGTGTGTGTGTGTGTGTGTGTGTGCACTTGGTTGTGTCCTACTCATTGTAACCCCATGGACTGTAGCCCACTAGACTCCTCTGTCCATGGGATTTTCCAGAATACTGGTGTGGGTTGCCATACCCTCCTCCAGGAAATCTTCCTGACTGAGAGATGGAATCCATGTCTCCTGCATTGGCAGGCATATTCTTTACCACTACAGCACCTGGGAAGCCCTGTTTTGAATGTACTGGGTTTAAAATGCCCAGAAGCCAGCCAAGTAGCTTTGTCCAGTAGACAGGCATGCATGCAGGTCAGAAGCCTCACAGAGGAAGCAGGCACCAAGATTTGAGATTTTAACCATGGAGTTAAAAAAATCACCAGTAGCACATGTGCAGAGCAAGAAGATGGTCTCAGTATGACTAAACTGTGAGGAAAGATTTCATATTTATAGGGCAGGCAGAAGAGGGGGACCTTGAAAATATATCCGAGAAGAAGAGAGGTTAGAATTATGGAACTCAATGGAAGAAAATGTTTCAAGAAAGGATGGTCCACAAGGTGTGAAAAGTCCCCAGCAGAAATCCACCAGTTACCTTGACAGTAGTGGTTTTGGTAGGAAGAAGCCTGGCTTGCAGTGGGATACCAGGGAATGGGGATCAAAATAGTGAATTTTTCCCTTCTGAATCAGAGATTGAACTCATGTCCCATGCATCGGAAGAGTGCAGTCTTAACCACTAGACCACCAGGAAAGTCCCTAAAACAAATAACTTTTACAAGATGCTTCATAGAAGAGGTGTTTCTCTCAACAGAGGGGTAGCTAGAAGAGAATGTGCAGTTAGAAGTTATTTATTTATTTATTCTTTACTTGTCAATTAGGAGATGCTCAAACATGCTTCCTACTTACACAAAACGATCATTAGAAAGTGAGTAGTTGAAGGCACCAGCATAATTGAAGAAAATGTTCAAATCTTTATGTTCTGAAATAGATGTGATTTTCTGACATGTGGGTAAAATCAAATATCAGGAAATTTTGCTAACTATGACAGTAGTAGTATATTTCTGTGCTGTTTCCATGATCTGTCAAACACTGTAGAACATTTAAGTTATGAAATTTATTTTGGCTCATAATATCCTTAATATAAGCTTAGTTTGGATTTAATTGTTGACAAGATGTTTGAAATTGGACATTTGGAAGCCTAGCCATCCATTTGTTACCCATTTCAAGGTGAGTCTTCAACTTTCTGAGTAACAGTGTTGAGCATTATATTAAACAGCCAAAGGGTGCAAAGCTATGCAAACTCCTTGTTTTAGGTAAAGTGAAAAAGTCTGTGGTATAAATACTTATATAGGTTACACTCAGTCAATTCAGTCGCTCAGTCATGGTTGACTCTCTGTAACTGCATTGACTGCAGCACACCAGGCTTCCCTATCCATCACCAACTCCCGGAGTTTACTCAAACTAATGTCCATCGAGTCGGTGATGCCATCCAACCATCTCATCCTCTGTCATCCCCTTCTCCTCCTGCCTTCAATCTTTCCCAGCATCAGGGTCTTTTCCAATGAGTCAGTTCTTCGCATCAGGTAGCCAAAGTATTGGAGCTTCCTTCCAGTAAATACTCAGGACTGATTTCCCTTAGGATTGACTGGTTTGATCTCCTTGCAGTCCAGGAAATCTCAAGAGTCTTCTCTAATACCACAGTTCAAAAGCATCAGTTCTTCGGCTGTGGTGTTGGAGAAGCTTACACTACTGAGAGAAAAATGTTTTTTAAATTAATTTTTATTGGAGTATAGTTGGTTTATGATGTTATGTTAGTTTCTGCTGTAGAGCAAAATGAATCAACTATACGTATACATATATCCCCTCTTTTTTGGATTTCCTTCCCATTTAGGTCACCACAGAGCATGGAGTAGAGCTCCCTGTGCTATACAGTGGGCTCTCATTAGTGTAAAATTCGTCTTGACACATTTCTGGTAGGTCTAGAAAAATATGAGATGTAATTTCTACCACACACAAAATGTTGCATCAGAGTAGCAAAGAGTATCATTGTTGAGTCTATAAGGGCCAGGAATATGCTGTCAGTTCAGTTCAGTTCAGTCGCTCAGTCGTGTCCAACTCTTGGCAACCCCATGAATCGCATCACACCAGGCCTCCCTGTCCATCACCAACTCCTGGAGTTCACCCAGACTCATATCCATCGAGTCAGTGATGCCATCCAGCCATCTCATCCTCTGTCATCCCCTTCTCCTCCTGCCTCCAATCCCTCCCAGCATCAGAGTCTACTTGGAAAGATTCTGCCTCCCAGTGGGACCAGAATCTTCAATGACTCTCCAGATTGAACAAATCTGGAGATTTTGGAATGGTCTGGAGGTTCCAATTGGAAAGTCAGGTGCTACCATTGAAGATCTTGACATGACAAATTCCACCAGGATGTGCAATTGGTGAAGATTTTCCACATGAGACTGTCCCGGGGTCACAGAGTCAGACACAACTGAATTACTAAGCACAGCACAGCACAAACACAAATAAGCTCTGATACAAGGTGGGTAAAAATCACAGAGAGCTGTTATGAGGATCATTGGAAAAGAAAAAAGGATAGTTGAATGTTACTTTCTTCTTGTCCACATTTTCTTTCCTATTTCTATAGATAAAGTTGTGGAAATTATTCCAGAAAATAAAATGAAAAATGAAAATGATTATTGGCCCAATAATGGAAACTGTTGTGAGTAAGTTTTTGGAAAGTTTGAAATGGAGAGTTCAGTGCAGATAGGTTAAACAAATCGGCCCACCAGTTTTTGCTAATAAAACTTTATTAGAACAAAGCTTCACCTATTTTTTTTTTTTTTTTTTATGGCTTGGGTATGGGTTGGGTGAAGTTTTGTAATTGTAGCAGAGATCTTTAGGACTTTAAGGCTTAAAATAGTTGTTATTTGGCTTTTTAGAGAAAAAATTTTCCAACCTTCTAGTTCAGTGAATCAGTTTAATTTTTAAAAGCTTTATTTCTATAAGTTCCTTTTTCCCTGCTTATGAAGATATGCTGAAGCAAATAGCAAATGCAAAGGGCTTAATTTATAATTGTGCATATGAGATGTAATTTTAGTTAAAGTTATGTCATAACTTTACTAAAGACATAATTTATCAATCAGCTTTCTCTGCAGTGAAAACCTATGAGGAGCAATAGGTGAAAGGTGAGTGTGTAAAGATAAAGAGAGACAGGAAAGAGCTAATGAAGCATTGATTCATAAGGTCAAATGAACTTCCAAAGAAAATATTTTCAATTTTAATATCATTCAATCCCTTGTCAGATAATTCATACAGACTTGACATTTAAGGGGCTTAAAAACAATAAAAAAAAAATTGGGTTTCATTCTTCTTGCTTGTCTTTCATTAAGTGGTCATTTCTTTACTACAAAAAAAGGAACAAATTTAGAGGAAGAAAAAAACTGGTGTGTCCTAAAGTGGCTTTTCTCTACCTGGTAGGAGTGAAATAAATCAAAACTCTCTCCAAATAAAAACTAGAATGCTATTTCTAATTATTTGCTCTGTCAAACTGATATCAAACTTTCCACATTTCTCAGACATTTTTACTCTGTTAGATTATCATAGAATTTGGTAAGTGAAGTTGGAATAATTTCTATTACCTGTGCTTAGGCAAAATTAGATATCAAATGTTTAAAAATATACTTTGCCCTATCAATTCCTTTATTTCAAAATCATTCTAAACAACCTTAAATTATTAAGGTTATAGCCGATGATTTAAATATAAAACGTACAACACAAGAAATCATTATACTAAATAAGCATGAAAAATCTCTAAAACAATAATAAAGAATCTGGTTAAATAAACAATGGGATATATATTAAATGGTCTACTTAGAGCCATAGAGGATATTGTAAGTAAATATTTTTTTATAGTTTTTCAGAGTGCCTGAAGAACTATAGACGGAGGTTCGTGACACTGTACAGGAGGCAGTGATCAAGACCATCCCCAAGGAAAAGAAATGCAAAACCCAGTGATTGAGGAGATTTTACAAATAGCTGTGAAAAGAAGAGAAGTGAAAGGCAAAGGAGAAAAGGAAAGATATACCCATTTGAATGCAGAGTTCCAAAGAATATGAAGGAGAGATAAGAAAGCCTTCCTCGGAGATCAATGCAAAGAAATAGAGGAAAACAATAGAATGGGAAAGACTAGAGATCTCTTCAAGAAAATTAGAAATACCAAGGGAACATTTCATGCAAAGATGGGCTCAATAAAGGACAGAAATGGTATGGACTTAACAGAAGCAGAATATATTAAGAAGAGGTGGCAAGAATACACAGAAGAACTATACCAAAAACATCTTCATGACCCAGATAATGACGATGGTGTGATCACTCACCTAGAGCCAGACATTCTGGAATATGAAGTCAAGCGGGCCTTAGGAAGCATCACTATGAACAAAGCTAGTGGAGGTGATGGGATTCCAGTTGAGCTATTTCAAATCCTGAAAGATGATGGTGTGAAAGTGTTGCACTCAATATGCCAGCAAATTTGGGAAACTCAGCAGTGGCCACAGGACTGGAAAAAGTCAGTTTTCATTCCAGTCCCCAAAAGGCAATGCCAAAGAATGCTCAAACTACCACACCACACATTTGCACTCATCTCACACGCTAGTAAAGTAATGCTCAAAATTCTCCAAGCCAGGTTTCAGCAATATGTGAACCGTGAACTTCTAGATGTTCAAGCTGGTTTTAGAAAAGGCAGAGGAACCAGAGATAAAATTGCCAACATTTGTTGGATCATCAAAAAAGCGAGAGAGTTCCAGAAAAACATCTACTTCTACTCAATTGACTACGCTAAGGCCTTTGACTGTGTGGACACAACAAACTGTGGAAAATTCTTAAAGAGATGGGAATACCAGACCACCTGACCTGTCTCTTGAGAAACCTGTATGCAGGTCAGGAAGCAACAGTTAGAACTGGGCATGGAACAACAGACTGGTTTCAAATCAGGAATGGAGTATGTCAAGGCTGTATATTGTGACCCTGCTTATTTAACTTATATGTGGAGTACTTCTTGCAAAGTGCTGGGCTGGATGAAGCTCAAACTGGAATCAAGATTGCTGGGAGAAGTATCAATAACCTCAGATATGCGGATGACACCACCCTTATGGCAGAAAGTGAAGAAGAACTAAAGAGCCTCTTGATGAAAATGAAAGAAGAGAGTCAAAAAGTTGGCTTAAAACTCAACATTCAGAAAACTAAGATCATGGCATCTGGTCCCATCACTTCATAGGAAATACATGGGGAAACAGTGGAAACAGTGGCTGACTATTTTTTTGGGTTCCAAAATCATTGCAGATAGTGACTGCAGCCATGAAATTAAAAGACACTTGCTCCTTGGAAGAAAAGCTATGACCAACCTAGACAACATATTAAAAATCAGTGACATTACTTTGTCAACAGAAGTCCATCTAGTCAAAGCTATGGTTTTTCCAGTAGTCATATATGGGTGTGAGAGTTGAACTATACAGAAAGCTGAGCATCGAAGAATTGATGCTTTTGAACTGTGGTGTTGGAGAAGACTCTTGAAAACCCCTTGGTCTGCAAGGAGATTCAACCAGTCCATCCTAAAGGAAATCAGCCCTGAATATTCATTGGAAGAACTGATGTTGAAGCTGAAACTCCAATACTTTGACCACCTGATGTGAAGAACTGACTCATTTGAAAAGATCCTGATGCTGGGGAAAATTGAAGGCGGGAGGAGAAGGGGATGACAGATGAGATGGTCGGATGGTTACCACCGACTCAATGGACATGAATTTGAGTAAACTCCAGGAGTTGGTGATGGACAGGGAAGAAGCCTGGCGTGGTGCAGGCCATGGTGTTGAAAAGAGTCGGACATGACTGAATGACTGAATTGAACTGAACTGACTTTTTAACACAAAAAATGTTCATAATGTCATCTAAATGAAGGAAACAGGATACAACATAGTATGTAGATTTTGGTCCAATTTCTATTTAAAGGTATGCCTTTACTTCACTGACAATGGTCTGTGTAGTCAAAGCAATGGTTTTTCCAGTAGTCATGCAAGGATGTGACAGTTGGACCATAAAGAAGGCTGAGCACTGAAGAATTGATGCTTTTGAACTTTGGTGTTGGAGTAGACTCTTGAGAGTCCGTTGGATTGCAAAGAGATCAAACCAGCCAATCCTAAAAGAAATCAACCCTGAATATTCTTTGGAAGGACTGATGCTAAAGCTGAAGCTCCAATACTTTGGCCACCTGATGTGAAGATCTGACTCACTGGAAAAGATCCTGATGGTGAGAAAGATTGAGGGCAAGAGGAGAAGGGGATGATAGAACAGGAGAAGAGGATGAGATGGTTGGATGGCATCACCGATGCAATGGACATGAGTTTGTGCAAACTCTGGGAGACTGAAGTACAAGGAAGCCTGGCGTGCTGCAGTCAATGGGATGGCAAAGAATTCGGCACGACTGAGTGACTTAATGACAACGAATACCTTTACACTTATACTCCAGTTTTTAATACTTTTTATATGTGTAATTTAGAAATATATACATTATGTTTTTAATTGTGATTATTTTAACAATGAAAATATTTTAAATATTTTAACACTATATACTCTTTTCTTAAATTAATTTTTAATATAAGAATACTATTTTCCATTCTATAAAGGCTAGTTTTGCCCAATAACTAAATGTAGAAATAAAATTACAGCATATTTTACCTTCAATAGCCTAGTTTTTGTTGATTATTTAAGTTTTAAATAATTTTTGAAGTTACTTTGAAAGTTTCTGAAATGAAGTTGATACTGTGTTTAAATTACTTACTTGAGTTAAGGAGATCAGCCCTGGAATTTCTTTGGAAGGAATGATGCTAAAGGTGAAACTCCAGTACTTTGTCCACCTCATGCGAAGAGTTGACTTATTGGAAAAGACTCTGATGCTGGGAGGGATTAGGGGCAGGAGGAGAAGGGAACGACAGAGGAGGAGATGGCTGCATGGCATCACTGACTCGATGGACGTGAGTCTGAGTGAACTTCGGGAGTTGGTAATGGACAGGGAGGCCTGGCGTGCTGCGATTCATGGGGTCGCAAAGAGTTGGACATGACTGAGTGACTGAACTGAACTGAACTGAGTTAAAAAGCTGAGAAATAGACCTCTTTTTATCTTAACAGTCATCATTGAGACACAACCAAGGGCACAGAACTAGATGAACTTTGAAGTGTATTTCTGTCTCATAATTCACTAAAGTGCCTGAAGATGTGGGCCTCAGGTCCTAATTTATTGTACACCAGAGACTTTGCTTTCAGAAGTCTACAGATTCTATTATGAGTAAAATGCAGTGGTTAAAAAATTCAATCCCACAAATCAAGCATCAGAATTAGAGGTGATCACTTGTCAAAAAAATAGCTTAAACTGACTTAATAAGACTGTTATCTGGTTCTTGAGTTCATAGTATTTTAAATAAAGAGATGGGGTATCATGTCAAACCACAGCTGGGGTCTGGTATGAATCTCAGTCTTCCCTTTGAAAGGATCAAATCCATGGTGATGTAACTATGATTCTTCTATTATTGGTTATCTGGTAACTTGTTTATTAGTATAAATAGTCAAGATTTAAATTTTAATGCATTTGGAACTAAGTAACTTGTAAAGCAACTGGAATTTGTTTTTTAATCACGTTTTCTAATTTTGGAGTCTTCCTGGTTGACTGAACATTGAATGAACGACTTGGGTTTCCCTGTCTTCAAGGAACTTGAGGGATGTGGTATTTGTGAAACGTGGGGGAATGATCTCAGTTTCATCCTCTTCACTTAAACCTAAACTCAAAAATATTTTATTTTCCCTAAAAGTATATACATTTCAATTTACTTTTGAAAGTCTTGTAACATAATATTTTCGTTTCTCTAGAAATATAATGAACTGTAGTGAGTTCTCACATTTTGTAGGAAATTAATATTTCCCAAAGGATAGAGGGTAAGCCCAGCTGCCATTTAGAGTCTTGGATGCATGGGAACATATTTTCTTGCTGCTACTTCTTGGCTCCCCAGGTGGCTCAGTAATAAAGAATTCACTTGCGAAGATCTCCTGGAGGAGGAAATGGCAACTGACTCCAATATTCTTACCTGGGAAATGCCGTGGACAGAGGAGCTTGGTGGGCTACAGTCCATGGGGTCACAAAGAGTCAGACATGACTGAGCACGGGTGCATGCTGCTGCTTTGGATAGAGCTGATTTGACTCCAGATAAATTGTCAATAAAAGGAACATTGACTTATATGGGTTTGATTTTACATATTCTTATATATGAAACAAGCTTTTTTTTAAGCAAATGGCAAGTCAAATGTCTGACTTGCTAGTTATATTTAAAAAACTTGAGAATAAAATAAAGTAAAATATTAATGTAGTAGAAAGTGTCAGATTGGTTCCTCAGAATATACTGGTATTCACTCATTGGATTACCAAATTTAATCAACATCAAAATTTCAGATCACTATTAAAAATTTTTTTTGGTTCATTACTAGCCTTAGAACCTAGGCAAAGATGCATATGCCTAGGTATTTTGCTTGATGCTGTGGTCTTTTGGTACACGCTTACGTGATAGAAATTGTTTTCCTGGGTAGGCTGCCAGATTTTTCTGTTGCTTTATCAAAATCACTTATTTACTGTTGGGGCTGCATTTTAAAGCTACATTTCTGACCTATTTTCCTCTGGCATTTGGGTGCTAAAGTGAGGCAACATATATATATTTTTATTTATTTATTTAAATGTAAAAACCATATTGTGGAAGATTTTTTGACATTTAATAAAAGTGCCTTTTTTCACTGTTATTTAAAGGTATTCAGTTCAGTTGAGTCGCTCAGTCGTGTCCGACTCTTTGCGATCCCATGAATCGCAGCACGCCAGGCCTCCCTGTCCATCACCAACTCCCGGAGTTCACTCAAACTCACGTCCATCAAGTCAGTGATGCCATCCAGCCATCTCATCCTCTGTCGTCCCCTTCTCCTCCTGCCCCCAATCCCTCCCAGCATCAGAGTCTTTGCCAATGAGTCAACTCTTCACATGAGGTGGCCAAAATACTGGAGTTTCAGCTTTAGCATCATTCTTTCCAAGGAATACCCAGGACTGATCTCCTTTAGAATGGACTGGTTGGATCTCCTTGCAGCCCAAGTGACTCTCAAGAGTCTTCTCCAACACCACAGTTCAAAAGCATCAATTCTTCAGCGCTCAGCTTTCTTCACAGTCCAACTCTCACATCCATACATGACCACTGGAAAAACCATAGCCTTGACTAGACAGACCTTTGTTGGCAAAGTAATGTCTCTGCTTTTTAATATGCTGTCTAGGTTGGTCATAACTTTCCAAGGAGTAAGCGTCTTTTAATTTCATAGCTGCAATCACCATCTGCAGTGATTTTGGAGCCCCCCAAAATAAAGTCTGATGCTGTTTCCACTGTTTCCCCATCTATTTCCCATGAAGTGATGGGACCGGATGCCATGATCTTTGTTTTCCGAATGTTGAGCTTTAAGCCAACTTTTTCACTCTCCTCTTTCACTTTCATCAAGAGGCTCTTTAGTTCCTCTTCACTTTCTGCCATAAGGGTGGTTTTAGATGATCTATAAACAAGAGCAAACATCTCTTTTTCCTGAACTCTTGAAATATCACAAAAGTGAGAAGGTGATGGGTGATCAGAAAATGAAACATAAAATCAAAGAATATTCATCTGGGAAGGTGATTACCCCAGTGTGTGTGTGTGTGTGTGTGTGAAGTCAAAGCCTAGGACAGCAGAGGACCTGACACACTGGCTAACAGGATGAGGAGGCTACACCAGGTCTTTTATTTCCAGCTGTCACTCTGGAGACAGATGGCTGCCTGTCTTACTGCTCACAAGCCAGGAAAGCCAGAGCCTGCTGAACCAGGGAACGCTGCAGGCAGGTCAGTGGGACCCCAAGCAGGTCCTTATCCTTTCTTCTCACATCTGCCATTCTCCACAGATGAGCTTACAATTAAAGAAGAAGACTGTGAAACAGAACAACAACAACAAAAGGAAATAAAGAAGAAATTTTAGAAAAGAGCAGGAATTGGGATAGAGGGGTGGATTCTCATCCACAAGAATTCATGATGGGGAAAATTAGTTCAAGGAACTCTCCCAGAAGGCATCTTGCAGGGGTAAAGTTGTGGGAAATACAAAAGGAAACATGAAAAGGAGGATGAACATAAACCTAGGCCCTTGAAGGGTCACAGAGCCTGAAAAATCAGTGGAGAGACAGTAGCTTCTGCTTATGATGTAGAAAGAGCATCATGCTTGTGCTTAGTCCCTCAGTTGTGTCTGACTCTTTGAGACCCCATGGACTGTAGCCTGCCAGGCGCCTCGGTCCATGGGATTTTCCAGGCAAGAATACTGGAATGGGTTGCCATTTCCTTCTCCAGGGGATCACCCTGACACAGGGATCAAACCTGCACTTCCTGTGTCTCCTGCGTTGGCAAGCAGGTTCTTTGCCTGCTGAGCCTTTGGGGAAGCCCTGGCAAGAGCATGACTTCTACCCCAAACAACAAGAAATTTAAAAATTTACAATTGGTAAATGCTCTTTAAGCTGCATTATAAAACTGAGACAGCAGGGTAGCTAACTGACCTGAAATCTAAGGAAAGGCAGGCACTTCCAAAGGAAGTGGAGTTGGAGGTAAAAATTTCTTTCAATATACAGGCACTCACATTAGCAAAATAGGCCTCATTTCAGAAGCCAGTGTGGTCCAGTGTGGTATGGGGAGATACTGTCCACATGAGTGTGGGTTTTAGTCACCAATAGCATCCTTACAAAGAAACTTCCTAAATGTGTACTTTAACCTATTTTACAAATCCAAACAATCAGAATAATAAAACTGATTTCCTAAATTTGTTGTGAGATTTACACAAGCCCAAGTATGTCACATGTCTTATAGACAATGGCCATTTTCAAAATGATTTTTCATCTCTCCCTTAGCAACATGTTCTTGGTTACAATGCTTGTACTTTCTTATTATCTCTCAAATCTGTTTCCTTATCTCATTTTCTTCTTGTCACTTCCTTGGTTAATTTCTCTTATAGATTATTTCACTAACCTCCTTGTCTTCCTGACTACAACGGCACCACACCCCTGCACCTCCTATCTGTCCCCCACACAGCAGGAAAAGCGATAGGAATAAAGGGCAGTCCTGATAGCATGACTCTTTGAAATTCTTCAACTGTTTACAAAGATTAAAGATGACACGTAGAGTCAGTAGGAACTCCAGATAATAGCATTCATCCAGTACTAATGGAACTGAATATTGCTATTTCTCCAGAAAGCAGTTTGTCTTGTGGACAAGATAACTTTAAACAGTAGTTGTTAGCCCAGTAGTGCCACTTATATGTGCTTATTATGAACGGAAACCAGACAGTATGCTCTGGATTCCCAGCACAGCTGCTTCTCTGAGCAAACTTCTGAAAACCCATCTCAGCTACTGATCAATCTATTACAAGAAAAACAAGAGGAAGAAACATTAATAACAGAAAAAAAAAAAAAAACCTATATTTATTAGTGTACCAAGATAAGAAAACGGCAACTTCATACCACAAGATTCAAGAAATGTCTGCAGAGTGTAGGGAAATTGAATCAACCCAAAGGAACCAAAATGAGAGAAGAAATGATTGATGTGGAAAACAAGTGGAGAAGATTCTGGTGAGAAGTGTAGGATATATGGTTGATTTCAGGAGATTTCAGGCAGTATTTACCATCCCCTTTCTCTGATCAGTAGCCAGGAAAGGCTATTAGAAGCAGAGCTATGGTATGAAATGTATAAGTCACATGATTATTTAGTGATAGGATGTAAAATAGGCTTAATTTTCTTCTTTATGTTTCCTCCACTTAAAAACATTTATTGATGAACACGAATTAATTTAATTGATAGCAAAAAAATCAATAAAAATATTTCAGTATTCCTAAATACTGTTAATATAATAGTATGTTGTTAACTTTTCCCTTTCATACCCTAACACCACTGAAACGTTTAGCTTTTCAAAATATGGTATGCTTTTTTCTCTTCAACACCTTTGCAAGGGTGTTTTGGGCAACTGCACAGGGAGTTCCTTGTAGTTGCTTATTACTCAGCTAAAATGTATCAGCTTCATGAAATGTTCTGTGGCTTCTCCAGGCAAGATAAGATTTCCACTTGGTGATCCCATAGCCCTTGACAATACCTCAGTCGTCATAGTCACATACTTATACTGGTGTGTTGTGAGTGTGCATGCCTCTCTCCTGAACTGTGCAAGCTCTAGGAATGCAGGGACTGTGACACTTTAAGCTTTATGTGGACACACATACACACAGACATCATGGAATACTACTCAGCCATAAAAGAGGAAATCTTTCCATTTGCAGTAACACACATGGATCTTAAGGATATTCAGTTCAGTTCAGCTCAGTCACTCAGTCGTGTCTGACTCTTTGCTTAAGGCTATTACACTCAGTGAAATAAGTTGGGTGAGAAAGACAAATACTGTATGATTTCACTCATATGTGCAATATAAAAGAATAAACATACAACAAAATTATTGAACGAACTAAACAAAACAAGGGGCAGGGTAGACTTGTGAAAAGATGGTGGAGTAGAAGGACTGTGTGAATACTCTCCTGCGAGAATTCCAAAATTGCAACTCACTGCTGAACAACCATCGACAGGATGTTGGATCCCACCAGAAAATGATAACCTACATCCAAGGGCAAAGGAGAAGCCCCAAGACAGTAGGAGGGGTGAAATCACATTTAGAATCAAACCCCATACCCGCCAGAGATGCTCAGAGGGCTCAAAGAAAACATTATGCACACCAGGACCCAGAAACCCCACAAGACACTGAACCAGACCTGCCTTTGAGTTTGAGTGTCTCCTGCTGAGGCACGGGTCAGCAGTGACCTGCCTTGGGGACAGGGGCTCTGGCTGCAGCAGACCTAGGAGGTGCTGTGTGTGGCATAAATCCTCTTGGAGGAGGTCACCATTAGCCCCACCATAGAGCTACCAAGCAGACAACCCACAAACTGGAGAACAGTTATACCAAAGAAGTTCTCACACTGTTGCAAAAGTTCTAAGGCCCACAACAGACTGAGCCAAACTTTCCTGTGGGTGTCCAGTGAAGGCGTGGGGCACTGAATGTAACTGTCCTGGGAGCCATGGGGCATCACCCTTACCATAATTTGGCCTCAGGTCAAACTACAGGGAGGGAACATAGCCCCAGCCATCAACAGAAAGTGAAAGTGAAAGTTGCTCAGTTGTGTCTGATTTTTTGTGACCTATGGACTGTAGCCCATCTGGTTCCTCTGCCCATGGAATTCTCCAGGCAAGGTCACTGGAGTGGGTTGCTATTTCCTTCTCCAGGGGATTAACCCAGCCCAGGATTGAACCTGGGTCTCCTGCATTGCAAGCAGATTCTTTAACAACCAAGCCACCAGGGAAGCCCTTCCTATCAGCAGAAAATTGGATTGAAGATTTATTGAACATGGCTCCACCCATCAGAGCAAGACCCAGATTCCCCCACAGCCAGTTCTTCCCATCAGGAAGTTTCAACAAGCCTCTTATCCTTATCCATTAGAGGGCAGACAGAATGAAAACCACAATCACAGAAAACTAACCAAACTGATCACATGGATCACAGCCTTGCCTAACTCAGTGAAACTATGAACCATGCCATGTAGGCCCAACAAAAACAGATGGGTCATGGTGGAGAATTCTGACAAAACCTGGTCCACTGGAGAAGAGAATGGCAAACCACTTCAGGATTCTTACCTTGAGAACCCCATGAACAGTGTGAAAATGCAAAAAGATAGGACACTGCAAGATGAACTCCCCAGGTCAGTAGGTGGCCAATATGCTACTGGAGAAGAGTGGAGAAATAGATCCAGAAAGAATGAAGAGGCCAAGCCAAAGCAAAAACAATACCCAGCTGTGGATATGACTGGTGATGAAAGTAAAGTCTGATTCTGTAAAGAAAACTATTGCATAGGAACCTGGAATGTTAGGTTCATGAATCAAGGCAAATTGGAAGTGGTCAAACAGGAGAAGGCAAGAGTGAATGTCAACATTTTAGGAATCAGTGAACTAAAATGGACCAGAAAGGGTGAATTTAACTCAGATGACCATTATGTCTACTACTGTGGGAAAAAATCCCTTGGAAGAAATAGAATTGTCCTCATAGTCAACAGACAGAGAAGGCAATGGCAACCCACTCCAGTACTTTTGCCTGGAAAATCCCATGGATGGAGGAGCCTGGTAGGCTGCAGTCCATGGGGTCGCTAAGAGTCGGACACAACTGAGTGACTTCACTTTCACTTTTCACTTTCGTGCATTGGAGAAGGAAATGGCAACCCACTCCAGTGTTCTTGCCTGGAAAATCCCAGGGATGAGGGAGCCTGGTGGGGTCTATGGGGTCACAAAGAGTCGGACACGAGTAAAGGGACTTAGCAGCAGCTGCAGCAGCATAGTCAACAGAAGTCTGAAATGCAGTACTTGGGTGCAATTTCAAAAACAACAGAATGATCTCTCTTTGTTTCCAAGGCAAACCATTCAATATCACAGCAATTCAAGTCTAAGCCTCAACCACTAATACCAAAGAAGCTGAAGTTGAATGGCTCTATGAAGACCTACAAGACCTTCTAAAACTAACACCAAAAAAAGATGTCCTTTTCATCATGGGGGACTGCAATGCAAAAATAGGAAGTTAAGAGATAGCTGGAGTAACAGACAAGTTTGGCCTTGGAGTACAAAATGAAGCAGGGCAAAGACTAAGAGTTTTGCCAGGAGAACGCACTGGTCATAGCAACATGGTACAGAAGGCTATGATCAAAACTATCTCCAAGAAAAAGAAATGCAAAAAGACAAAATGGTTGTCTGAGGATGTCTTATAAATAGCTGAGAAAAGAGAAGTGAAAGGTAAAGGAGAAAAGGAAAGATATACTCATCTGAATGCAGAGTTCCAAAGAGCAAGGAGAGATAAGAAAGCCTTCCTTAATGATCTATGGAAAGAAGTAGAGAAAAGGAATAGAATAGAAAAGACTAAATATCTCTTCAAGAAAATTAGAGATATCAAGGGAATATTTCATGCAAAGATGGGCACAATAGACAGAAACTGTATGGGGCCTAACAGAAGCAGAAGATATTAAGAAGAGGTGGCCAGAATACACAGAAGAACTATACAGAAAAGATCTTCACGACCCAGATAACCATGATGGTGTGATCACTCACCTGCAGTCAGATATCCTGAAGTGTGAAGTCAAGTGGGCCTTAGGCGTCATCACTATGAACAAAGCTAGGGGAGGTGATGGAATTCCAGTTGAGCTATTTCACATCCTAAAAGATGATGCTGTGGAAGTGCTGCAGTCAATATGCCAGCAAATTTGGAAAAACTCGGCAGTGGCCACAGGACTGGAAAAGGTCAGGCTTCATTTCAATCCCAAAGAAAGACAATGCCAAAGACCGTTCAAACTACCGCACAAATGCACTCATCTCACACATTAGCATAGTAATGCTCAAAATTCTATAAGCTAGGCTTCAACAGGACGTGAAGTGATGAGTTCTGGGTGTTCAAGCTGGATTTAGAAAAAGCAGAGGAACTAGAGATCAAACTGTGATCTGCTGGATCACAGAAAGAGCAAGAGAATTCCAGAAAAACATCTACTTCTGCTTTGTTGACTATGCTAAAGCCTTGACTGCATGGATCAAAACAAACTGCGGAAAATTCTTAAATAGATGGGAATACCAGACCAACTTACCTGCCTCCTGAGAAATCTATATGCAGGTCAAGAAGCAACAGTTAGAACCAGGCATGGAACAACAGACTGGTTCCAAATTGGGAAAGGAACACGTCAAGGCTGTATATTGTCACTATGCTTATTTAACTTGCATGCAGAGTACATCATGGGAAATTCTAGGCTAGATGAGCACAAGCTTGAAGCAAGATTGCCAAGAGAAACCTCAGATATGCAGAGGATACCACCCTAATGGCAGAAAGCAAAGAGGAACTAAAGAGCCTCTTGATGAAAGTGAAAGATGAGAGTGAAAAAGCTGGCTTAAAACTCAACATTCAGAAAATGAAGATCATGGCGTCCAGTCCTATCACTTCATGGCAAATAGATGGGGAAACAATGGAAGCAGTGACAGATTTTATATTCTTGTCTCCAATATCACTGCAGATGGTGACTGTAGCCATGAAATGAAAAAGACACTTGTTCCTTGGAAGAAAAGCTATGACCAACCTAGGCAACTTATTATATAGCAGAGACATTACTCTGCCAACAAAGGTCTGTCTAGTCAAAACTGTGGTTTTTTCATCAGTCATTTATGGATGTGAGAGTTGGACCATAAAGAAAGTTGAGCATCAAAGAATTTACATTTTTGAACTGTGGTGTTGGAGAAGACTCTTGAGAGTCCCTTAGACTGCAAGGAGATCAAATCAGTCAGTCTTAAAGGAAATCAGTCCTGAATATTTATTGGAAGGAATGATGCTGAAGCTGAAGCTCCAATACTTTGGCCATGTGATGTGAAGAACTGACTCATTGGAAAAGACCCTGATGCTGGGAAAGATTGAAGGTAGGAGGAGAAGGGGACGACAGAGGATGAGATGGTTGGATTGTATCACCAACTCAATGGACATGAGTTTGAGCAAGTTCCAGGAGTTGGTAATGGACAGGGAAGCCTGGCATGCTGCAGTCCATGGGGCTGCAAAGAGTTGGACATGACTGAGTGACTGAACTGAAACAAAACAAAAATATAGACACAGAGAACACGGTGGTGGCTGATGGATAGGAAGGGGCACAGGGGAAGGTAACTGGGAAAGGGGATCACTATATGGACAGAAAGAATCTGACTGCCAATGCAGGAGACACAGGAGGCTGGGTTCCGTCCCTGAGCTGGGAAGATAACCTGGAGAAGGAAATGTCATTCCACCCCAGCATTCTTGCCTGTACAATCCAATGGACAAAAGAGCCTGGCAGGCTACAGTCTCTGGGGCCAAAAGAGTAGGACACAACTGAGCAACTGAGCACATTGAATCAGTGCACAGGAAATGGGCATTAATACTTCATTTTCTTCAGTCTCTTCCTTGTGTTTAGTGAGGAAATTTTTCACAATATTGCCCAGAGGATATGGTTAAGTAAAGAATTATTTTTCTTGCATAGTGTTTTCTTTTATATTTATCATTATATATTCATTTCAAATAAGAAAATATTTAATTACTTTTTATTTGTTCTATGTTATTTATATTCATTTATTCTTCCAGAACAAGGAAATCATGTTTCTTGTGCTTGACTTGGTTCACATATACAATACGCAGTGTGCAAATAAATTCTCTTAAGTTATTTTGTGATAAATTATTTTATGATCATATTTTCATTCATCAGACATAAATATCATTATAATTACCAATTGTTTTTCCTTCTCAGATGTGAATGTAACAGGCTTCATGATGTACTGCGCAAAAGTGGTACACTTATAGATGTGCAAGGAAATAAGCTCATTGCTTTCATTTTTCTCTGCACTAATCTGTCAAAAAAAAGTCTCTGAGCTGAATTTTAGACTTTAGTAGATTAAATTTATGGAATTTAAAAATATGCTCCTATGCAAACTATCTTTTAATAGATTTAATGCTGATATTTAGTGAATTTTCAGCTTATTTAGTCTAAAGTAAACCACTAAGTTATTTCCAGGACCTCAACTAAACTCAGTTTTTGAAGAAGAAAAGAAAGCAAATAAGTTTTAATTTTAGGAGAGAAGTCAATTTCAAAAAATGAATGATTAAATATTTTGACTTTATTATGACATGGTTACTTTCATTTTTTTTTAACAAGACCGCTAAATTGGTCCTTTCCATAATTTAGACACTTTTAGCAGTCCTCTATCTCTTTGACAAGTTAGAAGAATCTAGATTTTCATCAAGTGGGGAGCCCAGTCAAACCACTTCTAGGTTTGCATTTTTTCCTGATAAATGTTACAATACCCATTTATTGTTGCTTAGTTGCTAAGTTAGGTCTGACTCTTTTGCAAGCCCATAACTGTAGCCTGCCAGGCTCCTCTGTGCATGGGATTTCCCAGGCAAGAATAATGGAGTGCTTTGTGATTACAATACCCATAGATCAGAGTTAACTTTGGATTGTTATCTAAAATTCCATTGAAATAACTTATAGCAAAAACATGTTACAGCCTTGCATAGAATCACTGAAGTCGCTAGTCAGACTGCTTAAGAAATGCAGCTGTTTCTCTTGTATGCAATTCGGTACTGATGCTAAAATGATTGGCTGGTAGAGAGTGTATTTTTCCCCATGTGTGTGTTTTCTTAAGTGATGGGTTAAATAATAAGACAAGCTGTAGGCATGTTGCAGTCTGACTCCATGAGTCATGTGTTGGCAGTGGCCAGGTAAACAGAGCTAGTCTGTCTGAAGGTGATGGGTAGCCAGCTACCTTCCTGACAGTTCAATATGAAAGCCAGCTTTAGGGACTTCCTTGGTGGTCCAGTTGTTAAGAATATACCTGCTCAAGCAGGGAACACAGGTTCGATCCTTGGTCTGCACAGGCTGCAGGGCACCTAAGCCCATGCACCCCAATTACTGAGCCTGCATGCTGCAACCACTGATGCCTGAGTGCCTTACAGCCCGTGATCCGCAACAAGAAGCAGCTACTGCAATGAGAAGCCCGAGCTCCACAACTCGAGAGCAGCCGCTTCTTGCCAACTAGAGAAAGCCTACACGCAGCCAGGAAGAACTATCACAGCACCCCCGCTATTAATTAATTAATTAAAAAAGAAAGAAAGCCAACTTTAAAGACCTTCAAAACAAAGACTGTTTATAAAGATTTGATTTCTCGATCTTTGAATTTTGTTATGAGATCTTCTTCATTGACATAGAAAAAAAACCTAAACTTCAAAATCGAATATGTAGTATTTGGAGGTTTCATTCCTCTGCTCCAGTCCGTCCTTTTAATTCTTTAGAGTTAATTACTCTTAGCTATTTCTGGATTTCCTACACTGTGGATTCCGCTAGGATATTAAAAGTCTATTTTAAAATTCTTTTTTAATCCCGGTTGCTTTATTGCCAGGATACACAGAGAGCTCATTTGTTCAGAGTTCCTATTTGAATTTTATCTACTATCTCAATAATGCCCTGTACAGCTAATTCATTTTTCCTGGCTTGAGATATCCAGGGTTATATAACGAGGACGTACTGTACAGCACAGGGAACTCTGCTCAATGTTACTTGGCAGCCTGGATGGGAGGGGTGTTTGGGAGAGACAGATGCATGTATGTGTATGGCTGAGTCCCTGTGGTGTCCATCTAAACCTATCACAACTTTGTTGTCCATCTAGACTATCACATTTTTGTTAATTGGTTATTGCTGGTGCTCAGTTGTGTTCTACTCTTTATGACCCCATGGGACTGCAGCACTCCAGGCTTCCCTGTCCTTCATTATTTCCCAGAGTTTGCTCCAATTCATGTCAGTGATGCCATCCAACCATTTCCTTCTCTGTCATCTCCTCCAACCCTCCATCTTCCCTAGCATCAAGGTCTTTTCCAATAAGTCAGTTTTTCACATCAGGTGGCCAAAGTATTGGAGCTTCATCTTCAGCATCAGACCTCCCAATAAATATTCAGGGTAATCAGCTATTCAGTTCAGTTCAGTCACTTAGTCCTGTCTGACTCTTTGTGACCCCATGGACTGCAGCACACCAGGCCTCCCTCTCCATCACCAACTCCTGGAGCTTGCTCAAACCCATGTCCATTGAGTCAGTGATGCCATCCAATCATCTCATCCTCTGTCGTCCCCTTCTGATCCCGCCTTCAATCTTTCCCAGCATCAGGGTCTTTTCCAATGAGTCAGTTCTTCCCATCAGGTGGCCAGAGTATTAGCGCTTCAGCTTCAGCATCTGTCCTTCCAATGAATATTCAGGAATGATTTCCTTTAGGATTGACTGTTGGAGTGATTGATCTCCTTGCAGTCCAAGGGACTGTCAAGAGTCTTCTCCAATACCACAGTTCAAAAGCATCAATTCTTGGTGCTCAGCTTTCTTTATATTCCAACTTTCATGTCCATACATGACTACTGGAAAAACCATAGCTTTGACTAGATGGACCTTTATTGTCAAAGTAATGTCTCTGCTTCTTAACATGTTCTATAAATCAGCTATACTCCAACATAAAATAAAAAGTAAAAAAAATATATCCATGGTTAGGAATTATACTTTGTTGTCTTGTGTCTTGAGTGTCCTTGGATCTGGAATAATGCTCATCACTCTTTCCTTTTCTTTCATAATGTTGGCAGTTTCAAAGAGCACCTATTATTTGTAGAACATCCATCAATTTGAGCTTACCTGAGGTTTCTTCTGATTAGATTCAGGTTATGGATGTTGTACAGGGGAACAGATGTGACATTGTGTGCTCCTCAGGCCATCACATCAGGAGGCAATCTATGTTGTTTGTCACATTATTGGTGTTTTTGACTATAATCATATGGCTATGATGATTCTGCCAGGTTTCTCTACTGTCAAGTCACTTTCTCCCCTTGGTAAGTAATACTTGGTTTGAAAAATAAGTATTTTTAGGCAATGTAAAAACTTTCACCTATGCTAAGCATCAATTTTTCAATAATTTTGCTTAAATAAATTTTTATTATAATGGTGATTATAATAAAAAGGTGATTTTTCCAACTCTATAATTCCACCCACATTTATCACTTGATATTCTAGCTGAAGGAGTAAGATTCTTCCCTCCCACCTCTTATTCATTTAGCTTTAATTTATTGATTGGTATTTGTATGGATTCAAGGATTTTTACTGTATTCATGGATTCTTATTGAATTCAGTGTATTCATTGAATCTGTTAACCACCAACATCAGAATTCTTTTTTTCAATATTTTCACACTGAAGGGTACAATTTATGAAGGTGGTTTTATCTCTATCCTTTCTTATCTTTATTGTGTATTTTTTTCAGAAACTCTTTGCACTCTGTGAAGTTGGCTCTGCTGGAATTCGGTACTTGTTTTTCACTTATACGTAATTTGCAGGATAAGATTGTCTGTCTTCTAATTATGCCAAAAGGATGAGTTTGCATGGTTTTATTTGTTCTTGTCGTTTGGAGGTTGTTGAAAGAGATTTTGGCTAGGTAGCTGTCATTGTCCAACTGCCCAGGGGTCTTGGAAGCAAAGAATTTTAAAAGTTGACATTGAATTTCCTTTGATGAGGAGGAATTGCCTTTTGTGTAAAATGATAAAACTAGAGAAGCTATTTCTTAGTACAATGTGAAAATTTAATAGCATGGAACATAAAATAAAAGAGAAGAAGAGGCAATATTCTCTGTAAAAAATGATGAACAGATATTAGGAAAAGAATGGTGAAAAGAGTGAGAGAATTGAAGAGAAATGACCAAGCAACTTGACAGACGTCCATGGAGAAAAATGTATAGTAAGACAGTGTTAAAGACATGTCAAAGCAGTATAAAGATTAAGGATGTCTAATATGAAATTTTAACTTTTTGAAGACATGTAAATACACTTCTGTCATTGCAAATTATAAGTTAAACATACTATACATACAGATACAATGGACCAGAGTTTGTAGGAGTGTTGGAAGCAAAGATGCTGATCTCTGTGTCTTGGTTTGTCACAGAGCAGGATACAGAGAATAGTTATAGGGGTCTAAATGCCAATGACATCAACAGTTCAGGGAGGCAGGGAGGCAATCCAGAGTAATCATGAAAACATTAGCACCAGGGAATGCTTGGAAATCTTGGTGAGGGCACTAGACTCCCCATAGAACATGGCGTAAAGGGCTTAACACAATTTTGCCTGACTTTCAAAGGTTGAGATGTCCTCAGTAAATATACTTTTCACACTGTGAGGTTTGATTCTGTAACTGACATTGTGGAGTATCCCTTTATGAATTCAACAACTAGGACATGTCAACTCCATGCCAGGTACTGCTCTCAGAAATGGAAATGTGATAAGAAAGAATGATTACAAATCCCCATCCTCATGGAAATTTCATTAGAGTCGAAGAGACATATAATACCCACGAGAAACAAATAAAATATATATCATATTATATATGATGGCTCTAAGAGCTAAGGAGTAGATTTCCCAGGTCGTGCAGTGGCAAAGAATCCGCCTGCCAACGCAGGCGATGCAAGAGACACGAGTTTGATCCCTGTGTCAGGAAAATCCTCCGGAACAGGAAATGCCACCTCACTCCAGTATTTTTGCCTGGAAAATCTCATGGACAAAGGAGCCTGGCGGGCTACAGTCCATGGGGTTGCAGAGTTGAACACAGCTGAGTGAGGATGCACACACCACCATTGCCTGGTATTTGATCTACAACCATTTACTTAACTTTTCTGTGTCTTCTTTTCTTAATCTGTGAAATAAAGACAGTAATACTTAAAAGGATTCCTCTGAGTATAAAATGTGATGATACAAATATAGTACTCAGCACAGTGCCTTGAACACAGGCTTTTCTAAGTGTCAGCCATGACTATCATAATGAGACTTGGCTGAGAGAATTCAATTGACGTATTACGATCTGACAACCCACAGGATAAACCTTTGGCTGCTACCGCCCTGCAGCTGCCTGAGCTAGAGAATCATTTTGAATGGTTTAAGAAAGTCCCTGGGTTTCTGAATATCTTTGAGATGAACCAAGAATTTAGGTTTTTAAATTTTTGGATGAGTCAATTTTTTTTCTGTTTAAATTCTATTTCCAAATGGAATAAGGTTATGATTTTTTCATTACAGGAGTAATATAGTTTACTGTAAAAAAAAAAATTACCACTATAGATACACATAAGCAGAAAGTAAAAATAAAACAAAAACTCTTTCCCCAGCACTAACACTGACATATGATGAATATTCTTTCATGCATCTCTGTGTACATCCCTGAAGTTCTGTGGGCCTGCCTTTCACCAGGAGCCCAGAGAATTCCATGCCCAGTTCTCTCGTCTTCAAGTCTCAGCTTCTCCTCTGGAAAAAGGGAATACAAGTCCTGTTTCTTTTTAAAATTTATTTATTTTTAATTAACATTTATTTATTTTTAAAATAATATTTATTTACTTGGCTTCATCAGGTCTTAGTTGCAGCACTCAGGATCTTTGATCTTCATTGTGCTATGTGAGATCTTTTAGTTGCAGTATTTGAATTCTCGATTTCGGCCTGTGGGATCCAGTTCCCTGACCAGGGATTGAACCTGGGCTCCCTGCATTAACAGCTTGGAATCAGCCACTGGACCACCAGAGAAGTCCTGAAGTCCTGTTTCAGAACCCTTCTTCTCTCCAATAAACCGCCTAGTGACAATAGATCAATCCTTCTTGCCCCCAGGCTTTGTATCCATGCACTTCACTCATTCTATAGGCTGGGAACAAAGCCTTACACCCTAGGAGACAAAAAGGTTACAGATCTTCCTCCTTACAATTGTTGATTTATAACTTTCTGTCAGACATCTCTTAAAAAGTTTACCTGTTTGTGAGTAAGTCCTTTGTTTTTTAGTACAATTTTCCCCTCAAGTGTGGTAAAGATATATACTACAAAAAGGAATATTCCCACATTATGTTTTCAGGCAAAGACATACTCATCAAGAGACGACACAACAGTGCAGAGTCTGAGAATATTATATAGAATATTAGATAGAACAATGTTTCGATGAATTCAGAATTGCGCTTTGTTTACATACACTGAGGGGCAGGGGGTGACTTGTGAGTATGTTCTATGCATGCACCATTTCTGTCCTTTAAATACAAAATTTTGTTGCTGTCAAAGTGGTTTCTATGGTAAAACATAATTTTGCAGTGCAGTTTGAAGTTGATAACTAGTGAATAAAATGGCACAAAAAAGAGGTTACCTTCCAAAGAATGGCTGCTTTGTCCCCTTCTCCACCATTCGCCATCCACGTCCTAGGCTCCTCTTCCTTTTATGGTCAGGATATCAAACCTTTGAACTTCCCTGGTGGCTCAGTGGAAGAGAATCTGCCTACCAATGCAGGAGACGTGGGTTCAATCCCTGGGTCAGGAAAATTGCCCTGGAGAAGGAAATGGCAACCCACTCCAGCATTCTTGCCTGGAGAATACCATGGACAGAGGAGCCTGGTGGGCTACAGTCCATGGGGTCACAAAAGAGTGGAATATGACTTAAACAACAACAATGGCAACAACAACAAACTGTGTATGTCTATTTCCCATGTGACTTCAAATTGCCTGCAAGTGTGGTTTGCATTTTTTGCTTGTCTAGCACTGTCTTTTTTTGTGTACAGCAGTATCTAACACATATGTCTGTTTATATTTTTTCCATAAATGAGTAAACCATTTAATAAGACCCTGGAGAAATAAATTGGAGTAGTAAAAAGCTTTCCAGATTTTTCTCTGGCTTAAGTCAGATCACCTCAATTAAGACACTTGAAAGGAACTTCTAAATGTGAATATTATCTTTAAATCCTTTTGCAAATGACTTTCCCCTTGTCTTTCTTAAGTTTATTCAATGACTTTCATTGTGAAATATCCACTGTTTTTCCAGTTTGTCCAAAAGGTCCACAATACAGAGTAAAAATACCTATTCAGTTCAGTTCAGTTCAGTTCAGTCGCTCAGTCGTATCCAACTCTTTGTGACCCCCATGAATCACAGCACTCCAGGCCTCCCTGTTCATCACCAACTCCCGGAGTTCACTCAGACTCACGTCCATCGAGTTGGTGATGCCATCCAGCCATCTCATCCTCTGTCGTCCCCTTCTCCTCCTGTCCCCAATCCCTCCCAGCATCAGAGTCTTTTCCAATAAGTCAACTCTTCGCATGAGATGGCCAAAATACTGGAGTTTCAGCTTTAGCATCATTTCTTCCAAAGAACACCCAGGACTGATCTCCTTCGGAATGGACTGGTTGGATCTCCTTGCAGCCCAAGGGACTCTCAAGAGTCTTCTCCAACACCACAGTTCAAAAGCATCAATTCTTTGGCGCTCAGCTTTCTTCACAGTCCAACTCTCATATCCATACATGACCACAGGAAAAACCATAGCCTTGACTAGATGGACCTTTGTTGGCAAAGTAATGTCTCTGCTTTTGAATATGCTATCCAGGTTGGACATAACTTTCCTTCCAAGGAGTAAGTGTCTTTTAATTTCATGGCTGCAGTCACCATCTGCAGTGATTTTGGAGCCCAGAAAAATAAAGTCTGACACTGTTTCCACTGTTTCCCCATCTATTTCCCATAAAGTGATGGGACCAGATGCCATGATCTTCATTTTCTGAATGTTGAGCTTTAAGCCAACTTTTTCACTCTCCTCTTTCACTTTCATCAAGAGGCTTTTTAGTTCCTCTTCACTTTCTGTTACTGTATTTATTAGCATGAAGCCAAGTTCACAATTTAAATAATTGTATGTATTCATCACAGTTTCTCAAGGAAATTTCTCAGAAATTGAAATTTAAGAGATGAACAAATATTTTTATTAGCAGACACATTTAAATATCATTTTAGATAAATCTATTTTGAGGTCTGGCATTTTTTGATTATTTCACCAGTAAGATTGAGACTCAATGTGTTAATTGGCAATATAGTTCAGGGATTACACTCTCACACTGAAATAATAATACTGCAGAGTCAGTGTTCTTCAAAATGCATTTCCATCAGCATTTATTTGAAACCAAGTAGAGTCGCTTGGACTGCAAGGAGATCCAACCAGTCCATTCTGAAGGAGATCAGCCCTGGGTGTTCTTTGGAAGGAATGATGCTAAAGCTGAAACTGCAGTATTTGGGCCACTTCATGCGAAGAGTTGACTCATTGGAAAAGACTCTGATGCTGGGAGGGATTGGGGGCAAGAGGAGAAGGGGACGACAGAGCATGAGATGGCTGGATGGCATCACGGACTCATTGGACATGAGTCTGAGTGAACTCCAGTAGTTGGTGATGGACAGGGAGGCCTGGCGTGCTGCGATTCATGGGGTCGCAAAGAGTCGGACACGACTGAGCGACTGATCTGATCTGATCTGATGAACCAGTTACCAGAAATAGAAAAATCTCTGTGGGACATTAGGAATGCTAAGTAGTATTGCTTTGAGATGGTGTGGTCTGCTCTTGAATGGGGTGAATCCAGAGCGGGGTAAGTGACAGTAGGCCACCTTGTTGGGATCTCAGTAAAAATAGTGCCAATCCCACCCCATCGTGGGATGGTGTTGAACACTTTGGTGGGAGGTGTTGTGAATATGAAGCAGCAGCAGCAGCAGCAAGTTTAAAGCATCGGGGTTTCAGATGCTTACCTCTAGGATTCTAGACCCTAAGCAGGAGGGTGGGGGTCCAATAGCAGAGATAACTTTCATATGAGGACCAGGACACAGCTGAGACTTCAACGAGCAACCAGTTTAATGTGCCACTCATCTTCCAGTGAACATAAGAATCAGGGTAAACTTATTCGTACCAAACTTGTTACTTCCCAGTTGAAATGCTAGGTTGTAAGACTCTGGAAAACGCAGATGATTGCTACTGTTTTGCTTTTTTTTTCCCAGGACATTTTCCCCTGAAGTTATATGCTTTTGATTATATGTTGTTGATATTTTTTAATTATATGATTTTTAGGACATATATTAAGTTAACCATAAAATACATTCTAATATACAGTTGTGATTGTTCAGTCACTAAGTTGTGTCCGACTCTTCGAGACCGCATGAACTGTGGCACACCAGGCTTCCCTGTCCTTCACTGTCTCCTGGAGTTTGCTCAAGTTCGTGTCCACTGACTCGGTGATACCATCGAACCAGCTCATCCTCTGTTACCCCTTCTCCTTTTGTCATTGATCTTCCCCAGCATCAGGGTTTATTTCACTGAGTCTGCTGTTTACATCAGGTGGTCAGAGTATATGCAGTAGGTACTGAAAAATATTGTTTGGTTCCACTTATATGAGGTATCCAGATTAACCAAATTCATGGAGTCAGAAAGTACACTGATAGATGACAGGGGCTGAGGGCAGGATGGGGTGATGGGGAGAAGGAATAAGGAGTTGGTGTTTAATAGGGACAGAGTTTCAGTTTAGGAAGGCGAAAAATTCGGGAGATGGATGATGGTGAGGGTTGTACAACAGTGTCACTGAAATAAACACAAATATGGTCAAAATAGTATGTTTTACTTTATGCGACTTTTACCACCATAGAAAACATTCAAAAAATCATTTATATTTATTTTTTCTATTCATTTATTTTATTGATGTATACTGGATTTACCAGAGAAGGCAATGGCATCCCACTCCAGTACTCTTGTCTGGAAAATCCCATGGATGGAGGAGCCTGGTGGGCTGCAGTACATGGGGTCGCTAAGAGTCGGACACGACTGAACGACTTCACTTTCACTTTTCAGTTTCATGCATTGGATAAGGAAATGGCAACCCACTCCAGTGTTCTTACCTGGAGAATCCCAGGGACGGGGGAGCCTGGTGGGCTGCCATCTATGAGGTCACACAGAGTCAGACATGACTGAAGTGATGTAGCATATCATACTGGATTTACAGTGTTGCCTTAGTTTCAGGGGTACAACAATATGCTATAGATATCCTGCTGCTTCTTGCATTAGTCCAAAGTGGTTGAATTGACCAGAAATAATTATTTTTACTCTGCAGATAAATTGATGTGGACAAAACATTTATGACCAGTCATGCAATAATCAACTCATCCATCAGGAGCAAAACCAAGTCTCTCCAGTCTCTGACCTCACTCTCTCTTGATGGTGACACTCCAGTCTTGGAGAGGAGAGGTAGAGATAGACGTCCCCAAACTGTGATTGTTTATGGTAAAGTTCCCAGTAGGTAGGAATGTGTGGGGATAAGAATTAGTAAGGAAGTTCCACTTCCACTTGGGATGGTTCCCCCATCCATTTGTTGTCTGACTTTTGTCACTGAGCCTCTTTGGGTTTCATTCTTCCTTGGTAGGTAAGGTGCTTGGGCCAAATCAAAGATGTCTCACCTGGGATCCAGGAAGCCCTCCCTTCCCACCCTGGAAGTTGCATCGTTCATGAAGAGTTTTGGGGTTCTTTACAAGTCTGAACTTCTGCAGGACACGTGGAACATATGCCGTTTTCTAAGCAGAGAGTTCAGAGATAATGTCAGATTTCCAAAGAAGCCTGTATTCAAAAATCACTGACAACAAACAAATCAAAATTAGAATACATTATTTCAAAGGCCCTATTGAGTTCAATATCTATGTATTGGGTTGGCTAAAAAGTTCATTTCATTTCATAAACAAGATGCCAGTCCAGGTTCAATGCACGATACTGGATGCTTGGGGCTAGGGCACTGGGACGACCCAGAGGGATGGTATGGGGAGGGAGGAGGGGGGAGGGTTCAGGATGGGGAACACATGTATACCTGTGGTGGATTCATTTTGATATTTGGCAAAACTAATACAATTATGTAAAGTTTAAAAATAAAATAAAATTAAAAAAAAAAAGTTCATTGCGGTTTTTCCATATGAAAAACTTGAATGAAGTTTTTGGCCAATCAAATATTTAATGCTAGTATACTAGGATTAGGGCTTCCCTGGTGGCTCAGTGGTAGAGAATCAGCCTGCAGTGAAGGAGTTTGATCCCTGGGTTGGGAAGATCCCTTGGAGGAGGAAATGGCCACCCACTCCAGTATACTTGCCTGGGAAATCCCACGGATAGAGGAGCCTGGCGGGCTACAGTCCATGGGATAACCAAGAGTTGTATATGACTTAGCAACTAAAACAACAAAATTCTAGGATTAAATGTGATATGGAATAAGAAAAGCCTTTTCCCAGTATAATTTCGGAGCACTAATGGCTATAGGATTTCCAAACAAATAGCCTCAAAGCCAATCATGGAATAAATATGAAAGGGTAGCCCATGATATCGCTATATCTGAATGTGTCTGGAATTCTAACACATTGAAGTCTCTTCATGTGTTCTTATTTAATGTGACAAGCCTGCATTTCCTTTGTGAGAATGCTTGAGGAATGGTTGAATCATTTATTTTGCAGACATGTGGGTGCTCTCACTCCTCACAATATGTTAATCTTTTTCAAAAAATGTTCCTGAGAAGACAACTTTGCTTGGAGTGCCAATATGTTAAAGTTCATGCTTTTTGGTTGTAGATTCAATGCATGATGTTGAAATCATTTCAGGAGCTGTATGTGTTTTGTTTTGTTTTTGCAGGGAGTGGGGGAGAGTTTGGCAGCAAAGAAGGGAGTTTCCTCAAAGTTTCTGAATGCTTTTATTATTCTCAGTGGGAGTTTGCCAACAGGACACTTGAAATTTGGTTTTGGAAAGCTAGGGAATTCTTATCGTTAGACACATGGGAAAATAGAACAAGTTGTTATTTGGAGATTAAAAGGAAATGAATGGTGGTCGAGCTGGTTGGTATTCATGGACAGATTGAGTGATTCCCATGTTAGCTTTTCCTTTCAGCCCCGGAATGTCCTACACACACATTCCAATGCAAATGCCATCAAACCTATCTTTCTAGTAGACAGCAACAGTGCTAGAGACTGTATCACTGTAAGCCTGAAGCTTTTTCTCCAAGGGCATGGTTTTCTAGACTGTTAGAGGCAGCAACTACATCTCTTACATCTTTATTCTTGCCTTTCACCCCATCATCATGTCTGACTCATTCTCTCTGCAGATAGTTTCAAGATTTATCTTTTTCTTTCCACAGTCACAATCTAGTTCTAATTCCATGTCAACTGTACTACTGTGAGTTCTCCAAATGCCCTACCATTTCCCGGCCCCCGCCCTACCATTTCCCGGCCCCCGCCCCACCATAATCTTTTCTCCTGTGAGCTAAGTTACACTGAGCAGTAAGTTATCCACCTCACGCATTTTTGATCTATTATCTATCTATCTGTCTGTTTCAGGATCCTTTAATATTTATCAGTAAATATAATAAACCTGCTAGTAAGTCTTATTTTTTTCTTCTATCACAGTAAATATATACAACACATATGTTCTATGAGGTGCTTGATTGTAAAAAGAGGAAGATGATAGGCAAGAGTCTTTAACATTGCAGGGAATCACAGTTTTGTAGATTACATCAGTTCAGTTCAGTTGCTCAGTCGTGTCCGACTCTGTGACCCCATGGACTGCAGCACACCAGGCCTCCCTGTCCATCACCAATTCCCGTATTTACTCAAACTCATGTCCATCGAGTCAGTGATTCCATCCAACCACCTCATCCTCTGTCATCTCCTTCTGCTCCCGCCTTCAATCTTTCCCAGCATCAGGGTCTTTTCAAATGAGTCAGTTCTTCACATCAGATGGCCAAAGTATTGGAGCTTCAGCTTCAGCATTGGTCCTTCCAATGAATATTCAGGAATGATTTCCTGTAGGATTGACTAGTTGGATCTCCTTTCAGTCCAAGGGAATCTCAAGAGTCTTCTCCAACACCACAGTTCAAAAACATCATTTCTTCGGTGCTCAGCTTTCTTTATAGTTCAACTCTCACATCCATACATGACTGCTGGAAAAACTGTAGCTTTGACTAGACAGATCTTTGTTGGCAAAGTATATGCTGTCTAGATTGGTCATAGCTTTTCTTCCAAGGAGCTAGTGTCTTTTAATTTCATGGCTGAAGTCACCTTCTGCAGTGATTTTGGACCCCCCCGAAATAAAGTCTGTCACTGCTTCCATTGTTTCCCCATCTATTTGTCTTGAAGTGATAGGACAGAATGCCATGATCTTGTTTTCTGAATGTTGAGTTTTAAACCAACTTTTTCAGTCTCCTCTTTCACTTTCATCAAGAGGCTCTTTAGTTCCTCTTCACTTTCTGCCATAAGTGTACTGTCATCTGCATATCTGAGGTTATTGATATTTCTCCCGGCAATCTTGATTCCAGCTTGTGTTTCATCCAGCCCAGCATTTCTCATGATGTACTCTGAATATAAGTTAAATAAGCAGGGTGACAATATACAGCACTGATGTACTTCTTTCCTGATTTGGAACCAGTCTGTTGTTCCAAGTCCAGTTCTAACTGTTGTTTTTTGACCTGCATACAGATTTCTCAGGAGGCAGGTCAGATGGTCTCGTATTCCCATCTCTTCAAGAATTTTTCATAGATTACATAGACATTAGACAATTATGTTTTTCTTCTTAGCATTGTTAAAATGAGAAGTCGTTGATTTAGTGTTTAATTTTTATCTCTGTCTCCAGGGAATGGACCACAACTGTCAGTTCAATCTTATACTCACCACCTAGTCCATAGAATGGACACTATGCCTTCTCTATTTGTATAATTCTAATACTGCTTGGTTCAGAATTCCATCAAGAGTGTTTGACCATAAAAACGCTCTATTTCTATCCTAAGAAACAAGTGATTATAGGGAAGAGGTAACAGACACTTTCAGAATGCTCGTTTTGTTTCCTATATATACGAGCTTGTTAATTAGAACTAGAAGCCAAGATTTTAGCAGCACCTGGATAATGATTCTGAATCTATATAATGGTTAGCTAGGGCATAAAGCTGACTGTTGCTCTCTTATTTGTCCTCTGAACTTACCTTTGGAAGCATGCCAAAAAAACAAACAAAAGAACCTTTACTTTCTATCTGCTTTTTAATCTCTTCCTCCTTCTCTTCTTTCCCCTTGTTTTTCCTCCTCCTCCCCTACATTCTCTTTTTTCCCTTCCCCCTCTCTTTCCTACTTCTACTATTATTACCACTCATTTCTTTTTCTTCATCAATTTCAGTGTTGTTATTTCATTGCTAAATCATATCTGACACATTTTGCGACCCCAAGGACTCTAGCCCGCCAGGGTCTTCTGTCCATGCAATTTCCCAGGTAAGAACATTGGAGTGGGTTGCCACTTCCTTCTCCAGGGTATCTTCCTGATCCAGGGATTGAACCCATGTCTCCTGCTTGGCAGACAGATTCTTTACTATTGAGCTACCTGGGAAGCCAATTCCAGGGTTGCAGTAAATAATTTTGAAATTCCTGTCATACTCTGGGAATTATAGAAATAGTTCTGTTAACTTTAGAAATGTACAGTGGAAAGACTTAAAAAATAAAACTGAATTATTATATTTTTTGCTTTGGCCACTTTTCTTTCTATTTCCCTAGAAATTTGAGGAACATGGCAGGTAGTTCTATGGCTCCCAGTCTTACCTAAACTCTTAGAAAAGCAGCAATTTTCTTTCTGTAATGTTCTTGTGCTTAATAACGCTGTAGAAGATTGAGATTGATGTATGTGCGCTACCATGTGAGAGGGATAGTGGGAACCTACTGTGTAAGGTAGGGAGCACAGCTTGGTGCTCTGTGGTGACCTAGAGGGGTGAGGTGGGGGAGTGGGAGGGAGGTCCAAGAGGGAGGGGATGTATGTATACACAGCTGACTCACTTTGTTATACAGCAGAAACTAACCCAACATTTTAAAGCAACAATGCTGCTCTATAAAAAATGTTATGGAGAAATAATCTAGCTTGTTTAGATTTGTATGCTTCCGTGTTGCTGTTATCTATTATATGTGCCTGTGAGGGAGACTGAGAAATACCATCCAGAGAGCATAAAACTAAGGCGGTGCAATGGCTTGAAACCAAAATGGGGTTGTTAGGACAGGTGAAAGGGATAGTTTTGAAAATGGAAGCAGGATATTTGTGGCAAAACTAGAAAAGTGAATAAGAGGAAATAAGGTAATGTTTTCAGATTAGAAAAGAAAGTCAATAAAGCTTACTATTAATGACTTAAACCTTTTCAATGAAATAGCCTCTGCGTTTGGGTGTAGAAGACACATTAGGAGTTTGAGGAATACGAAAATGATTTAAACTAGCCTCTAGAGGGAATAATGAAAAAAAGATTGCTAACTAGTTCAAGCTTTGTTGAATTTAATTAGCATGGTTTTGAATGACTACAATCAACAGTACTGGTAGTACGAGAACAGAGAACATGGAAACCATAGGATTAACCCAAAAGAGGGGATTATCATTGCTGGTATAACAAAATGCCAGGGAAACAAAGAGGTCTATCTATGTTTGTTTTTGAACATCACTGAATTGACTTACTCTAAAAGCTAGGCTGAGACAATAGGAAAAAAATGGGCCTGAGATAAAAAACAACTGTGGAAGCAAAATTAAAATGGAGTTGATACTGCAAAAGAACTCTCTAAAATGGAGCCAAGAGGCCATTTATGATATGGTACTTTTAAATATCTTGTAATCTAAAATAACGTGCAACAGCCTATCTACTTAACAGACCTCTGTCCTAAAGTAACTTGTGATTCCTTAGACAAATATTTCCTGACTCACATCAGAGTCAATCACAAGTCTCACTGGCAACTTTTTTTTTTGGATGTGGACCATTATTAAAGTCTTTAATGAATTTGTTACAATATTGCTTACGTTTTATGTTTTGTTTTTTCGGCCCTGAGGTGTGTGGGATCTTAGTTCCCTGACCAGGGATTGAACCCACATCATTTGTGCTGGAAGGCAAGGTCACTGAAGTATTACTCTGTTCATCAACGAGCCACTTGCATTTCTTGACACACGACCTATTCATCTTCAAGCCAGAAAGGAAGCATTGGAATCTTTTTCCTGCTTCTTACCTCTGACTTGTTCTGCCCGTAACCTTCTTTCATAAATATAAAGTATGATGGGGATTGTGAACCAGCTGAAAGTCCTACAATACATTCTAAAGTCCAGAATAAGTCATTTGAAATTACATGTAGCTTTTTTTTGAAAAAGAGGTTTATAACTTTAAAAAAAAAATGTTTTTATTGAAGGATAATTGCTTTACAGAATTTTGTTGTTTTCTGTCGAACCTCAAGATGAATCAGCTATACGTGTACATATATCCCCTCCCTTTTGAACCTCCCTCCCATCTCCCTCCCCATCTCACCCCTCTAGGTTGATACAGAGCCCCTGTTTGAGTTTCCTGAGCCATACAGCAAATTCCCATTGGCTATCTATTTTACATTTAGTAATGTAATTTCCATGCTACTCTTTCCATACATCTCACCCTGTCCTCCCTTCTCCCCATGTCCATAAGTCTATTCTCTATGTCTGTTTCTCCATTGCTGCCCTGTAAATGAATTCTTTACTACAATTTTTCTAGATTCTGTATATGTGTGTTAGAAGATGATATTTATCTTACTCTTTCTGACTTGGTTCACTCTGTATAATAGGTTCTAGGTTCATCCAGCTCATCAGAACTGACTCAAGTGTATTCCTTTTTATGGCTGAGTAATATTCAATTGTGTATATGTACCACAGCTTCTTCATCCATTTATCTATTGATGAACATCTAGGTTGCTTCCATGTTCTAGATACTGTAAATAGTGCTGCAATGAACAATAGTATACACGTGTCTTTTTCAACATTGGTTTCCTCAGGGTATATGCCTAGGAATGCGATTGCTGGGTCATATGGTGGTTTTATTTCTAGCTTTTTAAGGAATCTCCATACCGCCTTCCATACTGGCTGTATCAATTTATATTCCCATCAACAGTGTAAAAGCGTTCACTTTTCTCCACACCCTCCCCAGCATTTATTATTTGTAGACTTTTTGATGATGGTCATTCTGACTGGTGTGAGGTGATATCTCATTGTGGGTTTGATTTGCATTTCTCTAATAATGAGCGATGTTGAGCATCTCTTCATGTGTTTGTTAGCCATCTGTATGTCTTTGGAGAAATGTCTGTTTAGGTCTTTTCCCCACTTTTTGATTGGGCTGTTTGTTTTTCTGGCATTGAGTTTTATGAGCTGCTTGTATATTTTGGAAATTAATCTTTTGCCAGTTGTTTCATTTGCTATTATTTTCTCCCATTCTGAGGGTTGTCTTTTCACCTTGCTTATAGTTTCCTTTGCTGTGTAAAACCTTTTAAGTTTAATCAGGTCCCACTTGTTTACTTTTGTTTTTATTTCCATTACTCTAGGAGGTGGGTCATAGAGGATCTTGCTTTGATTTATGTCATCGAGTGTTCTGTCGATGTTTTCCTCCAAGAGTTTTATACTTCCTAGTCTTACATTTAGGTCTTTAATCCATTTTGAATTCATCTTTGTGTATGGTGTTAGGAAGTGTTCTAATTTCATTCTTTTACATTTAGCTGTCCAGTCTTCCCAGCACCATTTATTGAAGAGGCTGTCTTTGCCCCATTGTATATTCTTGCCTCCTCTGTCAAAAATATGGTACCCATATGTGCATGGGTTTATTTCTGGGCTTTCTATCTTGTTCCATTGGTCTATATTTCTGTGTTTGTGTCAGTACCATACTGTCTTGATGACTGTAGGTTTGTAGTATAACCTGAAGTCAAGAAGGTTGATTCCTCCAGCTCTGTTCTTCTTTCTCAAGACTGCTTTGGCTACTTGGGGTCTTTTGTGTTTCCATATGAACCATGAAATTTTTTGTTCTAGTTCTGTGAAAAATGCCATTGGTAATTTGATAGGGATCACATTGAATCTGTAGATTGCATTTGGTAGTATAGTTATTTTCACAATATTGATTCTTCCTACCAAAGAACATGAAATATCTCTCCATCTGTTTATGTCATCTTTGATTTCTTTCATCAGTGTCTTACAATTTTCTGTGTAGTTTTTTTGTCTCCTTAGGTAAGTTTATTCCTAGATATTTAATTCTTTTTCTTGCAATGATGAATGGGATTGATTCCTTAATTTCTCTTTCTGATTTTTCATTGTTAGTATATAGAAATGCAAGTGATTTCTATGTATTGATTTTGTATCCTGAAACTTTGCTAAATTCACTGATTAGCTCTAGTAATTTTCTGATACTATCTTTAGTGTTTTCTACGTACAGTATCATGTCATCTGCAAACAGTGAGAGCTTTACTTCTCCTTTTCTGATGTGGATACCTTTTATTTCTTTTTCTTCTTTGATTGCTGTAGCTAGAACTTGCTGAACTATGTTGAATAATAGTGGTGAAATTGGACACCTTTGTCTTGTTCCTAATTGGGGGGAATGCTTTCAGATTTTCACCATTGAGAATAATGTTTGCTGTAGGCTTATTGTATATGGCCATTACTATAGATTCCTTCTATGCCCCTTTTTTTCAAGAGTTTTTATGATAAATGGGTGCTGAATTTTGTCAAAGGCTTTTTCTGCATCTATTGAGATTATTGTATGGTTTTTATCTTTCAATTTGTTAATATGGTGTATCACATCGATTGATTTGAATATATTGAAGAATCCTTGCATTCCTGGAATAAACCCAACTTGATCATGGAGTATGAGTCTTTTTGATGTGTTGCTGAATTCTGTTTGCTAAAATTTTGTTGAGGATTTTTGCATCTATGTTCATCAGTGATATTGACCTGTAGTTTTCATTTTTTGTTTTGTCTTTGTCTGGTTTTGGTATCAGGGTGATGGTGGCCTCATAGGATGAGTTTGGAAGTGTTCCTTCCTCTGAAATTTTTTGAAAGAGTTTTAGAAGGATAGGCATTAGCTCTTCTCTAAATGTTTGATAGAATTCTCCTGTGAAAGCCATATGGTCCTGGGCTTTTGTTTTCTAGAAGATTTTTGATCACAGCTTCAGTTTCAGTGCTGTAATTGGATTGTTCATAATTTGTATTTCTTCCTGGTTCAGTCTTGGAAGATTGAACTTTTCTAAGAATCTGTCCATTTCTTCCAGGTTATCCATTTTATTGCCATATAGCTGTTCATAATAATCTCTTATAATCCTTTGTATTTCTGCATTGTCTGTTGTAACCTCTCCTTTTTCATTTCTAATTTTGTTGATTTGATTCTTCTCTCTTTTTTCTTGATGAGTCTGGCCAAAGGCTTGTCAATTTTGTTTATCTTCTGAAAGAACCAACTTTTAATTTCATTAAGCTTTATTATTGTTTCTTTCATTTCTTTTTCAATTATTTCTGCTCAGATCTTTATGATTTCTTTCCTTCTACTAATATTGGGACTTTTTTGTTTTTCTTTTTCCAGTTGCTTTGGGTGTAAAGTTAGGTTGTCTATTCAATGTCTTTCTTGTTTCTTGAGGTAGGGTTTTATTGCTATAAATCTTTGGATTTCTTTTGCTTCATCACATAGATTTTGAGTTGTTGTGTTTTCATTGTCATTTGTTTCTAGAAATTTTTTGATTTCCCTTTTGATTTCTTCAGTAACCTGTTGCTTATTTAGAAACGGGTTGTTCAATCTCCATGTGTTTGTGTTTTTTACATTTTTTTTCTTGTAATTGATATCTACTCTCATAGTGTTGTGGTCGGAGAAGATGCTTAATATGATTTCAATTTTCTTAAATTTACTGAGGTTTGGTTTTTGACCCATGATATGGTCTATCCTAGAGAATGTTCCATGTGCACTTGAGAAGAAGGTGTATTCTCCTGCATTTGGACGGAATGTCCTGAAGATTTGAATGATATCCATCTCATCTAATGTATCATTTAAGATTTGTGTTTCCTTATTAATTTTCTGTTTGGATGATCTGTCCATTGGTGTTAGTGGGGTGTTAAAGTCTCCTACTATTATTGTGTTGCTGTCAATTTCTCCTTTTATGTCTGTTAGTGCTTGTCTTATGTATTGAGGTGCTCCTGTGTTGGGTGCATACATATTTATAGTTGTTATGCCTTCCTCTTGGATTGATCTCTTGATCATTATGTAGTGTCCTTCCTTATCTCTTGTAATCTTCTTTATTTTAAGGTATATTTTGTCTGATAAGAAGATTGCTACTCCAGCTTTCTTTTGCTTCCCATTTGCAGGGAATATTTTTTTACCATCCTCTCACTTTCTGTCTATATGTGTCTTTAGGTCTGAAGTGGGTTTCTTGTAGACAGCATATATGTGGATCTTGTTTTTGTATCCATTCAGCCAGTCTGTGTCTTTCGGTTGGAGCATTTAATCCATTTTCATTTAAAGTAATTATTGATATATATGTTCCTATTGCCATTTTCTTAATTTGGGGGGTTGATTTTGTAGATCTTTTTTTCTTCTCTTGTGTTTTTTTTGACTATATAAGTCCCTTTAACATTTGTTATAAAGCTGGTTTGGTGGTACTGAATTCTCTTAATTTTTGCTTGTGTGAAAAGCTTTTTATTTCTCCATCAGTTTTGAACGAGAGCCTTTCTGGATACAGTAATCTTGGTTGTAGATTTTCCCCTTTCAGTACTTTAAATATATCCTGCCATTCCCTTCTGGCCTGCAGAGTTTTTGCTGAAAGATCAGCTGTTAAACATATGGGGTTTCCCTTGTGTGTTACCTGTTGCTTCTCCCTTACTGCTTTTAGTATTCTTTCTTTGTGTTTAGTCTTTGTTAGTTTGACTAGTATGTGTCTTTGCATGTTTCTCCTTGAGTTTATCCTGTATGGGACTCTTTGAGCCTCTTGGACTTGATTGACTATTTCCTTTTCCATGTTGGGGAAGGGAAACTATAATCTCTTCAAAAATTTTCTCATACCCTTTTTTTTCTCTTCTTCTTCTGGGACCCCTATAATTCAAATGTTGGTGCGTTTGATATTGTCCCAGAGGTCTCTGAGACTGTCCTCAGTTCTTTTCATTCTTTTCACTTTATTTTGCTCTTCAGAAGTTATTTCCAACATTTTATCTTCCAGCTGACTGATGCGTTCTTTTGCTTCAGATATTCTGCTATTGATTCCTTCTAGAGTAGTTTTAATTTCAGCAATTGTGTTGTTTGTCTCTGCATCATTACTCTTTAATTCTTCTAGGTCTTTGTTAATTGATTCTTACATTTTTTGCATTTTGTTTTCAAGGTTTTGGTCGTCTTTACTATCGTTATTCTGAATTCTTTTTCAGGTAGTTTGCCTATTTCCTCTTCATTTATTTGGATGTCTGTGTTTCTAGTTTGTTCCTTCATTTGTGTAGTATTTCTCTGCCTTTTCATTATTTATTTTTTTTTAAAACTTGTTGTGTTTGAGGTCTCTTTTCCCCAGGATTCAAGGCTGAATTCTTTTTTCCTTCTGGTTTCTTCCCTCCTAAGGTTGGTCCAGTGGTTTGTGTAAGCTTTGCATATGGTGAGATTTGTGCTGAGTTTTGTTTGTTTGTTTTTTCACTGAAGGGCAATGCTGAGTGAGGTGGTACTCCTGTCTGCTGATGACTGGATTTGTATTTTTATTTTGTTTCTTGCTTAGATGAGGCATCCTGCACAGGGTGCTACTGGTGGTTGGGTGCTGCTGGGTCTTATATTCCAGCGGTTTCCTTTGTGTGAGTTCTCACCATGTGATACCTCCTAGGGTTATTTCTCTGGTGGTCTAGGGTCTTGGAGACAGTGCTTCCACTCCAAAGGCTCAGGGGTTGATCTCTGGTCAGAAATAAAGATTCCACAAGTGGCTTGTTATGGCATTAAGTGATATTAGAACACATATCCAAAAATGAGAAACCAAAGAGAACCCCAGACAAATGGCAGTTACAAAATCAGGCAAATAATAATTAAAATAATGGAATATACACATATACATATACACCCATAAGCAAAATCAAAACAGTCCAACAAAAATAAAGTACAATAGATTGACCTGGTGAGCAAATGAAACCAAAAATTGTTTCTACCAGAAAAGAACTAAGTAAAGCACAAACTCAAAAACAAAATTAAAGCAAGGTGCCAACTGGGGAATAAAACAATGAAAATAAAACTAACAAATATGTTGAGAGGAAAGGAAAGGAAAAAAAGAAAGAAAGAAAGAATAGATATGCAAAGTTAAATAGAGGTAGATGAAGAAGATTTATATATATATTAAAGATTAACTGCCAAGGGGAAAAAACAGTAGGAAAGGGAAACAAAAGAATAAATGTAGAAAAAATATTATAGGTTTAAAAAATTAAAACAAAATTATAAAAAAGAGAAAAAAAAATGGAAGAAGAAGGAGAAAAGGAAAAAAAAAAAGGAGAACTCCACAGAACTACAGAAGCCCAGCATACAGGCAGAGATTTAGAACAACAATAAAAAGTGTAACTGAATATACACATATACATATACACTCATAAGCAAAATCAAAAATGTCCAACAAAAATAAAAGACAATAGATTTACCTGGCAAACAAAGGGAACCAAAAATTATATCTACCAGAACAAAACTAGCTAAAGCATAAACTGGAACACAAAACTAAAGCAAGGTGCCAACTGAGGAATAAAGCAATGAAAATAAAACTAACAAATATGTTGAGAGGAAAGGAAAGAAAGACTAGATATGCAAAGTCAAATAGAGGTGGATAAAGAAGATTTATATATACGAAAGATTAACTGCAAGGGGAAAAGAACAGTAGGAAAAACAAACAAAGGAATAAGTGTAGAAAAAGTACTAATAGGTTTAAAAAATTTTAATTAAAAAAAGAGAAAAGAAAAAAAAAAGGAAAACTCCTAGAACTGCAAAAGCCCAATGTACAGGCAGAGATTAATAACAACAATAAAAAAATGTGACTGAGGAAAAAAAGAAAAAAGCTCAAAAGCTTAATTAGATTTCATAGTGCCAATAAAATCAACAACTACCACCGGGGGTGGGGTTGGGGGGGGGGGGAGGAAAAGAAAAAGAAAACAATCCAAAAGAATCTACAGAACAAGTCAAAACATAAGAATAATAACTGTTTCTCTTGAGTCACTGCTGTCAGAGTCCTTTCCCTTGCTGGGAGTCACAGTCCCCCTCACCTCCCTAGGATGCCCTCTAACACTGTGCTGGTCTCTGGACCTGCTGTGGGGGCAGCTCAGTTTCTAATCTGGTCTTACTCATCTGTGTTCTTGCCTCCAGTGTCCACAGGTATCAGAACTAGTGTGTTTCTTTTTGTTGGAGTTCTCAATGACCTTTTATATATTCCATAGACACAGAGTCTGCCCAGTTGATCGTGTGGATTTAATCTGCAGGTTGTACAGCTGGTGGGAAGGCTTTGGGTCTTCTTCCTTAGTTACACTGCCCTTGGGTTTCAATTGTGGTTTTATTTCCACCTCTACACTTGGGTTGTCCACTGGGGTTTGCTCCTGAGGCTGCCCTGGAGGACTTGGGTTTGCCCCTGTGAGGGCCAGGTGTGGAGGTGGTGCAGCTGCTTGGGTGGCATGGATTCTGGCAGCACCAGGTATTCAGGGGAGTTGGTGGCTAGGGCAGCAGGAAATATAGTGCTCTAGAAGAGTATTGCAACAAATACTAGCCAATATGCTCCAGTATTCTTGCCTGGAGAACCTGCCCTCCCTGACAGAGAAGACTGACAGGCCACAGTCTACAGGGTCGCAAAGAGTTGAACACTACCAAAGCGACCCTGTACGCATAGAAGCAAGACTATTTGCCTGTGGCGGCTCTTGCCCCAGTGAGAGTTGAATGTGAAGATGGCACAGCTGCCCTGGCAGCTGTTGAATGTGAATGTTGGCACATCTGCACGCTGGCGGCCCCAAGTGTGCAGAGACATGGACTGCCTCTGCCGCGTAGGAGTTATTGTCTTATCCGTCTTTTTTCAAGCATCTTGTAGCTTGTGATCAGAAGACCTCTTTGGCCAGTCTTTCTCCATAGCTCTGCTCATTCAGGCACTTAGAGGGCTTCCTTGCCTGGGGTCTTTCTCTGTTGTTCGGCATGTCAGGCACATAGAGGAGGCCCCCCTGGCTGGGGTCCTACTCTTTAGATGGGTGGGTCAGGCACTTAAAGGGGCACCCTGGGTGGGTTCCTACAATGTAGTTCAGTGTGTCAGGCATTTGATGGGCCAGCCTCTCTACTGTTCAGCTGCCAATGCTGGTGTGTGGTGGGAGACAGGCTATGGTGATGGCTCCACCCCCTATGGATAACTCAGCAGTATTGCCTCGGCTGCTCAGTATTCCAGGGCTGCTCAGCTTTCCTCCACAGGCTTTTCCCACCACAATCTCCTCTCTCACACCCCCTCAATCTGTCTCTCTTCAGTCAAAAGCAGTCCTCACCCAGGGATTGCTCTATAACCTGTAAACTCCAGCTCCCAGCTGCTGTGTTTTCTAGGGGATCTCTGGGGTATGTATGTATGGCTGTGGCAAGGACTGCCGGATTCTCATTCCATTTAGGCTGCCAGAGATCAGCTGTTTCACCCTCAGCCTTAAATGTTTCTCCCTGCCTCAGACAATTGCCCCGATGTGGGGATTGGACCCCCTGCTTCAGTTCCCCCACTTGCCAAGGGCAGGTCCTGTCCTACTAACACTGCTGTTTTCCCCCCTAGTTCCTTCATCCTACCGAGTTTTGCGTGGGTCTATATATTCTTTTCCACTCATTGGGTATTCCAGTCTGCTATCAGCTTGTGCTCTGCGTGCACTTCCATGTCTGAAGGTGTATTCCTGATGTATCCGTGGAGAGAGATGTACTCCACGTCCACTTACTCCTCCACCATCTTGTTCTCCCCTGAAATTACATATAGCTTTGGTTGCCCTATTACTGTGTAAATTTGTAGCTTAAGTGCAGCTATTCCAGTGTAATGATACTGAAGGATATAAGAATCATCCAAACTGGCATTTTGTTTAAAAAATAGATGGAATATTAATATAATCTATAGTTTGTGCCACAACCTTTGGATGGCTAAATTCAAATCCCTTGAAAAATAATGACCATCTTTTTCCTTTTTGTTATATAACATGTTCCTCTAATGTCTATCACAATAAGTTCTAGATGCATCATAGAAGAAATATCCTTCTTTTTTATACACACTGTTTCATTTTGACTTTGTACTTACAACTCATAATTTCAGTCATTATTTATGCCAACTATGTCAAACAGCACTCATGTTTCTTTTCGATTTTTTTCCTATTTAGTGTGGCTTATGAATATGCAATTATATTTCCTCATTTCTGTTGTTTTTCTTTTTTTTTTTTTTTCTGTTGTTTTTCTTAACCTGTTTTTTCAGAGCAAATTTTCTTCGTTGAGTAAAAATGCCACATTGAGTTAAGCTGGATCTTACTGGTGACCTTGTGAGTGCTTTACTAATATATACTGTTGAAAGGTTGTTGTTGAATCACGCGAATACACCGGGATTCTTGGCCCCCGGAGGAGAAGAATTCAATCCGGGGCCAGAGACGAGGCTTGATCGCTCAGAGCTTTTGTGTAATAAAGTTTTATTAAAGTATAAAGGAGATAGAGAAAGCTTCTGACATAGGCATCAGAAGGGGGCAGAAAGAGTACCCACTTGTTAGTGTTAACAATGAGGTTATTATCCAAAGAATGTCTGGAGGTTGTAAAGACCTCCTCCGACCTACTCCCATAATTTACATTTTAAGATAACACTGTCCTCAGGCAAGATACATCCTTGTAAAGACCAGGTATACTCCCATAATTAACATTTTAAAATAACAGAAGGTTGAATCCAAAGACTGTCCTTAGGCAGGATACATTATTGTTATATAATCCTAAGGAATGTGGAGAAAGAAAAAAAGTTTGTCCTTTCTTCCTCCTTGAGAATTCCAGACCCCTCTCTCCTTGGGGACCCCTAGACTCCCTATCAACCTGCCTAGGAACTGACTCTATCACTGTCACTTTCTACAACAAAGATGTTAGTTAAAAGCATCAATTGTAAAACTAGTGGGATTTAACAATTTCATAACATTTTATTTTATTTGTTTTTGCATGGATTGATAAAACAAGAAGTAATATTAACTTTTTGCTTTCATTTTAGAAAAGGGATGAATTTCTAATTTTTAACTTAGAATGTCCCATCACTGGATGCTTTTAAGAATTTGATTTGTGTAACTAATATTTGTCACTTTGCCATGTATATAATCCAATCACCTAGACACTGTGCAAACATCTCTGGAACTTGGCGACAGAGCATGACTTTCCATAACCAGTGTATCAGCCAAGTCCCCAAATTCTCATTGTTTACAGATATCTGTCCTCATGAGATAACTCTGAGAAAAATGAAACGTTTTGTGGTAAACAACTTTTCAAGCTTGAAGAATCTGTGCACTCTGTTCCTTTCATCTCAATCAGTAATTCAAAGGAATTAGAATTAGGAAAATTATTGTAAAACAGGAAAATCATATATTAAAAATGTTTTTTAAGTTGCCACAAAATGGCACTATCTGTGCAAGTGAACATATGGTTTAATCTACCTGCCAAATACCTAAATGTTTACCTCTTGGAAAACAGAATGTATAGGTTAAATAAATTTTCAAATACTTTTGTCTTGTAATATCATTGACCCAATATTGGTGGTGGTGGGGCGGGGGGGTGGGGGGGTGGGGGGGTGGGAGGGGCAGGGGTGGTGGGGCTTGTTTCTCTTCCAGGTGAAAGATGGTCTTGAGTAGCCTCTCCCTGTTTCGTTGCTAGACAATGCATCTCCCACTGGTCTTCCCTGGATTTTTATTCTTCTGGATCACTACCTGTTTGTCCCTGTCTCAGTCTCAGAGATGAGGGATGTGTGTGTGATGTGACTGTGGGTGTGTGTGTGTGGGGGCGGGTGTAGGTAAAATTTCCAGAAACAATCTTGTTTTGCAAAATGGATGCAATTGTCAAGTGCAATAGGCTAAATATCTCTGAAAATGTGTGACAAGTTACAGTTTCCCAAGAATCAGATTGATTTTATTCCACTGATTTTCTAAGGAAACAATCACATCTCCACTGCTCAAGTTTTACATCATCATTCCCTGCAAAATTGCGCTTTCACTTTCTGGCTGAGAAACAAAAATACAACACTTCACTTAATTAGATTAGATAATAACTGGAGAAGTGGATGTGTTGCTACCTCCAGAAGGGAATGTGGTAACCAGAAGTTGAGCAGATGAAGAGCTAAAGTGACTCTCCAGCTTTTCTGAGTTAGTTTTCTATGTTTTTTTATTACTTTGTCTGAAATGCAAATTCCCAGAATGCCAGACACACCCATATTCCAATGCAAGTACAAAAACAAAATCGAAAGCCAACCCCGGTTGAGTTTATTGCCTGTCATTGTGATTGGACTTACTCCCTCCCCGCTGCTTCTCACCTCTACTAATTTGGATTATCAAAAGCTGTCTCTGTTTACTGGGGATAACACATATATTAAGAAGGTAACACACAAGGGGCATTCCTCCGTAGAGATACTCAACTGACAAGAGTCCTCTCTTCTTGCTAATGACTGTGAACAATACCAGATATTACTGATGTGTTTTTTCTTTTTTGGGGGTGGGAGGGAGCAGCTGACTTTTGTTGGGAAAGGTAATAGAAACGAACCCTTATATCCAGCCCTTGCTGCTCTTGGGCTTGTTTTCTTTTCTCACACAAGATTAAAGGGTACGTTTACTTGAGATTCTACGTTCTGGCAAGCTTGTTGCTGAATTTGGCAGGAGCATTAAAATATCTTTATTAGAAGCCATGAATCAAGTTCCATCGCAGAATTCATAACCTTCCAAACCTGGCTGCCTTCTTTTGTCAAACTTCACAGAAAGATGTGGCTTAAACTAAAGCTAATTTTCATATGCAGACATCCAATGATAATGGTAAAGCTTCTTCTATAGCATATGTGGGAAGTCATCGTTTAAGTGAAAACACATCTACCCGTGGTTTAAGTATCTGTCTATGGAAGTTCTGAATATAAGCCAGATAACTTTGCCTATGAAAAGAGTTGGGTTGTAAAGGAACTCTGATGGATTTTGAAAAGCACCAATATTTTCTTTGAGTCTGATGAAAATCCATTGGCTTTGGTTCTTTAAAGATACATGTTGGAATTGTTATAATGAGAAATTCTGTCAGTTCTTGCTTAGAGCAAAGGTTTGAAATTGCTTTCTCAAAATTGTTTCCAAGTTCTAGAAATCTAGCCTGAGGGAGCCTAAAATCTCAGAGATCTACAAGACTTAACCTGCCACTCAGGCATGAGTCCAGCTATCAAGGGAAGCTACAACAATGAGGGGATTTTTAAAATATTGGCAAGAGATTTTAGCATGTGTTGAGGCTCCTCTAAACTTGAGTCTTTTTTTTTCAACAGCAGAACTGCAGCCACAAGGCTTTTCACAAGTGAAAGGTGACATAAAACATATAAATCTGCAGAATGGGCCCAGAGAATCCCAAAGCCTTCTTTGATGCTAGAAATGGTGGTGAGAGAAGAGTGGAGCAGAAACCAGTCTCTTGATCAAGGTTAAAAGTGGGAAAATACAGACTATCTGTCCAAGAGATCAAAAGAAGCATCTTCAAGGTGAGTTTTGTGTGCACTGTTATTCTATATGAGTGACAATATGTAGACTAGAGTAATAATTCTGGCTAGACTCAGAATCATAGAATTGTCCATATAACAGAGTTGAATGATATTTTTAGAAAATCACTAGGTAAAAGATCCGGAGAAGGCAATGGCACCCACTCCAGTACTCTTGCCTGGAAAATTCCATGGACAGAGGAGCCTGGTAGGCTGCAGTCCATGAAGTTGCTAAGAGTTGGACACGACTGAGTGACTTCACTTTCACTTTTCACTTTCATGCATTGGAGAAGGAAATGGCAACCCTCCCCAGTGTTCTTGCCTGGAGAATCCCAAAGACGGCGGAGCATGGTGGGCTGCCGTCTATGGGGTCGCACAGAGTTGGACACGACTGAAGTGACTTAGCAGCAGCAGCAGCAGGTAGCAGATCACTGTTTATGTATGCTACAGTCGTGGACATCAATGCTTTATACACCTATTGCTTTGTACAAAGTAAAACTACTTTGATTGTTTATGAAAACACTGTCCATGAGTTGGAGGCATTAGCTTTATGTTTTAAAAATGCTGTGTTTTTAAGATTGGATGTGATTATTTCATAGAGAATAATTCTATGTTAGCACAGACTAGCAATAATTCTATGTTAACAAAGACTGAAATAGCACTCTCTTTTTCAGCTCCTATGACTGCTTCTATAATACCTCGATAGTTGAGCTGTGGATTTAGTGGCTAAACAATTCAGGTACATTATGTCCCTTTAGGAGAAGGCAATGGCACCCCACTCCAGTCCTCTTGCCTGGAAAATCCCATGGACGGAGGAGCCTGAAAGGCTGCAGGCCATGGGGTCGCTGTGGGTTGGACACGACTGAGCGATTTCACTTTCACCTCCACTTGCATGCATTGGAGAAAGAAATGGCAACCCACTCCAGTGTTCTTGCCTGGAGAATCCCAGGGACAGGGAAGCCTGGTGGGCTGCCGTCTATGGGGTCGCACAGAGTTGGACATGACTGAAGTGACTTAGCAGCAGCAGTATGTCCCTTTAGGTCTCAGATGACCCAAGAATGCATTTTTTTCAGTTGTGTTATTTTTCAGCTCACTGGATACATTGTAATAGGTTGAATCCTGTTACCGCCAGTGTCTGTCTATTGTTTTTAATTGTTCAGAGCACTACACCAGGGTGTGACCCTGTTACTTTGAGACACATAGATTAGGAGATGGAACACCTTAGCTAAGTGTGAGTGCATTTAACACACCAGCTGGCACATCTCACAGCTACTGTTGTAAACAATTCCTTGTATATAAAGTCTTACAGTACAAACTTGACTGAATGGCTGAGGAAACAACATGCCATTGTTTCTCCTGCAGTTGGCATCTATTAAGAATGTTTGGCTTGGAAGTTTATCCTTCCCTTTCTATATAGCTAAACCCTCTGTCAAAAATTAAATGGAGTTTGAACAAACTCTCCAAGAACTAGGAGGTATTTGATGAAACTCTGTTTTGTTTTCCAAGGTAATTGCTGTGCCCTTCTTCTCTGGTACAGACTGCCTGTCACAGAAATTCCCATAAATTAAACTTATTTCCATGAGGTGGGAGATGAGGAAAGAACACCTCTGTTTTAGTTTCCTCCATGGAATAATACATATTTGCTTTATATCATGAGAGGGTGATAGGTTTAGATTCTGCTTCCAGATGTCCACATGGTTTAATTAAAAAAAGAGTATTATTTTCTTTTTCTGATCCAGAAAGAAACAGCTTCATGTCAATTTGTAAGTTATAAGTTGAAGGAAACTGTTATGTAAATAAAGAAGACTGATAAAAGAGAAGAAAACAGGACAAGTTGAAGGCACTCTGCCCAGGAAAAAAAAAAAAGCATATAATACAAATGACTTTTTAAAAAAAAACAAAGGCCAAAATGTTTATATGATTTAGCACGGTCTGAATTATATGTAGCTCTGGCCTCTGAGATCATCTCCAGTCCAATATATTTGCACACAGCTCATGTCCTAGAATCTTTGCTATATATTTCAATAAAGCTCTTTAAAGTTGAAACTAAAAAAGAAAAGAGAAACAGTATGAATAAGCAGGTTAAGACTATGATGGCTTACCTAAGGCAGATATTCATCAATCCAGACATATACTACTTGGAGTAAATTTAATTTATAAACATAAAATTCCATAATCCCTAAAAATTAAGATTTTCCTTTTCAGTTGAAGTTTGGTACTTTTAAAGCCTCTTGTCTTTATCTTTAAGCAAAAGCATGTATAAGAATTTCATAGACTTGCTCTTTTGTTTTACAAAATCCATTTTATTTTTTTTTCTAATTTTATTTTATTTTTAAACTTTACATAATTGTATTAGTTTTGCCAAATATCAAAATGAATCCGCCACAGGTATACATGTGTTCCCCATCCTGAACCCTCCTCCCTCCTCCCTCCCCATACCATCCCTCTGGGTCGTCCCAGTGCACTTTAAATAAGGAAGATTGAAAAAGTCCTTAAAGATCTTGCAACTCCATCTTGTCTCTATCAACAATTTAAAAACAACAAGCTAGTGTTTTCAGAGAAAAAAAATAGAATGGAAAATATTAAATACATGGATTTTAGATGGAGAACTAAAAAGTTCAGTATCACACAGTGTACATTATATGTGAGGTCATATTTAAAACTGAAATACTGAAAGGAAATCCATTTAATCTTTGGAAAAATGCTTCTTTTCTTTTATAATCATCTGCATGCAGTAATTTAAACATACTTATTATCTTTATTACTGAATATTCTTAATGTTTGACAATTTAATACATGGAGATTTCTTGCATGTTTTTATTGAATATATGACACACTCATATATATACATATGTAATACATATACACATATTTTATATATATATATATATATATCCATGTATATATTCACCCAATCCATAAACATCAATATTTTGAGAAGTGCTGAATATTCTGAGAATTCAATTGAAAAATTCATGAATGAGTTTTAAAACAATTTATATATATTTAGATTCAGGAACAACCAGGCTATTCAAATAATTTCAGCTTTGAGTAATTGTGCTTGGATGACCAAAGTAATTCTGTTGAATTTTCCTAGTCATTTTTTGGGAGGGGTGGGGTGTGGGTGGAAGTAAAACTGTGCAGGCTGCAGTGAGGCCTTGACAGACCTTAGCCTTCTGGTCAGCTGGTGTTTCTGAGCTCAATATTGGACCTGTTGGAATACTTACTAATAGAGTAAAGACAAAAATAATAACACAATTCAAACAATAAGATAAAATTATTTGAGCACTTACGTAACACATGCATAGATAATTATAGGCCATCGATTGGGCTTCCCTAGTGGCTCAGATGGTAAAGAATCTGCCTGGAATATGGGAGACCTGGGAAGATCCCCTGGAGAAGGGAAAGGCTACCCACTCCAATATTTTTATTTGCAGAATTCCATGGCCAGAGGAGCCTGGTGAGCTACATTTCACAGGGTTGCAAAGAGTCAGACACGACTTAGGTGACAAGCAATTTCACTTTCATATATGATATATTAAATATATAATTTTTCTTTAAAATTCACAGGAATCCAGTGATATAATTACTATTAATTTTGTTAATCCAATTTTCTATTTAAAAAAAATTAAAGTAGAAAGAAGTTAGTTACTTAGTAAATGGAGATTCTTAGTATATGGAGTTAGTAAATGGAGAGTCTTCCATTTATGGCTAATCAGACCTGGCTTCCTGGCCTGGATGATGTTAAGGTCCTCTTTCTGATCTGTGCAGGAAGAAATAAGCTAAGATTTATTTGGCATGTAGCAGACCTGAAGTTAGACCCGAAGGTAACAGCTCAGACTGTTCTTTCTTTAGATAATGATTATGCAGGGAAAAGCAAGGAGTTGATTTTAAAAATCAAAATTAGTTCTGTCACAAAAGAACAGAGCTCATACCCAAAGGGAAGAAAAGTAACCTTAATTGGTGTGACCTTCTGCTGTTACTCAGAAGCCTTTGGAGTCTGTCCCTGAGGTGGGTACCTTATGGATTAGCCAATATGTAACCAACATATAAAAGAGTGGAACTTTAGACATACACTGGGGAGGCTGAAACTCTAAACTTCTAATTTCTAACCCTCTACCAGTGAGTCAAGTGGCTTAAAGTATGTCATGGGAACACTGGGTAACCTATTAACAGCACAAACAAAAACAACATGCTCAAATGCTTTCAAAGAAAGACATTTTAAACACAAGATATTATCATTATTGTACTTAGAATAAGGAAATAAAGCCCATTGCTATAGTCCTAAAATATTTCCTCTGGAGCTTAATTTTCCCAGTATTTAATGAATGTTTTGGTCCATTTCCTTGCAAATGTGTGAGAAGGCCAGAGGAGTAGAAGAAGGTGGGGCCCTGGATTATCAAAGAATAACACGGTAGGAAAATATAGGAGCATTTAGATATTCAAAATCTAAAGTTTGCCACTGAACTACATTTATTATTTATAGATTATTTTTAAGACTTAGAAGTTGTCTTCTGATGTTTGGGTAGCTAGAAAGGTAAGAATAATAAATTATTTTTTAAAATATAGACATATTCATTATTTTCTCTATATAGAATCTCATGACTTCTGTAGTTTCACTTTGTCTTTGTTTTTTCCCTCTAGGAAATATGCCAGTATACTGAAGGTTAGACATCATACTGAAGAATTTACTGCTCTAAGATTTTAGCAAATGTCACATCTAAGGCTGTGATTTACACAATCAAAACCTCTATCTTTAAGGCAGACATTTTCAGAGGAAAATAAAAACTAAGTTCCCAAGTTTGCCTTTTGCCGTTATTTCAAGTTCCTTCTGATAAGTATTTCATGTATTTTTTAGAAGTTGGATTCAGACTCTTTGGCTATAAGAATAAATCATAATATCAACTGATCATGATGACCATCGTGAGAATGCTGTGCTAATGGACTTCACTAATTTTCACTTTTCAGCATCACAGTTAGAAATTTTTTTTAGAGATTTATAAACCCATTTACTTTGGCCACTTGAAGCAAAGAGCCAATTCACTGGAAAAGACCCTTATGCTGGGAAAGATTGAAGGCAGGAGGAGAAGAGGGCAGCAGGGGATGAGATGTTTGGATGGCACCACCAACTCAATGGACCTAAGTTTGAACAAACTCTGGGAAACAGTGAAGGACAGAGGAGCCTTGGGTGCTGCCATCCATGGGGTAGCAAAGAGTCAGACACGACTTAGGACTGACCAACAACAAACTCATTTAAATAGATCTTTCTACTGAGTCTAGGATTCTCTGCTAGACTCTATTTGGTTTAGCAACTCCAAAGTTCCCTTCTGGATTGCATTACTCATTTCTAGGGTGGAATTGGGTGTGTGGGTTGAGGAGTAATGAGGAAAAGTTAAGACTTTGTGGATCATGTGGTTTGATAAACTTTGATATTCTACCAAGCATAGACAGCTTCTACCAGGAACCCTATGGAGGAGGACAGGCTGCTGGCAAAAGAGCTGCTGTGAAACCTAGAAGCTGAACCTAAGCACTGTAATTTTAAACATTTCCTGATTAAACAAAATGAAAGGTCAGAATCTCAAAAATAACAGGATATGACATTAATTTACTGGTAAATTGGTTGCTGCTGCTGCATGGTTCAAATGAGGCTTGAATGATGCTCCTCTTTACCTGAAAGCAAACCATAAACCAGATACACAGGACAGAAGTTTTCACTTTGTACATGACATTAGTTTCTCTTAATTTGCAATTTTACACACCAGAGAATTTTGTTAGTATTATCAGTTTTTTTTCTTTATAAAATATTAATTCAATACCAGGTGGTCAGGTTGTAGTTTTATACCTTAATATAATACCTGTGTGTGTGTGTGTGAGTGTCTCTGTCTGTCTCTCTCTCTTTTGGTTAAAAAGAAATTAAAACGTATTTTTAAGGTCTTATTTTTTCTGTAGGATAAAAAAAGATATTCTTCCCAAACTGATGATATAGACATTACTCCTTCATTCACTCCATAAATATCTGGACACCTCCCTTGAATCAAATGACCTTTTATTTGATATGTTAGGGAAAAGGCAGTTAAAGATGGACTGAATAGGTAACAGAATGGAAAGAAAAAGAAGGACCCCATTTTTTTTTTGAAAAAGCAAAGTCTATTGAATGAGAGCTGAACCAGCTTTTAGCTACGTCTGGATGCAATTCTAGTAGTTAATCATTGCCTTTTTTCCAGTGAGACAAGTAGAAGTTTGTCATAAAACTGGTTCCTTTCCAGTTTGGATGGAAAGTGCAGCAGAGAAATCATGTAAATATCTTGTAAGGACACACTGCCAAGAAAATCACTGACTGGCAGGATCCCATGAAGTGAGGGGTGGAGAGAGGGAGGAGGAAGGTAAATCCTAAGGTTTAGAATGTGGCATATACTCAGTTTGCTTGCAGTAGATTTCTAGCTTGAACCCTCTTCTAGTTCAAGGACAGGTTCTTAGGACTTTGCCAGTTGTTGGTTTCAAGGTTCATATTCAGATATAGTCATGCATAGTCTTATATTAAGTCTTATATTAAGATATAATTTATAAATGTTCTCTACATAGACTGGCTCTGGAGAAAAGAACAGAAAGTGAGCTTAGGTTTTTGAATAATCTTCTGTCTCTTTACTACTCTTTTCTCATCCCTACCTTATGATCTGGTCTCCACTGAGATATGCCTTCCTCTTTAGTCAAGAATGATCCAGAACTCTCTTCCACCCCATTCCTCCACCTAATAATGTTTGTATTCTATTTCCTGAGGGTTTTTTCTCTGCTGGAGCTAATCTGATAAACTAGTGCCTGCTGAGTTGTTAAGTAATAAATAATTGCTCCTTCTTTGCCCATCTAAGATTATAATTTTGAATAAGATCTTTCAAACCTTTATCTTGTAAGCATGACTAATGTTGGGCATTCTGTATAATAGAGTAACTGGTTAGTAGAGAAAACATTTTAAATTAAGCAATCTCCCAATGGCTCATTCACCTTTCTGGGCATGTTTTTCAAACAGGACTTTCAAAGTTGGCATCCAACATTTATCAAAAAGCACTTGAATTGATGACCATATATATACTCTTAAAGGAGTGCTTGGTCCTGATAAACTTAGTACTTGTTTTTTTTTCCATCAAATACTCTTGAATCTATGAAATCCTGTAGTGAGTGAAAATAAACAGTAGTGATTTATTTAACCTTTGCTACAGTCTATTATTCACTCCCTAGATAAATTCACCTTCCCAGATGATTTATATATTAGTTGGGATGTTTTTGGTTGTAAATAACAGACCTCCAACACAAATTAGCATAAATTATAAACCAGATAGACTGGCTCCCATGTCTGAAAAGTCTGGGCATGTTTTGACTGAGGTAGTCTCCCAGTTTTTTGTGATTCCTTTGGCTGTACCCTGTTCTGCATTCTGGCTTCACCTCATTCTCACTCGGGTTCTCATCACATTCTCAAAATGGCTGCCAATAGCAACCAGTGTAATATGTATACTTGTTTCATAGCCAAAGAGAGAGGGAGTGTCACTTTCTATAACCATTTAATAAAAGTCTTGTGATTTACTCTGATTGGGCCAATCACTGTGGCCAGGAAGAAACCAAATGCTGACTGAGGTTTGGGTGAAAAGTTCTATTGAACCAATCTTTAAGTGAAGAAAAATAATATAGCTTGGAGCTGGGATGGAGTCAATCCATCTGGAGCTCATGGTGGTTGGCACATTGTGGGAGGGGCTTTTCCAAGGAGAATCTGAGTGCAATTTGCCAAAGGGGAAAAAATTCTAGTGTTCGTCCCTCAGTCATGTCTGACTCTTTGAGACCCCATAGACTGTAACCCACAAGGCTACTCTGTTCATTTAATTCTCCAAGCAAGAATACTGGAGTGGGTAGCCATTCCCTTCTCCAGGGGATCTTCTTGACCCAGGGATCAAACCCGAGTCTCCTGCATTGGCAGGAGGGTGGTGTCATCTGCGTATCTGAGGTTACTGATATTTCTCTTTGCAGTCTTGATTCCATCTTGTGCTTCTTCCAGCCCAGCATTTCGCATGATGTATTCTGCATGTAAGTTAAATAAACAGGATGGCGGTATGCAGCCTTGATGTACTCCTTTCCCAATTTGGAACCAATCTGTCATTCCATGTCTGGTTCTAACTGTTGCTTCTTGACTCACATACAGGTTTCTTAGGAGGCACATAAAGTGGTCTGGTATTCCCATCTCTTTAAGAGTTTTCTACAGTTTGTTGTGATCAAGTTTCCCACTAGTTATCTATTTTACACACGGTAGTGAACATATGTCAATACTACTCTGTCAGTTTATCCCACCCTTTCTGTCCCCCTGGTGTCAACTTTAAAATTACAACTAAAGAATTGATTTGAACTTGTGATGTATGTGGCCAAATAGTGAGAGAGTCAATTCCTAGGCAGGTTGATAAGAAGTCCAGGGATCCCCAAGGAGAGACGGGTCTGGAATTCTCAAGGAGGAAGAAAGGACAAATGTTTTTTTTTCCCTCTACATTCCTTAGGATTATATAACAATAATGTATCCTGCTTGAGGACAGTCTCTGGGAAAAAATTTTCTGGTTAATCCTGTTATCTTAAAATGTAAATTATGGGAGTGGGTCTAGTGAGGTCTTTACAACCTCCAGACATTCTTTTGATTCACTGTAATAAGTAATTAAAAAGCATATAACTCCATTGCCCACACTAGTGAGGAGGTACTCTTTCTGCCCCCTTCTGATGTCTCTGTCAGAAGCTTTCTCTATCTCCTTTATATTTTAAAAAAACTTTATTACACAAAATCTCGGAGTGATCAAGTCTCGTCTCTGGCCCTGGACTGAATTCTTCTCTGGAGGCCAAAAATCCCAGTGTCTTTCATGGTTCAGCAGCAACCTTTCAATAGGAAAGGCTTTTTTCTAAAACTTTAAAGACTTCTGAAATGCTTGAGGGAATTTGAGGTTTGTCATATTTATGAGTTTGATATAGTACTCAGATCATATCAGTCGCTCAGTCATGTCCGACTCTTTGCGACCCCATGAATCACTGCACGCCAGGCCTCCCTGTCCATCACCAACTCCCGGAGTTCACTCAGACTCACGTCCATCCAGTCAGTGATGTTATCCAGCCATTTCATCCTCTGTCGTCCGCTTCTCCTCCTGCCTCCAATCCCTCTCAGCATCAGAGTCTTTTCCAATGAGTCAACTCTTCGCATGAGGTGGCCAAAGTACTGGAGTTTCAGCTTTAGCATCATTCCTTCCAAAGAAATCCCAGGGCTGATCTCCTTCAGAATGGACTGGTTGGATCTCCTTGCAGTCCAGGGGACTCTCAAGAGTCTTCTCCAACACCACGGTTCAAAAGCATCAATTCTTCGGTGCTCAGTCTTCTTCACAGTCCAACTCTCACATCCATGCATGACCACCGGAAAAACCATAGCCTTGACTAGACGAACCTTTGTTGGCAAAGTAATGTCTCTGCTTTTGAGCATGCTATCTAGGTTGGTCATAACTTTCCTTCCAAGGAGTAAGCGTCTTTTAATTTCATGGCTGCAATCACCATCTGCAGTGATTTTGGAGCCCAGAAAAATAAAGTCTGACACTGTTTCCACTGTTTCCTCATCTATTTCCCATAAGTGGTGGGACCGGATGCCATGATCTTCGTTTTCTGAATGTTGAGCTTTAAGCCAACTTTTTCACTCTCCACTTTCACTTTCATCAAGAAGCTTTTGAGTTCCTCTTCACTTTCTGCCATAAGGGTGGTGTCATCTGCATATCTGAGGTTATTGATATTTCTCCCAGCAATCTTGATTCCAGTTTGTGTTTCTTCCAGTCCAGCATTTCTCATGATGTACTCTGCATATAAGTTAAATAAACAGGGTGACAATATACAGCCTTGACAAACTCCTTTTCCTATCTGGAACCAGTCTGTTGTTCCATGTTAGTTCATGTCAGTTCCATGTTAGTCTGTTGTTCCATGTTAGTCCAGTTCTAACTGTTGCTTCCTGACCTGCATACAAATTTCTCAAGAGGTTTACTAAAGTAGTTTAAATACTTGAGAAAGTTTCTGGAGGAAATTTCACTTGTCAAGTCAGGTAAGATTAGGCAGCAAATATACCAATCTTATGAATGTTGTCTAAAATGATAAAGGCAACTTGTTGCAAATCACGAAAGGAGTACATCAAGGCTGTATACTGTCGTCCTGCTTATTTAACTTATATTCAGAGTACATCATGAGAAATGCTGGGCTGGATGAAGCACAAGCTGGAATCAAGATTGCTGGGAGAAATACCAATAACCTCAGATATGCAGATGACACCACCCTAATGGCAGAAAGTGAAGAAGAACTAAAGAGCCTCTAGATGAAAGTGAAAGAGGAGAGTCAAAAAGTTGGCTTAAAACTCAACATTCAGAAAACTAAGATCATGCCATCCAGTCTCATCACTTCATGGCAAATATATGGGGAAGCAATGGAAACTGTGAGAAACTTTCTTTTGGGGGGCTCCAAAATCACTGCAGATGGTGACTTCAGCCGTCAAATTAAAAGACATTTGCTCCTTGGAAGAAAAGCTATGACTAACCAAGACAGCATATTGAAAAGCAGAGACATTACTTTGCTGACAAAGGTCCATCTAGTCAAAGCTATGGCTTCCCCAGTAGTCATGTATGGATGTGACAGTTGGACTATAAAGAAAGCTGAGCACTGAAGAATTGATGCTTTTGAACTGTGGTATTGGAGAAGTTTCTTGAGAGTTCCTTGGACAGAAAGGAGATCCAACCAGTCCATCCTAAAGGAAATCATTCCTGAATATTCATTGGAAGGACCAATGCTGAAGCTGAAGCTCCAATACTTTGGCCACCTGATGCAAAGAATGAACTCATTGGAAAAGATCCTGATGCTGGGAAAGATTGAAGGCAGGAGGAGAAGGGAATAACAGAGGATGAGATCGTTGGATGGCATCACCGACTCAATGGACATGAGTTTGAGCAAATTCTGGGAATTGGTGATGGACAGGGAGGCCTGGAGTGCTGCAGTCCACGGGGTCACAAAGAGTCAGACACGACTGAGCGACTGAACTGAACTGAACTGAATTTGTAAGAAACCTTGTTGTTTAGTGAGTTATGTAACTTGAGTGACCCAAACAGCAATCAGAGGCCAGTTTGAAAGTCATTGTTAACTTCTGAAGGTATAAATACAGATTTATGATGTATATCTGTATATCTATTTATCTATGTCTAGCTATCTATTTAATACCTATCTATAAACAATAAGATTAAGAACCTAAGGGAAACTAAATTTTAGAATATTTACTTTTTTTTGGCAGCACCACAAGCTTGTAGGATCTTAGTTCCCCAACCAGGGATCAAGCCCACACTATCTGCATTAGAAGCACAGAGTCTTAACCACTGGACTGCCAGGGAAATTCCCTAGGATTTTTTACTTTATTTTATTTTTTTTTTTAGGGCGAACGCAGTCCCCCACTACCACAAATTATGCAGTCGAGTTTCCCATATTTGGGGAAATCGCAGGGGTCAACACATCCGGAGTGCAATGGATAAGCCTTGCCCTGGGAAAACCACCTTCGTGATCATGGTATCTCCCCTGCCAGGTAAGTATGGATTTTTTACTTTAATAAATTAAATATCAATTTAAGAGAATCCCAGTAGTTACTATCTGTTCTTTCTTTAAAAAAAAAAAATAATGCTCTCAGAGAAAATGAAGTCGGACATTCATAAAAGCAAATCTTCAGAGAGAGAGAAGATTCAAATAGATGAGAAGAAAGAGGCAGTGCTGATACTTTGAGGTCTCGATCCCAGGTGCTCCTGCCATCAGCTGCCCATGAGTTATGAAATACATCTTAGTGTCCTTATAATTTTTTTCTCTTGAAACCAAGAGGCTGAACTCATGTTTGTCCCTAGAAGCTCTTCTGCAGAAATATAATTTGTGAAATACAGACTAGAGACACTATCATCTCTAACAATACTAACTACGAGAGACAAAGGACTTCCCCAATGGCTCAGCAGTAAAGAATCTGCTGCAAAACTGGAGATGAGGTTTTGATCTTTGGGTCAGGGAGATCCCCTGCAGGAGGAAATGGCAACCCACTCCAGTTTTCTTGCCTGTAAAATCCCATGGACAGAGAAGCCTGGCAGGCTACAGTCCATGGAATGGCAAAAGAGTTGGACACAACTGGGCATGCCCTGGTGCACGCACATGCACACACACACACATACACACAGGAGAGCTAGAAAAACTCTCCAGGATGGGAATGCTGAGATTGAGAGTTTTATTCCTGACCTGCCATGCTTTTATCACAAATTTGTCAATTTCTCTGTTTATTGAAAACAAATAGATTTGGTATTTGAGCCCTGCCTCAGGTGGCTGTGAAGGAAATAACTTCAAAATGTGTTGAAAAAAGGTGATTCTGGTTCAAGGTTGCTAATAATACTGTTGCATTTTAATGATGCTGTTGATGCTTTCTTAAACTTGGTGGTTTTTTAAAATTTTGAGTTGTCCTCCTTGTCACAGCTCAATTCCCACATGGCACCACTATTCTGATTCCTAACTGTGCCCTGTCTGTGTTTATATCTTCATCTCCATGGTTACTGGATGCACTGAGTTTGCTATCATCTATCCTATGGAATTTTCCCACTTAGTTTTCCCACTTAGTTACCCAGGCTTTCAGGTCAACTTTAATCTATTCCATTCTGAAGTCATCTCAGTATCAACTTCTCAAATGCAAAAACACCTGTACTATTTCTTTTTAATTTTTTTTAATTGAAGAATAGTTGCTTTACAATATTGTGTTGCTTTCTGCCATATAGCAACATGAATCAGCCACACAGGTACATACTTCCCCTCCCTCCTGAAGCCCTCTCCCATCTCCCATGCCATCCCATCTGTCTTCGTTGTCACAGAGCACTGGGTTGAGCTCCCTGTGTCACACAGCAAGTTGCCACTTGTCAGATATCCTGGAATGCAAAGTCAAGTGGGCCTTAGGAAGCATTACTACGAACAAAGCTAGTGGAGGTGATGGAACTCCGGTTGAGCTATTTCAAATCTTAAAAGATGATGATGTTCTGCACTTAATATGCCAACAAATTTGGAAAACTCTGAAGTGGCCATAGAACTGGAAAAGGTCAGCTTTCATTCCAATCCCCCAAAAATGGAATGTCAAAGAATTTTCAAACTTCTGTACCATTGCACACCTATTACATGCTAGCAAAGTAATGCTCAAAATTCTCCAAGCGAGGCTTCAACAGTATGTGAACTGAGAACTTCCAGATGTTCAAGCTAGATTTAGAAAGGCAGAGGAACCAGAGATTAAATTGCCAGCATTTGTCGGATCATAGAAAAAGCAAGAGAATTCCAGAAAAACATCTACTTCTGCTCCATTGACTAAGCTAAAGCCTTTGACTGTGTGGATCACAATAAACTGTGGAAAACTCTGAAAGAGATGGGAATACCAGACCACCTTACCTGCTTCCTGAGAAACCTGTATGTGACTCAAGAAGCGACACTTAGAACCAGAACAATAGACTGATAGTTGGGAAATTGGGAAAGGATTATGTCGAGGCTGTATATTGTCACCCTGTTTATTTATATGCAGAGTACATCATGTAAAATGCCAGGTGATGAAGCACAAGCACAAACACAATCAAGACTGCAAGGAGAAATAGCAATAACCTCAGATATGCAGATGACACCACTCTAATGGCCGAAAGCAAAGAGGAACTGAAAAGGCTCTTGATGAAAGTGAAAGAGGAGAGTGAAAAAACTGGCTTAAAACTCAACATTCAAAAAACAAAGATCATAGCATTTGGTCCCATTTAGTTCAGTTCAGTTCAGTCGCTCAGTCGTGTCCAACTCTTTGCGACCCCATGAATCACAGCACGCCAGGCCTCCCTGTCCATCACCAACTCCCGGAGTTCACTCAGACTCATGTCCATCCAGTCAGTGATGCCATCCAGCCATTTCCTCCTCTGTCGTCCCCTTCTCCTCCTGCCCCCAATCCCTCCCAGCATCAGAGTCTTTTCCAATGAGTCAGCTCTGCATGAGGTAGCCAAAGTACTGGAGTTTCAGCTTTAGCATCAATCCTTCCAAAGAAACCCCAGGGCTGATCTCCTTCAGAATGGACTGGTTGGATCTCCTTGCAGTCCAAGGGACTCTTAAGAGTCTTCTCCAACACCACAGTTCAAAAGCATCAATTGTTCGGTGCTCAGCCTTCTTCACAGTCCAACTCTCACATCCATACATGACCACTGGAAAAACCATAGCCTTGACTAGACGAAACTTGGTTGGCAAAGTAATGTCTTTGCTTTTGAATATGCTATCCAGGTTGGTCATAACTTTCCTTCCAAGGAGTAAGTGTCTCTAATTTCATGGCTACAGTCACCATCTGCAGTGATTTTGGAGCCCAGAAAAATAAAGTCTGACACTGTTTCCACTGTATCCCCCATCTATTTCCCATGAAGTGGTGGGACCGGATGCCATGATCTTCGTTTTCTGAATATTGAGCTTTAAGCCAACTTTTTCACTCTCCACTTTCACTTTCATCAAGAAGCTTTTGAGTTCCTCTTCACTTTCTGCCATAAGGGTGGTGTCATCTGCATATCTGAGGTTATTGATATTTCTCCCAGCAATCTTGATTCCAGTTTGTGTTTCTTCCAGTCCAGCGTTTCTCATGATGTTCTCTGCATATAAGTTAAATAAGCAGGGTGACAATATACAGCTTTGACATACTCCTTTCCCTATTTGGAACCAGTCTGTTGTTCCATATCCAGTTCTAACTGTTGCTTCCTGACCTGCATACAGATTTCTCAAGAGACAGGTCAGGTGGTCTTGTATTCCCATCTCTCTCAGACTTTTCCACAGTTTATTGTGATCCACACAGTCAGAGGCTTTGGCATAGTCAATAAAGCAGAAATAGATGCCTTTCTGGAACTCTCTTGCTTTTTCCATGATCCAGTGGATGTTGGCAATTTGATCTCTTGTTCCTCTGCCTTTCCTAAAACCAGCTTGAACATCTGGAAGTTCACGGTTCACATATTGCTGAAGCCTGGCTTGGAGAATTTTGAGCATTACTTTACTAGCATGTGAGACGAGTGCAATTGTGTGGTAGTTTGAGCATTCTTTGGCATTGCCTTTCTTTGGGATTGGAATGAAAACTGACCTTTTCCAGTCCTGTGGCCTCTGCTGAGTTTTCCAAATTTGCTGGCATATTGAGTGCAGCACTTTCACAGCATCATCTTTCAGGATTTGAAATAGCTCAACTGGAATTCCATCACCTCCACTAGCTTTGTTCATAGTGATGCTTTCTAAGGCCCATTTGACTTCACATTCCAGGATGTCTGGCTCTAGGTCAGTGATCACACCATCGTGATTATCTGGGTTGTGAAGATCTTTTTTGTACAGTTCTTCTGTGTATTCTTGCCACCTCTTCTTGACATCTTCTGCTTCTGTTAGGTCCATATCATTTCTGTCCTTTATCGAGCCCATCTTTGCATGAAATATTCCCTTGGTATCTCTAATTTTCCTGAAGAGATCTCTAGTCTTTCCCATTCTGCTGTTTTCCTCTATTTCTTTGCATTGATTGCTGAGGAAGGTTTTCTTATCTCTCCTTGCTATTCTTTGGAACTCTGCATTCAGATGCTTATATCTTTCCTTTGCTCCTTTGCTTTTCGCTTCTCTTCTTTTCATAGCTATTTGTAAGGCCTCCCCAGACAGCCATTTTGCTTTTTTGCATTTCTTTTCCATGGGGATGGTCTTGATCCCTGTCTCCTGTACAATGTCACGAACCTCAGTCCATAGTTCATCAGGCACTCTATCAGATCTAGGCCCTTAAATCTATTTCTCATTTCCACTGTATAATCATAAGGGATTTGATTTAGGTCATACCTGAACGGTCTAGTGATTTTCCCTACTTTCTTCAATTTAAGTCTGAATTTGGTAATAAGGAGTTCATGATCTGAGCCACAGTCAGCTCCTGGTCTTGTTTTTGCTGACTGTATAGAGCTTCTCCATCTTTGGCTGCAAAGAATATAATCAATCTGATCGTGGTGTTGACCATCTGGTGATGTCCATGTGTAGAGTCTTCTCTTGTGTTGTTGGAAGAGGGTGTTTGCTATGATTAGTGCATTTTCTTGGCAAAACTCTATTAGTCTGTGCCCTGCTTCATTCCATATTCCAAGGCCAAATTTGCCTGTTACTCCAGGTGTTTCTTGACTTCCTACTTTTGCATTCCAGTCCCCTATAATGAAAAGGACATGTTTTTTGAGTATTAGTTCTAAAAGGTCTTGTAGGTCTTCATAGAACCGTTCAACTTCAGCTTCTTCAGCATTAGTTTACTTCATGGAAAATAGATGGGGAAACAGTGGAAACAGTGACAACTTTATTTCCTCGGGTTCCAACTGCAGATGGTGACTGCAGCCATGAAATGAAAAGACACTTGCTCCTTGGAAGAAAAGCTTGACAAACCTAGACAGCTTATTAAAAAGCAGAGACATTATTTTTCCAACAAAGGTCCATCTGGTCAATGCTGTGGTTTTTCTAGTAGTCATGTATGGATGTGAGAGTTGGACCATAAAGAAAGCTGAGCACTGAAGAATTGATGCTTTCGAACTGTGGTGTTGGATAAACTCTTGAGAGTTCCTTGGACTGCAAGGAGATCAAACCAGTCCATCTAAAGGAAATCAATCCTGAATATTCTTTGGAAGGACTGATGCTGAAGCTGAAACTCCAATGCTTTGGCCACCTACTGTGAAGAACTGACTCATTGGAAAAGACCCTGTTGCTGGGAAAGATTGAAGGCAGGAGGAGAAAGGGACAACAGAGGGTATGATGGTTGGATGACATTACCGACTGGATAAACATGAGTTTGAGCAAGCTCCAGGAGGTGGTGATGGACAGGGAAGCCTAGCCTCATGCAGTTATGGAGTTGCAAGGAGTCGGACATGACTGAGCGGCTGAACTGACTGAATGCTTATGTTTCAACGATACTGTCTCTGTCCCAACCTCTCCTTCTTGGCACTGTGTCCCCAGACCTGTTCTCTGTTTCCATCTCCATTGCTGGCCTGCAAATAGAATCATCAATACCATCTTTCTAGATTCCATACACATGTGTTAATATATAGTATTTGTCTTTCTCTTTCTGACTTACTTCACCGTATAATAAGCTCTAGATTCATCCACCTCATTAGGACTGACTAAACATCCATGAAAGGTCCCCCACTGCCAAAATAAATTGCAGATCACTTAGAATGAAACACAGGATGCTTCACACCAGCTTTCAACCCTATGTTTCATCCTGAACTCATAAGGAACTGCTTACAGTTTGTTGAACCAACTATGCACTTTCCCTCTCCTTGGAACGTCTTCTGCCAAATTCTTGAAAATCTGTTAAAGTTGGGCTCAAGAGTCTTCTTTGTTACAAAGTCTCTCCTTTAAACAGTTTCCATTATAACTTCCTTATCTATCTGGTACATAAATCTGTTACAACCTTTATAATCTGGAATTGTAATTTTTTTCCTCTGCATGCTTGTTTTCCAAACATGATTGTGAGCCCCTTGAAGGAAAACACGCAATTTATTCATCTTTGCTGGCTTGCTTTTTAGGGCTGTGCTTGAAACAAGGAAGTTATCCAATAAATATATGTAACTGAGAGTAGATCTATTCATATTCTTGGCATTTACTATATTAAATGTAATTTAAATTTTAAAATTCACTCAGTGGATATCCTATTTCAGAGCTCTGAGAAAATTATTTCGTTTTCCTTACAAATTTCTCTTTAACAGAGCATTATATTAAAGTAAAACAAGTTTGTCTCTTTCTTGAGATAGAAGGACAGGGAAGAATAGAAAAGTCCTCTACTGCTTTAATGTTTAACATGCAGGTTGAAACATCTTTAAAGTAAGATTTGTCACAAGCTGAAACACAACAGGGTGGATTGACTATAAGTTAAACAGGAGAGAGTTAAAGAAAGATTCGTTTTTCACTTTACTGATATTCGGTTTTGTTGTAGAAGGGGAGAAAGGGCTTCCCTGGTGGCTCAGCGGTAAAGAATCTGCCTGCCAATGCATAAGATGCAGGTTGGATTCTTGGACTGGGAAGATCTCCTGGAGAAGGAAATGGTAACCCACTCTAGTATTCTTCCGGGAAAATCCCATGGACAGAAGAGCCTAGCGGGCTACAGTTCATGGCGTCACAAAGAGTCGGACACTACTTAGTGACTAAAACAACAAAATGGGAGACCATCAATAGGGATGGACTTAGGGAAGCTTTAAGAATTCCTCTGGGGCTGACTCAGCCTCTTCTCTTCTATAAAATGCTTCAGGAACCAAGAGAAGGTCAATGAAACAAAGATACTAGCATTTGCCTTAGAAACCTCTACAAATGAGTAGCCTTTTAAAAGAGAAAATTTTAGAACTAGTTACAGATGTAGAGAACAAACTTATGGTTCCCAAGGGGGTGGGAGTGATAAGTTGAGAGATTGGGATGAACATATATACACTAACACATGTAAAATAGATAATAATGAAGACCTATTGCATAGCACAGGAAACTCTATTCAAGAATCTAAGGACCTATATTAGAAAAGACTCTTTTTAAAAAGAGTGAATATATGCAAACTGATTCACTTTGCTGTACATCTGAAACTAACACAATATTGTAAATCAACTACACTCCAATAAAAATTATTTTTGAAAAGGGTTGGAAGTCTGCCATTTCTCTTGGTTCTGGCTTTCTGCCCAATCAAGCCGCACGTTTGCGTGTCTGTGCATGAAGAGCTTGACAAATAGTGTTACTGTTCTTAGTTTATTTTTTTTAAGTTTTAAATATTTTACAGCAATGACAAAAAAAATAGGACTGTTTGGAATTTGGTAATTGTTGTTAGTCACTCACCACAACTTATAATAAGAAGAAAAACGTAATGGGAAGCAGAGATCACACAGGGCTCTGTCGTCTGTGTGTGAAATGATGCTGAGTGACAGAGCAACCCCGCAACGCTGGCGCCTGACTTGTTTTAGATGTTTTAGGCACAAGAAGAAGGAATAGTCAGGGATCAAGTCCTATCTTGGATGGAACATATTGGATTATGACTGATAAGCCCTCGTCACTAAACAGTTCAGGTAAACCAGCAAGTATTAACAATAAGCACTTTATGTGATAATCATCTAACCAGTGAGGTATTGGGAACCACAGAAAGGTATTCAATGCTGTGATTATAAGAAAATCTTATTCATTGTTCAGCTGAATCCGAATTCACAATGATGGCAAACATCTGTAGGCAGACAATTAGATTCAGAAATCTATTCCTTATGTTTTTATACTAGGCTAAATATGGAAACCATATTTTTCTGAAATGTATCCAAAAATTTTCCCCAAATTACCTTAAGACTTCCATTATTCCCTCCCTCTTTTCCCAATTTTAAAATTCTTTCACTTGCAGGAATTCTATCTGAAGCATACCCCTGGCATATTCTTTTACTCTCTTCAATATGATGGAGATTTATAGATGACAATAAAAAGGAAAGAGAAGAAGCAAAAGCCAGGGTGGGGTCGGGGTGGATTTGAGGAAGCCTATAATTTGATAAGGATGAGCCCAGATAAGGCAGGACTGATTAGTAATGGTTTGATTGAGAAAAGTCTGGAATGTTCAGCTGGAGATCTGGATTTTGTGCCTCTGGAAATAGGAGGCAGAAGAGTCTGAGCTGGGAAGTGACCCAAATGGAGCATGTGTTATGTTACACACTCAGTATAGGACTTTGGAGACTTGAGAGCAGTTAATGAGAAAAATAAAAGTAAATTAGCACATGTAAGATATTATGAGAACTTGATTTGGGGCAGTTGAAGTGAATCAGAGGGATGAGAGAAACAAAAGATCATAGACTAGAAAGATCCAACTTTCTGACTCAATTTCATATTCATCCCTATAAAACCCTAGGTGTCTGTGCTATTCCTACAAACTTACAACATCCCCTCGTTGATAAGATACAGGAAGAGGAAGCAACCAAAAAAGATCATTTTGCCATAATACTTGAGCAGCCATCAGATAAGGATGATAAAATTTCCTTAAGAAAACCAATGCTCAAAACATCCTTCTTTCCAAGGAACCCTCCCATTCCCATGGGCAGGAAGAAGGGAGCAGGCCATTCATCAACTAACATTTTGTGAGCCTTTTGCCACAAAATCTGAATAAAATAATCTTTGTATTTATCCAGTCAGGTGGCCATTATGACGTCCATTTAAGAACATCCTGCCAGAAGCTGAAAGTAGACACTTGGCTGTATGATGGGGGTAGGAGCCACAGAAGCAGCCTGTGTGTAGGGCTACAGAGTTTTGGAAAGCCTCCATATGTGAAATAAATAGGGGAAACCAGACATTTAAAAAAAGTTAGAAAGGAAGCAAACTAGTGCAGGAAACTCATAACAATCTTTTGTGATTAAGAAAAGTATTACCATGGATCATATTTACTTTGTATACACTTTACTGCAAAGACCATTGCATAGTGCACAGAATACAAATAAAGTTTAAAAGAGATATAAAACTCTTTTGGTTCAATTTCTCACTTAGGTAGAAATGCTGTGCACGAGATTTATAATGGGGGGCTAGTGGGCATCAGCTTCAACCATCTCACTGAGGAATGAACTGTCTGCTTCCAGGGCAAATGCATTCGATTTGCTATTGTTGTTCAGTCGCTAAGTCGTGTCTGATTCTTTACGACCCAAAAGACGTCAGCAAGGCAGACTCCTCTGTCCTTTGCTATGGCTCAAAGTTTGCTCAAATTCATGTTCATTGAGTCAGTGATGCTATCTAACCATCTTATCTTCTACCATCCCTTTCTCCTTTTGCCTTCAATCTTTCCCAATTTTGAACCAGTCAGGTTCAAACTGGTTCTATGTCTGGTTCTGTTACTTCTTGACTCACATACAGGTTTTTCAGGAGACAGGTGAGGTGGTCTGGTATTCCCATCTCTTTAAGAATTTTCCAGTTTGTTGTGATCCACATAGTCAAAGGCTTTAGCATAGTCAATGAAGCAGAAGTAGGTGTTTTCCTGGAATTTCCTTGCTTTCTCTATAATCCAATGAGCGTTGGCAATTTGATCTCTGGTTCCTCTGCCTTTTCTAAACCCAGCTTGTACCTCTGGAAGTTCTCGGTTCACATACTGCTGAAGCCTAGCTTGAAGGATTTTGAGCATAACCTTGCTAGCATGTGACATGAGCACAATTATATGGTAGTTTGAACATTCTTTGGCATTGCCTTTGTTTGGATTGGAATGAAAACTGACTTTTTCCAGTATCCTAATTCTGATGGTACCTTAAATCGCATCCCTTAGACTTCTACTTATTTACAGTTCTGTTCCCTGGAGAAAACTTTGTCTACTCTATCTTCCTGACAATAACTCAAGTGAGAATTTTGTCTTAACCTCAGAGGGGAACCAATGGAGGTTGTAAAGAGAAGTGTAGGATGACATATTAGGATTTGCACAAACACCTAATATTGTTCTATTGGGTTCACCATTATATGTACTGTTTTTTTCTTCTTTTGTTTGGACTTATCAAATAATTATTATTAAAATTTCTTCTCAGTTAGATTACCAGTTATATATGATTTATCATATTTTACCCTAGGCATGCTTGATTTGATATCTAATATTAGTGGTTTTAGCAAATTTTAGAAAATATAAATACCTTAACATTTGTGCTTTCATATATTTTCATTATAATTTTAATATGATAATTTCACTGATTTAATTTAAATATTAGACCAGATTTAATTATTATACTAACCAACTTGTTGATTTCTGCCATTGTTTTGATGTGGAAGAATTTTTTTGCTAACTCATTGAGAATTTTTGTGTTTATGTTTATTACAGAAAAAGTGTTATTGGTCTATGCTTTTTAAGATAATATCTTTGGCAAGTTTTGGTGAAAATTAATAAAGAAAAACCTCAGGGACTTTTCCTTGGTGGTCCAGTGGATAAGACTCCATGCTTCCAAAGCAGGAATGCAGGGGGCAAGGGTTCAATCCCTGGTTGGGGAACTAAGATCCCACATGCTATGTAGTACGACCAATAAATAAATAAAACAACAATAACAAAACCTCCTATTAAAAAAAAATTAAATTAAAACATAAAGAAAAACCTCACTAAGTCAGAGTCAGGAAGCTGGGGGTGGGGTGGGGTGGGGGGGTGGAAACTCTCAGGCAGTACCACCGGATGTCAATTACAGGAAGAATCGTTAATCACACATCCCAACAGAAGAATCACCAACAGGAAAGAACCCTCAATCACAGGCCCCAACAGGGAAAGATGTGTGTCTCCTATAGGAAACTGACAACCCCAGTAACTTAGTCAGTGAGAAACCGTCATCACCCTAAACATTCACTTTTCTCCAATAGACTTTTGTTCAAAACAATCCCTTTCAACTTGCCCTTTTCAACTTCCCTTTTCGTTGTGTTGGACTTGCCAACAGCTTTTGCCATAGCTTGTTTTTCCCAAATTGCTGTTTCTCTGATATTCCTGAATAAACCCAATTTTGCTGGTAAAATAATCAGCTATTTCATTTTTAAGATCAATATTTTGAAATCAAGGTTATAAGTTGGAATTGACCTCTGGAAGAATCAGTGTAATGTTGGAATTGCTTCCTCCTTAAATATTTGAGAGAATTAACCAGTGAAGTCATCTGAGTAAAGACTTTTTTTATGGGAAATATTTAATTATAGATAAATAAATTGGCTAGTTTGCGATCCCTTTAGTAGTTATCTGACTAATCCAATTTTCTTTCCCTTCTTGTGTCCATTTGAATAAGTTGTATATTTCTAGGAGTTTTCCCATTTAATGTAAATATTCCAATTTACTATTGTAATTTGTTAATAATATCCTTGTACTATCTTTTCATTTTCTAAAGAACCTGTTTTTATTCCTAAAGTTTTATTCGAGAATTTTCATTTTAGTTTTAACAGTGTGAAGTGTTTTACTCCCGTTTCACCTAATTTAAACTTCATCGACAGAGTGCTATTGAGTGAAAGAGTAACAGCTATAGCTAACAGTCTTTTGATAAGTTTCAGTTTATTAGTAATAGTCCTGGCAGGAAAGAAATGGCATTCTCTCAAACTGGGCAATTTGAAGTGAGTTTAGTAAAACAATTATTTATAAAGTTATCTGTGGTGTTCAGGGAAACCACAAGGGGTGTGAACTGCAGTGGATTGTTACCAGCCTTAGACCTGGAGGAGAAGGAAGAGAATGGTCACCAGGACTGATGCATTGTGTGGAGCTGGGGGTGGCGGGGTGGTGGGGAAGGACTCTCTGACAGATGCTGACACCAACAGCTCAGGAATGAAGCCAAGGAAAAGTAGCCTAACCTCACTTTCTTTGGTCTTCCAACCTGTTTTGAGAGCCTCCTGTTGGCTGGACCAAATCAGGTGCGGACAGGCAAAGGGTTGTTAGTCTTTATATATATCAGCAACCTAGGATGGCAAACAAGACATTCAACACATTTTGGATAGCCATTCTGTTACACTTCTCAGCAATTGGGACACTCACAGACTCCAAGCAAAGGATAACAAATCCTTTGGCAGGAAAACTGACCTTTCTTTACTTTCAATACAAATTGAAGGAGGAAATAACTGAGTTGTCAGTTAATAGATTTCAAAACAACACTTTTTTGAGGAGAGATTATTGCATGCTTTTGGAATAAAATTCAGAGAGAATTCAAAGACAACCAAAGTCCTTTTATTCCCAGCTATTTATTTACAAAGTTTCTTAAATCTTGAAATTATAATAGGAATAGATTTGATACTGATGCTTATTTTATCTACAAGTACTGTTTATATCTATTCTTGCATACATGAATAATTTCGGGGAAAATCTCAGTTTCCATATACATTTCTAATGTATTGTATTTTTTGAAAGTGGACTTGGATTTTTAATATTTTTAAAAGATTATATATATTAATAATGATGCATTGTGCTTTTAAGAATAATTATTACTTATAAAAATTTAATATACTTGTTATTAATAATTTTAATGTTACCAAATCCAAAGGAAATTTTTTACCATCTAGAGCCTTATATGCAAAACAAAAATTAATTTTTAATTTGTGTGTGTGTGTATTTACACTTGTTGCAAAGAGTGATGATCATATAATAATCCCCAGGAAAGAATTCTTTAGGATAAAATGCTGTAGAAGATATGAGTATAAGCTAAACAATTCAAAAAAAACATAAAAATTATAAATTTCCAAAAATATTTATTCTTGAATTTTAGAGCAGATGATATGCATAAAGTGGTCATGGTGCTTATTTTTCCCATTGGATATTTTTAAATGCCAATATTTAAAATATGCAAAAGTACATACTTTGTAGTGATTTAAACTTGTATATTTATTCACTTAATAATAATAATAAGAGAATAAACCAATTCACTTAATAAACCAATAAGAGAATTGGTTTATTATAAAAAGATATAACTCAGGAGCAGCCACATGGAACAATGCACAGGACAAGGAAAGAGAAAATGGTGCACAGCTGTTGTGACCTCTCCAGCCTTCTCTCTTCACATTTCCATGTGTTCACCAACCTGGAAGCCATACATCATATATTTTAACTTAAAACTGAGAGCAATATGGCAGAGATGGCTAGCTCTTTACCAAAGATTTATACCCCTCTTTCCAGGGAGTAGTGTTTTGCTGGAAAGTGGGTTCTCTGGCCAGGGTTACACTTCTCAGTTGCACCCCCACCTCTTGCATCTGGAAGGGGGTGTCTGAGCGAGTCTTCAAATGGTTTGTGGCTTGGAGTGCACAAGAAGCAGGTGCATCTGGCTACTCCATGAGTAGACTCTGAGGCTCCGAAAGATGCTGGAGATGGAGGATGGGAGGAAGCTGAATCCTTGACTCAGCCCCTTGGAAGGCTGCCCACTCCACACTTGTATTAAATCTTTCTGAGAGGAACTCTATCTTATCAAGCCCCCCCCCCCCCCCCCCCCCAGTTTGGGGATTTATCCCTTATAGCTCTGAACACTGCTGCTGCTGCTGCTGCTGCTAAGTCGCTTCAGTCGTGTCCAACTCTGTGCGACCCCATAGACGGCAGCCTACCAGGCCCCGCCGTCCCTGGGATTCTCCAAGCAAGGACACTGGAGTGGGTTGCCATTTCCTTCTCCAATGCATGAAAGTGAAAAGTGAAAGTGAAGTCGCTCAGTCGTGTCTGACTCTTAGCAACCCCATGGACTGCAGCCTACCAGGCTCCTCCATCCATGGGATTTTCCAGGCAAGAGTACTGGAGTGGGATGCTGTTGCCTTCTCCAGCTCTGAACACTACCTTAGCTAATTCACTCGGTAGCAGAAGTAGAGCTGCCAAACAAAACAACACTAATCAAACAAACCCGAAACGTGTGTCATTGACTTAGCAGGTAGATGGTGCTGCTGCTCAGTTGTGCTCAGCTGTATCCCACTCTTTGCGACCCCATGGACTGTAGCCTGCCAGGCGCCTCCGTCCCAGGGACTGAACCCGTGCCTCCTGTGTCTCCTGCACTGGCAAGCAGATTCATTACCACTGTACTACCTGGGAAGCCCCTAGTAGGTGGATACTTAAGACTACAAAACTGAAAAATCCTGTGAAGCAAAGATGAAGCATCTGACAAGTATTTTGTCTTCCCTGACTCCTCAGGCCGATTTCTAGATGAAGAGGTCGGAAGATGGAATGCTAGTGATATCTTTTGGTGCATTCTGGTTACACTTAGCAAGGAATAGAACTAGGAGGTAAGTTCAGGTTGGTTTAGGTTGGTTAGTTTATAGTAAAAACGAAAATAAGGAAGAAGAGAGAATCCAGAAATGTGGAGCCTTTTGGGTTGAAAACTCAACTAGTTTTAGACTCCGAAAATGAAAAGGTCCGATTCAGAAATGTTTTCTGCATTAAAGATCCATTAATGCAGAGTTCTGCCACAAAATATAAGTGTTGAGTTCCCTCCAAGGTGGCTTACCTCAATGTAGCTGCACTTATATTGAAAGAAGAGAAGGAATGGGGAGAAAAAAAAATTATCAGGCTGGAGAATTATGATTATTAATTATGAATATTCAATATATTTGGGCATTTTTCATACAACTGAAATCAACTGGAAGCAAATAATCAGAAGCCTACACGGTTTTTCAAATTGCTCAGCTAAAGAAATCACAAGCCAGACTTTTTCAACCTTTAACTATTTAAGACTGAAAAAAAACCCTCAGGTTTTGAAACCTGCATTGACAGGATAGCATGCGTGAAAACTATACCACTTCCTAGAAGATCTGGTACCAAAAAAAGAAAAACCAAGAAGCCAAAAAACAAACAAACCATGGAGGATAATACAGGAAAAAGAACTCCCCTTAGGGCAAAGCCAGAGTCCACCTCACTCTCCCCCTTTTCCAGCACAATGATAAAATCATTTAATTACGAATTGACTTGTGGTTTTGGGGTACAGGGAGGATGGGGGGAATGGATAATTAGGGAGTTTGAGATGGTCATGTACACACTACTATATTTAAAATGGATAACCAACAAGGACCTATTGTACAGCACATGGAACTCTACTCAATATTATGTGGAAGCCTGGATGGGAAGGGAGTTTGGGAAAGAATGGATATATGCATATGTACGGCTGAGTCCCTTCGATCGTATCACATTGTTAATCAGCTCTACCCAAATACAAAAATAAAAAATTTTTTTAAAAATCGTTATTCTCAAATTGAAGACTGCAGTCAAGTCAAGAAAGTTCCCCACTTTGGGGCAAAGATTTCACAGTGCCTGCTTGCAGGGTTTACCATGCCTAATGACCAGTGATCCCATTCTTCCCTTTTCTAAATGAGAGATTTGACTGTAGATTTTCTCTCTGCTCATGACTATAGCGTGTGTGCACAGGCCAGATAAATTGTCCCAGGATCATGAGAAGCCATAGAATCTTAATGGAAACATCAGTGCAGCTACTGGAGATCTGAATTCGAGTTGGATACAGTAACTGCATAGAATTTTAGGATGTTTCTCTGGAATGGGAGTGAATGTATTCAGTGTGAGGAACAAGGGATTTACAGACATAGCAGATGTGGCAAAGACAAAAGATGTATTTGTCTCTTAAAAACTCATGCTCCCTTTCTATGGTGTAGAGTTGTTTCTGGGAGGCATGCATGTGTCTGCATCTCCCAGCATCTTTCGCTTTCAGGCAGGGCTTTTCCATTAGTTCTCATCAATGGGCTATGAGTAAAAATAATCACTCTTATTTCTGGGTTGAAATGTTTAAGAAGCAGGGATACCTTCTTCATTTTTTCTTTTCCAGTCCACTGGCTGGATTTGAATGACTCGAGTCCTACACGGTGGGGCGACAAGGCAGAAGCAGTCTAATCCACCTCATGGAAACATGCTTACTGAATATCAACACTGGACTCTTGTGTGACCAAAGGAAAACAATTCTATTATGTTAAATCATGAGCTTCGAGGTTTATCTGAATCCGCTGCTACTCATACTAGATAATTATAATGGACACATAGTTCTAAAAATTATTTTGTGGCTATAGGAGCAAATATATATTTATATGTCTCTCCCTGTATATTTCATACACATATGAATTTAAGGACAAACAAAAATTTACTTAAATTTATACATTTAGATTTTAGAAAACGGTGCCTGACTAGCATGCAATTACTTCAGGGCAACCTAAATCTAAGAATTTACCAGTTTATCCTTTTAATTTAAACCCAAGAGGTTAAACATAAAAAATGTGATAGGATTTAATAAGGTAGGCAATGTGTTTTAATATCATTGTATCCTTGGGGGCTTCCCTGGTGGCTCAGATGGTAAAGAATCCACCTGCAATGTAGGAGACCTGGGGTCAATTCCTGGGTTGGGAAGATCCCCTGGAAGAGGGCGTGGCAACCCACTCCAATATTCTTTCCTGGAGAATCCCCACAGACAAAGGAGCCTGGCAGGCTGCAGTCCATGGGGTCACAAAGAGTCTGACATGACTGAGAAATTAAGCACAGCATAGCACATCCTTCACAGCATCTATACAGTGATGGAAAGACAGTATTTTTTGAGTATAAGATAAAGAAGACAAATGCTTTTATGGATTGGTGATAGGAATTAGTAGTAAATCCATACATCATGCAAGATGACTGCAGGGTCACTAGCTACTGTGGAGCTAGGCCCCAGAACATCGAATCATTATAGTCTTATAGAGTTAGTGATATCTTTGGGCTTCCCTAGTGGCTCAGATGATAAAGAATCTGCCTGAAATGCAGGACACCCAGGTTCTATCCCTGGGTTCCGAAGATCCCCTGGAGGAGGGCATGGCAAACTGCTCCAGTATTCTTGCCTGGAGAATTCCACGCCCAGAGGAGCCTGGTGGGCTACAGTACATGGGGTCGCAGAGAGTCAGACACGACTGAGCGACTAACACTTTCACTTTATTCATGGCTCTTAAAAACAACTTTTAGTTGGTGCTAAGTGACAAGCTCAAGTCTATAGCAGGGACAATATCAGGGAAAATATCAAATGTATTTCATGCCTGTCATTTGTCTATTTATTCTCAAATCCATTCCTTTCCACTACACTGCTCAGTTCTGTATCACCAGGGGCTGACCCTGCAAACTACGTGCAAGAAAAAGCTATTCATAAATGATACTTAATTTGTGAAATGCCTTAAATTTTTATTAAATACGTACACTGTCAGACCTTTTCAGTGTCCTAAATTTATACACAGGGCAAAATTAAAAATTATCACATAATCACTTCTATTTTAAATGTTACTGCTGCTGCTGCTGCTAAGCCACTTCAGTCGTGTCCGACTCTGTGCGACCCCATAGACAGCAGCCCACCAGGCTCCCCCGTCCCTGGGATTCTCCAGGCAAGAACACTGGTGTGGATTGCCATTTCCTTCTCCAATGCATGAAAGTGAAAAGTGAAAGTGAAGTCGCTCAGTTGTGTCTGACTCTTAGCGACCCCATGGACTGCAGTCTACCAGGCTGCCCATCCGTGGGATTTTCCAGGCAAGAGTCTGGCGTGGGGTGCCATTGCCTTCTCTACAAGTATATAAAATTATGTTTATATGGGACAACTAAATGTGTGAGACATTTCAGAGTCATTATCCAATCTCTTAATCTTTTTTCAGTACCCATACATTTTTAGTTTTGCTACCTTGGGAGCCCTACTTCACTTACTAAGAAAAATTTGTTCAAAAAATTTATTTACATTAGGGTTTTCACTGAAAAATTCCATTTAAGATTTCACCACTCCCTTCCCTGGAAATTTAATATTTATTTTTCTTAACCAGTATATACAGCACCATATAACATTATGATTTATTTAAAGTTGTTTATAGAATAAACATTTTAATGTAAAAATAATCTTAAAAAATAGAACACATTCTTTCCAGTTTTACTCAGTATTTGGGTTTAAATGTCTGCATAGTTTATTGATTTAAAAACAATAATTCAAAGCACAATGTATAGTGAAGGCCACCAGTACAAAGACTTCTCCATAAATTAAAAGCTTAAGCTACAGCTTTGAGCATTACAGTGGAAGACAGAGTAAGATAAATGATATTCCTCATACCTATATCACTAACTGGTTTGTTACCGCCACAAGTTATGAACACGATTGTGCCTAATTGTACAACTTAACTTTTCTTAGATTTTCACTGATGTTCACTTCTTGGTGTTTTTCAAGTATGTGGACATCTAGACAACAGTTCCTCATATTCAATCCACTCCTTAAAAGTGAAGGTAACAGATCTCTATGGCAGAATTAAAACAGAGCCATAATCTGACAACTCACCAATATCTCTAAGAAATCCATACTAATCTCACATGGATGGATTTTGCTCCACCTGGGAGCTTAAGAGCTAGCAGGCAGAATGAGGTACTTTTCAATATTTCTACAAGGAAATGATTGATTTGGAAATCTTGCATGTCATTATTATTAGCATTAATTATTGCTTGCAAATAGCATTACCCGAAGCAGGTGCATTTAATGATCCTGTCTTAAAATACCTGACAGGAAAAATGGCAAAATACCACAGCTATTTTTACCTCTTGTTATTATGGCTTTGAAAACACAAAAACAATCTTCAGTTGAGGCTGTCACAAAATTGGTTTCTTCTCAACATCTCTACATAGAACACTGAGTGACTCATGAAGATTAGAAGAAAAAAAAGTTTTACTAAAAGCAGGCATTTTTGAAATTGGCACAAATAAAGAAGGAATCTGAAAAAAATTACATTTGTATTTCTTTCTTAACAAGTGTGTCTTAAATACAACATTTTAGGAGTACTAACTATGCTTTTTTGCTATAGCTATTAAAAGTTTCATTCCTGAGATTTTTGGAGTCAAAATTTTTAAAGCAAGCACAGAGGAAAAGATGTTTTCACCAGATGGAAGGGTGAACTGTAGATCAACACCCCAGCCAGTTATTTTTTTTTCATTTTTCCATACATTAGCTTTTTCATTTGGGATATATTCATACAATAATTTACTCCTTACCTACTGGGCCCTACATATGCCATGTTCTCAAAGAGCTGAAATAGTCAGCTGAAAGATGGTGCGTAAGTAAAAGTTATTGTTACTAAATATGTGCCATTGTAGGTACCTTCCTTCTCTTAAAGTGTGAACATAGAGACAAAATGAGCTTTTTACATCTGCTTTGACTTAAATAACAATTCAAGTATCTCTTTTAAAATGAAGTTCTGAAGAATTAACATTTATGAATCACAAATTTAAATATATCTTCTGAAAGGCAGAATATTCCTGGAATATCCCTTGTTTAGACTATAAAGATCAAAACCTAGCTTTGGTTCATGTCATATTTTTGATAGTTCCTCATTTTTTAAAGTCTATATACTTAACTAATAATTTAGAGAAAATGAACATCACATGCGTGAAAGGAAGGCTTAAAACAGTAACATTTCACTTAAAAAGCTATATTCAATAGAAGATGGAGTATGTCATTTGTGCTTATTTTCAGTTAAAGCTGACATATAAGATGTTCACTGCATTTTCATGTGAAATGGGGTTGTGTCGTAATCTTGAAAATGAATTCCCTTAGAAGTTGTGATCTTCATAATAGCACCATTCAAAGCATCATCCTCGATGAGTGTTATTAATCCATTGGCAATCATTGAAGGGCTAAATATAAAGGGAAAATCAATATTTTAAAATTAAAGAATAAGCCATAATTGTCACATCACTTTGAGTTATTTTTGAAGTATCTATTACCTTTAATGAATAATTGGGAAATGTATGTAATGCAGCACTGTTACCTGAGTTTTTAATTCAATGAGATATTCACTGAATTATAAATTTCTGTAGATGTCCACACCTAAACTTCTGTTATTTTGATAAGAAGGATTCATAAATTTATCCTTATTATTTACATTGAGTAAATGATTATTTTCCCAACTTTAGCCTACAGAAGAATTTAGGCCTATCAGAAATATTCTTAGAGTAGAAATTTAAAGAATTGTCAGTTTAGTTACTCAGTCGTGTCTGACTCTTTGCCGTCCCATGGACTGCAGAATGCCAGGCCTCCCTGTCCATCACCAACTCCCAGAGCCTACTCAAACTCATGTCCATTGAGTCGGTGATGCCATCCAACCATCTCATCCTCTGTCGTCCCCTTCTCCTCCTGCCTTCAATCTTCCCCAGCATCAGGGTCTTTTCCAATAAGTCAGTTCTTCGCATCAGGTGGCCAAAGTATTGGAGTTTCAGCTTCAGCATCAGTCCTTCCAACGACTATTCAGGACTGATTTCCTTTAGGATGGACTGCTTGGATCTCCTTGCAGTCCAAGGGACTCTCAAGAGTCTTCTCCAACATCACAGTTCAAAAGCATCAATTCTTCGGTGCTCAGCTTTCTTTATAGTCCAAGTCTCACATCCATACATGACTACTGGAAAAACCATAGCCTTGACTAGACGGACCTTTGTTGATAAAGTAATGTCTCTGCTTTTTAATATGCTGTCTAGGTTGGTCAGAGTTCTTCTTCCAAAGAGCAAGTGCCTTTTAATTTCATGGCTGAAGTCACCATCTGCAGTGATTTTGGAGCCCAAGAAAATAAAGTCACTCACTGTTTCCATTGTTTCTCCATCTATTTGCCATTAAGTAATGAGACTGGATGCCATGATCTTCGTTTTCTGAATGTTGAGTTTTAAGCCAACTTTTTCACTCTCCTCTTTCACTTTCATCAAGAGGCTTTTTAGTTCTTCTTCACTTTCTGCCATAAGGTTAGTGTCATCACATATCTGAGGTTATTGATGTTTCTACCAGCAATCTTCATTCCAATTTGTGCTTCATCCAGCCCGGCATTTTTCATGACGTACTCTGCATGTAACTTAAATAAGCAGGGTGACAATATACAGCCTTAGCGTACTCCTTTCCTGATTTGGAACCAGTCTGTTGTTCCATGTCCAGTTCTAACTGTTGCTTCTTGACCTGCGTACTGATTTCTCAGGAGGTAGAATTGTAGAAGGAGAAAGAATTTTAGAAGGAGAAAGAATTGTAGCCAACATTTGTTGAATGTCTATTATTTATCTGCTGCTGTTTTAAGTAACTTCCATTTATCAACTTGTTTGTAGACTTTTCAAAGTCCTGTAAGCTTGTTTTACGATCACTCCTATTCTACATGTGGGAAAACTGAAGTACCCAGAGGTTGACGGATAAGTTTGTGGTCGGTGGTGGAGTCAGGATTTGATACCGATGACTCCATCCTGTGAAATGTCAACGGCTTTAACTCAGACATGGTTAGGAAAGTGGTTGAAGTTAGGGGGCCACATGAAATGTCACGAAGGGTATATTTAAACATTGTTTGAATTCAGGCAGATAAGGTATCACTTCTTCGAAAGACAATTAAACATCACCTTTAAAAAAAATACTTCCTTATGGCTAAAGGTATTAATAATGCATTCTCTACATCTAAAAACAAAATTCATGATATATAACTAAAGTCTATTCAGAAACCCAGAAAAAAGTTTTTTTGCAGAGATTTTGCCAAATCAAAACTTTGAAGCTTGCATGAGTTTTTCAGATGTAAAAGCTAATATTTTTCCCTTTTGATTGCTCATGTTTAGACAGCCCTTTGCTTTGTCATATTAAAGGAAGACAGGTATAGCTTTACTTACTCCAAAATTCCATAGTATTTCATCATATCCTTGATAGGACCCATGTATTCTATATATTTCCCCATGTTTTCTTCTTTTTCAATGGATTTGAGGATGGGCGTATCAACAAAGCCTGGGCAAATTGCGTTCAGTCTCACACCACTGTTCATGAGATTAGCAGCCATCTGTTAATTGGAAGTAGAAGGTTGCAGGTTTCAGGAGTTTCGTAAATGTATCATGTAGGATAAACTGATAATTAAAGCTAGTTAAAAGACTCTGATGTGAAAACCGCTAAACAGCTATCCTTCTAGCTCTATAAAGATGGCTCTGGTAAGGCTGATTTATGGCAGAAAGTAAAGGAATACAAAACTAAAGTGGTAAACTAATTCCCAAAAGCCTCACTTGATTACTTTCTAAAAAATTCAGTATTGTGCACTTCTGAAAATACTTGATTATCTAAAGTACTCTTACCTACTGAACACTGCAGGAAGCTGAAGGTAAGAAGCTAAGGCTCAGGTGGAAAGATGTATCTGTATGACTGAGCCCCTCCACTGTCCACCTGAAACTACCACAACACTGCTAATCAGCTATACCCCACCACACACATAAAAAGCTTAAAATAAAATAAAAAAAGAAGCTAAGGCTTTAGAATTGATATCCCAAGTTTTCTTTGAAATGGGTTGTATTAAAGTATTCTTACTTGCTTAAAAATACATTTAGTGGAAAATTTTAGGACTTTGATTATTCTAAAGACATTTAGTAATTGACACTATCTGGAAGACAATTTTTAAGTATTTTCAGACTAACATCTTTTGGCTTAATTTTCAACCTATAGATTTTATCTGAACTATTTGTAAAACAAAATGTAAGTCGTTTGTAGATTCTTTTTTCTTCCTTGCTAAAATTTACTCTTAAGACCTCAAATCAATACTCACAGCACTTTCAAGTTTATCTGTGGACAAACACAGAGTAGAAAGAAATCTGAGTTGCCTGATGTGGACTAGGGTCAAACAAAACGATGCTCTGCTTTCTCGTTTCAGCTCCTCTACCATAAACACGCATCCTTTTCAGGGTACTTGCCCAGGTTTTTCTCATCTTTATGCTTTTTGTTGGTGATTTTACTATTTGAAATGCTTTCAAGGCATAGTGCTAAAGTGCTGTCTAGTATTTCTAAGTGCAAGAAGGCTGCAATGTGCCTTATGGGAGAAAATACATACATTAGAGGAGCTTTCTTCAGGTGTGAGGTACAAATGCTATTGGCCATGCTGTTAATAATACAATACATATTACACACAATACATATTAAATAAGGTGTCTTTAAATAGAAATATACTTAATGCTATTGAACAAGACATTGTGACAAGTTCCTTGCAGGAACTTAACCCCAAATTTCCCTTAAAAGCAATAGTTCAGTATCCTCTAATTCAGTGTTTGCAAGTGATTTTACAGAACATAACTAATGAATCATGAGCATCAACTGTACAAGTTCCAGTCTTGTAACTGTAAATGCAACATTTCTGGTCTTTGCTTTGATTTACTTTGCTTCCCTGGTGGCTCAGCAGTAAAGGATCCACCTGCAATGTAGGAGCTGCAGGAGACATGGGTTTGATCCCTGTGTCAGGAAGATCCCCTGCAGGAGGGCATGGCAACCCATGCCAGTTATTCTTGTCTGGAGAATGCCATGGACAGGGGAGCCTGGCGGGCTACAGTACATGGGGTCGCAAAGAGTCTGACACCAGTGAAGCAACTTAGCATGCATGCATGAATGTACTTTGCTTTGTAATGTGTTCATTAAAAGTTGATTTAAAGATTTAAGACTTTGCAAGGTAAAATTTCCAATCAGTTTCAATTAACAGTGTGACAGCTGCTCATCTTCCTTTTTTACTGAACATTTACCATTCACCATCTGCTTTCTCTATGCCTATCATTTCTTGCTATTAATGATTTCCTCGTCATCAGGCCCCTCTCTCTGTCTCAACTAGACTAACCACTGCAGAGGTCTCTCAACTGCTCTTTCGTCTTCTACTTTTGTCCTCTCTCATACATTTTCTTTGTTTTGTCTTTTGGCAGCACCACATGGCTTGAGGGATCTTAGTTCCCTGACCAGGGACTGAACCCTCACCCCTGGCAGTGAGAGTGCAAAATCATAACCACTGGATCACCAGGAAATTCCCATACATTCTCTAAATAGTAGCAAGAATGATCCTCTTCACATGGAAATATAATCTTGTCTCTCCTGTGCAGAAAAGACCCAATGACGGCTATACTTAGAATAAAGTCCAAGTTCATGACTTTGATCCATAAGTCGCCTTTGGTCTGGTTCTTGCTTACACCTCCGATCAATCATCCTTCTACTTTACCCTTGTTCATCAGGCTCCACTTAAGCTGTACATTTGTTTTCAATTATTATAAAAAGGTACATCATACTATCAATGCATGTGGTCAGTTACGGCTAAAATATTTTTCTAAGCTCCTCACACATTTACCCTATATCTCTATGGGGACAGAATCCTTGACAATGCTACCAGGTAAAAGCTAGCCTCACCCCTTTCTCCATCCTCCAGGCTCTGACTCATTTTTACCATATCGTCAAGATAAGTAATGCCTTGAGCATTTAAGGAAGTCTTATAGTTAATGGTTTTTTAATTTGGAGTCAATTTCAAAAATAAAGGCTATCTTTTTGTTTTTTTAATCCTTAAGGATTTTTTCAGTAACCTGTGTTTAGAATCTACTTCATGTTAAAATAATCTACTCTATAGTTGGCCCTTTATGTTACCTGGAAACTATTTTTAATAATAAATAAGGATGAGATGGTTAGCTAGTATCACCAACTCAAAGGACATTAATTTCACTATTTCACTAGTATCACCAACTCAAAGGACATTAATGTCACTATTTCTGGGAAATAGTGAAAGGCCAAGGAAGTCTGGCATGCTGCAGTCCATGGGATCACAGAGAGTCAGATGTGGCTTAGTGACTGAACAACAACACTGAAGTATAATTTACTTTTCTATCTTTAAATGTATCAAAAAAAATTTTAAAGCAAATTTTGTTGTTTTTTTTTTTTTTTCATAAAAATGTAAACATACAACACACTCTACCTGCACTTTTTCTGCCCCCTTTTTTTTTTGATCATACCATGCAGCATGTGTGATCTTAGTTCCTTGACCAAAGATTGAACCCATGCCCCCTGCATTGGAAGCGAGGAATCTCAACAACTGGACCACCAGGGAAGTCCCTAAATGTACTGAATTTTAACTCTGCTCCCCTCTACTTTATAGAGCTCATCTGTCACATTTGCCCAGAAAGAGAACGAGAGATTGTGGCTGTGTTCTCACCGCTGCCGAGCGTGTGAATCCAACTATGCCATGTTTTGAAGCACAATAAACAGGCTGCTGTGCAACAGGCATGAGCCCTGAAACAGACAAATAAAAACCAAAAACAATTTTATTAAAAAAAAGCAGACAAACCTCAACAATTGCTGTGAAAATAAATAATCTGTGCCTGTTCCATTTTAAGATTAATCTTAGAGAATACTCTAAGGTCATCATTGGACAACTTTGTAAAACTCACTAGTCCTAGCATCGTATACTTCTAGCATGACCTCTGCTCTATTGTTCTGAATTTACAGTTGGTAAGTTACAGCCTAGAGATACAGGCAAGGGTGATATAAAAGTTTATCTGCCTCCCTGACAAAGTCAAGAAAAGTTGACCTTATCTAAAACACCAAAAGAATCATCTTGAAATCCAGTAAGTTATTATCTAATTTTCAGTTTTTAAGCCTGGATTTTAAAAAGTGTATATTCTACATTTTTTAAGGCTGAAGGAATTTAGATAGCTTAAGCAGGATTTGGAGGGTTTTATTTGTCTTCATTTTAAGTTGGTCAGCGTTTCTCTGCCCTGAACTGCCCTGAAAGATGCCTCTAAGTGTTGAAGAAAATTAAAAATTAACTTCTTTTGATTCGGAGGTAGCAGATGCCTAGATCTCATTCCATGACTTAGGAAAAGAAAACCAGAAACAAAAATGTTTGATCCTATTTTATTTCCTTTCATAATTGCATGCTCAACAACAGAATTCAAGCAATTTTACAATTGGCTTAATTTTCCATAGACATGCAATAGTAACTGTTCAAATATATGATTAAATTCACAGTCCAGGAAAAGATAGCATTGTAGCATATATAGTATCTTTTCTCGCCTACCTCCCAGCCCAACAGCACCTCCCACCCAAAGAAACGAAAAAAGAAAAACAAACTTTACTGTAGATATTTGTACTATCAAACATTTTTTTTTGAAAATTTTTTTTCTGTTTTATGGGAGTATAGCCAATTAACAATGTTGTGATAGTTTCAGGAAAACAGTGAAGGGTCTCAGCCATACATATACATGTATCCAGGAGAAGGCAATGGCACCCCACTCCAGTACTCTTGCCTGGAAAATCCCATGGACGGAGGAGCCTGGTAGGCTGCAGTCCATGGGGTCGCGAACAGTTGGACACGACTGAGTGACTTCACTTTTACTTTTCATTTTCATGCTTTGGAGAAGGAAATGGCAACCCACTCCAGTGTTCTTGCCTGGAGAATCCCAGGAACGGGGGAGCCTGGTGGGCTGCCGCCTATGGGGTCACACAGAGTCGGACACGACTGAAGTGACTTAGCAGCAGCATTCTTCCCCAAACTCCCCTGGATGGGAGAGGATTTGGAGGGAGACAGTAGGTCCTTGTTAGTTATCAATTTCAAATATAGCAGTATGTACATGTCCATCACAAATTCCCTAACACAGGGAGGCCTGGCATGCTGTGATTCATGGGGTCGCAAAGAGTCGGACACGACTGAGCGACTGAACTGAACTGAACTGAACTGAACTATCCCTTCTCCCATCCTTCCCCCGAGCAACCTTAAGTCCGTGCTCTATGTCTGTGAATCTGTTTTCCAAGTAAGTTCACTTTTATTTCTAATTGTCAATTGTCAATTGTCTATCTCAATCAACAGTGAAACTTAATTACAGCCATTTTTCTATCTTGGCTTTTAACTTCCTGAGCTAACGTGCTCTATCATTTTTAAAATTTGTGCCTTCTCCAAATCAGGAAGCAGTAATCCCTGATTACTATAATGTTATTACTATCAAATATCATGCTAATACTACTAAATGATTCTGCTGAGACGTGCTCACCTCCACCCAGCTAACTAGTCCCAGAACAAGACGGATGGATCATGAGCCGGTTATGCCAAAGTTCAGCGAACCTTAACCACTTCCTGGGTGCCTGCCAGGTCTCAATTTATGAAGTATGTTTGCTCAAGAGCAGTTTAAATCCCTGGGATGGTAGATCACACAGAGTGCATCCACCCAGTGATCTCAAAGCATGGAACATGTGGTTCTCCTTTTCGTTTTGTTTTTGTTCAGTAACATGTGCAAGTTAATTAAGGTCTTCAGTGTCAGTCAACAAGAAAGAATTAATGATTCTTTCACAGATGTATTAGGCATACAGGTGTATTAAGAGATCAAGATAAAGCAAATAAACAGGTACAGTCAGACACTTCTGCTTCTTGTTCTTGTAAGTTAGTTACTGTTCTACCGTCTCCCTCAATGTTTATGAGGCCAAGGCAATGGTTGAAGGTGGTGTTCACAGACAGCAGGAAATGCAGAGTGAACCTGAATCAGAGATAAGCTAGTTGACAGCCACAAAACCCAGAAGGACTCTGTTCACAGATGTTGTCAAAGATGAAGGTGGAGTGAATTTCTGTTACATATGTGGGAGCAGTGAACTTCCGAACCCAAACTAGTTCTAAGTGTCACAGCAGTGAAGGAGATCTAATATTGTTGTGTTGCTTCTAAGGAGCAAGCTGCGAAACGCACTTTGCTTTAAAGGTATATTGGAGACGCAATCAGAATTTGTCTGCATCTTTGAAGTGGCGCTTGGTCTTGTAACTCTCCTAGCATTCCAGTGATATTTTCACTGTGATCCTGCGAAATGTTTCCTCTTGCTCTGCTTTCACTTTCTGGTATTAGATCAAAGGCTGCATAAATCCTTTTCAGACATTCAAAAACCAAACATCCTTTTAAGATATTTTTACAGCTTGGTGGTATAACTGGCATAAAATAAACTGCACATATTTAAAGTGTGTGGTTTGATAAGTTTTGACATATGTCGACACCCACGAAACCATGACCACAATCAAGATAGGAACACAAACATCCCCCAAAAGTTTCCTTGTGCGTACTCTGTCATCCCTTCCTTCTGCCTTTCCCTCCCCTCTAAGCAACCACTGATCTGTTCTGCGTCACTATAGATTAGAAGTTTATATAAATATAAGCACACAATGTAAACTTTTCTATCTGGATTCTTTCAGGATAATTCTTATGGGATTCATCCCATGTTGTAATGTCTATCAATAGCTCATTTCTCTTTCTTTCTTTTTCTGAATAGTATTACACTGTAAGGGTATACCTATCAATTGCGTATACCTTGCTCTTTTGATAGATATATTCAGTTCGGAGGATGATAAAAGAAAGAAAATTCTATTTTTCAATTATTTTATTTAGGCAAGTTGTAGTTAACTTAGTTAATAGTTTTTCTTTATCTCCCACTACATGCAGATTTTAACTATTGCTTTTTACGTTTCGAACAGCTAAAGATCCTACAGGGTTTTGTCCCCAGCTTGCCAACTGACTTTCAATGTTGACATTTGCTCTTTCTCCCTCAGTTTGCTGCTTTGGAAAGGAAGGCTAAAGGGAGAGAGAAAAGTGTTGTGTTTTTTTTTTTTTTGACAATGACTTTAACTGAGGTTGAAATGTTTCAGAAATCCAATATTTTCTCTTGGATCTCACGATCCAAGTATAAACATTATTTCTGTTGCAGTCAACTTCAGTGTTGGTTAACCATACTCTGTTACTGACCTTAGACTCACAGCACTAACATATACTCATATATGGTTTCTACATGCTTCACATAAAAATCTGTTCTGAGGCTAGAAATAAGGGTCAGCACAGAGAATTGTTCAGGGTGTGTCCAATATGACTCTGGGATCACCACTCACATGGTAGTTTGTAGAAATTGTGCCCCACAGAGTTCCTGCAGTTTATAACCTGCACAACCATGCATGGAAGCCCTCTGTGGTAGAGGAAGATGAACCAGTGGAGGTAGGAAGAAAACAAGTTAAGCATCGTGTCATAGAAATTAAAGATGGAAATATTTTAAGAAGCCTATATTGATTACTTTTATCAAGTGCAGAATCGAAAGAGAATCACTTTTCTTTGAGATATTAACAAGTCTCAAAATCTCTCATCTAAAAATTGTAGCTGTCACCCAAAAGTAAATAAAAATAAAAAACTGGTGCCAAAAAATCCATGATGAACAACAACAAAAAATCAAACTTAAAAAAATAAATAAAAATAGTAGCCCTCTTGGTTTCACCTCTCTCCAGCTACCTCTGCGTAGCTCCATAGTTCACCCTAATCAGGCTTTCATCTGACCAATCCAGTCAAACAGATCTTGTGGAGGTTGCCAGTGACCTATGTCTGCTAAGGCTAAGCCTTCATCTTCCTGGACACTTTCCTCAGCAGCAACCAACACAGTGAATTAAGCTCTCCTCAAAACACTTCCCTCCTTTCGCTGGTGTCCTTCTGCCTCACGCTTGCTAGCAGTTCCTCCTCCTCCTCAACCAGACCCAGGAATAGGCTGGAGGACCCAAGAGCTGACCTTGGCCCTCTCTGCCTTTTAAAATAATTTTTTTTATTTATTTATTTTTGGCTGCCTTGGGTCTTCCTTGCTGCGTGGGCTTTCTCTAGACTCAGAGAGTGGGAGCCACCGTCTAGTGTACAGGCTTCTCCCTGCAGTATCTTCTCTTGTTGCAGAAATTGGATCTAGGTGCATGAGCTCTATGGTTGCAGCTCCTGGGCTCTAGAGCATGGCTCAAAAGTTGTGGTGCACAGCTTAGTTGCTCCAAGGCATGTGGGATTCTTCCTAGACCAGAGGTCAAACCCATGTGCCTGCATTGGCAGGAAGATGCTTTACCACTCACTGAGCTACCAAGGAAGTCCCTGTCTTTCTATGCACACTTTTCCCCTATGTGACTTTATCCACTCCTGTGGATGAAATTCATTCTCTCAATGTCTCTTTCATTCTCCCTCTCTCACACAAACACACATGATTTTTAAATTTAAATTCCACATTTCCAGCCAGGATCTCTTCCTCTGTCTCGAGACTTCCCATTAGTTTTCTTCCCTTAAAACACAGTGTGTGCTAATTCAAAAGCTTTTATAGGAGTGAATTCATTTTAGAAATATGTGTTTGGTACCAATTAGGTGCCAAATAGAATGAAAACATGTTTTAAATTGTTAGTTATAAATGTATAAAACCAAGGGAAGGATCACCATTTGACCAGAATGTCGTCTCTTATATTATTTAACCATTTAAAAATGTCCTTTTAATTGAATTTGTTGAGAGGAATTACAGGAGTTTGGATCTGGGGTGCCAGAGTAGCTGATCTCAAATCCTGAATCCACCACAGTGAGCTCTACCTTTGGAGGGGTTACTTCTGGATACTGTGGTGTTTTCCTTGTGTGAACTTGAGGAGTAATAGTAGCCATTGTGAGTCCTAAATGAGCTAATTTACACAAAATACTTAAAACTGTGCGTACCACATAAGAAGTTCTACCTACCATTTGCTGTTATTTTTCTATAAATGCAAATAAAATTTTAAGATGAAACATCTCAAAGTCTTGTTTTATTAATTAGTTTACCTGTTTCTCCACAGTGCACCTTTTTATGAAAATGTATCTTTTACACTAAAATGCCACGAATCTGGTACAGGATCCTAACTGGATTTGGTTTCTGACCCTTGGCCAACTGTGGACTGTTGCTAATCCTAATTCAAAAGTCTTTACAGAGTGCCTTCATTTAAGAACTATGTATTCAGTAACTTTAAATACAAAGGATAATGAAGTAGTATTTCAAATATGCTCTGTTGAAATGCGTAAACCAAACTGGAGGGCCCCTTGTGCAGGGGTAGGGTAGAACTTTGATATTCAACCAGCCAGATGACCCCATCTGACTTCACAGGGAGTTCTGCCAGTATAATGACTGCAGGCGCAGTTGCTGGAATGAATTTAGATATTTTAAAATCTTGCAAATTAATTCCCATATGCACAGAGAGATTCTTTTGTCTTCATGTTAAAGGATTTAAGAATAACAAAACAAGGATTGTGACCAGGAGAGAACAGTCTCTAAAGAAATGTCATTTTGTTGGACGTTGTGGGGAATCCTCAATTGTGCTTAAAAATAGATGTCTTAAATTATAAAAAAGTTAGGAAGAAACTTTTAATGCTTATTTATTCTAGGCCCAGCACTGTGCAAGTTTACTTAAAGAACTGCAAAATGGCTCTCTCCAAAATAGAACACGTCTAATTAGTAGCAGGCTTATGTCTGTCATAACTGAGATTAAGAAAAATAACATCAACAAAGCAAGACATTCTATCCATGAAACAGAGAAATATTTTCTACAACCACTCAGGATAATAACACCAAATGACACAAACTGATGGAATAACGATCAAAAAATGTTTAAATACTTGGAAATTAAACATGCAGTTACAGAATAAAGTCATTCAGAAAGATAAAATATCATTTCCATTTCCACATTAGTTCTTCTACCTTTAACATTCTTTCTACCCATATTTACAAAAGATAGCTTCAATATCTACATTTCACGGAGAGTAAAAAGCTCAAAAGCACCATTTCACGGATGCAAAAAACTGAAATATGCTCAGATGGCAATTGTACTGAATCCATGAACATACTTGCTTTTAAGTGGATAGAAACCATGTAAAATAAACTATACAGAAGTGTTAAAGGAATTCGACTTAGGAAAGTAAATTCAGAGTCTAAACATACTGATGTCTTTGCATGATAAACTTTGGGCTCAGCAGCTAACTCTTCACATTTTCTACCCATCTCACAGTGTCTACCTATCTCTCTGCATTTGACCACCACTTCTCTAATAGAAGGGGAAGCGAGAACTAGTGAGAATGCATTTATCTATGTTTATGCAGAAAGCTAACTGAAGTAACTGGTGGATGTCTTCATTATATGATCTTTCACACAGTAGAACACCTTATCTGATGCTGCTATTTCCCCCTCAGTCTCATGCCTGCCATTAACAAATCATGCTTTGAAATGTGCCATGACATAAAAAGTGGCATAAATTTTCACAAAATGACTACATCTTCATAATAAAAATCTTTCCAAAAGGTAACTTCAGTAGCACTTTCCAGGGATTGTTAATTCTCAGAAAGTTGCCCCTAATATCCCATCAAAATGCCCCTTCCTAAAAGTTCAGTTATTGCCTATGCTGGGTTTAGAGGAAACCAAGATGAGCTTTTTAAGCCACTCGAAGAATGTCCCTGTGCAAACTTGGGGGCCAAGGACTGGCATCATAATTGCAGGACCCGCCCCAGAGTAGAATTTACCTCTAAACAAAGGTAATATCTTTCATATTGAATTCTGAAAGACTATTCATTTCCTTAACAGTCTTCCCCACCCCCAACACAGCTGCTGCTGCTGCTGCTAAGTCACTTCAGTCATGTCTGACTCTGTGCGACCCCATAGACGGCAGCCCACCAGGCTCCCCGGTCCCTGAGATTCTCCAGGCAAGAACGCTGGAGTGGGTTGCTATTTCCTTCTCCAATGCATGAAAGTGAAAAGTGAAAGTGAAGTCACTCAGTCATGTCCAACTCTTCGCGACCTCATGGACTGCAGCCTACAAGGCTCCTCTGTCCATGGGATTTTCTAGGCAAGAGTACTGGAGTGGGGTGCCATTGCCTTCTCCGCCCAACACGGCTAGGGAATGCTAAATTTTTTATCCATTTCTCAAAGGCCAATATATAAATATTTGACCTTTCCTACTGACTCATTCTAGTGTGTGTCTTCTTAATAATTTTAAGTCATAAGACAGCAAAATGGCACCATGAAGATGTTCTTTGGTACTAAAGGAGGGAGGTGGCTCTTTGGATCAGTGGAGATCCAGATAATGCAGAGTCATCCATTGTACAAGATACACTAAAATCGTTGTTGTTCAGTCTCTAAGTCGTGTCCAATTCTGCGATTCCAAGGACTGCAGCATGCCAAGCTTCTTTGTCCTTCACTGTCTCCCTAAGTTTGCTCAAACTCATGTCCATTGCTTTCTTTACTAATTCTCACCACTTTAACCAAGTTATGCAACTTGTTCAAGATGAGTTGTTCAACTATAAATTGTAGATAATTAAACAGGCTTCTATTGTAGGGAACTGTGAAAGTTAAATGTGACATTGTACAGCCAATGGTTTATCACAATGCCCGGCATTTGTGGATATGACAGGAACTTGGCATTTGCTAAATATGTTAGTTCCCCTTCTTTAAAGCAAGAAGAGTTACAGAGGGTTGTACCATGTGATAACCTGAAATTTCTGGTCTGTTGTGACATTGCAGCCCAAATGCTTCTCTTCAGGCCATGTGAATCTTAAAGACTTTCACTGCTTATTATGTTTCTGCTTCATCTATGCCATGATAACTAATGGGTTGGCCAAAAAAGTTTATTTGGGTTTTTCCATAAGACGTAACAGAAAAACCCAAATGAACTTTTTTGGCCAGCCCAATATTTAGTGCTACATACTTACAAGAGACACTGACATATAGCTCCTGGGGTATAAAGTTTGCTTTCATACCCCAATACCTTTCTGTAGATGTTCAACACGTTTGGTTAACTTGAATGTGTTATTTAAAGTGGTAACCTTAGCACTTTTAGTGTAACACAACAAATTATATTGTTCTAGATATGACATGGAAGAAAAGTTATGACCAACCTAGATAGCATATTGAAAAGCAGAGACATTACTTTGTCAACAAAGGTCCGTCTAGTCTAGGCTATGGTTTTTCCTGTGGTCATGTATGGATGTGAGAGTTGGACTGTGAAGAAGGCTGAACACCGAAGAATTGATGCTTTTGAACTGTGGTGTTGGAGAAGACTCTTGAGAGTCCCTTGGACTGCAAGGAGATCCAATCAGTCCATTCTGAAGGAGATCAGCCCTGGGTATTCTTTGGAAGGAATGATGCTAAAGCTGAAACTCCAGTACTTTGGGCACCTCACGCGAAGAGTTGACTCATTGGCAAAGACTCTGATGCTGGGAGGGATTGGGGGCAGGAGGAGAAGGGGACGACAGAGGATGAGATGGCTGGATGACATCACTGACTCGATGGATGTGAGTCTCACATGAGTCTGAGTGAACTCCGGGAGTTGGTGATGGACCGGGAGGCCTGGTGTGCTGCGATTCATGGGGTCGCAAAGAGTCGGACATGACTGAGCGACTGAACTGAACTGAGATATGACATAACTCAAATGGGTATGTCACTGGGCTAGTATTTAGCTACAAAAATTCTAAGATATCCAAATATTTTCACAGGACTCTTAATGTTTTCAATTCAGTGATATGACCTTCATAGTGTCACTCACAAAATGCCACTGAGTGCCTTATTTCTGAAGCACATAGATCACCTGCAGCAAACACCAAGACTGTGGTAGCTGAGCAGCCGGGAGCAGGTTTGGTGGGCTGATTCCTTTTCCTATGACGACTTCTCTTTTCCCACTATTTGAGTAACTAAGTATAAAGAAGCATACTTGACTCCTATTGGATGTCTTGGGCTTCCCAGACGGCTTATTAGTAAAGACCCACCTCCCAATGCAGGAGGCATGAGTTTGATCCCTGGGTTGGGAAGATCCTCTGGAGGAAGAAATGGCAACCCACTCCAGTATTCTTGCCTGGAGAATCCCATGGACAGAGAAGCCTGGCGGGCTACAGTCCACAGGGTCACAAAGAGTCAGACACAACTGAGCACTCACGCACACATATATGGCATGTCTTATGGGAGCAGAGCTGTTTGATTATCTGCATTAAACCAGACTTTGCTCTTCTCTGATGTTCAACTTTTCTTGCTTAATAATTAAGGATGAATGTGGCAAACTGAGTGCAGGTTTATATATTAGATTTATAGATGAAAGCTCATACAGAAGAGTCTATGTGGTTAACAGAGATTGGAACAACTTCCCTGGCTCCAGACTGGAGACACCTTTCCCTCAACACAGCAAAGAATCACTCTCTACTGTAACTACTCCTCTGTTTGTTAAACTTATTAATTGCATCTGATATTCTGTCTGCGTCAGTGGTCATTACTCATTAACTCCTCTGCCCAAACCAGTGTGTCAACTTGAGGTTTTACTATGACACTAAATGATTCCACTGGATCTGGACACGAGATCATGGGATGGACTCTGGTTGGACTGAATAGTACCCATTATTCCTTCAACAGAGAGAGCAGTAGGGGAAAGAGGAAAGGTCTATAGGGAAGGAACATCTGGAAAACACAGGAAGCAAGCACTAGAACTACTTTTCCTATGATTTCATTTGTCAGTTATATCTCATATAAGCTGAGAAGTAAAAACAAACAAACAAACAAAACTTTGACTCTGGTAATTCTCAAAGACTTTTTTGGTCAGCTGACGTCTGCCAACATGCTCTGACTTCAAGGGCACAAAATTTTTGATACTAATTCTGAGGAAAGTGTGAAGATGTGAGACAGCTACAATTTATTCTCTGCTATACTATTACAAAATCTTGTATTTTTATCAAACTGATTTCATTAAGGGAAGATCAGAGGCTCATAATGAGTGGATAAAACACAAAACAGTACATTTTTATTCTTTCTGAGATGAGAGAACCTCAGTGTCAAAGCCAAGGGTCAGAGGAGGGCTAGCAGGGGTTGCCCAGATGGGTCAGAGGCAACAAGGAAATGGTGTTAGATGTTGCAGGTATGGAAGATGGGCATTATGAAGGTACCCAGACAAGTGTAATGGACAGAGATGAACTAATGAACCATCACCAGTGGAATTACCCTGCTTATCGGGAGGAATAACAGAGGGAGAATCATTTTGGATTGCTCTGATTTTCACTAGATTGTAAGAGTATCAGAAAGTAACTCAAAGGCAGAATGGTATCCTCATTGAATTTCCATCCATTCATTGCTTTGTCTACATGACTAGCAAAAGATTCACACATGCTTCCCAATATTAACTCTGGGATAATGAATAAGAGTTCATTAACACTCAGGATAAGAAGTGTGACAAACCAAGCTCTTAGCCAAGAAAGGCGAGTGGACATCTAAATTGCTCTTCTGTTTGGCATGTTTTGACTTGTGACATTGGTAATCTCCCCACATGGTTCCAGGGCTTTACTCTGTGTGTGTCAAACAGGGCAAAAGCTTAAGCTTTCACTGAAGGTTGAGTAAGTAGTCCTGAGATTAAAATAGTGCCCAGGAGTCCTGAATATACTGGGACATCACACTGGCTTAATTAAGCTACAGGACTTCAGTTTCTCTTTCTTTATAGTTAGGCTAAGAGAGACATGGAAACAGACACAGATTTAACAAACTTATAGACAGAAGAGATAGAAAATCTTGCGGTTAAGGCATAGGGGATCTCCTATCAGGCTGCTATTATGAGAATTCCAACTCCCAAGCTTCCTTGCATGTAAGATTGTGCAAGATACTTATTATGCTCTCCAGACTAGGCTCCCTTATCTTCAAGATGGAGATTATAGAAACTACTGCACAGGGCTGTTGAGAGAATTAAATGAGATAAGGACTTCCCTAGTGGCTTAGTCAGTAGAGAATCCACCTGCAATGTGGGAGACCTAGGTTCAATCCCTGGGTTGGGAAGATCCCCTGGAGAAGGGCATGGTAACCCATTCCAGTATGCTTGCCTGGAGAATCCCGATGGACAGAGGAGCCTGGTGGGCTACCATCCATGGAGTCACAAAGAGTCGGACACGACTGAGTGACTAAGCACAGCACAAGGTGTCCATAGTATTTAGAAGAGTATCCTGTAAATGGTGAGTGCTCAGTTAAAGTTAATTGCTGTTATATGTTTAAATAATTTCATTGGATAAGAGGCAGTACTACATTGCATTTCTCTACTCATGCTCTTGGGGGAAATTGAGCCTCTTCTGCTACAGAATCTCTCCCAGAGAATCCTATATTGTTCAACACTGAGGGCTTCTAGTCCTCTTGAGACTGAAATCAGTGCCTCCAATGATACAAGGTCAAGGGTCTCCCACTATATGGCATTCATGGTTCTCAAAGTGTTACTAGACCTCTTAACTTTAAGAAGGAATTCATGGAATTACCTTTTGATTGCCACCATAGGTTCTTTCCACGTTTATATTTTAATAAACTATTAAACATTTTTCTTAATTCTCCAATCATTTATATATTTTTCTTAGGATTTTATTTCAAAGGTGTATAGATTTAGCCTTGACAATTTCCCTTTAGGATTCCAGTCTCTGAGAATCTAAACTTCAGCCCTCTCTAGGATCAAACATGTCTTTTAAGTACTTCCCATGCTTTCACCTTTTTCTTGGACTTGAAATATTATAATTTGTAAGTAGATGTCACATTAGGAAAACTAACCAGATTACCCTGAACAGTTTATACAACTATATTTATAATAACTCCAGAGATGTCATTTTTGTCTTGAAGCAACACAGAAAATGAAATGCTAGTTTATTTTTGAGAATCTCTAAAGAAGGAGATGTCTACATTTCTACTTGGGTGAAGTTCACAGTGGTTTAAGCACTATCTGACAATGATTCCCAATGGAATGAGAAAAACGCAGAGCCTCAGACAGGTATGTGATCACAGGCACCTCTAATGCTGATGCTTGCAATGGTACTAGAGCTGAGAGGTGGAGAACAGGAAGTGGGCACACTGTTCTGCCATTACCACAATAACTGAATCCAACCTGATGACTGAAGAAAGTCTCGTTTTTGGACAGATAGTTTAGACTTGGTGTCCATATTGGTCAGGTTTCTAAAATTTCATGACTCCACTTGAACTATTCAAGAACCATTCATGATGATTTTCCTAGAATTTTCAAAGTGAAGTCTTTTGCTCCAAAAGTTCCTGCCAAAAGGATTATAGCTGCTGCTGTGCTGTGCTGAGTTGTGCTCGACTCTTTGTAATCCCATGGACTGTAGCCTACCAGGCTCCTCTGTCTATGGAATTCTCCAGGCAATAATATTGGAGTGGGTTGCCATTTCTTATTCCAGGGTATCTTCCCAACCCAGGGATCAAACCTGCATCTCTAGTGTTTCCTGCATTGGTAGTGGGTTCTTTACCACTGTGCCACCTGGGAAACCCTAATGGTTTATGGCTTATACCAAGTAAAATGATATCAGCTGATCGCAAGTCACATAGCCCTGAATAAAACACAATTTGAATGGCATATTGTGGAAAGAATGATCAGCTCTCTGCTGATGTCCACCCTTAGGCACACAACTCGCCTGCATTTCCTAGACTCCCAGCTTCAGCCAGCCTGGTTTCCCAAAAGGCTGCGTACAGAAAAGGTTTCCTGCAGCGAGCATCTTGCCCTAGGTTGATCCAGGAGTGAGGAATAAGTTTGTGCTATATTTAAGTCACTACCCATTTGGGTCTATTTATGAAAGAAGTTTAGCACTGGAGGGAGGTGGAGTATGGCATCTCAAAATATGTCACCTGGGCATAAGGGTGACTTTTGAGCTAAAGGCACTTGTAAAACAGCAGGTGCAAGGGAACACTTTAATCTCTCTTTTCTTCCTGAAAACAGGACACAGAACTTCCATGTAAAAGATGCTGTCCCAGTCCCAGGAGGAAGGAAACTTCATCATCAGAGACTGGTGTCAAGGAGAAGAGACATCTATACAGATCTTGTTAAAATAACTCTTATCTTTCTTGAGTCTCCTCAATATTTTAGTTACTTTCCTGCAAATGCCTCGCTTCACTCAACCCAGTTTACAAACACTGAGGTCTCACCATTTCTTTGGATCTTCATTTTTCCCCTGGGGGCTCTCATGGACATGTGAGAACCTGTATGCTTTGCTCCTCTGTTGATCTATCTTATGTCAATTTAATTCTTGCACTGGGCTAGAGACACTGAGAAAGAGATGAAGTTTGGTTTCCCCCACAGTATATCCCAACTAACTATATATGCCGTATTTTATAATTATACACTCTTACTACCATCACACATGAGTAGAGATACCTTAACTTCATTTTAGTCCTTTTTAGTTCAACAAAGGTGTTTTTACAAACTTTACTGTTTAGGAATCTCACAATAACCTTTGACAAATAGCAACGCTAGGAAAATATATATGTATAGTCAAAGCTATGGCTTTGTCAGTAGTCATGTTTGGATGTAAGAATTGTACCATAAAGAAGGCCGAATGCCAAAGAATTGATGCTATTGAATTAGGATTCCAGTCTCTGAGAATCTAAACTAAAGTCCTCTCTAGGATCAAATATGTCTTTTAAGTATTGCCCATGCCTTCACCTTTTTCTGGAGAAAAAGATCTTCTCCACCTTGTGCTGGAGACTTTTGAGAGTCCCTTGAACTGCAAGGAGACCAATCCAGTTGATCCTAAAGGAAATCAACCCTGAAATTTCATTGCAAGGATTGCTGCTGAAGCTGAAACTTTAATACTTTGGCCACCTGATACAAAGACAACTCATTGGAAAAGAACTTGATGCTGGAAAAGATTGAAGGCAAAAGGAGAAGGGGGCAGCAGAGAATGAAATGGCTAGATAGCATCATTGACTCAATGGACATGAATTAGAGCAAACTCTGGAAGACAGCGGAGGTCAGAGGAGTCTGGTGTGCTACAGTCCTTGGGTTTGAAAGAGTCAGATACGACTTAATGACTAAACAACAACATGTTTCTTGAAAACAGCACTGTATTAAGTAACTTTAGAGTCACAATTTAAAACAAAAGAAAGAAACTTTGAGTTCAAACTTTTGATATTATGAAACAGAAAATCCCATAGAACCAGTAAAAAGAAAAGTAAACCAAGTTGCCATTTCAAACCTGAGTTGGTAATAAATACACTTTGAAGAGACATTTCTGTGGTCCAAATGACCAATAAGAAATCATTATTAACATCATAATTGTCCTTACCTGCTAACGAGGACATATTAATAATGATGCCACCTTCGCCTCCATTTTGCTTGCTCATGTAATCCAAGCCCAGGTAGGTTCCACTGATCACAGAAACCTAGTCCAGGGGCAGAAATAGGAAAAGCAACAGAACCATTATATTTTATGATATAGTCACACCCCAACGTTTCTATTGCTATCTCAGACACTGATGGAGATTCCTGCAAAAGTTATCAATGAAAGGTTATGAAATGGCTGTGTTTTGGTTTTAAGCCAGTAATTAACTCTTTTGTTTGCCTAAACTTGTAGAGCTCATCACATTTCTGCAAAACTTCACTTAGTTGCCCAATTTCTGAGATTTTATGATAAATGTTATATTGCAACAGTATCTTATTAACTTTCATTAATTCATAGCATCTTCAAGAATTCTATATATTCTTTTTCTCTTCTAAATCGTGGATACAAAATTTATTCACCCTGTTTAGCCCATAGTTCTCTTGCCCAGGTATTCTGTGGCACATCCATCTGCTGTGTTTCATTCTCTTGCCTCATGGAATATATCATAGTGGATACCCTTGATTGCCTGTACAGTTCTCATTTCCTTCTTTTTTGTATTTGTATCTACTTCTTCATGTAATACAAAGGAAGGCGATCTCCCTTGCTTTAGTGCAGACAGTGGTTAATCTAATTGAGTCACAGAAATCCCATTCACCTTGCCTGTGACTGGTTTAGGAGATAAAAGTGACCCATTTCCCAGCCAGTAAGACCAGAGAAGGAGTCAGCCGCAAGTGGGGTCCAGATTGGGGAGGGTGATGAAGGAGGATGCTACAGAGAAATTTTTCAGTGCTCTTAAGAAAACCAAATGATTGCATTACTCCTTTTTCATTGCTTTGTACGCAGGGAATGGCAGGGACATTACTTTGAAAAGCAGAGATATTATTTTGCCAACAAAGGCTCAGTTCAGTTGCTCACTCATGTCCAACTCTTTGCAACCCTGTGGACTGCAGTACAGAAGGCTTCCCTGTCCATTACCAATACCCCAGAGCTTGCTCAATCTCATGTCCATCCAGTAAGTGATGCCATCCAACCATCTCAACCTCTGTCATCCCCTTCTCCTCCCACCTTTCCCAACATCAGGGTCTTTCCAATGAGTCAGTTCTTCGCATCAGGTGGCCAAAGTAATGAAGTTTCAGCTTCAGCATCAGTCCTTCCAATGAATATTCAGCACTGATTTTCTTTAGGATGGACTGGTTGGATCTCCTTGCAGTCCAAGGGACTCTCAAGAGTCTTCTCCAAAATCACAGTTCAAAAATACCAATTCTTCAGTGCTCAGCTTTCTTTAGAGTCCAACTCTCTATCCATACATAACTACTGGAAAAACCATAGCTTTGACTAGATGAACCTTTGTCAGCAAAGTAACGTCTCTGCTTTCCAATATGTTATCTAGAATGGTCATAGCTTTTCTTCCAAGGAGCAAGTGTCTTTAAATTTCATGGTTGCTGTCACCATCTGCAGTGGTTTTGGAGCCCCAAAAAAGAAAGTCTCTCACAGTTTCCACTGTTTCCCCGTCTATTTGCCATGAAGTAATGGGACCAGATGCCATGATCTTAGTATTCTGAATGTTGAGCTTTAAGCCAACTTTTTCACTCTCCTCTTTCACTTTCATCAAGAGGCTCTTTAGTTCTTCTTCACTTTCTGCCTTAAGGGTGGTGTCATCTGCATATCTGAGGTTATTGATATTTCTCCCAGCAACCTTGATTCCAACTTGTGCTTCATCCAGCCTGGCATTTCTCATGAGGTACTCTGAATATTAGTTAAATAAGTAGGGTAACAATATACAGCCTTGACATACTCCTATCTCAATTTTGAACCAGTCTATTGTTCCAAGTTCGGTTCTAACTGTTGCTTCTTGACCTGCATACAGATTTCTCAGAAGGCAGGTCAGGTGGTCTCATATTCCCATCTCTTTAAGAATTTTCCAGTTTGTTGTGATCCACACAGTCAAAGGCTTTGGCATAGTCAATAAAGCAGAAGTAGATGTTTTTCTGGAACTCTCTTGCTTTGTCTATGATCCAACGGATGTTGGCACTTTGATCTCTGGTTCCTCTGCCTTTTCTAAATCCAGCTTGAACATCTGGAAGTTCACGGTTTACATACTATTGAAGCCTGGCTTGGAGAATTTTGAGCATTACTTTGCCAGCATGTGAAATGAGTGCAATTGTGTGGTAGTTTGAACATTCTTTGGCATTGCCTTTCTTTGGGATCAGAATGAAAACTGACCTTTTCCAGTAGTCATGTATGGATGTGAGAGTTGGAACATAAAGAAGGCTGACTACTGAAGAATTGATGCTTTTGAACTGTGGTGTTGGAGAAGACTCTTGAGAATCCCTTGGATTGAAAAGAGATCAAACCAGTTAGTCCTAATGAAAATCAGTTCTGAATATTCATTGGAAGGACTGATGCTGATGATGAAGTGCCAATACTTTGGCCACTTGATGCAAAGAACCAACTAATTGGAAAAAACCCTGATGCTGGGAAAGATTGTAGGCAGGAGAAGGGGATGACAGAGGATGAGATGATTGGATGGCATCACTGACTCAATGAACATGTGTTTGAGCAAACTCTGGGAGTTGGTGACGGACAGGGAAGCCTGCCATGCTGCAGTCCACGAGGTGGCAAAGAGTTGGACATGTCTGAGTGACTGAACAACAACAATGGCTGGAATGAAGTTATAGAGATAGCATCCTTAAGAGGGAACCACCATGAACAATGGCAGATGGGAGAGATGACAGGGACTGTCCTGATGATATCACAGAGCTGCAGCATCAAGCAGCCCTGACTCAGTGTCCTGTGAGATCACATAGCTGTTTCACCTAGACTGAGTGGGGGATTATTGTTCCCTGGACACATGGTCTTCAGTAATGAAATCACTTAATTTTGTTCATCACTCTTGCAGCTACCTTTTTGATAGCTTATTCTTATTACTGACACCCACATATAGGCACCTTTTCGGTATTATTCTAACATTTAAGAATTAATTGGCACTTCCATGGTGGTCCAGTGGTTAAGAATCTGCCTTGTAGTGCAGAAGACACTGGTTTTCCCCCTGGTCCTGAAAGATCCCACACGCCACAGAGCAACTAAGCCCATGTGCCCAACTTCTGAGCCTGTGCTCCATGACAAGAAAAGCCTGTGCACTGTAACCAGAGACAGCCCCTGCTCTCCACAATTAGAGAAAGCCTGCGTGCAGCAACAAAAACCCAGCACAACCAAAAATAAATAAATAAATAAGAACTAACCACTATCAAAAGCAACTTGTGACATGCAACGTATTTGAAACCTTACATTCCCTTTTAGATTTAAGAACGCCTCTCCCTTCCAACTTAGACTTTTAAGAGAAAATTTCCTTTTGACATCTTAATTCCTATGACTTTCATTTTTCACAATACTGCAAAGAAAACAATGTAACAGAGAATGGGATAACGAGTCTGAACCTGAGGGCATATATTGGTGGTAACCTTCTTTTTATTTTAAAAATTCCTTTTGGAGTTTTCTTGACAAGCATCCAGAGTTGCCTCTATACCTAACAGTAGTTTTAGCACAAAGAAGTAAACTGAAGATTCTATTCACTCAAGCCATACATCAGTGTGATATTAAGCAAACTCAGGGAGAATGCATAAAACTTGCACGTGATTCCCTTTTAAAAGGAAAAAAAAAAAACCTTCAGTGGTTTATATAAGAAGGATTAACAAATGTACATGGCTGGAATTACTGAAGTCAGATTCTGTGTGTTTCTGACCAGGTCTCTAGCATGTCTGAACAGAACCTCTGTTTATGTGTATTGACACTACTCTTTTATTCTCAGGTATTTACAGCTTTGCTGACACCTGTTTTGGGTTTTCAACATCTACATGAGGCAGCCAGATAGAAGATTGGGGAATGTTTTTTTAAAAGCCAGATTTATTTCCTGGTTTTTGATGGAGGAGGAAAAATAATGGTCGTGCCATCTATTATCAGGTTAAGAATTGAGTAATTTTTCAAATGAAAGTATTCTTCAAATAAATCTACAAGAAAAAAACCCTAATGTTTTAGCTGAACATATATGATATTTTCACCTCTTTTCCTTTACTATGACAATCTTTTCCACATCCCAGATCATATATTAAGGAAAATTCAATGTCTAATTTTACGTGTGGTTAGTCAGTAAGTTGTGTCCGACTCTTTACAAACCCATGGACTGCAGCCTGACAGGTTCTTCTGTCCATGGGAATTCTCCAGGCAAGAATACTGGAGTGAGTTGCCATGCCCTCCACAGGATCTTTCCAACCCAGGGATCTAACCCAGTCTCCAGCATTGCAGGTGGATTCTTTACCGACTGAGCCACCAGGGAAGCCCTAATTTTACATAGTGAGAATAAGTAAAAACTTGACTATTGACAAAATAATCTAATGAGCACATGCTTACTCAATATTTTTGGTTATGAAGAGAGAATTTTTATATGTATACTGAAATTACAATTGTTTAGTATTCCAAATCTTAAAGTACTTTTTTTCATGAATTAAGGCATTCTGTAACTTAAAAATCACTCTCATAAATCCCCCTATCCTGGAAATAATTCTCTAGTAATAAAGATAAATGGATAAATGAACTTAACTCCTCTCATTAAGCATCATGTCTTCTATTATACACACATATATGTATAGATAGGCTTCCCTGGGGGCTCAGCAGAAAAAAAAACCACCTGCAATGCAGAAGACCCAGGAGATGTGGGTTTAATCCCTGGTTTGGGAAGATCCCGTGGAGGGGAGCATGGGCTTCCCTGGTGGCTCAGACAGTAAAGAAGAATCTGTCTGCAATGCAGGAGACCTGGGTTTGATTGCCAGGTCGGGAAGATCCCTGGAGAAGAAAATGGCTACCCACTCCAGTATTCTTGTCTGGAGAATTCCATGGACAGAGGAACCACAGAGTCACAGAGTCAGACACAACAGAGCAACGCACAGACACATATATGTATATATGTTCCATTTATATTTGTATGTGTGTGTGTGTTTACTACTGAAATTTTCTAATCTGTTATTTCCTTTATCTCATTTCCCTCCACTCTGCAGTTGCTTTCAGTTTATTTATGGTTCTTGTGCTACATAGTAAGTAAAGCAATTATAAAAAATTCTGTCATATAATCATAAAACTCTACCTTTTATGTTCTTGTTTTTCCTCCAGTCAGTTTTCAAGGGATACTAATAGACATGATCATTTTTTCTGAAATCTATTTTCATCTTTTTTTTCTTCCATGTTCAATCTTTCAAAATTTCTGCTTATTTAGGGGGTAAATATGATTTTGTTCCCCCTTGCAGAAGCTACTTATAATTCAGGAAGCCTTGACTAACTAACTAAAATAGTTCTATAGGATCTTTAGATATGATAGAGATGCAATAACAGAAAGTAGTTATTAATTTAAGTTGTAATCAGCATGCTTGGGAGCCAAGAAAAAGGAGTATGCTTGACAACAGGGTTTCAATCTGTTTCCTCAACACTTCATTAGAGGCAGAGTAGAGCAGAAAAGTCTACCTCATTTAGAAATGAGATGGTGGGAATGAAGAAAATGTGACTTCATACAAATTATGCTTTACTGAAGTTTAACCAACTTTAGAGGTAAAAGGATTATTTTCATCTTTTCCCAATCTGGGAAATACAAAATCAGAAAAATGAAATAAAAATTCATAAACTTTAAAAAATATTTTATTTATTTTACTTTTATTTATTTTTTCGGCTGTTCTGGGTCTTAGTTTCGGCATGTGGGCTCTAGTTCCCTGACCAGAGATCAAACCTGGGCCCCCTGCATTGGGAGCATGGATGCTTGCCTATTGGACCATCAGGGAAGTCCCAAAAGTTCATGAGTTTTAAATTCAGGTATAGAACAAATCCTTTTAAAGAATCCCCAGTGATAGCCATCAATTTTATTTAATTTTTATTTGAATATACTAATGGAGTCAATACAAGTTAGTCATATGCCCAAATTAAGTCGTAAGTCCCACCCAAGTGTGAATGAGTTATTTAGGTTTATTAAAGTTTCAAATAGTGAAATAAATACATTACCAAATGACTTAATCAGTATTCAAATACTTTATCAGTATTAAGTCTACCTCTGCTCAATGGCCAGACCAACAGATAGTTATGTAAAAATTATTTCTTTCCTGAATGTTCCTTGTGAGTCTGAGCAGCTATAAATAAGGCTCCTGTGGCTGATTTCAGTCTGAAAAGGAAGGACAGAGAAGTCTAATGGGAAAAAAAAGACTGGGAAGAGGTTTACTGGAGCTCTTGTGTGGGACACATGGTGAGAACCACTGTCTGAAGAATGAAGAAGGGATAAATTTGGTAAGGAATAAAAGTGGAAGGATAGACGATACTGTTTGCAACACTGATGTAATAGGAAACCATACAAACATTGTACTGAACACAAAAATGAATATCTGTGTCTGCAAAATATCACAGGATAGTGGTTTATTTTTCTAATACATTTTAATTGAACATCTACTAAGCATGCAAAACAAAAATGTTCTGCCTTGAAAGAACTTACAGCATATTATCATACGTTGTACATGTATCAAAATAATTCTAATAAAATTTCAAAAACTGATATGAAAGCCCTATGAGGATAAGTTATGTTGTATAAGCTTTCAGAAGAGGGAATGATATGTGGTGAGGTTCTTTAACTAACTGGTGACTCTCTGACATGGACAAGAATATGGAAAAAACATGGAAAAGACCACACACAGAATTGTAAAATTCAAGGAAGCAAATTATATTCAGAGCAGAATTGAAAAAAAAGTATTATACACTAACCACACACAAATATTTGCATTCTACTACCAGAGATAATCAAGTTAGGAGGACAATGATTAGTCAGACTCTAATCTACTCTTGCAATGCGTATTGTAGGTAGCAGTGAAGGAACTTGTTTTTAAGTTATATATGGGTGACAAAGGTTATAGCTTGTTCTCTTTCCATAACATTAAACAAATGTCATCAGTCTCTGGAGTTAAGCTAAGGAGTGGCCTCTGTCAGCAGAGTTCAAAGAAAAGTAAAGGCCAGTTGAGTTTCAATGAGGAAGAATCCTGGAGAGTGAGCTATAACCAAAGGGAACAAATAAAATTCCCGCCTTCCAGAATTCTCTATTTGCAGACAATGCAAGAACTTCCCAGCTTGGAGCAGATGTTTATTCACCTGTGTATTTATTATAATAAAGCAAACATGCCCTCTCTGCTGGATGAAAACAGATCATTAGAATCCAATCCTATCCCCCCGTGATATCTCTTCACTATTTTCATGTTTCTTTATATTAACTCTAATCATTGCATATGTTTTCTGACAGCTGATTTCTCAGAGAAAAGACACAGTAGATACCCATTATGAATGAACTGAATATGGAAAATTTACATCCTAGGGACCTCTATCTATAAAATGTCTGGAGTTTTACAGATGAAACTAAAAATCATAGTGATACACAAGGGAAAGAACTGTTGTGTGATTTTTTTTTTTATTAGTATAGCTCAATTTAAAAAATTTGGTCACTTTATGTGGTTTCAGAGAGTGGCATAAGTTCATAAAAATATATCTTCTTTAAATTCCTAAAGTTTCCAATTGGTTGCATGTTCAAAAAAATTTTTTTTAAGTCTGGCAACCAAAGGATATACTGAAGTATGGTTCACAATCAGTCAGGGATAACCACCAAAGAGTACACATAAAATGTACTATTTTCTTACCAGCCAAAGAAAATTAAGGCTATCCAGTGGAATTTAAGGTAAGAATGGAAACAGAACATAGACAAAAAGAAAATTTAGTGAACATGAAGCATGAACTAAAGCAAAAGGAATAAATCCTAACAGAAGAGTAAAAATAAATGAGTGGCTTAAATTCACAAATATAAAAAGTAAAAAGTTCTAGGATGTGATTTGAAAAATAAGATTTTACATTATACTGTTAGCAAGAGACAAAATTAACATAAAAGGTTATTTTCATTTTCAAAATTAAGAAACAGAAAAAAGTATGCCTAGGTAAATGAGAATCAAAAGAAAACATGGATGCCAATTTTATATCTGGAAATAGAAAACACATAAAAATTCCCAGGTTGCAATAGGGTTACAACTTGAAAAAGTCAACAGTCGATAAATTATGATCACCAGCCATTTATGCAGAATTAAAACTGACAGGATGACTGAAAGAGGTAGGCGAATTGACAATTGTCATTTGAGATATAACTACATCCTATTCAGAAACAGACCAATGAAGGAGATAAAGTAAGCACAGGAATAACTGACAGCCAAATCAAATAGAAATATTTTCAGAAAATGATAAGATCTTATCATTCACAACAGAGACACAAATGTAAAATTAAATTAGATGTTAACTAAGCAAAATCAATGGTATTAGACATTGATACACTGTAATAAAGTAAGATTTAGCCAAGAGATGTAACTATGGTTCACAGAAGGAAAATATTTCATTTTACTTAACTATACTATTTGTGTAAAGTAGAAGAAAATCAAAGAGTTGTCTCAACTTAGAAACAGCAGTTGTGAGGTCTCTAAACGTACACACATCAGAAACATTTTGAGAGACACTTAACAAACACCTTTTAAAGTTATTTCTAACACCATACACAAAAATAAACTCAAAATGGATTAAAGATCTCAACGTAAGACCAGAAACTATAAAACTCCTAGAGGAGAACATAGGCAAAACACTCTCCGACATACATCACCACAGGATCCTCTATGACCCACCTCCCAGAATATTGGAAATAAAAGCAAAAATAAACAAATGGGACCTAATTAAACTTAAAAGCTTCTGCACAACAAAGGAAACTATTAGCAAGGTGAAAAGGCAGCCTTCAGAATGGGAGAAAATAATAGCAAATGAAGCAACGGACAAACAACTAATCTCAAAAATATACAAGCAACTCCTACAGCTCAACTCCAGAAAAATAAATGACCCAATCAAAAAATGGGCCGAAGAACTAAATAGACATTTCTCCAAAAAAGACATACAGATGGCTAACAAACACATGAAAAGATGCTCAACATCACTCATTATCAGAGAAATGCAAATCAAAACCACTATGAGGTACCATTTCACGCCAGTTAGAATGGTTGCAATCCATAAGTCTACAAGCAATAAATGCTGGAGAGGGTGTGGAGAAAAGGGAACTCTCTTACACTGTTGGTGGGAATGCAAACTAGTACAGCCACTATGGAGAACAGTGTGGAGATTCCTTAAAAAACTGGAAATAGAACTGCCTTATGACCCAGCAATCCCACTGCTGGGCATACACACTGAGGAAACCAGAAGGGAAAGAGACACGTGTATCCCAATGTTCATCGCAGCACTGTTTATAATAGCCAGGACATGGAAGCAACCTAGATGCCCATCAGCAGATGAATGGATAAGAAAGCTGTGGCACATATACACAATGAAGTATTACTCAGCCATTAAAAAGAATACATTTGAATCAGTTCTAATGAGATGGATGAAACTGGAACCTATTACACAGAGTGAAGTAAGCCGTAAAGAAAAACACCAATACAGTACACTAACGCATATATATGGAATTTAGAAAGATGGTAACAATAACCCTGTGTACGAGACAGCAAAAGAGACACTGATGTATAGATCAGTCTTATGGACTCTGTGGGAGGAGAGGGTGGGGAGATTTGGGAGAATAGCATTGAAACATGTATAATATCATGTATGAAACGAGTCGCCAGTCCAGGTTCGATGCACGATACTGGATGCTTGGGGCTGGTGCACTGGGACGACCCAGAGGGAGGGTATGGGGAGGGAGGAGGGAGGAGGGTTCAGGATGGGGAACACAGGTATACCTGTGGCAGATTCATTTTGATACTTGGCAAAACTAATACAATATTGTAAAGTTTAAAAATAAAATAAAATTAAAAAAAAGTAAAAAATAGTTATTTTGAAATATGATACCCAGGAATGCTTGAGACAAATCTTAGATAGAACGAGAAGGAGGGTGTTTGCATTTTAAAATAGTACCTTTTGATCTGGGTCAAAGGATTTTAGGGATCTGTCAAGCTTGGGGTGCAACTCTGTACCTTAAAAAAAGTAGTGCTCACAGATTACCTTTTTTCGCGAGTTAGGGTAATTTTCATCAATTCTATCAAGTTATTACAGTTAAGTCATTACTCATGAGAATGTCAATTCAAGTCAAATATTTATGGACTAAGCACTATCTTCAGGATATCATGTTGATTAGTGAGGGAAGAACAAAGAAAAACATGACATGGTACCTATTTTTAAGAAGTTGGATATGGTGAAGTAGGGAGCACTCCCTATGTGTTTATATACACACCGTGGCCCCTCTGCACTTTACACATGCCTGAGACACGTGTACCCCAATATTCATCGCAGCACTGTTTATAATAGCCAGGACATGGAAGCAACCTAGATGTCCATCAGCAGATGAATGGTTAAGAAAGCTGTGGTACATATACACAATGGAGTATTACTCAGCCATTAAAAAGAATACATTTGAATCAGTTCTAATGAGGTGGATGAAACTGGAGCCTATTATACAGAGTGAAGTAAGCCAGAAGGAAAAACACCAATACAGTATACTAACGCATATATATGGAATTTAGAAAGATGGTAATGATAACCCTGTATACGAGACAGCAAAAGAGACACTGACGTATAGAACAGTCTTATGGACTTTGTGGGAGAGGGAGAGGGTGGGAAGATTTGGGAGAATGGCATTGAAACATGTAAAATATCATGTATGAAACGAGATGCCAGTCCAGGTTCAATGCACGATACTGGATGCTTGGGGCTAGTGCACTGGGACGACCCAGAGGGATGGTACGGGGAGGGAGGAGGGAGGAGGGTTTAGGATGGGGAACACATGTATACCTGTGGTGGATTCATTTTGATATTTGGCAAAACTAATACAATTATGTAAAGTTTAAAAATAAAATTAAATTAATTAAAAAAAAAAAACTAATAAAAAATATTACCAAATAAAAGAAATTACCAAGGGCATAGTGACCCCATGCCCAGCCCAGCTCTGACATCTGGCTTTAGCTAAAGTTTCAGTATTTCTAAACCCCAGTGGTTTATGTCATGTGTTTATAAAATGGGATAATCTGTAAGCTTGTAATACAATGCAGAAAAAAAATTTTATTTCCTAATTCTATATTTTCACAGTTCATGAAATAATTAAATTATCATCAAACATTGTAGAAATGATACACATACATGCACACACACACATACACTGACATTAATAATAAAAACCTTAATTATTACAAAGTACAATGGTCACTTTAGCCTTTGTAGTCCTGGAATTAAATTTAGTTTTTAAATAAATAATGTGAAGCAGAAATTGGAAAGATTTTTTCTGAAAAAACTCAAATGGTAAACATTTTAGGCATTGTGTATCACAGGGCCACTGTCACCATTATTCAGCTCTATTGTTGTAGCAGAAAAGTAGCCAGAGACAACATGTGCATAAACAACCTTGGCTGTGTGCCGATAAAGCTTTACAGACACTGAAATTTGAATTTCATATATTTATACATTTCATTTTTTTCTTCTTTTCTTACTATTTTTTCAACTATTAAAACATGTAAAGCCCATTTGTAGCTTGCAGGTCATACAAAAACAGGTGGCAGGCTAGTTTGGCTGGAGATCATAGTTTGACAACTATTAAGTTATTTGATAAATGATGGTTTTTTTCCTATTTCCTTTAATATTTTAAGACAGATTTATTTTCATAATTGGAAATCTCAAATGTCTTCCTATTTGTGAAAGGAAGTGCTTTTTTCCCCTAGCTTTTTGTAAATTCCCTTTTTCTAAATTGTAGGTCATTATATTGTTTCCATGGAAAAAAACTCTTTTTTCCTTTTAAGATATCCTTTTATGAAATAATTGTAGAGAATGAACATGGTTTAGACAGCTTACCAAATTAATCTGCAGAGTTTTTTCCCAGTTTTTCTCATTATTCACTCCAGCATTATTGACCAAGATGTCCAGCTTTCCAAAGTGGTCTACAACTTTCCTAAAAGTATCTAATAAAAAAAGAAGACATTATAGATCTGTTCTTATTTTGCCCAGACACATTTATCACAGTGTATGCCCTGAAATGATGTTTTAACTTATGCAGTCTTCTGGTGAAAATTACACTCTTAGACTGTGGCTTATTGCCTTGCTTCTCAGTGTGGTTTGCGAGCCAGCACCATCAATCAGAATTACCTGGGAACCTGTCAAAAATGCAGAATCAGTGGTCACCACAGACCTACAGAATCAGAATCTTAACCTTAGTAAGATCCATAGACAATTTGTATGCACATTAAAGTTCTGTAAGCAGTACCTCAATGGAGTAAATTTTAGAGAGCTGAGGACCCTGTGCTAAGTGCTCTTGGAAGTCAGTTTGGGCAACCAGCATCTCTGTCCCTGAGAAGTTACTGAAGTCCTCTGGCTTAGCCTATGACAAACATCCTTTTAAAAATAAGCCATATTATCTTCAGAAAGTGTCATACTAAGCACTCGTGTATTCAGATCCATTACGACCATTTCCATGCATCTAGTACCTAGTGGGCTTCCCAAGCGGTGCTAGTGGTAAAGAACCTGCCTGCAAATATAGGAGGCACAAGAGATGTGGGTTCGATGGGGAGAAGGGCATGGCAGCCCACTTCAGCATTCTTGCCTGGAGAATCCCATGGACAGAGGAGCCTGGAGGGCTACGGTCCACAGGACACAAAGAGTTGGACATGACTTAAGTGACATAGCAGGTACGCACACACTCTTCAGAACTCCACAACCACCTTACAGGAAATTAGGTTGTCAAATACTAATGGCTTCTCACTTCTGGGCTCAAGCAACTTACAATCTAGGTTTTGCTGACATTTAAATGCTGTGGCACCCTTTATACTTTGTCTAAACTCTTCCTGTTGCTTTTTTTTTTTCCATCTGTAGGTCATCTCCAAGAACTTTTTCACCTCTGTATTTTTATGATTTCAATGACATCTCTTGGGCCATGTGTCTACATAGTTTTAAAAGTTGTAGGCCACACTAAATCCTGAAACTGGAAAAGCCAATGCCAAGTTTTCCTAAAATGCAAATAAACATTGATATCCAGAAAACATGTGGCTTTCTCATTGACCATCATGCCTTCTCCTGGTCACTCATTATGTGTCTGGTTTCCTCCTCCACAATCAGTTATCCTTAAGGAACATGTTTACAGCCAAGGTACTAATTTTAAATACTGGGAAGCAAAACAATTAAGGTTAAATGTCATGTGCCAAACTATATAAATTCAGACAGAAATAGCTTTCAGATGACCTCTACTGTTCCCTATTCTACCAGCATGGCTGTTGGGATTTGACATGACTTTACCCTTGAAGAAAAATACCCTGTACAATCAGCAAAACTTTTTCCTCTGGCAAAATACATTCCTCTGGCACTGTGTTTACAGGTCTCTTCTGCTCACACTTATAATCCATGTTATGGGTCTTTATAAAATTTTCAGAGTTTAATTACATAATTTCCTTTAAAACAATTTCCCTGAACAATTTGTTTCCTTCGAACATACCACTTCATTTTCACTCTTTCACAGAACACTCCAACATTTAAAAAAAAAAATTACACACAGACTCATCCATTTTAAGAAGAGAAGTACTAAAGTGACTTTCATGAAAGTTTTTTGATCCGTTAATTAAAGATGTGCCTAACAAATTTTTTCACTTAGTCTTCCAAAAAAAAAAAAAACTTTGTGAAATACAAATGTTCTATTTTCTCATTTTTCCTTGAAATACACGTATTTTCTCATACAGATCTGTTGGACTTCTAAATGATCAAATCTGTTTTTTTTTTTTTTGTCTACACCAATACTATTTCTAGATTGGTCAAGTAGATCCATCTGTCTTAATCAAGTAGACAGAAACAGGAAAGCATTGAGGAAAGTCTGATAGAAACTTTTCTTCTGCAATTCTAACTCTGCAATACAACTATTACTGTTTTTAAAGTATTTCATAGGGGAAAAATCAGGGAGAACATCTGGTCAAAAGCATCCAGCACAGCTGTGATGACAACCCTTGACCTTGCATTCTAGCATGTTCCAAGGAGAAACACTGCCACATTTGATTGCCATTGGATTCTGCCGTCTTCCAGCTTTCTGGGAGAAGTAGTACACCGTAATCCCCTAGCCTACTTTATCTTTCTAAGTTCCATTTGCAAGCTCAATCATTTAATAACTACTGAAGCAGCACTATCTTGGAATACACCAAGGAATTTTGATTACATTATGTGCTGCCAAGTGACTAAAAGAAAAGGATTTCTCAAACATGCTTGGCTTTTCTTCCTCCTTAGTTTTTTTATGTCTATTGGGATGTCAGATATCCCTTCCTCCTTAGTTTTTTTTATGTCTATTGTGATGTCAGGTAGCAGTCGGCTATCTCTTGGAGCTCGGAGGTAGCTGCTCTGCAGGAGGTAGCCCCTCTGCAGGAGATAGCCCCTCTGCAGAAGGTAGCCTGCCGCCACCCCAAGCTGGCTCTCTGGCGCAGGCTGCCTTCAGGTTGCTACTTGCTCAAGGCGCGCTCCGCGCTGATGGATTGATTTTCCCCTCGCTTACCTCTCAGTTGTTCCTGATCGGCCACATCGCACTGAATAAAGAGAGTCTTCTGAGGTTCAAACTGCTCATCCAGGGCGGCTTTACACTTGACACCTGCTTCGAGATTCCAATCGACCAGCGCTACCTACGGACAAAAGGGGAGGAATCGAGATCCTTCGCTCCTGGTAAAACTGACAGACAGACCGACAATACAGAGACAACAGGAAGCTCCTCGTTTGGACTTGAGACCGGGCAGTTTACAGATCGGGTTCTCTGCCAGCGCATTCGAAGTCCGCTGGAGTGCGCCAGCCTGGACAGCTCTGGAGGCGGCAAGGAGAGCACCGGGTCGCTCACTCTCCGGGACCTCGACTGGAGAGCGGGTCTCGGGTGGGCAGTGCGCCTCGCCGCGCTTACCTTGGCGCCCTTGAGCAGCAGCGCCTCGGCGAAGGCTCGCCCGATGCCCTGGGCCGCGCCAGTCACCAGCGCCACTTTGCCGTTCACGTGCATGTCGCCGCCTGCGCTCGGTGGGCAAGCTCAGCGTCTCCGCGCGGCCGCGGCTTTTAAGGACCCTGCGCGCGCGCATGTGTGGCCGGGCCGCGCTCGCCTGCCAGTGGGCGGGGATGAAGCTGTCAAGCCGCGCCGGCACCCAGGACTGTGTCACCTGGCCCTAAGCACTCGGCCCGTCGATCTTTGCCTTCCTGACTCGTAGCCGAGCCTAGGAGCCTCCCCCTGCACTAGGGCATGAGACATACGGTAAATAAACAGCTCTGCCTCTGTGGAGCTTGTAACCTAACTAGCTGGGGAGATGATGATTTGGACGCAGGCTGGCTGGTTAAAGAGCAAGCAGAAAGGTTACTCCCCAAGAAGAGATCCCTTCCGTGCGCTGAAGACCACCCCATAAAAGGAGGGCAGAGGAGAAGCTGAAGAACTTGGATTCCTCCTCTGTGCCCAGATCTTCCTCACCCACCCCACTCTCCCCCAACACCCCCACCCTCCAAAAAATAGAAAAAGAAGGAACAAAGCAAAAAAACAAAAACAGTAAAGCACAATTTTAGGGACTGCGCTTTTGTCTTAATCTAAGTTTTTAAATTCTTATCTCATGGACATCGAAGTGGGGATGGAGGGAGCAAAGGTGACTAACACCGTTTTTAGGTTTCTTCTTTTATTTTTTTCCTTACTGAACTGTGCTCTGAACAGAAACCCATGGATCCTGTCTTTCAAGGATGGAACTTTTAGGAGTCTTGTTGACACTCGTGTTTCAGATCAGTGTCAATTCTGGGTCACCCTGAGAGTGCCCAGCAAGAACTGTCATCACTGACTGCACTGGGCTTCCAGCCTCGCTGTCAGCCTGGTGAGGCGCAGGTTCAATGGAATGTTTGCTGGTTGAGTCATACTCGTTCTGGAGGCTTCCAGTTAAGTATGGGACAGAGGTTCCTGGTCCTCCTGAGCTTGAGCTGTTGCATTAAGATGCATTCAGTTGGGAGTATTCCGCTGACTTTGTCTTTCTCTCTTTCCTGTTGTCATCTGCAGGCTTCAGGTTCTAGTTCTGTAAACTGAATACCTGCCCGGCATTTATTTTCATGATCAAAGAAATCTAAGTACTTGGGGAGACAGAGGTCAGGCAAAAAGCTTACACAACAGGGATGAATCCTTTGCGTACTTCTTTGTTGCTCCCAAGGGGCAGCAGATTAGGTAACTGGCACGCAGGCATGTATGGGGAGGTTGTGTGAAATATATGTTGTCAGCACACCACTGGAACAGAAGACTTTATATTGAAAGAGAACAGCAGAGGATTTAAAAAAAAAATTAAAAGGAAGCAAAGGAAAACCCAAACCTCTAGAAGCACGTACAGAACATAGCAGAAAGGAAATGTTTTTCTTTATCAGGAAAGAACTAACATAAGAGCCAGAGAAGGAGCCGCTGGAGTGACACAGGGACATGTTGGAAAAGCATATGGAAAAAGAGTTTCAGGGAATAAAGGAGTTATTACTAACGCAAAGTACTCTGATAAGCACAGGGAAAGAAGGATGAAGAAATACTTTAAAATTTTCCAGATAATAATTGGTGTCAGTATATTTGCCTTTTAAATTTGATTTTTGTTCATCATGGATTTTTTAAATCAATGTTTATGTTTACTTATATTTTGGCCACATCCTGTGGCTTGTGGGATCTTAGTTCCTCAACCACGGATCAAACCCATGCCCCTGCAGTGGGAACACAAAGTCTTAACCACTGGACCCCCAGGGAAGTCCCAGCGTCAGTATATTTAGATGGCACAGAAACCAAATGCTGAAATTTAAGGACAAAAATGATGACAAGGTGAACATTGCAGAGGTTTAAGACCAACATGACATGGAAAGCAATAGATTGCACGGTGTTGGAAAGACTAGTAAGCAGATGAGTTATTCTTTTAAGAAAGGACAGGGATGGATTCAGGTTAAAAGCCAGTCAGTGAGAGTGAAAAACAGGAGAATAGAAGCAGAAAGGGGGTGGGTGGGTGCATGGGTGGGTGGGTACATCAGCTGGAGATTCAGACAAAGCTGGTTTGGGTCTTGTCTCTCTGCTCCTGCCTAATTGTGTGACCTTGAGCTAGTTGCTTCAACTCTGTGTTTCAGAGCCCTTATTGGTAAGTAGCAGTTCCTATCAGACTTTAGGGACAATGAAATTAGGTCAGGCATAAATTGATAACAATTTTAGCTCATATGAGATGGAGAAAAATGTGAGAAACAGTTTTATTAGTAGAAAGGAAAGACTGTGAATTCGAGCACAGTTAGTAACCCCCACGGCTTTCCTTCCCCTTGGTTTCCATGGTGACTGTCTTTGTTCAGACCCTTTATACTTTCTCTTCTGACACAAATAGCAGTTAGACTCCTGAATTATTTCTTTGCCTCCAGATAGCATTGACATATATATGCTACCATGTGTGAAACAGATAGCTAGTGGGAACCTGCTGTATAGCACAGGGAGCTCAACTCAGTGCTCTGTAGTGACCTAGAGAGGTGGGATGGCGAGTAGGGTGGGAGGGAGGTTCAAAGGGAGGAGATATATGTATACATATAGCTGATTCACATTGTTGTACAGAAGAAACTAACACAACACTGTAAAGCAATTATCCTCCAATTAAAAAAAAAAAAAAACAATTTAGTTTCCACACTCCTTCCAATAAAAATCCTAAAACACAAATCTGATTATGTTTAGACATTCTTATGTTTAAAACCCTTAAAATATCTCAATCCTTGGCATGGCATGGGAGGCATTCCACACCCCTTATCTTTCTTGTAGCTCCTCTTTGCAGCCTGGGAAGCTGCATCCATTAAAAAACTGACCTCACTGGCCAGGCTCAGGCCTTTGGCATACCAGTACAGTATCTGCTCACCCAAGCATAGTCCTTTCCTACCTTCTTCACTCATCTTCCTACTGAGCTGAAGAACTACAGTGGAAACACCGCTCACATTATTATAATTACCTTCCTGTCTCTGAGTGTCTTCAAGGACAGCTGTGTCCTGAGCATTCAGGGCAGGACCACCCAAAGTGAGTACTGAGTAAATGTTAGTAGTTTAGTGTTAGTCACTTAGTCATGTCTGACTCTTTGGACCCCATGGACTGAAGCCTGCCAGGTTCCTCTGTCCATGGAGTTCTCCATGCAAGTATATTGGAGTAGATAGCCATTCCCTTTCCCTTCTCAAAGGGAATCTTCCATACTCAGGGATCGAATCCAGATCTCTTGCACTGCAGGCAGATTCTTTACCATCTTTACCACCAAGATTGTATGAAGAAAAATAATAAGTGTGATATGTGAGATAAATGTGAGATCTGTGTTTGAGAAAAGACAGAAAATTTGAATTAGATGGTGAAAATTCCTATATACTGTGATTACTTTTTTACACAACTTAAACATAAGATTGGAAAAAAAAATGCATGGGTGTTATATCTTTGGAGAAGAATGTTTTGAAATCTTATTATATTTTATATGAAAGGTACATTTTCACTTAAAACTATCTATAGGATATTATGTATATTTGAAAATCAAAAAAGGTACTCTTTATTCAGTAAACAAATCCTCCATTCCTCTATGACTTTTTGATAAACATTTCTCATCTTCTGTGCTCCTAACATTATTTAATTTCATTTACATTAACTTACTGTGATTCTATCATCAATGTAATTTATGTAATTAAAAACATAATTCTTAGTTAAAATTAGGCTAAATCTGAAACAAACCATATTCATATGATTTTTGAAAGCATTCCTATTGATAGGTTATGCTTTAGTTTGTTGTACAAAGTCCTCTTAAAATAAAAAACAAAAATTAAGAGTCAAATTAAGAGGATTATTTTTTCTTTAATGCAATTGTAAGTATTAGGTTATGACCAACATAGAGAGCATCTTAAAAAACAGAGACATTACTTTGCCAACAAAGGTCCATCTAGTCAAAGCTATGGTTTTTTCCAGTAGTCATGTATGGATGTGAGAGTTGGACTATAAAAAAAACTGAGCGCCGAAGAATTGATGCTTTTGAACTGTGGTGTTGGAGAAGACGCTTCAGAGTCCCTTGGACTGCAAGGAGATCCAAGAACTCCATCCTAAAGGAAATCAGTCCTGAATATTCATTGGAAGGACTGATGCTGAAGCTGAAACTCCAATACTTTGGCCACCTGATGCAAAGAACTGACTTATTGGAAAAGACACTGATGCTGGGAAAGACTGAAGGCGGGAGGAGAAGGGGACGACAGAGGCTGAGATGGTTGGATGGCATCACCGATTCAATGCACATGAATTTGAGTAAACTCTGGGAGTTGGTGATGGACAGGGAGGCCTGGCATGCTGCAGTCCATGGGGTCACAAAGAGTTGGACATGACTGAGCGACTGAACTGAACTGAAGTATTAGGTATTTACTCAGAGGCAGGCATTCCATAAAGGCTAAATGTACAGCCTCTGGAATCCAGCTCCACCAACTACTCCTGTGTGACTCTGGGAAAGTGACTTAACTTTTCTGAATCTCAGCTTCCTCCTCAGTAAAATGAAGCTGATGATAGTACCTATTTCAAAAACTTGTTATGAAGACTATACCAAATTGAATATATGTAAGTCAAGTTCTTAAGCCAGTGACTGACACATAGCAAGTGTTATGTAAATGCTATTATCATGAAGCACTGTACGTATATAATTGCATTTATTATTTACAACCAAACCATGAGGCAGTTATTATTGTGTTATTTTACAGATGAGGAAAACCAGTTTGGGGAGGTTAGGGAATTTGGCCAAGGTCACTTATCTCGAAAATTGAAGGAGGTGACTTTGACTCTAAGTGTGGCTGACTCCTGAGTGGTGCTTCTTCTTCTTTTTTTTTTTTTCAATTAAACTTTTTATTTTTTTGAAAGTATTGTAACTGAGCAGTACTTGTCACCATGATTGAATAGTGATTTCTTTAAGAAACACAAATAGACTTTAGTTCAAATCAGAGTTCCTTGTTCACTTTATATTTTCACACGGCATGAGACTTTGTTTGCTCAGCTCTGACTTGTCGAGATGGGCCAGTCTCCACTTGATTTTCCTTTGTCCTGTTCTAGAGGTGAGCACAGACATCCCAAAAGCACCTAGTCACAGGCCCCAGCTTAGACAGAGGCAGATCAGTCACTTAAAAGCCTATTTAATTTATAAATGATCACATATAAATCAATAGAGAAATAGGCTTATTCTTTATTGAAACTGAAGGGCCTTACTGAAACAAGCCAATTTCTGCTGATATTGGCATCAAGGATTCTTTTCTTGGCTTTGTCTCTGAGACAAGCTACAGTAGAGGGGTTGACCACTTTTGAATATCTACTGCATTCTTATTCTTCTGCATATTATCTCATTTAATCCTTTTTCCAATCTTGCAAAGTAAATATCACACTATCCTCATTTTACAGATGAAGAAACTGAGCTCATGGAAGACAAATAATCTGACTTAAGATCAGACTTGGAGATTTAGCAACACTTCTGGGTTCAAGCCTTTGCTCCTTCTACCAAACTCAGCTCTCACAGAGATGCACTTTCAAATGTCATCTCTATCTTTGTGCTGATGGTATGATCTTGGGCTGATTACTCAATCTGTGTGGTCCTAAGTGTCCTGGGCTGTTATGTGGAGAATAAATTGGCATTCATGAAGCACCCATTACAGGGCCTGCCCTGTATACGTTGACCAATGAATGAATCCTTGTTATTAGGTTCTTCCTTGATGTTCATATTTATTTCTAGATTTAGAGGTAAAGACAGTTGAAAATGGAAAAATAATGATTATATGGGTAGATTTTCAGCTCCAGAATGCAAGTTAAATATTTCTAACTTTTCATAGTGTACCAGTCTGCTCGGATTGCCGTAATAAAACACCATAGACTCTGTGGCTTCAACAACAGATATTTATTTCTCACAGCTCTGGAAGCTGGAAGTCCAAGATCAATTAAGGTGTTCAGTTCAGTTCAGTTCAGTCGCTCAGTCGTGTCCGACTCTTTGCGACCCCATGAATCGCAGCACTCCAGGCCTCCCTGTCCATCACCAACTCCCAGAGTTCACTCAGACTCACGTCCAACGAGTCAGTGATGCCATCCAGCCATCTCATCCTCTGTCGTCCCCTTCTCCTCCTGCCCCCAATCCCTCCCAGCATCAGAGTCTTTTCCAATGAGTCAACTCTTTGGCATGAGGTGGCCAAAGTACTGGAGTTTCAGCTTTAGCATCATTCCTTCCAAAGAAATCCCAGGGCTGATCTCCTTCAGAATGGACTGGCTGGATCTCCTTGCAGTCCAAGGGACTCTCAAGAGTCTTTTCCAACACCACAGTTCAAAAGCATCAATTCTTCGGCACTCAGCCTTCTTCACAGTCCAACTCTCACATCCATACATGACCACAGGAAAAACCATAGCCTTGACTAGACGAACCTTTGCAGGAGTGATTTCTTCTGAGGCCTCTCTCCTGGGCCTGCAAACGGCCACCTTCTCCCTGTGTCCTGACATCGTCTTTCTCTGTGCGTTACCTGATGTTACCCTGTGTGTCCCAATCTCTGGTTCTTATACAGATAATAATTAGATTAGGGCCCCATAATTATGGCCTTTACTTTAACTTAATCCCTCCTTTAAAAAACCCTATCTCTAAATACAATCACATTTTGAGGTCCTAGGGTTTAGGGTTCCAACAGATGAATTTATGGTTGGTGGGAGGAGAGAGTTCATCCCATAACAGGTTTTCCAGTTTGAAAATGGAATTCCATTTATTGACTCTACCAAACTGGGAAACCTTGTAATCTACATGGCATTTGAGGCTGAGTTAGTCTTGTGACTTGTAATTGACAAGGCATCACATTTTTCTGTGGGCGTTTAGACCTGGAAGGCAAAGGAAATGGGAGAAGGAGAGTTAAATGGTCAAGGTCACAGCTGCTAAATGCATCACTTGATCTGTGATGGAGGTATAGGGAGCAGAAAAGGAAATTCCTCACTTGGTGATGATGGTGGGGGTTGAAGTAATGGCAGAAGGTAAGGCCAGATCCCAGGAACCTTTTAAGTAATAAAATGAACATCAGATTTCACTCTCGGACATTGACAAGTCACTGAATGGCCTTAAAAACCAGAGATTGCTCTCAGATTTAAGTGTTTAAAAGTTTATCTTTAGGAAAATTATTTTTAATGTTGATTAAATGTTTGATGGAGGGGATGTACTACAATGATGTACCAACAATTCCTCAGCTGTTGAAAGCTAAATTCGTCTCCACTTTTCAGTTAATGCTATGATGAATAAAGATTATTAGACAACAAATGCTGAAAAATTAGAGAATCTTCTGATATAGCAGTAAGCTGGAATCCTAATGGAATGGAGTGCTAAACTCTAAATACAGCCAACACCCAAATCTTGATTAAAAATTATGTATATTGCTTGTGAAAATGGAACTGTTAGAAAATCTATCAATGCTTTAATGGTGACAGTTTTTTAGTGGTGAGATTTGGGGTAATTGCTATTTCCTTTTTTACCATGCTGTCTACTAAAGAGAATATATATATATAGTAACAACAATTTGAAATACTTTTTCATTGCTTTATGATTTTATGTAGTGGAGTATAGTCCAAATGAAAGATTCATTAAGCATTTTTTAAAAAGTTTATCTTGATTCCATTTGGAGAATGAGTTGAAGTTGAGGGCAAGGGAATAAGATCAACTGTATTTATCTTGTTTTACACTGACAGAGTCTAGGGGTTTGGGAGGAACAGTTCTGGTGGAGACAGCAAGAGAAGAGAAGATTCCTTCATGACACTGACCACAAGAATCCACCTGGCAAGATAGAATCAGGAGGATGCGTGTCAGTGAAACCTCCTGGGACAGCCACCTAGTCACATTTCCATTGAATTGTTTCCTGTTTTTGAGTTTGTAGCACTCTTGATAAATGACAAAAAATATGTTGTGTATGTATAATGCTGGATGTTAGGGCTTATACATCTGGTTTTTAATCTTGGGGAAGGAAATTTTCTTGGTACTTGGCTGAGCTGCTTTATCTTTGGAATATTATTTATTCTTTTTGAATTTTTAGGTAGTGTCCTAGAAAATTATTTAAGACTAGCCCTTTCCTTAAAATTTCTTATTTATTTTTACTGAAGCGTATTTGCTGTATAATATTATGTAAGCCACGGTGTTCAATATAGTGATTCACAGCTTTCAGGATTGTTCTCCATTTATTAGTTATAAAATATTGGCTGTATACTCCCTGCATTGTACAACATACCCTGTAGCTTATTTTATACCTAGTGGTTTGTATGTTTTTATTTGGAAATTTAACCATTCTAGTCACAGAAGGGTAATCAGATTAGCCTTTTCTAGTGCCATAGTATGATGGGGAAAATGAGAGGCAAGTTTCCTGCACTGAGGGTTTTCTATGCAATTTTTAGACCCTCCCATGCACCGTGGAGAAAACACTTCCCCACTCTTTAGGTTCTCCAGTAGGAGGACTTACCAGACAGGGAGACTATGAAAGGTTCTAGCAAAACTGGCCTGTGCCTCACTGTGCTCAAATACACAAGCAAAGTCTTCTTTGGAGGAAAGATTTAAGAGTTCAGAAGTGTATATGTTGCTCATGTTCCATTGGTGATCTGAGATTTTTTTTTTTTTTTTTTGGTTGTCAAAAAGGGCCCTGCTCTTTAGCACCTAGTAATGGTTTTTGTGTTATTGTTCAGTCGTTCAGTCATGTCCTACTCTTTGTGACCCCATAGACTGCAACATGTCAGGCTTCCCTGTCCTTCACCATCTCCCAGAGCTTGCTCAAACTCAAGTCCATCGAGTCTGTGATGCCATACAACCATCTCATCCTCTGTTGTCCCCTTCCCCTCCTGCCTTCAGGACTTCCCAGCATGTGGGTCTTCCGATGAGTCAGTTCTTTGCATCAGGTGGCCACAGTATTGGAGCTTTAGCTTCAGCACCAGTCCTTCCAATGAATATTCATGACTGACTTCCTTTAGGATTGACTAGTTTGATCTCCCTGCAGTCCAAGGGACTCTCAAGAGTTTTCTCTGACACCACAGTTCAAAAGCATCAATTCTTCGATGGTCAGCCTTCTAGTAATGGTAGAGGACAACTTTCAGAGATATCTAGTGCCTAGACTTGCAAGGGACTTTTAAAATGCGTGATTTCCCATGTTTTGTAAATTTGGGGTCAGAGCGTTAAGGCAATCGATTTAATGGCCTTTATAAATGAAGGTTGAAAAATGTTCCTCAGTGAAGCTATTTTTGGTTCTGAGAGTTAGAATATACAACAGAAAACCAAATTCAGAAACTTCTAGGATCTATGACTTGGAAGCCTGGAGAATTTGCCCCTCTGTAGGCTTTGTGGGTATTTGCAAAGTGAATCCTCAGTTTTCTGGTCCTGAAGATTAGGGCTTGGGGAGATGGGAGAGCTCCTCCCTAATCCCCCCATCTTCTTCCTTCTCTCTTTCTCTGCCTCTTTCCTCGCCTTTGCCCTGTACTCCAATTCAGGCTTAGAATTCCTTGAAAATAGGGAACAAAGAATGGAGGCAGGACAGGGAACAGGGTACCAAGTGGACTTCTTCCTTGGTTTGGAGGCTTTGCATGTGCAGGTTCGGGACAGGTCCCTCACTGTCCCATGAGTCCTGGCTAAGGTGGAAGATGGGAGAAGCCATCGTGGAGAGTGGGGCAGACAAGTTTCAGGGGTTCACATATGTCCATCCCACCTACCACATGCTCTCTGCTCTTGAAATATTGGTGAAGATCAGTGACACATGACAGCAACACAGAGTCATTTGAATGAAAAAAATAGGTTGAACTAGATATAGCATTTGGAAGTACTACAAAATTCGAAGTGTATGTCTCAGTTATCTTGGATCTAATACCACTAACACATAATATATATTAGGATATGGAATCAGGACAAGCCATCTCTATACCAGAGGCCTACGATCAGACATCTATTTCAAATAGGGACAACTAGGTTAACTTTTATTTTGGAAAAAAAAAACAAAACATAATAAAGTCTTTGATCCAGAGCCATTAATATTTATGAACTGACTTCCTCAAGATGCTCTAAAGATAAAGGCTAGTTATGTGCTATATAATTTATTGGTTACATTTCAGGAACATTCTCTTATTGATCTGGGAACACAGTGGAATTTCTGGAGCTCTATCTGACCAAAGAAGCCTTCTACATTCTCATTTGCCCTTTGACTCACATAAGGCCATAAATAATTGGAGAAGTTAGGCAAGTGTATTTTTCCAGACACCCCTTAAAATGTTGTAGTTTGTTTAATTTTGTTTTAAAATGTATCTGGACACACCTAAATAACTCAAACAATCAGGCTCTTTAATTGAAAACTGATACTGAGGTTGTCTTTTCAAGACTTTAACCTTTGGGAAAATATGCTAGCTTGCTTTCCCTCTGCTTTGGAATTTAGTTTTCTTAATTGCTGTCAAATTTTGGAACCAATAAGGTGAGACCTTATATTATGCTGTCTAAATAACAATGGAAGCTAATAATGGAAAAATTCTTGTTGACAGGCACTATGGGTTTTAACTGTAACTATGCAAGTAACCTGGGTATCTTGTGGAATTAAGGTCAATAGTCTGGCTTAGAAAGTGAGAGAGAGAGGACAGAGGCAGAAGCTGAAAGAAGACAGAAGGAAGGAAAGAGGGAAGGAAGGGAGGAAAGGGGGGAGAAAAGATGGATGGAAGGAAAAAATTTCAAAAGAAGGGGGATGTAATTAGATAAAATTAAAATCCAAATACTTTGGCTGGGTTTCCCAGTAACTTTTTTTTTTTTCACAGAATGATAAATTTATTTAAAAAAATTTTTCCCAAACTTTAAACTTTTTATTTTGTTTTGGGGTATAGCTGATTAACAATGTTGCGGTAATTTCAGGTGAACAACAAGGGGACTCAGCCATACGTATGTGCTCTGTGTGCATCCTGAGTTGCTTCAGCAGTGTTGGACTCTTTGAAACCCTGTGGACTGTAACCACCAGGTTCTTCTGTCCATGGGATTCTCCAGACAAGAATACTGGAGTGGGTTGCTATACCCTCCTCTAGGGAATCTTCCCAACCCAGGGATTTGAACCCGCATCTCTTATGTCTATTGCATTGGCAGGCGGGTTCTTTACCACTAGTGCTGCCTGGAAAGTCCAGCCATACATATATATGGATCCATTCTCCCTCAAACCCCACTTCCATCCAGACTGGCTATCACCAAAAAAAAAAAAAAAAAATTCACAAATAACAAATGCTAGAGAGGGTGTGGAGAGACGGAAACCCTCCTACGCTGTTGGTACAAATGTAAATTTGTTCAACTGCTATGGAGAACCGTATGGAGGTTTCTTAAAAAACTAAAAATAAAGCTACCATATGATCTAGAAATCCCACTCCTGGGGTATATATCTGAAGAAACACATGTTCCAAAGGATAAATGCACCCCACTTCTCACTGCAGCACTGTTTACAACAGCCAAGACATGGAAGTAACATAAATGTCCATCAACAGATGAATGGATAAAGAAGATGTGGTACATATATACACTGGAATATTACTCAGCCATTAAAAAGAATGAAATAATGCCATTTGCAGCAACATGGATGGTCCTGGTAACTCTTAAATGAAAACAATAAGAAAATGTGAGTGATTTGGAGTAATGAATAAAATGACATTTAAATGAACCAGAAAGAGGTGAACTAGATCTCCCTTATTACTGGGAACTAGTGAGATGACAGTCAAGACTGGAATACGGCAGGCTAAAAGCTTCCTTGTATTAGATCTCTAAGAACAGGGACAGGGGAGTAGACAGCATGTTCATAATTTAAATTCCAAGAAGGTAAAGAAGAAATAATTGGTCTAAGAAAGAAGGAACAAGAATATTCAATTCAATTTCACCTAAAGCTACTGTTCCCATTTATAGTCAGACTCTGCTGCCTAGTGGTGAGGATTTGAAAAAATGAGTAAATGAGTCATGACTTTAAATAACTTACTCCCTGGGAGCCGTGAGTAGAGCAGGTGGGCAACACTCGCCCAGAAGGAAGACAGGAAGACAGGATGATGGGGTAGTGGATTGTGTCTCTTTTCAACTGAAAGAGCAAGGCATGTGAAATATATTTGATTTTACTCATTCTCAATCTCAAGAGAGATGAAGCCAAAAAAGGAAAAGTGCAACAATGTTGCATTCTAATCTAAAAGGAAGAACTGATTTGTATACTGAGATTTTGTAATAAGTTAGGCGTTGGACAAAGACATTGGACAAAGAAAGAAATGCTAGAATTAGAATCAGTCTTGAGACTTCCCTGGTGGTCCAGTGGCAGACTCAGAGTCTGTTTCTGTTTTGTAAATAAGTTCATTTGTATCATTTCTTTTTAGATTTTGCCTACAAGGGATGTCATACACTATTTCTCCTTCATTGTGACTTACTTCACCCAGTATGACAGTCTCTAGATCCATCCGTTTTGCTGCAAATGGCATTATCTCGTTCTTTTAAATGGCTGAGTAATATTTCATTGTATATATGTACCCATCTTTTTATTTAACAGCATTATTTTAATGACACACATTACTCCATGAAAGGAAATATCTTATTATTGGATATTTCAATTATTTGCATTTTTACTTAAAAAAACCCTTTCTAATTATTTCCTTAATTTAAATTCCAAAAAGTAAAAGTTCTGAGTTAGGATATACCAGATTAAATTTCCAAAAATGTGATACCAATGTATACTCCCACCAACTGGTATAAAAGTGACCATTTTCCTACTAGCTAATGCTGTCACACTTTTAAATCTTTGCTAAATTTGAGCAAAAAAATTTATATAGCTGGTTGTTGGTTGTATTTGAATGTGTATATCTTGATTGCTAGTGTAGTTGGGTATTTTTTGTATGTTTATTGGTCAAATTTAATTTTTGGTGAATTGTAAACTCCTTCACATTATCCATTTTTGGTCATAGTTTAAATATTTGTATTTTGTGTGATAGCTACTCAGGTTATGAAATTACATTTTAAAAATACACTCTGAAGAGGTTATGCATTAAGTGACAGGATGTCTGGACTTATAGGTAAAATAACCCTGTAAGGTGGTGGAGACTGATGATGCAAGAATGGCTGTAAGATGACAGTCAGGGAAGGACTAGGGCTTCATAACAGGGTCCTCACCGTTTGTATGGACATATCAATATCCACTGCAAGTGAATATCCACTCTGAGCGTCCCTGCACCAACAATCTTACAAGTCACAAAGGATGGATTTAAAAAGGCTCAAAAGAGACTTTTGGTGTCAAAGATTTAAGCATGTATCAAAACATCAAATTATACATTTAAAATCTGCAGCTTTCTCTGTAATAGCCCCAAACTGGAAGGAGACCCAATGTCCATCAACAGCTAAGTAGATGAACAAGTAGTAGTATATCCAAACAGGAGAATACTACTCAACAACAGAAATAAGAAACTATTCACATAAATACTGTTTTTGAACCTGAAAATAATTATGAAGCATGAAGAAAACCAAAATTTTTTTAAAGCAAACGTTATGATTCCAGTCATGGAAAATTCTAGAAAGTTTAAATGAGTTTATTGTCAAAGAAAGTAAGTCAGTGGATTCCCAGAGGGCTGGTGAGGGCAGGATGAGATTATAAAAGGGCACAGGGTGAATATCGGGGCAATGGATGTGCTCGTTAGAATGGTTACAATGGTTTCATGGATTTATATGTACCTCATACAAATCCCAGAGAAGGCAATGGCACCCCACTCCAGTACTCTTGCCTGGAAAATCCCATGGGCGGAGGAGCCTGGTGGGCTGAAGTCCTTGGGGTCACTAAGAGTCGGGCACGACTGAGCGACTTCACTTTCACTTTTCACTTTCCTGTATTGGAGAAGGAAATGGCAACCCACTCCAGTGTTCTTGCCTGGAGAATCCCAGGGACGGGGGAGCCTGGTGGGCTGCCGTCTATGGGGTCGCACAGAGTCGGACACGACTGAAGTGCCTTAGCAGTAGCAGTAGCATACAAATCCAACTGTACACTTTAATTATGTGCAGTCTATAGCATGTCAGATGTCAATAGAACTTTTAAAAAGTGATTCAGTATAAGTTTCTATCTATATTTTTTCCAGAAACCAGAGGCTTTGGCAAGCTTATAATTACTTGACCTTCTGCCTCTCCGTGCCTTGGGAGAGCAACCCTCCTTAGTAGCTGGCCACATTGGCAAGCAGTAAAAATCATCTCTATCTGAGTCAACAAAACTCTAGCTGCATGATAAAAGACTATAGGATTTCTCTCTCCTCTATCTTCATTTTCTTGACTGTGCAGCAATAGCCTTAAGGTGAACAGTCTGGACGCTATGAGAGTGAACAAACCCTTATTTGCTCTGTGATCTCAGTTCCTGGAAGAGTCCTAGTATGGGGTGTACACACTCATCTCTTATAGACTTAGTCACTGGGACATCTGTGGATGCACTTTCAGAAAAGGCACCTTCTCTCTAGTTCAGGGCAGTCAGCTCCAGACCTATTAATCATATGCAGTGTCTCTGCACCAATTATGGTTTCAGCCTGGCCCCTGTCAACAACAAATGATTCTAGCAAACCAAATTCTGGACGTCAAGGTGCACGCTCCTTTACAGTATCCGGGAACGCTCTCCTCCTGTGTATGCCGGGTGTTATGTGACATCCCCTGGGGAAAAGAGAATCAATTCATCCTTCTCCTGAAAGCACTAGAGACTGTCACAGCTTCCCCCTCCACAGGGTGACCTCTGGACCCTCAAAAAACCATGGCTTCCGGAACACAAAATAGTACCACAGAGCCCTGTAATCTTTCCTAGGTGGGGTTTATCAGCAACTCAAATTAGATTGAAACTGGAAGAACATACATTTTTTTGCAACTTGCCAGCAATATCCAGTCTGGGTCTTATTTTCCAAAATGGGGTCAGAACCATGCCCTAACTAGTCAGAACGGAGGAACGAGCTGTTCCTAAGAGGTAGGTTAGGTAATTAGATGCACTTTTGACTTTTGATATTTTCAAATTACGATGGGCTTATTGGGACACAACCCCATCATAAGTCGAGAGAAATCTGTGTAGTTACTGATCTTCATCAGAGGAGCAAAGACAATATAATGGCTTCAAGACAGTCTTTTCAACAAACAGTGCTGGGACAGCTGGAACACATTTTTCCATGTGCAAAATAATGAACAGGCACAGACCCTTCACAAAAATTAACTTAAAATGGATCACAGGCTTACATGTAAAATGCAAAACTATAAACTCCCTGGAAGGTAAAATAGGTGGATGTGTAGGTTGACCTTGGGTTTGATAATAAATCTGTACATCCAGCATGATCCATGAAAGAACTGATTAGCTGGACATAGGAGGTTTCCAAACTTGCACCTCCAGATCTTCAGGCATTCTGCTTGCCTACCTGGCATCTCATTTTCTCTGATCCTCATCTTTTCTGGGCTTCCCAGGTGGCACAGTGGTAAAGAATCTGTCTGCAATGCAGGAGACATGGATTCAATCCCTGAGACAGGAAGATCCCCTGGAGTTGGAAATAGAAACTCAATCCAGTATACTTGCCTGGAAAACTTCATGGACAGAGGAGGCTGGTGGGCTACAGTCCATGGGGTTATAAAGAGTCAGACATGACTGAGCAACTGAGCATGCACACACATATTTTCTAGGATCCACAACCCATTAGTGCATTACCTTCTTGCCAATTACCTAAGCACCAATGTTCATCTACTGGATCTGTAATGACAAATCTATCCAACTTCTCTATTTTCAAATTCAGGCTGCTCGGGTCCTACGAGGGCATCAACTCTAATGATAAGAGTGACCCTCTTGGCAATCCTCTCTCTCATGCCCAGCTCTTTGCTGTCCTCTCATACTCAGGTGTAATAATTCAAAGTATCTGCTAACCCTTCTATCTCTATACTTTTCCTTTTACTGTCAGGAGGAGACCTTATAATTTCCCTGAAAGCCTAAACTGTTATTATCATAATATTATTATCTTATTATCTCTCTTATTATTATCACACCCATGACTTTTTATTCCTTTTTCCTTGCATTCAGATCACACTAGCAATGTCACGTCTTTGGCATAACTCTAATTTTTCCATCTGTACTTTATTTTTTTTAATTTTTTTTTTTTTTTACTTTACAATATTGTATTGGTTTTGCCATACATCAACATGAATCTGCCAAGGCTGTACACGTGCTCCCCATCCTGAACCCCCCTCCCACCTCCCTCCCTGTACCATCCCTCTGGGTCATCCCAGTGCACCAGCCCCAAGCATCCTGTATCATGCATGGAACCTGGACTGGTGATTCATTTCTTATATGATATTGTACATGTTTCAATGTCATTCTCCCAAATCATCCCACCCTCGCCTTCTCCCACAGAGTCCATAAGACTGTTCTATACATCTGTGTCTCTTTTGCTGTCTCGCATACAGGATTATTGTTACCATCTTTCTAAATTCCATATATATGCATTAGTATACTGTAATGGTGTTTTTCTTTCTGGCTTACTTCACTCTGTATAATAGGCTCCAGTTTCATCCACCTCATTAGAACTGATTCAAATGTATTCTTTTTAATGGCTGAGTAATACTCCATTGTATATATGTACCACAGCTTTCTTATCCATTCATCTGCTGATGGACATCTAGGTTGCTTCCATGTCCTGGCTATTATAAACAGTGCTGCGATGAACATTGGGGTACATGTGTCTTTTGGGTACACGTGTTGTCTTTTTCAATTCTGGTTTCCTTGGTGTGTATGCCCAGCAGTGGGATTGCTGGGTCACAAAGCAGTTCTATTTCCAGTTTTTTGAGGAATCTCCGCACTGTTCTCCATAGTGGCTGTACTAGTTTGCTTTCCCACCAGTAGTGTAAGAGGGTTCCTTTTTCTCCACACCCTCTCCAGCATTTATTGGTTGTAGACTTTTGGATCGCAGCCATTCTGACTGGCATGAAATGGTACCTCATTGTGGTTTTGATTTGCATTTTTCCGATAATGAGTGATGTTGAGCATCTTTTCATGTGTTTGTTAGCCGTATGTATGTCTTCTTTGGAGAAATGTCTGTTTAGTTCTTTGGCCCATTTTTTACTAGAGCTAATCAATGAATATAGTAAAGTTACAGGATATAAAATCAACACACAGAAATCCCTTGTATTCCTATACACTAATAATGAGAAAATAGAGAAATTAAGGAAACAATTCCATTCACCATTGCAACGAAAAGAATAAATTACTTAGGAATGTATCTTCCTAAGGAAACTAAAGACCTATATATAGAAAACTATAAAACACTGGTGAAAGAAATCAAAGAGGACACTAATAGATGGAGAAATATACCATGTTCATGGATCAGAAGAATCAATATAGTGAAAATGAGTATACTACCCAAAGCAATCTATAGATGCAATGTAATCCCTATCAAGTTACCAATGGTATTTTTCACAGAGCTAGAACAAATAATTTCAAAATTTGTATGGAAATACAAAAAACCTCAAATAGCCACCTGTACTTTAAAATCCAGTCCTTTCCTCTTCATGGCAATGTTAGTTCACCATTTATCTGCTTTCTTTCCCCCTTATATTCAGTTCCTCTTTCTCCGTTGGCATCAATCCTATGTGAACATTTTAGAAAAAAAAAAATCTGTTGCTGCCACATTGGCTCAGCAGTAAAGAATTTTCCTGTAATGCAGCAGACCTCAGTTCAATCCCTGGGTCTGGAAGATCCCCTGGAGAAGTAAATGGCAACCCACTTCAGTATTCTTGCCTGTAGAATCCCATGGACAGAGGAGCTGGTAGGCTACAGTCCCTTTGCAAAGAGTTGAACATGACTTACTAACTAAATAGCAACAATAACAATTTTGATATTGGTATATACTAATTATCTTAAATTACTTCCTATTTATTCTTTGATCCATTAAAATTGATTGAAGAATATAAAATTTCTTTTTACATTTATAAAAATAAATACAAAAATTATTAATTTACAATAAAAAGTATTTTTATTGTCTGTCTTACCTAATTCTGGCAGGGATGCACCACAAGGGCAGGGGTTTGGGTCTTTTGGTTCTGATGTAGCCCAAGCCCAAAAGCGCATAAAAGAGCTCCTTTCTTTCAAAAAATTCCATTTCTTGGGACATAATAGACCCTCAAAAAATATTTTTTGAGCAAGCAAATGGATGGTGGATCCCAAGCTAGACTCCCCACTGAGAGTGGGGAGAGGAAACAGAACTGTCCTAAATTTCCCTTGAGGTGACAACAATACCCGCACCACAGGCCCGTGCACATTTCAGTCTCGATCACATTTACTTATCTTACCCACCTGACCCTTTTTATAACTTACCTATTGAAACATTTTCTTGTCCTGAATTTTCCTGACCTTGCACTCTGCGTTTTTCCCCTCCAATTTTTGAGTCTTTTCATGGTTCTTTGCAAAGTCTTTTATTGATCTGTTGAAGTCAACTTCTAAATGTTAACACCTTCTCTTGGTTTCACACATTATGCAGACTCCCTGGTTATGCATATGCATTTTCTGGCATCAGTTTTATCTAAATATAGACCATTTTCAAATCTAAAGTCCAGTTCTTGAACCTGAAATTTCCTCTATATAGATCACTCTCCCCTTCTCACCTCGAACTTCAGAATTAGGTCCTGCTCATGTGTGCTGTGTCTCTATCACTTCCCCAAATCAGAAATCATTGTGATACACTTACTATTTCTTCATCTCTTGTTCCCTTTCCTAATCATTTTTCTTATCCAGTCAGTTCAACTCTGCAATATTTTCAGAATGACAGTAAGAGCAATAGGTATGTGAATACTTTCTACTCACTGACAATCTTAAATTTACCCATTATTGTAGAAATTATTATGCTGTAGTATAATTGTTCATTGGTCCCTTTCACTCAAGAAAGTGTAAATTCCTTAGTGATAAGAATGTTCTCTTTTATATTCCCAGCTTCTTACACCTGGTCTGGAAGTTATGTAATTAAAAACATTTGTTGGAAGGAGAAGAGATTCTAGATAAATTATTCAATTCAGTTCAGTCGCTCAGTCGTGTCTGACTGTTTGCGACTCCGTGAATCGCAGCACACCAGGCCTCCCTGTCCATCACCAACTCCTGGAGTTCACTCAAACTCATGTCCATTGAGTCAGTAATGCCATCCAGCTATCTCATCCTCTGTCATCCCCTTCTCCTCCTGCCCCCAATCCCTCCCAGCATCAGAGTCTTTTCCATAGTCATGAGGTGGCCAAAGTACTGGAGTTTCAGCTTTAGCATCAGTCCTTCCAATGAACACCCATGACTGATCTCCTTTAGAATGGACTGGTTGGATCTCCTTGCAGTCCAAGGGACTCTCAAGAGTCTTCAACACCACAGTTCAAAAGCATCAATTCTTCGGCACTCAGCTTTCTTCACAGTCCAACTCTCACATACATACATGACCACTGGAAAATTATAATCCTATTTAATTGTTTCAGTATTTTTGAGCTTAATAGTATGGAGTACATAATAGCTGAAAGTGTATATGGGTCAGATTTTAAAGATTTATTTTGATAGATTTGATAGATATATATTTTGATATATATTGCTGACAGTTTCAGCAATACAGATTCGAGTCAATATATATATATATACATATATATATGTGTGTGTGTGTATATATATATACATACACACATATATATATATATATATATATATATATATATATATACATATACTATTTGAGGGACTTCCCTGATGGCTCAGTGATAAAGAATCCACCTGCCAATGCAGGAGACATGGGTTCAAACCCTGGTCCAGGAACATCCCACATTTCATGGATCAACTAAGCTTGTGTGCCCCAACTATAGAGCCTCTGCTCTAGATCTCAGGAGCCTAAACTACTGAGCCCACGTGCTGCAACTCCTGAAATCCGAGCACCCCAGAGCCGGTGCTCCACACAAGAGAAGCCACCTCAATGAAAGGCCCATACACTGCAATAGAGATTAGAAAACCCCCACTCACCCCTCACCCCCAGCTCACTGCAACTAGAGGAAGAGCCCATGCAGCAACAAAGGTCCAGGACAGTCAAAAATAAATAAATATTGGCATACATATTATTTGAATATAATCTATTAGTGTAATAAATTCATTATACAGGTTATTAAAAAGTTCACATAGAATCCTCAAATACTACTACAACTAAACATGGAACTCTTCCCTTGCAAAAACATCCACTGTGAACATTAGCAGGCTGCTGACAGGCAGAAAAGCATGTTTAGAAGCAGGGAAGTTTCCCTAAGGAGAGACTTGCTTTGCCAAGTAATGATTATTGGCAGTGTGTCAGAAATGTAAAGAATCTGAGATAGTCAAAATATAGCTTGGCCAAATTAATCTTAATATGCTGACACTGGAGTTTTTAAATACTCTAATGGCAGTCGTAAAGTTTAAGAAAAAAATTTAACACAATTAGGGATGTGAAACAAAACCGTGACCCCCACCCCTTACGCATTCTATTTTTCAGGACATCTTCTAAGTGAGTAGATTTGAATTTTTAGAGCACTTTCAGGTTTGCAGAAAAATTGAACAGGAAGTAGAATTCCCATGTAGCACAATGGAAACAAATTATCTGAAGAGGTGGATAAGTGGAGGGTAGTTCAGTGTTTCCCAGAGGAAATGATTTTTAAGCTGGGTTCTGAGAGGATGGGGTTTTGCCAGAACGAAAGAGTCATCCATCTCTTCTACTCTGACAATTCCAGGGGCCATTTATACCATGTTTCACACACACCACAACTGGAAAACCACACCCCTTCTGTATCTCCTTGATACAATCTGGGATTATAGCGACAATGTTACCTGGATACAGGACAAATTGAAACAAGAGAGCAGGATTTAAAAGTCTTGCAGTACATATGCAAATCATGATGTTATTGGCCCAATCTGCATGTACTTTGACTTGGTTTTCTGTCGCTGATGATATATTTGTGATAAATACAGCTGGAATCCTTTAAGGATGTCAGAGATTATAAAAGAAAGTCACCTGTCACACAAAGAAGCTAAACATATGACCTTTAGCCCTATGCCAGAATAAACTGTTAAATGGCTTAAGGGTTGTTTGTTCAAACATAAATATATGTACAATATATATCCAAAAATATTCCTGATTTTTCCTCTAGTCAACTTCTTACAAATTTACAAAAGTCTACAATTTCTCACAAAATTAATCCAATAAATCCTGATAGACTATTTTAAGTATTTTTATTAATTTCCATGCCCCTTTAGTATGCTTTGAGTATACTGTATACTCAAAGTATACAGTGTATATGTAATTATAAATGTGAGTTGGGTTAAAAAAAACTCATAAATATATGTTGGATAAAAACATAAATACAAGATTCATAATCCAGAGAATAAAAAATGGGAAAGTAAATATCACATGGAGATTTTTTAAATTTTTTTTTTATGTATTTCCTCCAATTCCTTATTCGTACCCTCTAATTTGGACCATATAGTCTGGATCATTGCAAATAACTCTGAAGACATGGGGGTGGGGGTCTTAGCATTGACTTATTACTTGAGGTAATTGAAGTAAATAACTCTTTGGGTTATTGGGCACAGCAATCTCATGGAGAAATTTGTAGGTGATGGGCATGGCTTTAATTGGCTATTTGCCTGAGATCTGGAAGACTCAACCTTTAGTCATGCTTTAACTAAAAAGAAATAGAGTGGCTCCAGTCATTTCCTGTACTTAAAACATTTGGCAAAACTGAGTTCCAGGGTTGTTAAAGCTGGCCTGTTCTATTTTGGCAGCTTCTTTTGTCCTTAGGGTACGTTGTAACATCTGCTATTCCATAGAGCGTATGCTAATCATGAGATGTCTTGCTTTATTACTGGCTTTTTCAATCCTTAAATATAAGGGAAAATAAAACTTACAAAAGCCTTCTAGGGTAATGATATGGTAAAATTAATTTATTTGTAGACAAGGTAGGGAAAAACTTTTTTTTCTTCATTTAAATCTAAAATGTATGAATTGAACATCTACAAAATAAAATTTCTTTTTTTATGCAAAAAAAAAACCCTTAATAAAATGAAGAAACACATTTCCTGAATTGCGTTATTGAAGACAGTTTGTGATGACTGTCAAAGGTAGAAGATGCTATCCCAAAATATGTCCCTTTGGCATAGTGATTTTTTGATATGAAGGTAAATGAGAAGTAGACATAAGAAAAGCTCTCTACTCTCTCATTATTTGCCAAGATCAGGATATAAATTTGTATAGATGTCTCCTCTCTCCTTTCTACCAGGAAGATCAGATGATAATTACCTGAGACAATGCTAGACCTATGTCAGCCCAGAGGCAGCACTAGAAGAATCTATACAACAAACATTGCTAAAAGTAGCTCTGATCTACCATCAAGTTCCCCTATATATTAAGTCCCCTACATATGAACCTTTAAGCTGCAAACTTTGAAAGAGGCAAATGTTCATTGACCTGTCCAGTCAGGTGAGTTAGTTCACGTGTCTGGTGTACATTGTTATGTGCATGAATCCTCTACAAGTGGCTGTGCTTTTCTGTGCTTTCCTGTATACTCCTATATAGAGTACAGTAATACAGTATCTTTATTTCAAGCCCAGGATGTCCAGAAGCAAGGGTAAAACCAGCGATTATGTAGGTAGTACAACTATGCTTTTCAAGGTACTGTACTATAAGAGTAAAAATGTTTTCCTTATTTTCTGTGTTTGTTGTGTATTATTTATATGAAAAGTATTACAGACCTATTACAGTACAGTGTTATATACCTGATTATGTTAGTTGGGTATATAGCTGATTCTATTAGTTGGGTATCTAGGCTAACTTTATTGGACTTAAGAACATATTGGACTCACAAGCATGCTTTCAAAATGGAACTTGTTCCTATGGAGGAGACCTCCTGTGTTTGCCTTCCCAGAATTCGGTTCCCTTAGAAGCTCAAAGCGGGGCTTCCCTGTTAGCTCAACTGGTACAGGCAATGCAGAAGACCCCAGTTCTATTCCTAAGTCAGGAAAATCCCCTGAAGAAGAGATAGGCTATCCACTCCACTATTCTTGGGCTTCCATGGTGGCTCAGATGGTAAAGAATCTGCCTGCAATACAGGAGACCTGGGTTTGGTCTCTGGGTTGGGAAGATCCCCTGGAGGAGGAAATGATAACCCAGTTCAGTATTCTTACCTGGACAATCCCCATGGATAGAGGAGCCTGCCGGGCTACAGTTCAGGGGTTGCAAAGAGTTGGACATGACTAAGCACAGCCCAGAAGCTCAAAGTCTTTCTTCTGATTTGCCATTTCTCTATAATATCATCCTTTTTTTAAGATGCTATATAAACCCAAATTCTAACCACCTTTTAAAGTTACTCATCACTGGGTGTTTCCATTTGTATATGCAATAAACATGTTCATAAACTTCTGCTTGTTTTTGTCTTGTTAGTTTTTTGTCAGTCTGACTTACAGAGCCCTAGCCAGATAACCTAAAATGGGTAGAAGGAAAAGACATTTTTGCTTCCCCTACAAACTGAACTCCCATTGATATGCTCTGAGTATCGGTTCTTAATGGGGCTTCCCAAGTGGCACCGTGGTGAAGAATCTGCCTGCCAATACAAGAGACACGAGTTTAATCCCTGGGACAGGAAGATCCCCTGGAGTAGGAAATGGCAATCCATAACAATATTCTTGCCTGAAAAAATCCCATAGAACAGCCTTGTGGACTACAGTCCATGGGGTCACAAAGAGTTGGACACACACACGTGCGCGCACGCACACACACACACACATCAGTTTGTAAGATATTTCTTCCCAGATTTGGGCACTTCTTTTCTCTCTAGCTAGGAAGGATATGTCCCATGAGCCACAGAAGCCCTTGTGCAGCCATCTCTGTGATTAAAAAACAGCTACTCTAGTGTTAATGAACTACACGTTGAAGAGAAATTGCAAGCTACTCCCTTGCTAACAAAAAGTCTTGGGTTTTAGAAAGCAGCCTCTCTCATAGTCCAAGGAACAAGGAGATGTAATCTTTAGCCTAGGCATCCTACAGCTCTGGCATGTGCACAGGCATGTGTACTTTAATATGAATTAAACTTAATATAAATAGGATTTCACATGCATAGTTTGCTAAGGGATCATTTATGCCTATATATAAACAGCTATTTTTCAAACAGATTTCATTTTTGAAAACAGTTTCAGGTTTAGAGAAAGATCATGACAGAACTGAAAGTTTCCCTATAGTTTGCATCCAGTTTGCGCTATTATTAACATCTTAAATTACTAGCATACATTTGTTACAGTTAATGTACCAATGCTACCTATTACTGTTATTTTAGGTTTTGCTTTTAGATATTTTTTGATGCATTCCACTTTAAAGTCTTTATTGAATTTGTTACAATATTGCTTCTCTTTTATGTTTTAGTGTTTTGGTAGGGAGGCATGTGGGATCTTAGCTCCCTGACCAGGAATCAAAGCTGCACCCCCTGCATTGGAAGTGCAGAGTCTTAACCACTGGAGTGCCAGGGAAGTTCCACCTATTATTATTAATAAAGTCTATATGTTATGCATATTGTCTTAGTTTTTAATCTAAGGTAGTTTTTTTGTTTACCAAAGTCTATCCAAGATACTCCACTGCATCTGGTTGTCAATATCTCTTTAGCCTCCTCTTGGCTGTGATAGTTTCTCAGACTTTCCTTGTTTTTGATAACCTTAGGAGTTTCCGGGAAGGCTGGTCAGGTTTGTTTGTTTGTTTGCATATTTTTTCCATTAACGACTCTCCTAAGAACTGACTCTGGCCATAGCCATTGGGTACATTTTGCTTAGTGTAAGTTTAGGGATGTAGCAGGGTTGGCAGTACTTTCCTTGAGGTGAACTCAATGTCCCCATTGCCAGATCTCATTTGCAAGAAGCCTCAAGAAGCCTTTTTGGTATAAGGGCTTCCCTGGTGGTTCAGACAGTAAAGCGTGTGCCTGTAATGCAGGAGACCCATGTTCGATCCCTGGGTCAGGAAGATCCCCTGGAGAAGGAAACAGCAACCCACTCCAGTATTCTTGCCTGGAGAATTCCGTGGATTGAGGAGCCTGGTAGGCTACAATCCACGGGGTCGCAAAGAGTCGGACATGACTGAGCGACTTCACTTCACTTCACTTCTTTGGTATAAAAGATTAGATTTTCTTCCAGAATTTCTGCTGTATGAAAACAGGAATTTTATCCTATTTCAAATTCCTAAAAGATCCTCACATTTTTAGGGGCCTTCTTTTTAAAATACATTTTGTGCAGTGTCCTTGTAAACTGTGAAGGTACTTCTATGATGACCTACGTGGCTATTGAGGCAATCAAGGGCTTTTCAGTTAACAACACTCAGGTATTTGTTGTTGTTTAGTCATTAAGCCATGTCTGACTTTTTGCAACCCCATGGACAGTAGCCTGCCAGGCTCTTCTGTTCATGGGATTTTCTAAGCAAGAATACTAGAGTGGGTTGCCCTTTCCTTCTCCAGGGAAGCTTCCTGACTGAGGGATTGAACTCATGTCTCCTGTGCCTCCTGCATTGGCAGGCAGATTCTTCACCACTGAGCCACCTGGGAAGCCCTTTTGTATATTATACCAAAGTTTGCAGCCATCTTTTATTCTAAGATATCTGAATTTATGTGTTAAAGAAGGATGCATATATTTGTAGATTCCTGGGACTTGAAGTCTTTTATTCAGGGACCATGCCAGGTCATTCTAACTCTTTCTCATATATTTAACAAGAAATGTGTTTCTCTTTTTAAGGACCCACCTAAGGAGTCTGTAGGCAATTTTCTTTTCATCAATTATACAATTGCCCCTCTGCCTCTTAAGAAAGTAATAACGACTCAAAACACTTATTTTTCTGGAGTGGAGAGCCGGGGAATTCTTCAAAGTAGTGTCACTATGGGATCTGTCACCAATCCTTCCCACCCCCCACGGAATTTTTCACCTTCAAGCAGAAGGCGGAAGCTTTGTGGATAAAACCTAAATACTCATAGAACACCGCATTTATAAATGTGTAATGAGAAATGAATGAGCACATGAAGCCCATGGGCCAATTTCTTTCTTTCAGCATCATAAATGTACTATCCTATAGAGATCAAAAGAATGAAAGTGGTGCCTAACTCATAGACAGGAGCTCCCTCTAACTTGTGCAGTTCCCAGTTAGTAACAGTCATGTTTCTCCAGCTCAACCAGCCATAGAACGTCTTTCCTTATTCGGATGCCAGTAAACCAATAAAATGTAGCAATTTCTGGATCAAGGTCCTATGCGATAAAAGCAGAGACTTTAATAATAGCAGTTTATTGTATTTGTTTGCTAAGGTTTCCATAGCAAATTGCTCTAAACTAGGTGCCACTTTTAGCTTTTGGGATCCTCAGTTCCCCAGCCAGGGATCAAACCTGAGTACTTGGCCATGAAAGTGCAGAGTCCTAACCACTGGATCACCAGGGGAGGAATAGATTGGGAGATTAGGGTTGACACAGACAGAGGAGTCTGGCAGGACATAGATAGATAGAACCCCTATCTATCCCACATACATAGCCAGTGGGAATTTACTGTATGAAACCCACAGTCAGTGCTCTGTGACAACCTAGAGGGGTGGGATGGGGTGGGAGGTGGGATGGAGGTACTAGAGGGAGGGGATGTATGTACACCTATGGCTGATTCATGTTGATGTATGACAGAAACCAACAGAATATTGTAAAAGAACTATCCTCCAATTAAAAAAGAAAAGAAAGCTAATAAATTCTTTAAAAACCTAAAATAACATGTTGTCTTTTCTGCTAGGATCTATCAAGATAGTTCCTGAGGCATATATAAGTACGTTTCTATGTAAGAACCTATTTCTGAATCAGGACAAATTGTGATGAACATTATGGACTCCTTGTTTCTTGTTTAGCAATAACTTAAACAGGCATTGCAAGATGTTCAGAAATGGTTTCATGCGTGTAGCTACTGACTAAGCAGGAAAGCAGAGAAAACAACTAACAGGCCCCGCTGGTTTCTCAGAAGCAGCTCTGAATATTTTAAGAGGCCTTCCTTAGGAATCCTGCAGCTGAAAGTCAAACAAGCTCACGCCTCTGCTTTCAGTTTCAGTGCTGCAAAAAAATCTGCGCAACTATCACCATCCTAATGCGATCATTTTGTAAGAGTCCTCATCCATCGTTTGCATGCCTTGGATTGCATTCCTCATTACTATCTACCAGGCTTCCTTTCACACTTTCAGAGTCCTAAAACGTACCTCCCCTCCCCCCATCCTGGGCATCTGCACTTTTGTTGACTAGCATGGACCATTATGAAGTCGTTTGTTATGTTGAGCAGCAAAATACTTCCTAACTTGAAAAAGGTCTATTGTTTTAATTCTATCCCCAGGGATGACAGAGACCCACTCGGCTTCCCCCTTCCTTGTGTTCTCTCAAATACTTGGAAGCAACCATGATTTCTGCCTAGATATTCTTGTTTTCATCATAGCTATTTATAGTTTATTCATCAGGATGTTTCAAGTCTCTTTACAGTCTTTTCTATTTTTTTTCCTCTGACCATATTTCAAATTAGACAATATCCCAATCTGAACACTAAATTCTAATATGTGTGCTGTGTGTAATAATGGGGGTGGGGGTGACCCATCAGATGGTTTGATTCTTATGATGAATGAAATGTTAAATGAAAGTGTCAACTATTTTTCAGATACATTATCTTACCTCTTTCTCTGTATTGCATTTTAAAAAACAATCAATTTGCTTTTTACTCAATATTTGAATTTTAGGGACCTCCCTGGAGTCCAGTGATTTTCGCTTTCCAAAGCAGGGAGTACAGGCTCGATCCCTGGTCAGGGAGCTAAGATCCCACATGTCTTGTGGCCAAAAATCCAAAACATAAAACAGAAGCGATATTGTTACAAATTCAATAAAGACTTTAAAAAATGGTCCACATCAAAAAAAATCTTTACAAACATTAAAATTTTTTAAAACTTTTATTCCCAACTGTGTGAAATCTGTTGTTATAATGTAATCTTCCATGGATACCTTGGGTGTCAAATTTCTCATGCAAAACTTGTCTCTCTTGGTCACCTTATGGCAATTTGGTTTTCGTGTGTATTTGAAGATTAGAGATGCATTGGTTTCGCTTCACCCATTTCACAGTCTGTGAAGTTGTACTGTAGGCTTGTGGCTGGAGCCTGTTCTCATTTCTTGATGCTCAAGGCAGACCAGTTCTTAAATATTTTGAATATCATCCACTCCTGCTTTTAGATATACAGCAAAGGAACTGAACATGGATTGAGAGCTAGATTTAATATTGAGAGCTAGAGCTAATTTTAATCAGAAAAATACCCCTAGTACTCTCCTCTGCATGACGGAGAAAATAAACTTATAAATTCTATATTGTCTCTAACATCCACATTAAGAGCTGAAAAAAAATGATTTTAATTACTCAATTTATCCATTTCTGAAATGATGCTAGTTACAAAAGTCACATATTACCCAACCTTCTAGAGTACACCTATTTGATTTTTTAATATTTCATCTATTTTAAGTAAAGTGTATTTTTTGAAGTGTTGAGTTCTCTCTGGATAGTTTGGTGAAAATGTAAAATAATACATTGTTTTCAGCTCAATGCTTCTCCGTGACTATCGTCTATCAATCTTTGTCGTGCGTGCAGTTTTGAATCCGGATACAAAATTTTCCTGCCAGAAGTCAATGCTTACTTCTCATTTGTTTTCATTTCCTGTTGCCTTCAGAGCTCCACACAGAGAAGGTGCTGGATCTGCTATCTCTAAGACATTCTCTTTTCCCAGGCAGATTGTTTATTTAATGAAAAAGATAGAAGAAAGGTCCACTCTATTTGTTTGGAGTTATATAAATATTCTTAAAAAGGAGGATTTCCTCATTTGTTCCACTTCAGCCTTCCTGTTCAGGAAGAGTTTTAAATGCACTTTTCATCACTATATGATGACAGCTAGAGTTACAGTTTTGTAATTGTACCGAATATATTAGAGACATTGGAAATAAGGAAGGCAAGATGCAATAATAATTCTGAATTTCTTTCCATATATATTATAAACTCAGGATTATCACGTATATATTCAAAACCAGTTTATCATTATAAAGCCAATAATAAAAAACAGTAAAGTGCTATAATAATAACTAAAATGTGGGTGTAAATTATGAAACAAGAAAATGATAAATCATTGTTCTGTATGTCAGTCTTATGGTTTTATTTTCCTCTTTATTTCACATTCTTCTTCACATGGAGTTTGCTCACCAAGTTGTCATTGCTGCTTAGTGGCTAAGTCATGTCTGACTCTTCTGTGCCCCTCACGGACTGTAGTCCACCAGGCTTCTCTGTCCATGGGATTTCCCAGGCAAGAATATTGGAGTAGGGTTCCATTTCCTTCTCCATGACCACATTGTTGCTATTGCTAAGTCACTTCAGTCGTGTCCAACTCTGTGTGACCCCATAGACGGCAGCCCACCAGGCTCCCCCGTCCCTGGAATTCTCCAGGCAAGAACACTGGAGTGGGTTGCCATTTCCTTCTCCAATGCATGAAAGTGAAAAGTGAAAGTGAAATCGCTCAGTTGTGTCCGACCCTCAGCGACCCCATGGACTGCAGCCTTCCAGGCTCCTCCATCCATGGGATTTTCCAGGCAAGAGTACTGGAGTGGGGTGCCATTGCCTTCTCCGACCACATAGTAGTTGAAGTCAAAAAATTCTGTAAAAAGGATCATAATAGAAGAATATTCTCAATTGGAAACAATTGATTTTATATTCCCCTAGACATTATCTTGTGACTTAAGTTTTAAAATAAACATAGAACTCAGTCCAGTTCAGTTCTGTTCAGTCGCTCAGTCCTGTCCGACTCTTTGCGACCCCATGAATCGCAGCATGCCAGGCCTCCCTGTCCATCACCAACTCCCGGAATTCACTCAGACTCACGTCCATCGAGTCAGTGATGCCATCCAGCCATCTCATCCTCTGTCGTCCCCTTCTCCTCCTGCCCCCAATCCCTCCCAGCATCAGGGTCTTTTCCAATGAGTCAACTCTTCGCATGAGGTGGCCAAAGTACTGGAGTTTCAGCTTTAGCATCATTCCTTCCAAAGAAATCCCAGGGCTGATCTCCTTCAGAATGGACTGGTTGGATCTCCTTGCAGTCCAAGAGACTCTCAAGAGTCTTCTCCAATGCCACAGTTCAAAAGCATCAATTCTTTGGCGCTCAGCCTTCTTCACAGTCCAACTCTCACATCCATACATGACCACAGGAAAAACCATAGCCTTGACTAGACAGACCTTTGTTGGCAAAGTAATGTCTCTGCTTTTGAATATGCTATCAAGGTTGGTCATAACTTTTCTTCCAAGGAGTAAGTGTCTTTTAATTTCATGGCTGCAGTCACCATCTCATGACATAGAACTCAGTTACCATTGTTAATGTCTTAAAATATTTTACATGATTGCAAAGACAATTCTCAAATATTTAACTAAGATGGGACACACGGCACTACAGAAAGAAGAGAAATAGCAATGATTAAAATAATACTAAAAATATCACCTCATAATAAATGTCAATATTTCCTGTAATATTTGATATATACTATTTCTATATATTACTATATATATACACTGCATTTAATATTTATAATGCATATATTGCATTATATTATATATTTAATACATCTTTTATAATGTATAATAAAAATTGTACTATTTATAAGACATATCTATTTAATATAATAAAATAATAACATGATAGTATTTTGTGATTGATGTGTTTCAAGACCCATGTAACAGGCTTTACAGATCATCTCTTTCATGGTTGTACTTCTCAGTGAGGTAGGCCCTATTTATCTCCTTTCTTCACAAGGGGAACCAGGAGGAAAGGTGTTAAGCGTTATGTTGACAGCAAGACAGATAATAAGTGGCCTGGGTGAGGCAGTGTGCCTGTTCAGTTGCTCAGTTGTGTATGACTCTTGCGACCCCTTAGACTGTAGCCCACCAAGCTCCTCTGTCCATGGGATTTTCCCAGCAAGAATATTGGAATGGGTTGCTGTTCCTTCCTCCAGGGGATCTTCCTGACCCAGGGATCGAACCTATGTCTTCTGCATTTCCACAGTGCAGGTGGATTCTTTACCACTGATCCACCAGGAAAGGTGGGGTGGAGAAGCAGACAGTTCAGAGAAGTATTATCCTGACTTTGTGATTTGTCACAAGACCTTAAGTTTAAAATTAGATTTACCTTAAAAATTATGTTTAGCTTAGTATAATATTGAATTGATTTTGCCATTCAAGAGCAGAGAATTTGCTGAGTGACTAACACTAACCAGGGCTGGGATTGTTACCTTGCAGGGCTAACCTACAAAGTAAATTATTAACCTATAAAGTAAATAATTGTGTGGATAATGGCAAGGACTCCCATTAAAAACTGGGAGAGAGGATTTTTTTCCCCATTTTTTTAAGGTCTTTATTAAATTTGTTACAGCAGTGCTTCTGCCTTATATTTTGGTTTTTTGGCCATGAGGAATGTGGGATCGTAGCTCCCCGATCGGAGATCAAACCCACACCATCTGCATTGGAAGGCAAAGTCTCAACCACTGGACTGCCAGGAAAGTCCCCAGGACAGAGGATATTCTGAATGATGGTTTTGACAGGACTACCTCTATCCATTAAAAGTGATTTAATAACAATAAAAGAAACTTGTTATAAGAATAGGTTATATTTACTATCATGTCTATTATTATTATTATAGACAAGGAAAAAAGTCCAGATGAAAATAAAAGTAATAATCAAGCAGAAGTTATAAACCATGACCAATGTTAGTATAATAGATATCAATAGATACTGTGTTTTCTATTTTATTGAAAAATCTCTACAGGCACTGATGGTAAAATCATTTGATAATAAACTTATATGAGAGCATAGATGTGAAAAATGCAAAATCTCCAAGAGTTCATTATCAGACTACATTTAATTTCCAGAAATTAGCATACAGATAACTTTGAGGCACTGCTGTGCAGGAAGAGTAAAAATGGAGACCAGATCATGAGGTATATGTAATTCAGTCTTTAAAAAATTACATCTGATTTCTATTCAGTTAATAATATGCTTATTAATCTGGATTATAAATATCACTTACACAATATCTCTGTTACCTGATGGAGCTTTAATTTATACTTCTTCATTATTAAGGAAATAAGCATAATTTAATTTTCTATTTGAATTGAACAGTTACATTTAATCTCAGAATTCCTAAAGAATAAGGGCCTGTATCCTTTTATATCAGCTTTATCTTTTGACTCTAAGACAATATGAGAGTAGGCTAGATGTGTTGGAATTTTGTTCTGTTGAGGTTTGAATTACATTAGGGCTTTTTCATTCTATAGGGTGAATTAAATTGTAAAGATGAATATCAGCTACTTGTGTTTTTTTTCTTTTTTAATTCTCAGAACATTTTTAAAGTACATTAAACATTCTAGTATAAAAATAATGAAGTAAAAATCACCAAGCTGATTATACTAGCCAGCATAATTAAAGAAAATAAGGCAATAGTAGTAAATAATTTTATCTAAATCATGATACCCACAAATATAGATGGCCTTACTTAAAGAGAAAAGGAATATATTCAAACCACCATGACACAGAAGAGAAAGAAAAAGGTCATGGATTCAATGTCATGTAAGACACAACATGGTTTCTTTAAATAATAAAAAGAGATTGTCAGGTGTTTTATCACAGTCCCTTGAAGTTGACACATGGCCTTTAGATTTGTCATGCATGGTACATGATTTTCTTGTTTGGAGTTGTACCAAATAAGTTTCCAGTTTGCAGTTTTGTTCTGCAGTGAATTACATTAATTCACTTCTTATTTAGAATTTTGGACATTATTCCAGAAGAGTCGTAGTTTGAAGTGCCTCAAAATCTTTGAACTCAGAAAGGTAAAGGAAGTTGCTTTATGTCAAAGGCTATGATAAAAGCAAAGTAAAAAGCAAACAAACACTGAATAAATATTGGAAATCTTTAAATAGCTTTCTTTGTGTTGATCTCAAGCATGCGAATAACTCTCATTAAACTGTATTGTGGTGTTAGTTTAGTCGCTAAGTTGTGTCCAACTCTTGTGACTCTGAGACTGTAGCCCACCAGGCTCCTCTGTCCATGGGAATTTCCAGGCAAGCACACTGGAGTGGGTTGCCATTTCCTTCTCAATGGGATCTTCCCCACCCAGGAATCGAACCTGGGTCTCCTCCACTATAGGTAGATTCTTTACTGACTGAGTTACCAGGATATTAGTTGGTGTAATAAATGTCGTAAAAGAATCATGACTTTTTCCTTTTTTTTCCATGGAAGCTTCCTTTTGGTTCCTTTAGGAAGAACAGCATCTGAAATAAACTGAAGTAAGAAAAAGTACGATTGTGCAAAAGAAATGAGGAGAGGATTTTATGCACTCCCTCAGCAACTGTTTCTATTCTGCTCACCTGTGCAACTGCACTGCCCAGTCATTCGTCCTTCCTTTCTGATCATCTTCCTTTTTCTGTAAGTCATGATATGTTATTGCTTTCTCCTCTGTCCCAGGTTTGGGTCACATGAATCCACCACTAACTTGTGCCAGATGTTTCTCTGACCAGGATGGCTGATTCTTCTCTTTCTCCTCTGGGTGAAAAGTTACTATTGTTTTTTTTCTATCCTCCAAATATGTTTTTTTTTTAATCATTTTTATTAGAGTATAGTTAATTTACAATTTTGTATTAGTTTCATGTGTACAGCAAAGTGACTCTGTTGTACATATACATATATTCACTCATTTTTAGATTCTTTTCCCATAACAGTCATTACAGAGTACTGAGTAGAGTTACCTGTGCTATACAGTAGTTCTTATTAGTTATCTATTTGATATATAGTAGTGTGAACTATAATTGCTGGAGGCCATCACTGGAATTTTTTATCAAACCTTTCATCACCATGATGATTTTCTTTTATGCCTTTTCAGAGTCTTCCTCAGCTTTGGAACCTAAGCCTAGTTATCACTGACATAAATGGCCACCTTGATTTCCTTGTTATGGTTTTCTTGATAAGATATCTCTTCTTATGATGCCTTTGAACTATTTCTACCTACTGACCTCATTATTTTATGACTTCTTTCTTTGCATTTTCTAAGATATTAGGACAAGAAAGTAAATGTGAATGAACTCAGTGTGGAATAAAGCTGAGTGCTTTTACTTTATTTTTAAATTTTTTATACTCTTTATTTTATATTGGTGTATAGCCGATTAACAACATTGTGATAGTTTCAGGTGGACAGCAAAGGGACTCAGCTTATACACACGTATCCATTCTCCCAAACTCCCCTTCCATCCAGGCTGCCATATAACACTGAGCAGAGTTCCCTGTGCTGTACAGTAGGAACTTGTTGGTTATCCATTTTAAGTGTACCAGTGTGTACATGTCAACCCTTAACTCAAATGGTGTGGAATACAGCTTGAGTGCTTTTAAAGAGAAGGCTCACGCACTACTGAAATTTTATACTGTCAGAATGGAAAGACAGTTTATTCCTTATTTTGCAAAATATGAGACCTGAATCACAAGACTTTCATTACCTCGAAAACATCCACTGTACAGAATATTTCCAGCTGACTATTATTAACAATTAGAATATCAGTAATATCATAGGTATGTTCAGTTCAGTTCAGTTCAGTCACTCGGTTGTGTCTGACTCTTTGTGACCCCATGAATCGCAGCACGCCAGGCCTCCCTGTCCATTACCAACTCCAGGAGTTCCCTTAGACTCAACGTCTTTCGAGTCAGTGATACCATCCAGCCACCTCATCCTCATAATGATGTAACTGTTGCTATATAGATCAGCTCAGAGCCTGTTTCACAAAGAAGTCTACTCTCAGATCTAACCTATTTTGTTCTGAGATTGATTTGGAAATTTTGCTTAGATTTTCTTCTCCTAACCAATCTTCAAGTTATCTTTGCTGCTGTAACCTATAGCCACCAGGTTCAGGTGATCGTCGGAATTCGTCATTGATTCCTCTCAATCCGTAAATATAGTGATTTACACCTTAAGTGGGTGGTATGTTCTGCAATTAGTCTACAGAGCAAAAGTCACACAGGCTAAAAATTAGTGAGACTATTTTAAAGTGCCCATGAAATACACTGAACATGATTGTGCCTAAAAAGGTTGAGTATGTTATTATTTTCATACACTAAAATATGAAAACTACTAAACTAGACTAAAGAAGAAAACTAAGGCAAGATCTATAATGTGAACGTCTGTCCATTCAAACTGGTCTTCTTTTACGACAGACATAGAATTCCTAGTAATGAATTGGAGATGAATGGAAGACTTTGAAAAATTGTCCTGCTTCCTGGTCCATTTTTACTGTATTTCTGTTTTCACAGTAAGCTTTATTCATGTCAACAGTGTTAAGATGAAGATGAAAAGAGATATAGTGAAGTCACAACTATGCATGTGGATGAGATGATCATCAGGTTCCCAAGTTAGGGAGTAGGTTAATTGGGTAACATTACATCTTCCCTGTTGTGGTCCTTATTCTGAACTGTCATATCTTTTAACCTCTAACTCCTGTATGGATTACCATATTCTCTCTTGTGATTGGTAGTTATTTTAATATTTGTACTATCTGTCTGTAGAGCCAAGGTCTTAAATACATATTAATATTTTGATTCAATAAAACATAGGCATTTGAATAGCTAATTTCTCACCTCCAATTTTCTAATTTTTTCTCATTAGGAGGAAAACAAAGTCAATATGTATAAGAAGTAATGAATATTTTTTTAGATATATCATTTTCTAATTCATTCTTCAATATTCTAGTGCATGTCAACTCACATACACTGTGGTTCTTTTTCTTCCTTCCACCACTTCTATTTTTTAATAATGAAAAAAATTATGTATTTATTTACTTAATTATTTTTGAGCAGAAAATAAGGAGAGTTTCCATATGTCCTTTCCACTCCCAGGCACCCCCATTATCAGTACCTCCCACAAGATAGTGTGTTTGTCACAAGCCATGAACCAACATTGATACAGCAGTATCACCCAAGTTTATCATTTGTATTAGGTTCACTCTTTATGTTATACTTTCTATGAGTTTTGACAAATGACTAAACACGTGTGTCTACCACTATAGTATTGATGTTATACAGAATACTTTCACTGCCCTGAAAATCCCATGTTCTACCCATTCAACCACTAACCTCTGGCAACCACTGATTTTTCTACTGCCTCCATAGTTTTGCCTTTTCTAGAATGTCATATAATTAGAATCACACAGCATAGAGCCTTTACAGAATGGCTAATTTCACTGAATAATGTGATTTTTTTTCTCCATGTCTCATTGAGTGTTAAATGGGAATTTTAAGGAGCCATTAATAGCAATGTTTTTACTTAACTCTGAAAAGAGATGTAAATGTGCTTTTTGAACAAAATTATTGATTATTTGAATACCTCCTGCTTCTTTGAGAAAAGAGATGTAAATGTGCTTTTTGAACAAAATTATTGATTATTTGAATACCTCCTGCTTCTTCAATAAAGTGTGGTCAGGAAGATATGAAAATTATGACACATTAATTATTATAGATGCTAAATAATAGAAAATGTAATGAAAATGAGATAATTAACTCTGACCTAGGTTCACTGGACAGTATGAGCTGTTGTACAGTAAGTTTTTAGTATTAATGAACTCTTGCTTGTTGCAAGTAGGAACTGATTGTATGTTTATAGAATTGGATTGAATGAACTCTAATGATATGTTGATGCTGTGAAAGTGCTGCACTCAATATGCCAGCATATGGAAAACTCAGCAGTGGCGACAGGACTGGAAAAGGTCAGTTTTCATTTCAATCTCAAAGAAAGGCAATGCCAAAGAATGCTCAAACTACTGCACAATTGCGCTCATCTCACACGCTAGTAAAGTAATGCTCAAAATTCTCCAAGCCAGGCTTCAGCAATACGTGAACCGTGAACTTCCAAATGTTCAAGCTGGTTTTAGAAAGGGCAGAAGAACCAGAGATCAAATTGCCAACATCCGCTGGATCATGGAAAAAGCAAGAGAGTTCCAGAAAAACATCTATTTCTGGCTTTATTGACTATGCCAAAGCCTTTGACTGTGTGGATCACAATAAACTGTGGAAAATTCTTCAAGAGATGGAAACCCCAGACCACCTGACCTGCCTCCTGAGAAATCTGTATGCAGGTCAAGAAGCAACAGCTAGAACTGGACATGGAACAACAGATGGGTTCCAAATGGGAAAAGGAATACTTTAAGGCTATATATTGTCACCCTGCTTATTTAACTTATATGCAGAGTACATCATGAGAAACACTGGGCTGGAGGGAGCACAAGCTGGAATCGAGATTACCGGGAGAAATATCAATAACCTCAGATATGCAGATGACACCACCCTTATGGCAGAAAATGAAGAAGAAATAAAGAGCCTCTTGATGAAAGTGCAAGAGGAGAGTGAAAAAGTTGGTTTAAAGCTCAACGTTCAGAAAACTAAGATCATGACATCTGATCCCATCACTTCATGGGAAATAGATGGGGAAACAGTGTCAGACTTTATTTTTTTGGGCTCCAAAACCACTGCAGATGGTGATTGCAGCCATGAAATTGAAAGACGCTTACTCCTTGGAAGGAAAGTTATGACCAACCTAGATAGCATATTGAAAAGCAGAGACATTACTTTGCCAACAAAGGTCTGTCTAGTCCAGGCTATGGTTTTTCCAGTAGTCATGTATGGATGTGAGAGTTGGGCTGTGAAGAAAGCTGAGCGCCGAAGAATTGATGCTTTTGAACTGTGGTGTTGGAGAAGACTCTTGAGAGTCCCTTGGACTGAAAGAAGATCCAACCAGTCCATCCTAAAGGAGATCAGTTGGTGTTGAAGCTGAAACTCCAATACTTTGGCCACCTGATGCGAAGAGGTGATTCATTGGAAAAGACCCTGATGCTGAAAAAGATTGAGGGCAGGAAGAAAAGGGGATGACAGAGAATGAGATGGTTGAATGGCATCACTGACTCAATGGACATGGGTTTGGGTGGACTCTGGTGGTTGGTGATGGACAGGGAGGCCTGGCATGCTGCGGTTCATGGGTCACAGAGTCGGACACAACTGAGTGACTGAACTGAACTGAATGTTATGTTGCCCAAAAAGAAGGCAAATGTTTAAATGTTATATTTTTTTATATATTTAATCCAATTATTTGCATGGATTGAAAACAATAGTTTTATTCTAATTTAATTAAAATGCAGCATAGAGAATTAGGACAGTCATTTGAAGTTCATGGTTAAATAAATGTAACTATGGTGAAGTCTGTCACAATAGGAAATAAAATCTGTTTTTCTATGCTTTAATTCTTTATGTCCTATGTTTCTTTAACAGTAATATTCAGACTCTTAGTTTTTAAAGGAACTTAATATGTCATCAAACTTGAGGAAATAATCAATTACTGTTTGACTGAATGTTCCCTTTCTCAGGTGGTTGTTTTAATGCATATATTAACTATGATACCGATGAAGAACTGCTATTGAATCTAAGTCATGAAATCTGTTCTTCAACTTTGCTCCAATCCTATCAGGGGATTTACTCAGTTAGAAGCTTGGTACACATCACCAGGGTACTCAGGGAACTGAGTACATGATTATTGTCAATGGTGAGAAATTATTTCTGAAAATATGTATATAAACAAAGAACAGACTTCCAGTTTTTTTACAATTGCTTTAAAAGTAATTTCATATTATTAACCTTAAAAATGCATTCCAATATACATGAGGTGCAGACAAATGGTGTTTGATTCCAGTGATACAAAAAGTACCTGCTGTTGCTGCTAAGTCGCTTCAGTCGTATCCAACTCCGTGAGACCCCATAGACGACAGCCCACCGGGCTCCCCCATCCCTAGGATTCTCCAGGCAAGAACACTGGAGTGGATTGCCATTTCCTTCTCCAATGCATGAAAGTGAAAAGTGAAAGTGAAGTCGCTCAGTCGTGTCCAACTCTTCTGCAACCCCATGGACTGCAGCCTACCAGGCTCCTCCGTCCATGGGATTTTCCAGGCAAAAGTACTGGAGTGGATTGCCATTGCCTTCTCCATAAAAGTTCCTAGAATAGTCAAATTCATAGAACCAGAAAGTACACTGGTAGATGCCATGGGTCAGAGGGTGGGTGAGAGGGAGGGAGAGAGAATGAGGAGTTAGTGTTTAATGGGAACAGAGTTTCAGTTTGGGAAGGTGAAAAATTCTGGAGATGGATGATGGTGAGAGTTGTACAACAATGTGAATGTTCTTAGTGCTACTGAACTGTACAATTAAATATGGGTAAAATAGTATGTTTTATATTATGTGATTTGACTAGAATAAATTTTTTTAATTTTTTTTTCAATAGTATTTACGAGATATTGTGTTTGTTTTTAAAAATTAGTTTTGAGCTGTAGCTACCTGTATTTAGTTACCATCCAGTCTTTACTTTAAGGCAAAATTCAATTGAAATTTACATCAAATCTGTCAGACACATATAGCAATTGTGTGAAATCAAGCAAATCCATTAAGTATAACTTTTCAGCATCAATCATTCTGATAACAATTGTTCAAAAGACCTCATTCTATACAGAGCTTGATTTATTTTAGAGAAAATGAAGTAGAAAGATTAAGTGAACTAAAATAAACTCAACATCTCTATAATATTTTCTTTTATAAACTATTTATATATCAAGAAAAAACACTGGCTGGAAACTGCTGAAATCAGATAACAGGGCCCTATGAATCTCTTGACTCTAAGAGGGTGCAATTAACTGATAAAGGGGGTATGTTTACACATCTTCAAAACTATCACCACCCTTTAAAAAACAGATCCGTTTCTTCTTTGGCAGTTATATTCTATGGGAAAAGAATACAATTCTATTTTGCTTTCTAATTTTAACTTTGGAAGACAAAGTCTCAAAAGACTGTTTGATTTAATTCTAAGTAATAAAGGTAAAAATTCAGGGACTTCCCTGGTGGTTCAGTGGGAAAGAATCTGCCTGCTAATGCAAGAGACCTGGGTTCGATACCTGACCCAGAAAGATCCCACATCCTGTGGAGCAACTAAGCCTGTGCACCATAGCTACTGAGCCTGTGCTCCAGAGCCCGGGAGCTGCGACTATTGAGCCCACATACCCTAGAGCCTGAGCTCCAGCAACATGAGAGTCCACTGCAATGAAAAGCCCAGGTCAAAGAACAGCTCCTGCTTACCAAAACTAGAGAGAAACGTGTGCAGCAATGAACACTCAGGCACCCCACTCCAGTACTTTTGCCTAGAAAATCCCATGGAAGGAGGAGCCTGGTAGGCTGCAGTCCATGGGGTCGCTAGAGTCAGACATGACTGAGCGACTTCACTTTCACTTTTCACCTTCATGCGTTGGAGAAGGAAATGGCAGCCTGCTCCAGTGTTCTTGCCTGGAGAATCCCAGGAACGGGGAAGCCTGGTGGGCTGCCGTCTATGGGGTCGCATAGAGTCGGACATGACTGAAGCGACTTAGCAGCAGCAGCACAGTAAAAAAAAAAAATTAAAAATTCAAACTTAAAAAAAATCAGTGTTCAATTGTTGAAATATAATTAAAAAGAAAACCTTTAACTCAGAAAACCTCTTTACAAAGATAGTAGAAAATAAATCCGTTTTATTCATGATCAAAAGTGAAACCAGAATGTGATACGCATCACAACTGGTTAAGAGACTGCAAAATCAGAAAGAAACCTCACCTCTCAGTGTATCCAAGCGGATAAAACCCATCAAAATAAACATCACTAGTTCTCAAGGAAGTGGACCTGATAGCACTTTTTGTTTCACTGATTCATCCTAACTTTATCACGATAATTGGGGAGATCCCCTGTGCTGTCTATCTAGAAGAGAAAAAACAATTCTACTAAATTCAAGAGGATACAAGAGAGTTAGACTCTTCCTTTCCCACAGGACTGAGGAGACAGGAGTGCTGTCTATCTCAACGTTTGCCTTTCAAAAAGATGGCTCACAGAACCTTGTGAAAACATTCCCTAGCTATGAGACTGGCAGAGACTTATTTAGTCATTATTAAGATTTACAAACATTTGAAAAGGACAGAGGAAAAAATTCTGGAGCCAAACGCAGAGAGAGGGAGAATTAATCATTGTTTTTTAATTGGAGTATAGTTGCCTTCCAATGTTGTATTGGTTTCTGCTATACAGCAAAGTGAATCAGCCATATGTATACATATGTCCACTCTTTTTAGAATTTTCTCCCCATTTAGGTCACCGCAGAGCACTGAGTAGAGCTCCCTGGGCTACACAGTCAGTTTTCATTAGCTATCTATTTTATACATAGTACTGTATATATGTCAATCCTAATCTCCAAATCCATTCCACTCCCTCCTTCCCCCCTTGGTAGCCACACATTTGTTCTCTATGTCTGTGCCTCTATTTCTGCTTTTCAAATAAGTTCATCTATACCATTTTTTCTAGATTCCCATATATGCACTAATACACAATATCTGTTGTTCTCTTTCTAACTTACTTCACTCTGTATGACAGTCTCTAGGTCCATCCACATCTCTGCAAATGGCACAGTTTCATTCCTTTCTACGGTGGAGTAATATTCCACTGCATATATGTACCAGATCTTTTTTACCATTTCTGTGTAGATATAATCTTCTTGTTTTTAATTCATATTTGCCTTGATACCATGTGAAGGAATAGAGAAATAGTGTTATAAATTTACTATAATTCCCTTCCTCCTTTTTCAATCATCTGGAGAGCTTTCTTCAGGTGCTACCTATTTTTAAAAACAGCTTTATTAAGGTGTAACTGACAGGGATGTACAATCCATTGCAATATTTAAAATGTACAATTATATTTGACATATATACACACCTATGAAACTATGACAACATTGGGAAGGAAAAAGCTTTCCTCTACTCTTCTAGGTTCTTTTGGCTGTTTGAATAATTAAGTTGGCATAAGACAGATTAACAGGATAAAAACAAATTTAATTACATATGTATGAGAGCCCCATGAGAATACAAGACCCATGGGCAGTCATGCAGTGAGGCTTACACACCATCCTGAGCTATGGAGAGTATATAAAGGTCTGGGACTTCAAAGAGGGAGGAAGACAATTTACGGGAAGATGGGAGAGGCAAATATTTGGCAAACAAATGTTTGTAGTGCCATCTGGAGACATGCGGCCCAGAGAGGAATTTGAACAAACCAGCTTGCCTGAGCTCCCCGAAGCCAACTCACCCTCTCTGTAGTTCTCCCTGGTGATCACTCTCTTCCTGGACTAGACCCTCCATCCAAGTTCTTTTAGTCAACTAAAGAGGAGGTTAAAAAGCTCCTCCTGAGTCTTTCAAGCCTTGTTTGTCTTCAGCTCAAGATAACCCATGTGCCAAAGTGGCAAATTTTGGGGAGGCTCCTTCTGAACCCCTTCTATCACAGTCCACACAGTGAACCTATTCATCATCCTTGAACGCTTTCTCCCACTTCTAATTCCTTCTCTCCACCACTCCCACTCCTCCCTTCTCCAGGCACACACTGTTCTACTCTCCATCACTATAAATTAGTTTCATGTTTTAGAGTGCTATATAAATGGAATTATTCATTAGGTACTTTTGTAGGTCTACTTTTTCACTCAGTGTAGTGTCTCAAAGCTCATCCATGTTGTCACAGGTTAGATAGGTCTTTCTATTCATTGCTGAATAGCAATGAAAAGTATATACTAAAAATGTGCTAATGCACACATCTATTAATAGACATTTGACTTGCTTCCAGTTTTTTACTATTACGAATGAAACTGCAGTGAACAGTATGTGACTGGTCTTTGGATAGACATGTATGTTCTATTTTCCTGGGTAAATACCTATTAGAGAAATGACTGAACTATATGGGAGTAAAGAGTAGCAGAATGATGATGTCGTTGTTGTTCAGTTACTCAGTCATGTCTGATTCTTTGCAACCCCATAGACTGCAGCACACCAGGCTTCCCTGCCCTTCACTATCTCCCGGACTCAGCTCAAACTCATGTCCACTGCATCAGTGATGCCATCCAACCATCTTGTCCTCTGTCACCCACTTCTCCTCCTGCCCTCAGTTTTTCCCAACGTCAGGGTCTTTTCCCATAAGTTGACTCTTTACATCAGATGGCCAAAGTATTGGAGCTTCAGCGTCAGTCCTTCCAATGAATATTCTGGGTTGATTTCCTTTGGGATTGACTGGCTTGCCATCCTAAAAATATGCCTTTTTAGCATAAGGATTATTTTGAGTGATTATTTTTTAATATACAGCTGACACAGGAGAACCTCTGAAAACAGTAGGATTTACTTTTTTGTGTGAAATTTACATTTATAAAGGAAATCTCCTTTGGTAAGGATGTCTCCCCTTTCTTCCAGGAAGGAAGGATGACTCTGAAGTCCAAGAAAATTTTATCACTGGTGAAGTCAGTGACTTACACCTGCCTAACAAACATTCTTGTTTATCTTGCTTTTCTAGGTACCTCCCCATATCTGTACCTGCCCCCCAATGCACAGTTTCTTTTCTTTTGTTTTTAGCTGATGATATTCAAACTGGAGTTCTAAGCCTCCTTGGAGAGTTACTCCTTTTCTCTTGGGTAACTCCCCTGTATGCCTGAGATATACATGTTAATTGTGTTTTAAGAGAAGATTCTCAGCCAAGAACTCAGAAGAGTAGAAGGAAATTAGGAAGGAAAATTATTTTTCTTTTCCTATAGGAGGCATGGGCTTCCCCAGTGGCTCAGCAGTAAAGAATCTGCCTGCAATGTAGGAGACGCAGGAGACTGGGTTTGATCCCTGGATTGGGAAGATCCTCTGGAGGAGAAAATGGCAACCTACTCCAGCATTCTTGCTGGGAAAATCCCATGGACAGAGGAGCCTGTGGGCTGCAGCTCATGGGCTCGCAAGAGTTGGGCATGACTGGGTGACTAACACTTTCACTTCACTTTTACTTTAAATATCTAAGCAATGTATGGCACCCACTCCAACATTTGGTATAATATGTTTAGTTTTTTCTTTTCCTTTAAATTAAGCCAAATTAATAGCTTTGGCATCTCATTGTGGTTTTAATTTGCATTTTCTTAATTATAATGATACTGAACACATTATAATATTCTATGAAGTGCAATGGAATAGGCCACTCCAAATATGCCACTCTGGTATAAGGGTTACTTTGAGTTGAAGGTAATTGAGAAGCAGCAGACACAGGAAGAACACTCTGTCCTCTCTTGTTCTGCCTGAAAAGCAGGACATAAATTTCCCTTTATAAAGATGACATAAATGTCCATATGTGAAGGCGTTCCCCTCTCCTGAACCAGGAAAGAGTGAACAACTCTTATCTGCTTAACACACCTTACTAAACAATCCTTATGCCAGTTTCCTAGTCACCGTTTCCACCCCTGGGAGCCCAAAGCTTCTTTTATCCTATATCTTCACCAGGGGCTTCCCTGGTAGCTCAGACGGTAAAGCGTCTGCCTACAATGCAGGAGACCTGGGTTGGATCCCTGGGTAGGGAAGATCCCTTTGAGAAGGAAATGGCCACCCACTCCAGTACTCTTGTCTGGAAAATCCCATGGACTGAGGAGCCTGGTAGGCTACAGTCCATGGGGTCACAAAGAGTCGGACATGACTGAGCAACTTCAACCTTTGTTAAATGATAAATAAGCTCTGAGTCAAGCCACCTCTCGGTTTTCACGTCTTTCCTGTGAATTCTCCATGCATGTAAAATTAAAAACATCACTAAAAGTTATATGCCTTTCCTCTGTTCATCTGTCTATTGTCAGTGTGATACTCATGCCTTAGATGCTGTACCTAAGAGGATAGAGAAAAAGATTTTTCTCCCCCACAGCATCCATATATTTGGTGAAGCATCTGTTCAAATTTTACTTTTACTTTTTTTTTTTTTTTTTTGGCCAAGCTATGTGACATTTTTTTCCCTAACATCTTCAGCATTTAATCAATGAATTGTTACATCTGCCTGCAATACAGGAGACCAGGGTTTGATTCCTGGGTCTGGAAGATCCCCTGGAGAAGAAAATGGCAAGCCACTCCAGTATTCTTGGCTGGAAAATCCCATGGATAAAGGACCCTTGTGGGCTACAGTCCATGGGGTCCCAAGAGTCAGACACAACTTAGCAATAAAACCACCAAAGAATGTTCAAATTATCACACAATTGCACTCATCTCACACACCAGCAAAGCAATGCTAAAAATTCTCCAAGCCAGGCTTCAAGAGTATGTGAAGTGAGAACTTTAAGATGTTCAAACTGAATTTAGAAAAGGCAGAGGAACAATAGATCAAATTACCAATATCCACTGGATCATCGAAAAAGCAAGAGAGTTCCAGAAAAACATCTAGTTTTGCTTTATTGACTACACCAAAGCCTTTGACTGTGTGGATCGCAACAAACTGGAAAATTCTGAAAGAGATGGGAATACCAGACCAACCTACCTGCCTCCTGAGAAATCTGCATGCAGGTCAGGAAGCAACAGTTAGAACTGGACATGGAACAATGGTCTGGTTCCAAGCTCAGAAAAGAGTACGTCAAGGCTGTATACTGTCACTCTACTTATTTAACTTATATGCAGTGTACATATTCCAAAATGCCTGGCTGGATGAAACACAAGCTGGAATCAAGATTGCAGGGAAAAATATCAATAACCTCAGATATCCAGATGACACCACCCTTATGCCAGAAAGCGAAGAGGAACTAAAGAGCCTTGTGATTAAAGTTAAAAAGGAGAATGAAAAAGCTGGCTTAAACTTCAACATTAAATAAAGAAAGATCATGGCATCTGGTCCCATTGCTGCTGCTGCTGCTGTTGCTGCTAAGTCGCTTCAGTCATGTCCAACTCTGTGTGACCCCATAGACGGCAGCCCACCAGGCTCCCCCATCCCTGGGATTCTCCAGGCAAGAATATTGGAGTGGGTTGCCATTTCCTTCTCCAATGCATGAAAGTGAAAAGTGAAAGTGAAGTCGCTAAGTCGTGTCCGACTCTTAGCGACCCCATGGACTGCAGCCTACCAGGCTCCTCCATCCATGGGATTTTCCAGGCAAGAGTACTGGAGTGGGGTGCCATTGCCTTCTCCAATCTGGTCCCATTACTTCATGGCAAATAGATGGGGAAACAATGGAAACAGTGTCAGACCTTATTTTCTTGGGTTCCAAAATTATTGCAGATGGTGACTTCAGCCGTGAAATTAAAAGATGCTTGCTCCTTGGAAAAAAAAAAGTCATGAGGAACCTAGATAGCATATCAAAAAGCAGAGACATTCCTTTGCCCACAAAGGTTTGTCTAGTCAAAGCTATGGTTTTTTCAGTAGTCATGAATGGATGTGAGAGTTGGACTACAAAGAAACCTGAGCACTGAAGAATTGATGCTTTTGAACTGTGCTGTTGGAGAAGGCTCTTGAAAGTCCCTTGGACTGCAAGGAGATCAAAACAGTCAATCCTAAAGGAAATCAGTCCTGAATATACACTGGAAGGACTGCTGCTGAAGCTGAAGGCAGGAGGAGAAGGGAATGACAGAGGCTGAGATGGTTGGATGGCATCACTGACTCGATGGATAAGAGTTAGAGCAAACTCCAGGAGTTGGTAATGGACAGGGAAGCCTGGTGTGCTGCATTCCATGGAGTGGCAAAAAGTTGGACATGCCTGAGCGACTAAACTGAACTGATGCGACAGGTGAGAGATTAGTTTTCCAACCAGGGATCACACATGTACCCTCTGCACTGGAAGGCAAAGTCTTAACCACTGAACTGCCAAATTTTACTTTTAACTGGGTTGCATGCTTTCTTATTATTGAAATTTGAGAATGCTTTACATACTTTTATATAAATCCTTTAACAGACATACGTTTTGCAAACTTTTTATTCTAGCCTGTGGCTTATCCTTTCATTCTCTTACCAGTTACTTTTGAAGAGCAAAAGTGGTTCATTTTGATGAATTTTTAAAAATCAGTTTGTTCTTTAATGGATTGTACTTTTAGTGTCATTGTTGTCCTTGTTTAGTCACTAAGTCATGTCAGACTCTTTGTGACCCATGAACTGTAGTCTGCTAGGCTCTTCTGTCCATAGATTATCCAGTCAGGAATACTGGAGTGGGCCGCCATTTCCTTCTGTAGAGGATCTTCCCAACCCTGGGATCAAATTCATGTCTCCCGCATTGGCAGGCAGATTTTTTTTTTACCACTAAGTCAGCAAGGAAGCCTCTTCTAGTGTCGTATCTAAGAACAATTTCACTAACAAAATCACAAAAGTTTTCTCCAATGTGTTCTTGAAGTAGTATAGTTTTAACATTTACATTTAGCACTAAACCCATTTTGAGTTAATTCTTTGCATATGGTACAAGATATCAAGCAAAGTGGGTTTTTTCTGGCTTTTTTTTTTAACTTTTGTTTTTGTTTGAGCATATAGATATCTATTTATTCCAGCACCATTTTTTGAAAAAGCTGTTCTTTGACCACTGAAATGCTTTCATACTTTTGTCAAAGCTCAGTTGTCTTTGTATCCATTTCTGGATTCTCTGTTATGTACCATTGATCTAGTTATCTCTATTAACTTCCATAAATATGTTTTAATTGCAGTTGGTTAATATGTCTTGAAATCCAATAGTGTTTATGCTCCACTTTGTTCTGCTTTTTCAAAGTTGCTTTGGTTATTCTGTCTTTTGCATTTCCTAAGAATTTTAGAAACAGTTTGTTAATTTCTATAAACTTTTCTATCAAGGTTTTGTTTGGGATTGCCTTAAATCTAGGCAATTTGGAGACAACTGACATCTTAACAATACTGAGACTCCAACCCATGAATGAGATGTGTCTCTCTGTTTATTTAGGACTTTTTAAACTTCTTTAATTTACACACAGATCACAAACATGTAAACCAATAATTACAATAAGCCTATGAGCCCACAAAGGAGAGGCTACTAAATTCTACCTGCAGTTTCAGAGAAAAATTTTGAATAGAAGGTAATCTTTCTTCTGACTTTTACAGTAAATATGTGAACATTAGGTAAACAAGTGAGCTCAGAGACAAAAGAAAATTCACTGGGGTGTGAGTTAGGATTAAACATTTAAAGAAATATGTAGTTATGGTTTGACATGTTGGAAGTCATTACTGGGTATGAGAATTAAGAACACAGATATGTGTTTAGACCTTGATCTTAGTGCTCCTGGAAGATAACCAGTCTTATTCCTGTGAGCAATAGGGGATATTAAAGAATTTTAGCAGAGGAGCCACAGCATGTTGAAACCATCATTCTGAAAGTTGAGTGACTTGTTTAAATATTTTTAAAGATGTTTATATTTTAAGCCATATAAACTCCCGGGGGGTAATCTCCATATTTGTGGAATACCATGCACATTGTATAAATATTATTTATTTTTGTTTGACTTAAATTTATCTCTTTTTAGCATTATAAAATACATCTTAGCTGTGTTGACATAGGACTCCAGTGAGCAAGTTTAACCCTAACACTGTACTTGATTCTGATGTTTTTCATATTTTCTAGTTTCAGTTTTTTTTTTTTTTTTTCCATTTCAGTTCTTTTAAGCTTATTCTCGGGTATCATCATTTAACTGTACAAAAGAGTTCCTTGTTTTTTTGTTTTTTAACTGTACTGATTTTGTTTGTTTTTATTACGTTCAGTTATAAACTCCCTTATACATTTAGTGGGTTTCGCTGGAGGCACAGACGGTAAAGAATTCACTTGCAATTCGGGAGACCAGGGTTCTATTCCTGAGTTGGGAAGGTCCCCTAGAGGAGGGACCAGCAATTCATTCTAGTATTCTTGCCTGGAGAATTCCATGGACAAGGGGCCTGGCGGGCTACAGTCCATGGGGTCACAGAGTTGGACATGACTGAGCGACTTTCTCTTTCACACTTAGGTGTGTTAGTCACTCAGTCATGTCCGGCTCTTTGTGACCCCATGGACTGTAGCCTGCCAGGCTCCTCTGTCCCTGGAATTCTCCAGGCAAGAATACTGGAATGGGTTGCCATACCCTTCTGCAGGGGGATCCTCCCAGCCTAGGGATCCAACCAGGGTCTCTCGAATTGCAGGCAGATTCTTTACCATTTGAGCTACCCCAATAACCCCTTTATTCATTCCTTACCCCTGATCTCTGCCTATGCTCAACACTGCCAGCTATTTTCAGTGTCATGTCATTTAAATACATATGATGGTTTTCTATGACATTATTTCTTGCAGTTAACTCTCTTTGTGCAAACAACTCAGTTGCTTTTACTCCTTAGGCTTTTCTCTGTAGGGGGGCAACATCCATTCATTGTTCAACTTACTCTCCCCTTCACTATGATCTAAGCAAGGGTGGGAGGGTGACCTCTTAGTACTTTTTTGAATTCCTGTGTCCCTTCCTAAAATCCTGCCTTGCTATCAACATACATTTTGTCCAACTTCTATAATGCAAGTGAGTCCATTTTATCACACACAGTGATGACTGTATAGAGAATGCTGACTAGTTAGATAACCCAGGTATTATGGGTTAATAGTTGAGTCAAGGTTTGTTGTGTTGTTATTGTTTAGTTGCTAAGTCTTGTCCGACTCTTTGCAACACTATGGACTGTAGCCCACAGGCTCCTCTGTCTGTTGGATTTCCCAGGCAGGAACACTGGAGTGGGTTGTCATTTCCTTCTCCAGGGGGACTTCCTGACCCAGGGACTGAACCCACGTCTCCTGCTTGACAGGTCAGTTCTTTACCTCTGAGCCACCAGGGAAGCCCCTGACTCAAGGTTTCAGTCAGTTCAATTCAGTTCAGTTGCTCAGTCTAGTCAAAGTTTAGAGAAAGTAAAATCCAGGCTTCTGAATTCCCAGTCATGTTTCCTTTTCACCTTTCTGTTTCAAAGTTAATTTCTACTGTTCCAAAGAAAATTGTGTTTTTCTCTAGCTAAATATTGCTCCTTGATATTTTTTTCTCTTCCCTGTATCATTTATTTTGGTTCTTGACTATTCTTCCATCTTTAACTCTGAACTTCTGATTCTCCTCTCTAAGTAGTTTCCTCATTGGTCTTAAACAACTTTGTTTCCCACCATATCAGCTTTGTTTGCATCCTTTAAAGAAGGTGAAATAATATTTCTGACTGAACCTCAGTCTTCTTTGACCCAGCTGTTGACCCAAATACTTTCAAATACAATGATTCCTAAATTGACTATGGGATCTCAGAACACATGTTCCTGAACACATTTCATATTTTCCCTACAAACCTATTGCTTATTCTCTCTAATCTTTCAAACCTTTGACTATAGAGTTTTATCTTAATGCCTAGTTAGTATATTCTTGCTCTTTCTTAATCAAGTATTGCTCTATTTTTTTCAAGTATAGAATATTTTTTAAGTATATAAAATTTTAATTATAGAAATTTGAAAGCCCAAATTTCACTTTGGGCTTCCCTGATAGCTCAGTAGTAAAGAATTTGCCCGCCAATGTTGGTAAGATCTCCCAGAGAAGGAAATAGCAACCCTCTCTAGTATTCTTGCCTGGAAAATCACATGAACAGAGGAGCTTGGAGGGCTACAATACATGCGGTCACAAAAGAGTCAGATACGACTTAGCGACTAAACAACTCTATCACTTAACTGCATTTTGATTACTGGAATGCTTTTTTGGATTTTTATTAACTTGTATAGCTATCTACATTTAATATATAGTTTATATAAATCTATTTAACAAAAACGCCAGTCTTTTGAAATTAATCTCTAATATGACCTATGGAATGATTTGGGTCTAAAGAACTCTTCTGCTTATATTATGAACAGTTGTCATAAATAATTAGCAATTACCCCTGATTGAGTAATAAGATGTGTGTAAAGGTCGGAGAAGGCAATGGCACCCCACTCCAGTACTGATGCCTGGAAAATCCCATGGATGGGGGAACCTGGTGGGCTGCAGTCCATGGGGTCGCTAAGAGTCGGACCTGACTGAGTGACTTCACTTTCACTTTTCACTTTCATGCATTGGAGAAGGAAATGGCGACCCACTCCAGTGTTCTTGCCTGGAGAATCCCAGGGACGGAGGAGCCTGGTGAGCTGCTGTCTATGGGGTCGCACAGAGTTGGACACGACTGAAGCGACTTAGCAGCAGTAGCAGCAGAGGTAATAAGTAGTTAAGTTTTCTTTTTCTCATGGTACTTTGGATAAAAGTCAAACTAGGTTGCTAAATTTAGTGTGGTTCATAATCAGAGTAATATGATATTTGTTGAAACTTTCAACTAAGTGAGACAGACTAAAATACAGATCAAATATATTGTTCTACCGGAGACTAAAACAACCACTGTAAATAATAGATTGACCTTTTTCTCTTGATACGTACTTCAAATATTACATCAAACTCTCCCTCACTGTTTTTAAATATTGTTAGGGTGAGATAGTCTGAACATGGTAGTAATGTAAGTTCCAGAACTTTTTCATGTATGCAAAACATTGTAGAGTCAACTGCCTAAAAATTAAATTGTGACAATTTTTTACTGTTAATCCAAAAGCGTTTTAAATGAATCAATATTTTACAAATCATAACAGTACTCTCATACATTTAAGGTAGGAATATGCATACATAAGGGGCTTCCCTGGTAGCTCAGCTGGTAAAGAATCCACCTGCAATGCAGGAGACCCGGTTTGATTCCTGGGTTGCGAAGATCCCCTGGAGGAGGCCATAGCAACCCACTTCAGTACTCTTGCCTGGAGAATCTCATGGACAGAGCAGCCCAGCGGGCTACAGTCCATAGGGTTGTATAGAGTCGGACAGGACTGAAGCGACTAAACAGCAGCAGCAGTATTTATAAGGGCTTCCCTGGTGGTTCAGACGGTAAAGAATCTGCCTACAATATAGGAGACCAAAGTTCTATCCCTGGGTGAGGAAGATCCCCTGGAGAAGGGAATGGCAACTCAGTGCAGTCTTCCTGACTGGGAAATTCCATGGACAGAGTAGCCTGGTAGGCTACAGTTCATGGGGCGACAAAAGAGCTGGACACAACTGAGCAACTAACACATGCATATATAAAAATGTGAAAAATCTACCTTTTATTCATCTTCAACATTTAGAACCAATGCGAGTTCCCAGATACCTCAGATGATTAATGAGTAGAAGACAGATAGGACAGTGGGGTTTGGCAGGGGAAAGAAGAGTGGAACTCAAAAAACTGGGTCCAGGGGAGTTAGAAATGATTGATTTCCTATGGCAGCTTTTGGTCAGAGATCCACACATTTAGTATCCCTAAAACAAGGAATGTAATGGGCATTTCAGGACAAAGGGAGGACAGGCTGAATGTTGAGATATGTCAGGCAAAGAATGCCATGCAGTCAACGCATAGCTCTGTGTTCTTATTTTTATTTTCAGAGTCTCTGTCTCTGGGTAGACCAGAGATTGCAGTACTTTGGGAGATCTGTTATAAATTTGATTGTATCTTAATGTTTTCTCTTCCGGTGGAGTTTTTACTAGCTTCAGCCCCATTGAGTTATAGCTAACCGAACTGACCACAGGCAACATTTTGCTCCAGAGTTCAAGGGTATGGCTCAATTAATGGAAATAGATTTGTGGCGCCTCCACATAAATCCAAGGAATTCTAGAAACCAAGCCAAGTCAACCACTATAAGTGGGAGCCAATAATAAGTGAAAATAGCTCCTCAGGCCACTAAGTACTACTTGGCATTGAATAGCAATAATTTGATTTATATTGCCTTTATGTTTTTACAAAATCAAAACTCCTTTTTTAAAGAAAAAATTTTTTTCAAATATACTTTGAGGAACCATGAACAATCTCTTTAACCGAGGAAACCTTGGGAAAGGTGTTGTGCCAAATTATTCAAGGCTAGGGTAGAAGCTTTTTTCTGCCTTTGTTTCATGTTTTGATCTCAATAAGCCATTTGTTTTCCCTTTTCTAGGCATTTAGGTAAAAAAGATTTAACTATTTCATAATAAATAATGTCCCCATCTCCCTGAAAATTTCAGACACTATTACTTTTCAGTGTAATTCTTAAAATCCAAAATGCAATTTGAATTTGCATATGCATTTAAAAGGGCTTCCCAGGTGGCTCAGTGGTAAAGAACCCACCTGCCAACACAGAAGACATGGATTCGATCCCCGGTTGGGAAGATTCCCTGGAAGAGGGAATGGCAACCCACTCTAGTATTCTTGCCTGGGAAATCCCAAGGATGGAGGAGCCTGGAGGGATACAGTCCATAGGGGTGAAAAGAGTTGGACATGACTGAATCGGCTTAGGACGTGCGCATGTATTTAAAAAAAGATGATGAGGGGTAGATGGAAGCAATTGATATAAGAACACCCTTCACAAATCCTCTGCTGCTGCTGCTGCTGCTGCTAAATCGCTTCAGTCATGTCTGACTCTTAGCGACCCCATGGACTGCAGCCTACCAGACTCCTCCATCCATGGGATTTTCCAGGCAAGAGTACTGGAGTGGGGTGCCATTGCCTTCTCCACACAAATCCTCTTCTATCTTCCAACTGACTCCTAGTTGATTCTAAGTGCATTTTGAGGAGCCATTAAATCTAGGTTTTATTTTATCAGTGATATAGAAGCAGAGAGAAGACTCCCTCCAAATATTTATTTTAAAACCTAGAAAAACATTTTGTTTAATCAGGGTAAATAAGATGAAATGCAGTGCACTGGACTTTAAGGAAAAAGTTAAGATTATATTTAGATTTAAGTTTTTTTGCAAGAAATGCTGTATTAGTTTAGGTAATTGCTAGGATTTCCTTTTTTAAATGTTAACGTCATCTTAGTCAAAGTGACGAACGTGCACAAATTTAGAAAATACTGAAAGTACTGAATAATTATAAACAGCTTCTTGTTCCAGTGTTCTTGGCATCCAACTCTATTCCTCAGAGGAATGTATTGTCAAATCGTTTAGCTATTTTTAGCTTTATTCATGGGCTTCCCTGGTGACTCAGATGGTAAAGAATCTGCCTACAATGCAGGAGACCTGGGTTTGATCCCTGGGTTGGGAAGATCCCCTGAAGAACGGAATGCTACCCGCTCCAGTATTCTGGCCTGGAGAATTCCATGGACAGAGGATTCTAGCAGGCTACAGTCCTTAAGGTCGAAAAGAGTCGGACAGACTGAGTGACTTTCAAAAAAAAAAAAAAAAAAAAAGCTTATTCATATATGTTATACTAGCTAATATTAAGGGTGAGAGAGGCAACAGACACTGACTTCCCTTATGATATTAGGGATTTAGATCTGCTATATAACATCTAGTATCTGATTTGAAAGAGAAAATGAGAAAAAAAATTCTAGTACTTTTGTTTGTAGCTCCCTTAGCATGCAACAATGAAGAATCCTTGTACCATTTAAACACCATTTGCCCCAACACATCATTAATAAATGTGTGCTTTGAGAATAGAATAAAATTAATTAAAAAAAAAATAAATGTGTGCATGTGCTCAGTCATGTCTGACTCTTTGAGACACCCATGGACTGTAGCCTACCAGGCTTCTGCATCCATGGAATTCTCCAGGCAAGAATACTGGAGTGGGCTGCCCTTTCCTACTCCAGAGGATTTTCCTGACCCAGGGATCGAATTCCCTGCTCCTGCATTGGCAGGCACAGTCTTTAACACTGCGCCACCTGGGAAACCCCATTAATAAAACAGACATATAAAACACTCCATTGTGCAAACTTAGAGTTATTTGCACTATCCTGAAAATAGCAAGAATTTTACCCCTTTCTCTCTCACCCTAGAATATCTAAATGCAAAATATCTAAAAGCATATCTAAATGCAAATGATTGTGAGTAGAATTATTAATAAATTTAATGTATTAAAATTTGTGCCTTAAGGTAAATAATTTGTCCATTGAGGGAAAAGTTTACTACCTACCTCACATCAAAATAAAACTAATTTTAAATGGATTGCCAATCTAAATATAAGGCAACACACTAAAACTTATGAAAGAAAATACAAAACAATTTCTTCACATCTTTGGAAGAGGAAAAGATTTCTTAAACAAGACATAACATCCACTGTGCATAAAGAAAAATATTGAGAAATTGGACTATATTAAAATGAAAGATTTAAGGACATTTTTATTAGATTGGACAGACCAGAAACAGACTTGTAGAAAAGATCTGAAATTATTTATCTGACAAAGAACGCAGAGAATATTGACTACCCAGGAAATCAGTGGGAAAATTCTGAATCCCGGATAGAAAGTGGGCAAAAAATTTGAATGGAAGCATCACAAAAAGGGTTATCCAAATGGCCAAATTATTTATGAAAAAATGATCAACCTATTGACCATCAGGGAAATGCAGATGAAAACCACAATAAGATACTACTACACACACACCAGGATAGAGTTTTCAAATTTAGCAAATAAAATATAGAATTCCTAGATATGGGTGAATTTTAGATAAATAGTGAATAACATTTTTGATGTAAGTATGTCCCTTGCATGTGTGCTATCCAACTTTTTGTGACCCTGTCAACTGTAGCCCACCAGGCTCCCATGTCCATGATACTCTCCAGACAAAAATACTGGAGTGGGTGGCCATCCCCTCCTCCTTCGCAACCCAGGGATTGAACTCAAATCTCTTACATTTTCTGCATTAGCCAGTGGGTTCTTTACCACTAGCGCCACTGGGGAAGTCACAAATTTCAAATGTAAATGGAAGTCCTGTATTCTCTGATAACACTAAGAATAAAGGCTGAAATGGAAATGATGAGTCTTACCAAGCATTGATGGCCATGTGGAGCCTCTGGGACTTTCCAACATTGCTGTGTGGAGTGGAAATTGGTGCAAGACTTCTTGGGAAAACTCTTAAGGAATTATGTATTAAGTTCAAATCCAGTAAGTCTTAGGACTCAGCAATCCCTCTCTAAGGAATACAAAAACATATGTACATAAACATTCACCACGCCATTCTTTGTATCAGAACTATTTTCAAAAAGCAAAGCAAATAGATGTTTATTAATAATACAATTGACAAATAAATTATATTAATATAATAATATAATGATACATATGCTTCCCTGGTGGTTCAGGCAGTAAAAAAATCTGCCTGCAATGCAGGACACTCGGGTTTGATCCTTGGGTCAGAAAGATCCTCTGGAGAAAGGCAAGGCAACCCACTCCAGTGTTCTAGACTGGAGAATCCCATGGACAGAGGAGACTGGCAGACTACAGTCCACAGTGTCACAAATAGTTGGGCACAACTAAAAGCAACTTCAAACAGCACAGCATGTAGAGCCTTTTGACTTGTGTCCATTTCTTTGTGCAGGTTATTTCAGCAGTAAAAAGGTTTTTTTTTGTTTTTTTTTTTTTTAAATCATTCACAAAGTTAGCAATTTGTTTTTAGTGGTAGAAAATTATTTGTCACACTCTTGACAAATGATTTACCTGGTTCATTGTGATGATGTCTTTGAGGTGAGCCCCTGGGAAGCACTGGACCCTCTGCGAGAGAAGGGCCTCACTCTCTTCCTGTCCCCGCAGGGTGAGGGGAAGAGAAGCAGAAGTGGCTGTTCTGGGCAAACACTCACAGATGCACCTGTCAGCTTGTGGAAAATAACTGTTCCACAGGTTTAGGTCATTCTACTGTAAATCTGTCTGCTTCAGTCTATTTTAGACTTTACTCCCTCTCTGGTGTGCTCTCTCTAGCTCATGTCCTTTGTCTGAATTCCTAGCAGTCGGCTGGGGCTTTGGCTTTGCTTTGAGGCTTAAATGTTTCCCCTTTGTCTGCCTTGGCTTCATGACTCATGCTTGTTAGTACTTAGGATAATCTGAATTGATACCTATACCCTTCCTCCATCCTGTGCCCTGGGATGCTGTCTTTCTGGGATGCAGTAAAACTGAAAGTATCACCATGTAGAGAAGGAACATTATTACCCAAAATATTTTAATGATGGAAGGAAATCTATGATATAATTGTAATTTGTTGTTGTTCAGTTGCTAAGTTGAGTCCAACTCTTTGCGACCCCTGGGACTATAGCCGACAGGTTCCTCTGTCTACGGGATTTCCCAGGCAAGAATACTGGAGTGGGTTGCCATTTCCTTCTTAGGTGGTCTTCATGACTCAGGGATCAAACCCTCAGCTCCTGAATTGGCAGGTGGATTCTTTACCACTGAGCCACCAGGGAAGACCCAGAGTTGCAATACTGTACCACATTTTTATTATTGAACATTTATATAGTTCCCAGGTTTTATTACAATAAGCACATCAAGAAATTTCTTTACACATAAATCAATATATATAGTTATTATCATTGCCTTTGAATGTATACCTACACTGGCTGAATTGAGGATCAAAGCTTTGTGAACATTTTTGAGCTTCTTAAAATATATACATATTTAATTTATTTTATAGATTCCACCAGCAACATATGAGTCTCATTAATGCCGAACCTTACCAGATTGAGTTGGACCATAAGGCTGAGTGCCAAAGAATTTATGTTTTCGAACTGTGGTGCTGGAGAAGACTCTCGAGAGTCCCTTGAACAGTAAGGAGATCAAACCAGTCAAATCTAAAGGAAATCAACCCTGAATATTCATTGGAAGGACTGCTACTGAAGCTGATGCTCCAGTACTTTGGCCACCTGATATAAAGAGCTGATTCATTGGAAAAGACCCTGATCCTGGGAAAGACTAAGGGCAGGAGGAGAAGGAGGTGACAGAGGATGAGGTAGTTGAATGACATCACCTACTCAATGTACCTGAGTTTGAGCAAACTCCAGGAGATTGTGAAGGACAGGGAAGTCTGGTGTGCTGAAGATCATGGGGTGGCAAAGAGTCAGACAGAACTCAGAGACTGAATAACAATGACTAGATTGAGTATTGCTTTTAAAATTTTAATAATTTCACACATGAAGATGGTATTTTATTATTTCTATTTTTATTTCTCTGATAATCATGCCTTTGAAGTAACTTCTGTTTACAGCACATGAAAGTCTAAGCCACTGGAAATATTCAATCTGAAGCTGCCTTACTCAAAATGATATATTTAATGAGAATCTCTTCTAGTGTTTTTGTTTTTTAATTGTATTTACTATGATGGTTGATTGGTAATTTTTATCAGGAAGTCTGGACCAAAACCATGTCCACTTCTGCTGATGGTCTATAACTTTATGGCATTGATTTTTCTTTTTAAAAAATTCATTTATTTTTAATTGGAGGATAATTGCTTTATAATACTGTGTTGGTTTCTGCCATGTATCAAAGTGAACCTGCCGCAGGTTGTTAATGACTTTTCATTTCTTTTGTGTGCAGGAGAGAACTCAACTATCTTGTAAACACAAGACTGACCTGTTGGGAGCCCACCCTCTGTCAGTTCCATGTGGTGCCAACCCTGGGTTTCTTGTCCCCTTGCCTTTCCTGTGAGTGTCACCCTAAGGACTGCCTTCCCTTACTGGCACCAGTTCTTCCTCGTAACAGCAACTGAATCCCATTTGCAGCTTTTCCAGAACTTGCAGAAGTAGCTCCATCACATCTCGTATTATTAACTGCCCCACCAGGAATTGGGGTCCCTCTCCACCCTCCAAGGAGTTCTTCTCGAAGCTCAGGGAACCACCATCAGCTGTCAGCAAGTTCCTCTTCTTAAGAAGTGTTGCTTCACAGAGCTCCTCCTGTAAATCTCTACATTTCAAAAATCTTAACCTTTCTTCTCGTTTCCCCAGCAGTAAGGTATAAGCTGTTTCTTGCAGTTACCTCCTCTGTGGTTACCTTCCAATTCCCTTTTTACCCTTTTGTTAACTGGTTAATGACTTTCTATCTAGTTAGCAATTCTGTATATTAAATTATTTTCCCTTTAAATAACTGGTGAGATTTCTTTCACTGGACTGGACCTTGGCAGGGGCACTCCAGAAAAGTCAGTCACAGAAAATATGATCATATTCTCTTTATTGAAAATAAACATTGTATGGCATAAACCAACACAACATTGTAAAGCATTCTTCAGTTAAAAATAAATTTTAAAAAGGGTAATCCAAGTGAAAATACTTTTAAAAAGAGAAAATGAAGGGCCAGATGCCTACTACAAAAAAGGGTCAGAGAGATGACATTTATTAATGTGTAGATAACTTTAGGTTAATTTTGCATTGTATAGTTTAAGGCATGTAAAATATGATAGTATAACACCTTTTAAAGTTGTGAAGATTAAAATGGCAAAACTAAAATTAGGAGTTTCAATGGGTTCCCTAGACTGAATTGCGTTGTCCCCAAATTCACATGTAGAAGCCATAACATCCGGTGTGATGGGATTTGGGGATGAGACCTTTGGGAGGTAATTATGGTGAAACGGTATCATGAAGACAGAGGCCTCATTCTAAAACGAGTGCCTTTTTAAGAAAAGCCACAGGGAGTTTGCTCTCTCTCCCTGCCATGGGCATACACAGAGAGAAGGCAGCTGTCTGTAAGCCAAGAAGAGTTTTCACCAGAAACTGGCCTTGCTGGCACCCTGATCTTGAACTTCCCAGCCTCCAAAACTGTGAGAAAATAATTTTCTATTGTATAAGCCACCCTAGTCAATAGTATTTTGCTGTGATGGCATGAGCAGACAATTATAGCAGAAGATGTTCCACCTCATTGGAAAGAAATTATTAAAATTTGATGGTTTGGAAATGAAGCAATGAATGAAAATGTTTTTAGGGAAAAATCCAAAGTGGAGAAATGTTTTTACACTCATTGATTCAGAGGAATTCTGTGGTCTGGGATGTCAGAAATCTAGGAGATTCTTACAACTGACAGTCATTAATTGAAATCACTGTGAAATTTTACTCACTTATAAACCTATACCATTGGCTTTCTGATACGGTCTTCCAGGGATTGTGCTATGTTTTCCCAGACTCAGTCTTACTCTCTCAAACAGTCTACCTCAGTGACCAAGATGCTGTAAGAAATTATTGAAGAACGTATGGAAAGGGGTTATTTTGATCAGAACCTGACGAAAGCTGCAGCTGCAGTTTCTTCAGCACTGTGCCCTACTGGGCTTAGCCTTGAAAAAAGAAAGTGTTGGTCACTCAGTCGTGTCCAACTACTTGAGACCTTATGGACTATAGCCCACCAGGCTCCTCTGTCCAAGGGATTTTCCAGACAAGAATACTGGAGTGGGTTGCCATTCCCTTCTCCAGGGGAACTTCTTGATCCAGGGATCAAACCAGGGTTTCCTGAACTGGGGACAGATTCTTTACCATCTGAGCCACCCAGGAAGTGGCTGCCTTAATTTGTAGTATTTCAGTATTTTGAAGGGCATGATCAAATTGCTTGGATTTGAGAATGCTTACCATTCTGGGAAAGAGTTTCGGGTCACAGGACTCTGAAAGGCAGGTTAGAATGACCTTTTCTCTGGCAGTTAACATAGGCCATCATGTGTTAAGAAAAGAACAGGAAGCAGAGCTCACAGAAAGCCAAAAGAAGCATCTTGGGGGTACCATTTATTACCAAGTCAACAATGTAGGAATAAGGCTGCAAAACCTATGCAAACCTGCAGAGGGGAGAAACATGAGGGCAAGTACTGAAGTAAGATGTTTGGTTAAGGAAAAATAACATATAAATGAGATAACCATTAAAAAATGAGCAAACACTTCTCAGTACACATTGAGATGTGTGCCACATTCCAGGTTCTAAGAAAGAGCTGACATTTCAGCCTCTGGTCTTCTGGGGTGGGGGGTGGGCATGTTCTGTGGCTATGATACGGCAGGTAGAGTGGAGAGAGAATGTGAATTTGTAGCTGTGATTATCCTCTTTGGCTTTTCATTTTTATAGTTAAATCCATGTTAAGAATAAACCACTTTTATGGCAGAAAGCGAAGAGGAGCTAAAGAGCCTCTTGATGAAAGGGGAGAATGAAAAAGCTGGCTTAAAGATCAACATTCAGTGAACTAAGATTGTGGCATCTGGTCCCATCACTTCATGACATATAGATGGGAAAACAATGAAAATGGTGAAAGACTGTTTTCTTGGGGTCCAAATCATTGCAGATAGGGACTGCAGCAATAGTGACTGCCATGAAATTAAAAGATGCTTGCTCCTTTGAAGAAAAGCTATGACAAACCTAGACAGCATGTACAAAGCAGAGACATTCCTTTGCTAACGAAGGCCCATATAGTCAAAGCTATGGTTTTTCCAGTAGTCATGTATGGATATGAGATCTGGGCCATAAAGAAGGTTGAGCACCAAAGAACTGATGCTTTTGAACTATGGTGTTGGAGAAGACTCTTGAGAGTTCCGTGGACTGCAAGGAGATCAAACCAATCAATTCTAAAGGAAATCAACCCTGAATATTCATTGGAAAGACTGATGCTGAAGCTGAAGCTCCAATACTTTGGTCACCTGATGTGAAGAGCCCACTCATTGGAAAAGACCCTGATGCTGGGAAAGATTGAGGGCGGGAGGAGAAGGGGACAACAGAGGATGAGATGGTTGGATGGCATCACCGACTCAATGGACATGAGTTTGAGCAAACTCTCGATTCAGTTCAGTTGCTCATTCGTGTCCTACTCTTCGAAACCCCATGGACTGCAGCACGCCAGGCCTCCCTGTCCATAACCAACTCCTGGAGTTCACTCAATCTGAAGCAAGTCAGCAGAATGTATTCTACTTATTGAAAACATTTGTGACTCATGAGCCCTCTTAAATGAGATTAGTAGCTGTTTCTCTATATCTGATCTACAAACATATAAAGTGAGTTGTGTTTCTCCTTATTTCTTTATTTGTTTACTTATACTAAAATTACACAGACGGATGCATAAAAATGAGGGAAAAATAAATCACCTGCAAACCCAGAAAGTAATCTACTATTGTTTAATTGATTTTCTCCAAGTTACTTTCATATACATATTCATATAACAGCAATCTTGGTGAAAATATAATTTTATTTTATTTTATTTAGTTTATAAATTAATTGAATTAAAAATTTATATTACTTTCAATTTAATGACTATATAACATATACCATAACTATATATTAATATGGTATATGTAGGATATATTCTATAATAATTATAGACTATAATTTAAATAGTCTTTGTTAGTAAACAAAGCTTCCATTTTGTTTCTATTAGAAACAATAGTTCTACAAATACCTTTATTCTTTCACTTTTGGGGCTTATAGTTTTTTCCTTGTTACCAAAGACAACAAACATGAAAGTCCTACATGGAGATAAAGGCTGTGGCTTGGAAAACATTGCTGTAGTAATGGGATTAACTGATATATATGTTATACATACAATATATATGTTAGCTAGAATTTCTTATGTATTTTCCATTAAATGAGCTGGTGCTTTTTAAAATACGATTTGAAAGAATTATAGGACGAGAGCAGGAGTCACTTCAGGCAGATTCTACTTCTCAGCTTCAGTTTCTAACTCTTTGTAGTTCCCCATTTGCTTCGTGGAGCCCCGTGGGTATGGTAGGATCTGACCACCATGGAAACTGAAAACAGGGCTGGGGGTGGGGCTGGGGGTGAGAGTTGGGGGAGGGGTGGAGTCTAAATGGTGGTTATTTTGGATGGGATACTAGTAGGCTCATTGTATAAACTTAAGGTGACTTGGAAAGATAAAGAAAATGAACCTCAAGAAATTCCAGTGAAGGTAGAGAGAACCTGAGGTAAGAAAAACAAATTCTAGGAAGTTTTTCTTCAGAGAGTTTTAGATTTCATGACCAGGATGGTATGAAGGGAAGCACAAAGAAGAAAAGGAAGAAGACATTATTACTGGCATTTTAGCGTCTCCAACTGCCATGAAAGTATGTGGTGTAGAAAGGAAGTCTATTCTGTCTAAGTCCAAGAGAAATTAATTTTGATTCAGTTGGGACTATTTAAGACAGACATCTGGCTACTTCATAGTGACCTGAGACCAACAAAATCTGTTTTTCCCAATTTTTCACTAGCTCAGTTTGAATCAAACTGCCAAAATGTTATTTTATGAATTTTATTGGTCGACTTCAACTCTAAGTTAAATATAAACATACTGCATCTGTTGAACCTCAGTTTGGTCTTATTTATAAAATACGTATGCCTCATGTATATTAAAAAAAAAAATCTTCCAATAACTGAATTAATTAAGATAAGTTGAATTTACTGACTAGGTTTTTCCAAGAAGGGTTTCCATGGATTTTTGAAAATAAATGTGACCATAAAAATAGGACATTATTAAGATATTCTTCCTGGTCCTCCTTTCACTCTTTCCAAAACAAAAATTGAAACTTAATTTGACCTCTTGTACCATGGTGTTTGCCATGTATTCCAAAACCAATTATCATCACAAATAAAACATTCACTAAAACAGCTGCCATGGAAAACTGATTTTGAATGATATGTTCCAGAGTTGCGTCTTATCCTCAGCATCAGCTAATACTTGATCCCTTCACAGGGTGTTTGGTACTCTAATTGGCTGTGTTTGTATACACGCACACACAGCCACACACACACACACACACTCATATATATACAATTTTTAGTAAAGTGCAACTAGTATTATTTAACATAATATTAAGTAACACCACTTTGTTACCTAAATGTAGTTTTTAATTTTTTATTGGAGAATAATTGCTTACAATATTGTGCCAGTTTCTGCTGTGCAACAAATGTGAATGAGCTATATGTCTGTGTGTGTATATATGCATATATTATATATATATATATATATATATATATATATATACTCCCTTTTGAGCCTCCCTCCCATGGCCCCCATCCCACCCTTCTAGGTCACAGAGCACCAAGCTGAGCTTCTTGTGTTATATAGTGGATTCCTAGTACCTATCTATTTTACTCATGGTAGTGTATATATATATGTTAATGCTGTTTTCTCAGTTCGTCCCACCCTCTCCTTCCCTACTGCATCCACAGTTCATTATTTACATCTGCATATCTATTCCTGTCCTGCAAATAGGGTCATCAGTACTGTTTTCCTAGAATCCACACATGTGTGTGTGCCCTGTCATGTCTGACTCTTTGTGACCTCAAGGACTGTAGCCCACCAGGCTCCTCTGTCCATGAGATTTTCCAGGCAAGAATACTGGAGTGGGTTGCCATTTCTTTCTCCAGGCGAACTTCCTGACCCAGGGATGGAACCCACCTCTCTTGAGTCCCCTGTGTTGGCAGGCCAATTCTTTAACACCCAGCCACCAGGGAAGCCCTGTTCATGATTTTAAACATTGTTCCAGATTTTACCACAATTTAGATGTGGCTCAGGGAGGCAGAAGGTAATACAGGACAGGTTAGCCCATGTGGACCCTGCCACTTTAAAATCCCTGGGATGTCCTGTGATACCTTCCACAGGCCATCATCCTTATGTGACTTTGCAGTAACAGATACCAGTGTCACAGAGGAAGGAGAAGAGCACATATGAAATCCTCATCAATCTGAGGAAGAATACATTGAAATTTCATAGCAAATGGCTGCAAACAGTCAAATTTCCATCTTAGTCTTTCTGTGCATCTAAATGCTTGTGTAGTCTAATGACTTTCAAGTTATTAGATATTCTTCCCTAATATAAATTAGCAGAGATTTTAGGGGCTCAAAGTAAATGAATAGCTAAGCACAATAAGAACTCCTAAGGTAGATAAAATTTTTCTCCCTAGAGAAAGAAATTATCTTTAGAGATAATATTTACCTGAAGTCTGTTATCTTGTAGGAAATTGAGTCTCTACATCTCCTTTCTCTCCTTTCTAGATCAGGAAATTGCAAACACTCTCAACCAATTGGGAAGACATTTCTTTTCTTTGAGCAAGTTCCTCCTCCTCCTGCTGCTGCTGCTAAGGCGCTTCAGTCGTGTCCGACTCTGTGCGACCCCATAGGCGGAAGCCTGCCAGGCTCCTCCGATCCTGGGATTCTCCTGCACCCCTTGTCAATTTGCTAGCTAAGTGTCCATTGTTGTTATTGTTGTTTGCTCACTCAGTTGTGTTGTTGTTTTTGTTCAGTCTCTCAGTTGTGTCTGACTCTTTGAGACCCCATGGACTGCAGCATACCAGGCTTCCCTGTCCTTTACTATCTCTCAGAGTTTGCTCAAACTCATGTCCATTGAGTCAGTGATGCCATCCAACCATCTCTTCCTCTCTCACCACCTTCTCCTGCTATCCTCAATCTTTCTCAGCATCAGGGTCTTTGACAGTGAGTTGCAACAGTTACATCAGGTGGCCAAACTATTGGAGCTTCAGCTTTAGCATCAGCCCTTCCAGCGAATATTCAGGGTTGATTTCCTTTAGGATTGACTGGTTTGATCTCCAGCCAAGTGTCCATGGCTATGCTTATTTGTCCATCCTTATTGTTCTCTAGGACTCTGACCTTTCCTTGATCTGGGTTAATTCCCCAGCCTTCATTTTTAAGACTTATGTTTGTGACAATGTATGTGAAAGCATTTTGTGCAATTGTGGACCCATAGTTTTGCACAATTACAGGGTTTGTGTGTGTGTGTGTGCGTGTGTGTGTGTAAGAAAGGTTCATGGCAGTCATCTTTTTGAAGGCAGTAACTAGGGGATTTATCCTGGAGCTATGTGTGCCTGGAAAGTACTTGATTTTACTGACATTTCATGTTTATCTGTGGTAGATTTGGAAAGGCTATTGGGGCATGTGGAGGGACTAGAGGTCTCAATGATCCTCTCCTAAATTAGTGAGAGTTTTCTTACCCCAAAACAAGTGTTTTAGAGTTTGTTGAAATTTATCTAAGCCATTTATTATGATACAGGAGATGAAAATTTGAATATTTGACAGAAAGCATGAAAAGAATGACAGAAAACATATTGGTTAGCTTTCGGTCAATGAAAATTGACTTTTTTTTTCTTAATAGAACAGTAGAGCAATAACATGGGTGACATTACTGTTTAATTTCTCATCTGTTAATATTAGCAGAGTATCTTACAATTATATTCATTGGAAGGACTGATGCTAAAGCTGAAGCTCCAAACTTTGGCCACCTAATGTGAAGAGCTGACTCACTGGGAAAAGCCCTAATGCTGGGAAAGATCAAAGTCAAAAGGAGAAGAGGGTGACAAAGGAAGAGACGCTTAAGTAGCATCACTGACTCAACGGACATGAATTTCAGCAAACTCTGGGAGACAGTGAAGGACAGAAGAACCAGTGTGCTACAGTCCATGAGGTTGCAGACAGTCCCACATGACTTAGTGACTCAACAACAACAACAACAAATCTTACAGGTATAGCAGGTTCCTTATGTAAAGACTCCTTTTACTCAGCTGACTTGTGTGAAATAATGGCTATAACTGAGTTATAGTGGAGACTGTATTCCCCATCTGTGCATCCATCCTGCCCTTCCTTTATTGTGTAGCTGCTATGTGATTTGAGTCTGGTCATCCTCTCTCCAACTCTAGGGGTGAGCCCTGATTGTTCCAAGACAACCAGAGCAATCCCAGGTCCTTTCCCTACAGAGATCCTTTCAGAAATCCAGTGATCCAGACAGAAACCAATCCACACATGGCTCAAGTTCAGGGTTTGATTCAGAAGTTAGCATCTTATGAAGAAGGAACTGATTAGAATTGAGCTTGGAACTTTTTGTTTTTTAAAGGAAATTACAAAAATTTTTTTAATTTATTTATTTTAATTGGGGGTTAATTACTTTACAATATTGTAGTGGTTTTTTTCCATACAGTCACATGAATCAGCCATGGGTGTACATGTGTTCCCCATCCTGAAACCCCCTCCCCATCCCATCCTTCAGGGTCATCCCAGTGCACCAGCCCTGAGCACTCTGTCTCATGCATCAAGCCTGGACTGGCGATCTATTTCACATATGAAATACACACATATTTCAATGCTGTTCTCTCAAATCATCCCACCCTTGCCTTCTTCCACTGAGCTTGGAACTTTTTTTGATGACTGTAAGAAGAGAAGAGAGACAAGCAAGGTCAAATACACCCAGCAGTGCCATATTCTTCCATAATGAAGTTGGTACAGAAAGAATACAGAGCCTAGAGAATTAGTCACAAATAACCCTTGAACAAGTTATGCCTATAGTTTGTCCTCCTGGGCTCTCAGGCTCATAAATGAATAAACTACCTGGATTGATTTTTGTTTTTATTATTTGCAACCATAAGCCTCATGGCTGTCATGAGTGTATGTATCCAGTGGCATTTTGATAAACTTGCATAAGGATAATAATGGTATCTTATCTTGGGTGAGGAACTTTGGGATTTGTTTTCCAGAATTTGCATACATTTCTTCATTAATATTTACAGTGGTTGGTGCACAGAAGTCTATAGTTTTGTGATTATCTTTGCTTCAAAAAGAAATTGTGATACAGAGTAATTAAGCAGTTTCTTTCAGTTTAATCCATAATCATGTAGAGTTAAGAAATTAAAGAAGTTGTACAGGAGAATAGAGTGGAAGAGTTGAAATACACACAGTAATTTAAATGGGGCGAAAAAAACAGAAATGGCATGGGAAAAGTTTCTCTTTTTACAAAATTAAAGAAAAGCATCTGGGTTAGATCTTACAGTTGAAGAGAGAACATTTATGTCTCTAGTCTCATTTTAATGCCTCAACTCCACAGTAATTACTTTCCTTCAAAACTTAACATATTGAAGTGAAAAGGAGCACACAGAGTCTTAGCTGCAAGCTGGATGCAAAGAAGGATAATCAGTCAAATGATAAGATGATGAGCTTCTTAATATCTTTTTTATTATTCCAATTTTTAAAATTTGTCGTGTTCACGTTATGAGTGAATAAAAATGAACAATACTTTTTCTTCTCTAGTAAGCTGTTATCTGATTGTAAGTTATTTAAGGAATCCTGGCTCAGAGTGGTATTCCTCCCCGGACTGAGGGTCTAATCCAGGAGAATGTTTCTCTAGTAAACAGAAGAAACCTGGACAGGGGGCTGTGGCTACGACCTACCACCAGGTCAGCTTCTAGTTTTTATTTTCAGCGCACGACTAGAGACACAAAGCTGTGCTGTGTGAGTCATTAGCTGATGGTCACTCTGTTGCTAGAACGTTCCATCCTGCAAATGTCAACATTAGAGTGCTCGAAAGTCCCAAGAGATTTCAGAATGAGTTGCCAATTAAAGCTCAGCATCTGTGTAGATTAATAAGAGAGGAGATACTCTCCAGAGCACCAAAATATGGGTGGTTTGAGACAAGCAGACATGTGGCATTATCAGTCATTTTTGTAGTTACAAAATGTTGAGCCTCTGTTTGCAGCTGACATCCACATTGCTACAATTTTCATAAGACAAATTGTATTATTTGAGATATTTTTCTTCACTGCAGTGCCTCTAAAATAAAAGGCATTAATTTTCAAAAGATATTAAGACTACTCATGTTTGGCTATATGTAATAATGAATCATCTTATTAATAATTGCAAATAGTTTCCTGGAAAATTACTAAGTTATCTGTTGTATTCAAGGACATTTGTCACCTCTATACTTTAAGCCTTGAAAGACACTGGTATTTGCATATAAAAGCTCATGATAAAATGCATGTATCAGTATTATTCTCTAGGTAATGCAGATGGCACAATTCTTATCTCTGACCTTGACCAAAAAGATTTCATTGCTTTATTGCTCATGATTGTAGAAGTATTCAGGTGTCTGGTTTTCCTTAATTCAATCTTTTTTAAAAATTGAAGTATAGTTGATTTACAATTTTCACATATACTGCAAAGTGAGTTAGTTATACACATACATGTATATATATATACACACACACACACACACACACACACAGGCTTCCCTGGTGGCTCAGATGGTAAAGCATCTACTTGCAATGAGGGAGACCTATATTTGATCCCTGGGTTGGGATGATCCCCTGGAAGAAGGCATAGCAACCCACTCCAGTGTTCTTGCTGGAGAATCCAGCAATAATCCCCACGGACAGAGGAGCTTGGCAGACTACAGTCCACGGTGTCACAAACAGTTGGACATGACTGAGCAATTAAGCACAGGATATAGGCAGATACTGCTGCTGCTGCTGCTGCTGCTACTGCTGCTGCTGCTGCTGCTTCTGCTGTGGCTAAGTCGCTTCAGTCGTGTCTGACTCTGTGCGACCCCATAGATGGCAGCCCACCAGGCTCCCCCATCCCTGGGATTCTCCAGGCAAGAACACTGGAGTGGGTTGCCATTTCCTTCTCCAATGCATGAAAGTGCAAAGTGAAAGTGAAGTCGCTCAGTCATGTCCTACTTAGCGACCCCATGGACTACAGCCTACCAGGCTCCCCCGTCCATGGGATTTTCCGGGCAAGAGTACTGGAGTGGGGTGCCAGTGCCTTCTCTGAGGCAGATATTAGATATTCTTTTTCAGATCCTTTTGAAAAAGTTTTATTTTATATTGGAGTAAAGTTGATTTACAGTGTTACATTAGTTTCAAGTGTAGAGCAAAGTGATTCAACTATATAAATATATACGCAAGTATCTATTCTTTTTCAAATTATTTTCCCATTTGGTTTATTACAGAATATTGAACAGAGTTCCTTGTGCTATACAGTAAGTCCATTTTGCTTATCTATCTTATATATAGTACTATGTATATATTAATTCCAAACTCCTCACTTATCCCTTCCCCTTCCCCCTTTGGTAACCATCAGTTTGTTTTCTATGTCTGTGTATTTTATTTTTTAAATTGAAGCAGAGTTAGTTTAAATATTATATTAGTCTCAAGGGTACAAGATAGTGACTCGGATTTTTTATATATTATAGTTATTATAAAATGTATATTTCCTTTGATCTAGCAATCTCATTATTAGCAATTTTTCTTGTGCACACACAGAGACAATTTCCAATACACATGTAAAAGATATTTACTGAACACAGTTTGTTAAAGAAAGCAATAAAAAAGATAAATAGAAACATCCTTTGGTGGGTGAATGAGAAAATAAGTTTAATCAATACATACTGTAGAATACTTTCTAATCACTAAAAAGAAAATAAGTAGATCTATATGTACTAAAAATACACACACATAAATACATAGAATATATATATATATTTAGAATAAATATGTATATATTTGGTGGCTCAGTGGTAAAGAATCCATCTACCAATTCAGGAGATATGATTCGATCCCTGGTCCAGGAAGATCCCCCTAGATGAGGAAATGGCAACCCACTCTAGTATTCTTGCCTGGGAAATCCCATGGACAGAGGAGCCTGGTGGGCTACAGTTCATGGGGTCATAGAGCTGGACACGACTTAGTGGCTCAACGACAACAATATATACTTGTCGGGGACTGGGAGAATAAGTGCTGGAACTACTGCTTAAAAACAAAAGAGAAGTTGCTAATTGATGACCATTTATCTCTCAATCTCTCCACTTTTTCCTGGACAGTCTTGGTAGTAAACGTCCTGGATTTAGTGGGCAATGTTGCTATTCCCCCAGATTTCTTGGACACCCTTTTAAGTCTTCTCTGAGGGTAGAGGGCGTGCCCTGAGATCTGCATTCAGTGGCCAGTGTCCCCTTTCAGAGAGCTGCTCTGGGGCCTCTGAAGCAGATTTGCCAGCAGATGCTATGAGCAGAAGTACCTGGAAGTTTCCTACTCTTCACCCCAACTACTGGTAAACAGTGGCTGTTGAGCAGGAGAATTTATGAAAGCCTGGCTTCCTCACCTCTGGAATACCTTTTGAGCCATCACTTTCATTCCTGTTGGTCTCTGGGATCAGGCTAAAGCTTATCCAGTGGTAGGACTCAAGCCTCTGGTCCCCTCTGTGCTTGGCTTCCCCTTTTTACTCTGACCTGCTTCCCTCGTCTCCTTATTTACCCATCTCCCCCAAGTGTCCCTCCTTAAGGAATCCCTTGCAAGTGAATCCTGGTCTCAGCATGTGCTTCTGGGGAACCAGACCTAAGACCCTCTCCGCTCACATGCTGGTCCCATGCAAGAGCTGCTTCCTGCCAGCCTGCCTTCCCTAAAATATGGTAAGACCTTGGACAATTCCAGATCTCCTAAAATATTTAATATGAGACAACAAAAGTAGTTAATTCAGAGGAGATAGTGCAATTCTATCTTTAAAAGTATATGAACGTTGTTGCCTACCAAGACAAGTTCCAACTTTAGATGTTGGCCTTTTCATGATATAATGCCAAGTTCTCATGAAGCGATGATACGATAGGACTGCTCAGACCAAGATGCTGGCCCCGCGCCTTCCTTTCTGGAATTGCTCAGCCAGTGGATCTAAGACATAGATGCCTTAGGCCCTTTCTTTGGGCTTTCTCAGCTTTCTCTGCCAATTATGCTTTGGTTTTTTACCATTGTTCATCAGGAACCAGTTTACCGCATTTAGTATCAAGCAAGTGCCAACCAAACTGAAGTGGATTTCTTCCCAGGGATGAGAGATGCGTGGTTAAGAAGAATCAATTTCATGAGTAATTTCTCAGCTCCATCTGATGACTTTTAGTAATCACAAACTGAGAGTGTGAAATGAGATTACATTGTAGGAAAAACAATTTTTGTTGCAGCAAGTTTGGTGGTCTCTGCTGACGTTTCTTTAATTATTCCAAACAGCTTTATCATGATCATATTTGATAGAATACAAGCTAGCACAAGAGCTTGTAGCCTGTATAACATGCTGGAGACTAAGCCAAATATATAATTAAAGTACTTTCATTCTATGGGATTTCCATTCTGTGGAAAAATTTTTTTCCACAGAATTTGTAATTTGGGGTGTTTTGCATTCACTACAGAAATTGTAGTGTATACAAATTGTACATTGCAACCTACTGTCAGTTACCACCTATTTTTTAAGGTAAAAGGTAAAGATAGACAAAAAGGTATACAATACCCCAAAGGTAAAAGGATACAATTTCATGAGCTTTGAGAGATGCTTATACCCATGCAACCACAACTTTATCAAGGTAGAATGTTACTATTTCTGGAAAATTCTCCCATACCTCTTCTTGGAGAGTTACCACCTCTCCTCACAAACAGAGGCAACCAATGTTATGTTTGTTTGTCTCAGTTGTTTATACCATTAATTTTGTCTGCTCTAAAACTGCAAATCCCTGGACTCATACAGTACATACACTTTTGTATCTAGTGTTCACTTAACATAATATTTTGGAGAGTCTTCTATGTTTTCAAATGTAGCAGCAATTTGTTTCTTTCTATTACTGAGAAACCATCCATTAAATGAAGATACTAACATTTGCTGATGCAATATGTTGTTGATGGACATTGGGGTTGTTAAGAGCATTTGTCTATTATGAATAAGCCTGCCATGAACAGTTTTTGTGGATGTGTGGTTTCATTTCTCTTGGATAAATATATAGGAATGCAATGGCTGGGTCATACTCTTAAGTGCATATTTAATTGTGTAAGAAACAGCCAGGGCTTTCCCCAAGTTTATTGTATCATTTTACATTCTTACCAGCCATGTATAAAAGTTCTGGTTGCTTGCAACATAGCATAAGATGTCGGAGAAGGCAATGACACCCCACTCCAGTACTCTTGTCTGGAAAATCCCATGGATGGAGGAGCCTGGTGGGCTGCAGTCCATGGGGTCGCTAAGAGTCGAACACGACTGAGCGACTTCACTTTCACTTTTCACTTTCCTGCATTGGAGAAGGAAATGGCAACCCACTCCAGTGTTCTTGCCTGGAGAATCCCAGATACGGCGGAGCCTTATGGGCTGCGGTCTATGGGGTCGCACAGAGTCAGACACGACTGAAGCGACTTAGCAGCAGCAGCAGCATAAGACGTGAGGATTTCCACTTTAGCCAATCTCATAGGTGAATGGTGGTATTTCACTGTGGTTTTAATTTGTATTTCTCTGATAACTAATAATTTTGACTCCTTCCTAAGTGCCTTTTAGTCATTCATAAATTCTTTCTGAAATATCTATTAAAAGGCTTATAAAATGGAATTACTTGTCTTTTTAACTATTGAGTGGTAGAGGTTCTTTATGGGCTTTTTCAAAGGCTCAGCGGTAAAGAATCCACCTGCAATGCAGGATGTGTGGGTTCGATCTCTGGGTTCAGAAGATCCCCTGGAGTAGGACATGGCAACCCACTCCAGTATTCTTGCCTAGAGAATCCCATAGAAAAAAGGAGTCTGGCGGGCTACAGGTCCATGGAGTCTCAAAGAGTCAGACATGACTGAAGTGATTTAGCACACACAACACAGGGGTTCTACAGTATAATGTTTTTTTCACTTTTGAATTTTATGACCATGTTTACAAATTCTGTGGCTTGCTTGTTCATTTGATTAATAGAATCTTTTGATGAAAATATTTTAATTTTAATAGTCGTTTAGTCATTTTTTGCTTGATTGTTATTGCTTTTTATGTCATACTTAAGAAATCTTCACCTACCCATAGTCAAAAAGACACTCGCCTATGGTTTTCTCCAGATTTGTGACTTTAGCCTTTATGCTTAGGGCTATGATCCATCCCAAATTAAATTTTTCTGCTTGGTATGATGCCTGAGGGTGGAGTTGAAGTAAATTCTTTTTTTAAATTTTACTATCCTTAGAGGATAGTATTTCAACACTATTTGTTGATAAAAGGTTCCTGTAATTTCAGGATAGCTGAAGACAGCAGTTGCTGCTTTGGTCCCTGTCTTCCAATACTTCCTCCTCAAATACCACAGAAAAATAAAAGGATTTGAAAAAACTACCTCCTCTCAAACTTGAAGACAGAGAATGCTTATCCCACAACATAACTGGAGAATTTAAATGCAAAAGGGTAAAATTCTAGTGAACAGTCTGTCCTTTGCTTATCCTACTTTAAAGTTTTGTGGCAAGAAAAAGCAGGCCAAGAAACTGTGGGAAGAAACCGTGGAGAAAGGGATGGTCCTAGAATTGATCTTAACCATCACCAAAAAGAGGAATGCACTCTGAGTCTGAAGAAAATCAAAATACAAAATGAAGGAGTTTCCAGGACTTCCCTGGAGGTCCAGTGGTTACAGGTTTGACCCCTTGTTAGGGAACTAGACCCCACACACTGTATGATGTGGCCAATAAAGTAATTAATTAATGCAATTACTTTATTAAAAAAAAAAGAAGGCATTTCCTGGTAGACCAGACATGGAAGGGATGTAAACATATGCATGAAAAAAATAAAATTAGAAAATAAGCATGATGTAAAGTGACCTTTGAAGCACAACTTCTAGAGAGGAAAATTGTAAAACCCAAAGGGAGAAGCAGCACTTCAGAGTTCGGTGGTGAAGGAGGAAAAAGCAAAGGGAGAAATTTGGCAGGAGTCCCACAAGAACACACGAGACAGCAAGTATCAGAAAACAAGCCATGCCTCTCTCTCTCTATCAGAATAACCCACTGATGAATCTCGACTTTGCCTCACTGAATGAAGTTAATACCTGTGAAGCAGGAATCTTGCAAACCTTTCCAGTGCTGTAGACATGAAGAGAAAAAGAAATAAATCTTTACAGAATTTTTAAAAATTAGAAAATGAATTCCAATACACCTTGATGAGGGGCATTTCTCCCCTCTAAAAAGAATCATGAAGCAGAGTCACCCAATAATCCCTCAGAACGGTAGCTGACTTTATAGTTTGCAGACCGAAAGGGATTTACTATTTAGTACTGCTATGGCTGAATGTTTGTGTCCCCTCAAAATTTGGAAATTGAATTCCTAATCTCCAAGGTGATTAAATCATAAGGTAGAGCCCTCATGAATGAGATTAGAGCCTCACAACCAGTCAATCCTAAAGGAAATCAACCCTGAATATTCATTGGAAGGACTGAAACTGAAGCTCCAATACTTAGGCCACCTGATGGAAAGAGTTAACTCTCTGGAAAAGACTGTGATGCTGGGAAACATTGAAGGCAAAGGAGAAGGGGGCAGCAGAGGATGAGACGGTTAGATAGCATCACTGACTCAATGGACATGAATCTGAGCAAACTTGGGGAAATAGCGAGGGACAGAGGATCCTGGTGTGCTGCAGTCCATGGGTCAAAAGAAGTCGGACATGTCTTAGCAACTGAACAACAACAGATGTTGGGCTTTAAGGAAATGGAAGAAGATATGTCACGGTTACTAGATACTAAATACCAAATATTTTCTAACAGTGATACCGAGTTTTTCTCAATGAATATTCAGACAAAATATTAAAAGAATGGCCAGAAAAGACTTTGATACTGGAACTAAAATCCAAGAGGAAATATCACACATATGAGGATAACAAGATTTTACATAAAATAGACTGGGAAGACTTCCACCTAAGAGAATTTAGAAACTTGTGCTACCACTAAAATTTAAAAAATGTTCATATTTGAAGGAAGATGAAAATCTAGGTTGCAAGTGATACGTGACTGTAAGTATAATATTGGGAATTGCAATATGATATTTTCAAAGGCAAACCAAAGAATGGTTTTCACATTGTCTGAGAGGATATGACTGTTTACTAAGAATTTGTCAGCGTTATAGACTGCAGACATAACAACAGTCTCCTCCTGTTTGGAGGACACAAATATTCAAGTCATTAGCAATATGCCCTTTGAGGAAGAAAGGCAGTTTAACACTGTCATGTTTCGTAATTAACTGTTCAGTTCAGTTCAGTTCAGTCACTCAGTCATGTTTAACTCTTTGAGACCCCTGGACTCCAGCACACCAGGCTTCTCTGTCCATCACCAACTCCCAGAGCCTGCTGAAACTCATGTCCATCAAATCAGTGATGCCATCCAACCATCTCATCCTCTGTCATCCCCTTCTCCTCCCACCTTCAATGTTTCCCAGCATCAGGTCTTTTCCAGTGAGTCAGTTCTTCACATGAGGTGGCCAAAGTATTGGAGTTTCAGCTTCAGCATCAGTCCTCCCAATGCATACTCAGGACTGATTTCCTTTAGGATGGACTGATTTTATCTTGCAGTCCAAGGGCCTCTCAAGAGTCTTCTCCAACACCACAATTCAAAAGAGTCAATTCTTCGGCACCCAGCTTTCTTTATAGTCCTACTCTCACACCCATTCATGACTACTGGAAAAACCATAGCTTTGACTAGATGGACCTTTGTTGGCAAAATAATGTCTCTGCTTTTTGATATGCTGTCTAGGTTGGTCATAGCTTTTCTTCCAAGGAGCAAGCATCTCTTAATTTCACGGCTGTAATCACCATCTGCAGTAAATTTGGAACCCTCAAAAATTGGAGAAGGCAATGGCAACCCACTCCAGTACTTTTGCCTGGAAAATCCCATGGATAGAGGAGCCTGGTAGGTTGCAGTCCATGGGGTCGCAAAGAATCGGACACAACTGAGCGAGTTTACTTTCACTTTTCACTTTCATGCATTGGAGAAGGAAACGGCAACCCACTCCAGTGTTCTTGCCTGGAGAATCCCAGGGACGGGGGAGCCTGGTGGGCTGCTGTCTATGGGGTCACACAGAGTCGGATACGACTGAAGAGACTTAGCAGCAGCAGCAGCAAAAATAAAGTCTCTCACTATTTCCCCAACTATTTACCATGAAGTGATGGAACCAGATGCCATGATCTTAGTTTTCTGAATGTTGAGTTTTAAGCCAACTTTTTCACTCCCATCTTTCGTTTTCATCAAGAGGCTCTTTAGTTCTTCTTTGCTTTCTGCCATAAGAAACATAATTAACTGGTTTTTTTTAATTATTATATTTATATATAATATATATAATTTTAAGTTAATATAATTAACTGTTACTATTGTCTAAATGATGTGCAAACATAAGAAACATCCATCTTCCCACTGTTGATTCAACAACCAAAACTACACTGTAAGTACTTGAAGGTTGTGTTTCTCTTATCACTGCAGCATCAGTGCCAGGACACTGTCTAGAAACTCAGAGACACTCAACGAAATTAGTTAAAAAAAAAAAAAAACACAAAGAATAACACTCAGGTGCTCTTGTTTTCATCTTTTTACCTCCATTACCTGGCATCTGGTAGCAGTTCAGTAAATATTTATGGAATGATCCTAACCCGTTTTCCTTAAAATGGTGAACTGCTACTGCTACTGCTAAGTCACTTCAGTCGTGTCCGACTCTGTGCGACCCCATAGACGGCAGCCCACCAGGCTCCCCCGTCCCTGGGATTCTCCAGGCAAGAACACTGGAGTGGGTTGCCATTTCCTTCTCCAGTGCAGGAAAGTGAAAAGTGAAAGTGAAGTCACTCAGTCGTGTTCGACTCTTAGCGACCCCATGGACTGCAGCCCACCAGGCTTCTCCATCCATGGGGTTTTCCAGGCAAGAGTACTAGAGTGGGGTGCCATTGCCTTCTCCGAAAATCGTGAACTAGAAACTGTAAATTTAAAATAGGGATATACAATAAAATGTCAGGAGTCATTGGCCAAGGAAACCATGTTTTGAAAGGAGCCCTAAAATATGACTTTATTCTGAATAATGCATTGAACTTATCCTACTGATGCTTTTTGATGATTATCTAATTTAATCTTTGTTAATAAAGGCCTACTTATTGGTAGAAATTATGTTGATGAAGGTTTCTACCCCTCAACTGTACATCTAGTAAAATCTAGTGTTTGTATTAATAAATCTGACTTGTTTTGCTGTTTTAATAATAGAAGAGATGTGGATTTTGAGTGATCGCTCCACTCGTGTGGTTGTATGAACCACCTACAAGCTAATTGTTCTACAACCTGTAAATTTCTGCTTCTCTCAAGTTCTACACTTATCAGTCCTACAAAGAGAAATTTTCACTTCCATTCTTTATGAAACACACCAGATGAGCCCAGTGTGGAATTTGCTGTCTTCCTCCCAATCATTCTCCAGGGTCTAGAGTCCCCATGCCAATTCATGGCTTCAAAAACTTCCCCAAGCTAGTAATTTTCAGCATCTTTTTGCTATTTCCCTCAGGATTACCCTTCACTGGACCTGGAGTAAAACATATTAACAAGATAATGTGATACAGAGCAAAGTCAAGAGGTGTCAGATGTGGGAGTTGATAACTCCTTGTTCCTTCCCAATTTAACATTGACTCTTTATAAAAATCTCTCTTGGAGAGTGGATCAATACCTGAATTCATTTTGTTGCCAAATACATATGGAAGGACTGTGCTTGACAGTTAATTGCAAAAAAAACTTTTATTACTGAAGAGGAAAATCCCTAAATTCTCTTTTGATCTGTGGGTTTGTGTGAACAAAACTTGGGTCTGCTCGCCCACACACAGTAAAGCCAATGTACTGTGACATTAAGTTGTGATGAAGGAAAGTACAGCGCTTATTGCAGGTATGAATACAAGGAGACCAGGATAGCTGGGTGCTCAAAAAGCCTGAACCCTCCAATAGACTTTGGCAAAGCATTTTTTTTTAAACTTTTTATTTTGTATGGGTGTGTAGCTGATTAGCAACATTATGATAGTTTCAAGTGAACAGCAGAGTAACTCAGCCATACACATGCATGTATCCATTCTCCCCTATAGTCACCTCCAATTGAGGCTGAAAGTGAAAGTGTTAGTTTCTCAGTTGTGTCTGATCCTTTGTAATCCCATGGATTGTAGCCACCAGTCTCCTCAGTCCATGGAGTTCTCCAGACAAGAATATTGAAGTGGGTTGCCATTTCCTTCTCCAGGGAATCTTCCTGATCCAGGGTTCAAACCTGAGTCTCCCATATTGTAGGCATATTCATTACCATATGGCAAAGCATTTTTAAAAGCCAGGTGAAGGAAGGGGGTTTCAGGGTATATGATCAGCTCATGCACAGTTCTCTGACTGGTTGGAAGATGTGGTAACAAGACAGTGTCATGGGGGTCAGCATTATCAATCCTTAAGCTCCCATAGGCCTGGGGGCTACATGCTCATGGTCATCAAGTAGTTAATATCTTCCATTGGGTGCGAATTTCAGCATCTGTAAAACAACTCAGGAAATGTGCATCAGATACTATTAGGTGGGTACTTCAGGGAGGAGCTACAGCAGAGGATATGGGGGAGGAGGTCTGTCCCCCTAGGGTTCTGCTTGGGTACAGGTTTTGAAATATTTTTGCAATTTCCTGTCCTCTGATGATGGGATCTTCTCATTTTGAGGGCCAAAGAGGACTGTTTCCTCTAACTACTGAAATCTGACTATTCCTTCAAGGCTTACTCAACCTCTGTCATGAAGCATTACTGAATTATTCAAATCTTCCCTGGGACTTCAATGCCAAAAGTAATCTCTACCACTTAAAAGATACCAATCATACACCACTTCCTATTTCAAGTTACTAGTAAACATTCTTGGATGTTAGGCTTCTGAATGGAGGGTTACATGTGTGTAACTCTAGGTGCCCCATGGCTGCAGAAAAATAATTTACACAAGAATTTATTCAATGCACTGAATAGTTTGGTTTTTGTGTTTTTCCAGGGATGGCCAGAGGGTTTTTGTTTCACTGTGATTATACCTATCTTTTCTTGCATATTCCTTTCTATAAATTCTGTAAATTCTGGCTTGGATTTATTTGTTGGATAATTTGTGAGATAGTGCGGAGGTTCAGAGGGAAGCAGGCTGTGCACATAGCATCTACAACTGGTCGTTGCTGTTGTTGTATAGTCACTAAGTTGTGTCTGACTCTTTGCAACCCCATGGAATGTAGTTCATCAGGGTCCTCTGTCAATGGGATTTCCCAGGCAACAATACTGGAGTGGGGTGCTATTTTCTTCTCCAGCGGATTTTCCCAACCCAGAGATCGAACCCCAGTGTCCTGCATCTCCTGCTTGGCAGGCAAATTCTTTACCACTGAGCCACAAGGGAAGCCCTCTAAAACTGGACTTTAGCAAAATGGTCTGTCCTTAAACAGATGAAGCTGCCATGTCATAGTTAGGAAAACTGCGATAGAAATTCTCTCTTTGACTAAACTCCAATATGATTTTTGGAAGCGGAAGACTGTTCCTGGGTTGTCCTAGCCCCCGGCACCGCCTGGAGCTCCTGTCTGGAAAAGCTTAAGGCCACCAAAACAATTTACCTTTGTTCCAGCTCACACCTGAGGATAGGCCCCCAGAGCACTTATTAACAAAAACAAACAAACTGACTATAGTCAAGTCTTCCTCTGTCCCTTTGAGGTATATATATATATGTCTCCCCTACAACCAAAGGTGTCTTTTTCAAGGACTTGAAAGCCATTCCTTTGAAATGTAATCATCAGGAAGAATGGGGCCCCTGTCTGCTCTTTGTGGGAAGACAGAATCTCAACTTCAATAAGTGCTAGCTGGAACGCACAGCTGGCCTCAAGGCAGCCTTGACATTGACCTCTTACCCAATTTTTAATAATGCTTCAATTCCCTGACTCTGCTTGGGTCTCTGCTTATCCCCACTCCACTCCCTCACTCTTCCTTTAAAATCCCCAGTCACCTCCCCACCAATCCAAGTAGAGCTAAACTTACTCTGCAGTCTTTCCAACTGCAGGAGTTAACACTATCGAAGATGTTTTTACCATCTTTAGTATCTGGCTTCGTCTTTGACAGGCAGCTGTTGTGCAGCTTGTAGAAAATACTTTGCTGAACAGCTTTGCGTGGTTAACTGTACAATCCGCTGAGAGACTGTCCACTTTTTGCCCTCTGTGTATTTCATTGTCTTGCAAATACTGTCTACAATTAGCACAGTTTTAAATCTGTCCTTACCACTACTGTTCGGACACTACTAGTCTAGTTAATCTAATTAACTAGTCTAGTTAATCTAGTTATGGATTGGTAGAACTCTGAACTGAATGTAAAAATATTTTCTCTCCCCTTTAGTGATCAGCAGAATTGAGTTATTCTGCACATGGCTTTAAGGTTGGTAAATACTTCCTCATATGGAAGCCAATTGTTGTGTTCAAAATATGCAGATTATTTGTTGCAGTCATGTGGAAGTTAGAGTGACTATTTCATGTCTGACACCCAATAAGAAACTATTGCTGATGTGATCAACTGTGATTTGTTCTGCCAACATAAACATGTGTATTTCACAATTTTTAATTTGACCCAAGAAAAATATATCTATATAGTATGTATGTAGGTCTGTATGTTTGAGTGTGTTTTGTTTTAGTGAGGAGGTAAGGAGAATAGAACTTGTTAAGCTTTAAGATTTACCATAATAACAGCTGTTACTTATTATTTTTATACTATGAGTACATTATATACATTTATGTACATTATACTTAATCATTACAACAGGAAAGTAGGCAGTACTTTTCCAACTTCAAAATAAAGGCAATGAGACACAAGAGAGGCTTGTAGTAAGGAATTTAAACCTAAATCTGTGCTCTTTCTACTATACCTCTTTCTACTATCCCTCCCGACTAACATATAGTCAGTAGTTTGGAAAGTAAAAACTTTTTGTTGAACTGTTCTCATGAACTTGCTGGCAGAGTCCACAACACTGAAAAACTATAAAGGGAAATCCCTGACTCAAACTTAGAAACCAAAAAAAAAAAAAGCATTTATTGGCTGTTGCTTAACAAACAGAGCCAGAATAATTTCAAAAATAATTTAACTACGTTCTATGATGACTGTTTATTCCAAATTTAGAGATCCAGAGGACTGTGGAGAAAGGTGAAAACTTGGCTGTTTTGCACACTTAGAGTGAATATGTTGTATACTGTTTTTTAATGTTGCAAAGAATTTTCCTAGGAGGTATGTTAAAATTAAACAAAGGAAAAGACAGCTGTGCCAAAGGAAATTGGTGAGAAAATAAAATAAAAACAAAAATATCATCCATAAATAGAAGTTAAATATTCAGCTTGTTAAGTTTTGACTCTTTTATAGTCGGTAATTTATTTTCTTCTCAGATATGGTGCTAAAGTACAAACAACTCTGCCTTTTTTTCCCAGTGTGTTATTACTTATGTTTGCCTCTGCTGTGGCTTACAAGCCTCTGTAGTTAAACTTCACTAACATACTGAGAGCAGTAGCAAATGTTCCACACTTAATAAAATGAGTTTGCCTGTTTGATATAATAAGCTGTCCCTGGGACCTCCCTGGTGGTCCAGTGGTTCAGACTCTGTGCTTCCCCTGCAGGCAGTGTGGGTTCAATCCTTGGTGGAGAAACTAGGGTCCCCATGCAGCAGTTCCACCAAAATAAATGAATAGATACGTAAATAAAATACTCTTGAAACACATAAGAAACAACTCCTTTTTTTTAAAGTTGTCTTATACAAAGAATTACTAGTCTTATGAATAAAATATATATTATATCAGAGTTTGTCATAACTTTCTAAGGTCAAGTGTGACATAAGCATTTTTTTTAAGTCAGGAACTGAATTTTATATCTCTGAAGGCTTCTAGATGACACCACTAGATGGGACTTAATTTTAAAGATCAATGTAAAATTAGAATCCCTAATAAGAACTCTTTTAGACTTTAGAATTAAACATAATTCAGCACAATTGTGAAATTTCTCATTTTTGGCTTTGTTTTTCACCTGCCATCTTAGGTTCCTCATCTGGAACTCTAAACATTAAACTGGTGAAAAATAGATTGCTAAGAGAGAACATGAACAGAATTTTAGTAAGGTGCGTGACACATATGCAAGTGAGAATACTCAGTGATGAGTAACCCAAAGGACTGGTTAGAAGTTTGGTGTGTGTTTTTTTTTAATCTTTATTGAAAATATTGCAATAGTATTGTTTCTGTTTTATGGTGGTTTATTTTTTGGGTGGGAGGGCCTGAGGCATGAGGGATCTTAGCTCCCCAACCAGGAATCTAACCTTCAGCCCCTGCACTGAAAGGAGAAATTTTAACCACTGGACTACCACGGAAGTCCCAGAAGTTGTGTTTGTACACCATCCTAGGCTAGAGGAAGTAAATAGGTTATGAGGGTTGGGAATTCTGAGTAAGCACAAGTCATGGGAAGATGCCCAAGAAAAGTATGGTAAACAAGGATCATTCAGCATTTGTAACGCAGACCCGTCAGAGTCTACTGATGAGCTGAGCTGTCTTTTTCCTGGTACAGGAAAGCAATATACCTTTACAAATGGAAATTTCCTTCACACAGGGAAAACTTGTGCCCCATTTTTAGAGCACTTCCCCAGTTTCATGGTTCTCACTGGCTTTTAGCTGAAAATAAGTGAAAATGTGAAAGTGTTAGTCGTTCAGTCATGTCTGACTCTTTGTGACCCCATGGACTGTAGACAGCCAGGCTCCTCTGTCCATGGAATTCTCCAGGCAAGAATACTGGAGTGGGTAGACATTCTCTTCTCCAGGGGATCTTCCTGACTGAGTGACTGAACCTGAGTCTCCTGCATTACAGGCAGATTCTTTACTGTTGAGCCACCAGGGAAGCCTTGGCTCAAAAAATCTATATGCTACAGAGGCAAATTTTGTGGTGGGATATTCTGATACAGTTCAGTTCAGTTCAGTCACTCAGTTGTGTCTGACTCTTTGCAACCCCATGGACTGCAGCACGCCAGGCCTCCCTGTCCATCACCAACTCCCGGAGTTCACTCAAACTCATGTCCATTGAGTCGGTGATGCCATCCAACCATCTCATCCTCTGTCATCCCCTTTTCCTCCCTCCTTCAATCTTTCCCAGCATCAGAGTCTTTACTGACTAAACAACAACAACAATCTCTTTAAATAACCTAGAAAATCCAACTCGTTGTTGTTTTATCTTTTTGTACATAAAGGCAGAGCAGTAGAATGACTGACTGAGGAGGGAGTCTGGTATCTGTCAATGTTCTTTATTGCAGGACTCATGGGCATCATGGCAGCTTGGCTTTGGATGTCTAACTTTGGTTTGAGACAAGAAATATAACTGCACTTTTTTTTTGCTTCTTATATAATAATAATTTTTTCATTTTCTCTGTTAATAGAGAGCTTCTGCTGAGTTTCATAGTTCTTCATCAAATGCTTTTTTAATTTCTCATGCTTTGTATCTTCTTATTGGATTTTCTAATCAACCTTTAAAGTGAAATCATATCATTCATGGTGAAAAACCCAAAAAGCTGAAATAATTTTCACTACCAAGAAGGTTATTTTTTCAGTCTTGTTTCCTTCCTCCTCCTCTCTCTGCCTCCCTCTCTCCATTCTTCTGCTCACTTCCTTCCTTCCTTGTTTCTTTCCTTTCCCCATCTCGACACTTTTTTGAATATATTTCAAGTACATTGAATGTTAATGTCTTCTGGACTTTTGGCTCTGTCCCCTCCCTCCCCCAAGGAATCTAGTTTCATCTTGAAGAGTTCTCCCAATTGTCCTGTTTCTCATTGCTCTCTTATTCAGCACATGTTATAACTAAAAGAAGTCAGGATTAGCATTGTATGTGATATAAATTGCTGGGTCCTCTAACTTGATTACTTAAAATATTCTCAATTATCTCTGCTCTTGACTTTTTTTCCCTCCTGCCCTTGACCTTATTTTACTTTTCTTGTCCTATGAAGTTGTATGTAAACATATTTTAAAGAAGACAACTTTATTTTTAAACTTTCTCATTGTTGTGGTTTCTCAAAAATGGAAACAAGCCCTGGTCTAAAAGCCCTAGTTGGGCAGTGTGTGGACTCTTTGCTACCCCATGGACTGCAGTATGCTGGGTTTCTCTGTCCTTGACTATCTCCTGGAGTTTGCTCACATGTTCATTGAATCAGTGATGCTATCCAATCATTTCATCCTCTTCTTCCCCCTTCTCCTCCTGCCTTCAATCTTTGCCAGCATCAGGGTCTTTTCCATTGAGTCAGTTCTTCGCATCAGGTGGCCAAAATATTGGAACTTCAGCATCAGTCCTTCTAATATATACTCAGGGTTGATTTCCTTTAGGACTGACTGGTTTGATCTCCCTGCAATACAAAGGGACTCTCAAGACTTTTCTCCAGCACCTCAGTCCCAATCTCCCAATTCAACCTGTCCCCCACTCATTCTAGCTTTCTTATTTCTTCTCTCTCCACCTTTGCAGAATAATGTGATTTGTTTACAGTGTGTTATATAAAGCTTCTTTTTTTTTTAAAAAAAAAGTCTTCTTCACATATATATATTCTTCTTTTTCCAATACTTATTTTTGGATTCTATTCAGTGGGATATATTTGACTTTATGCTTTCAGATTTCAAATAAATGCAGTCTTATAGACCACAAAGGAATAATTATTAATTATATCAAGTGACTTTGCAGGAGGGAAATACTTAGAAACCTAAGTGGAGCTTTTAAGGACCTTCAAAATCTAATCTACAGCACTTTGTCATCTTTTTATCAATTCTCTTACAGAGAAATTTACTGTATATTTGAGGAAATGGATAAATATAAACAGAAGATAGAGATTAACCTAATTCAGGTTGACTAAGAAAAAGAAGGCGTACTTGAATTTGTGTTTAAGGGATGACTGGAATTTCTGTAACTCCAAGTAGATTAGTACTATCCCAGGTGTGAAAAACTATATGAGTAAATTTTGTATGACATTTTGTCAAGATATCAAGTTTCCTGGTATGGTTTGTTTTAAGGGTAGTTGTACAGGTTGGATAAAGAAAAATATTTATTGCTTTGGGTTGATGATAAAGAGCCTTGAAAACATACTCAGAGGTTAAGACACTATTCCACTGTCTCCAGAAAAATCATCAAATATCTAGAATGAGGAGAATGATAAGATTAAATCTGTACTTTGAAAAAAAAATGCTCTTTTCTTAAGCGCTGCTGCTGCTGCTAAGTCACTTCAGTCATGTCCAACTCTGTGCGACCCCATAAACGGCAGCCCACCAGGCTCCCCTGTCCCTGGGATTCTCCAGGCAAGAACACTGGAGTGGGTTGCCATTTCCTTCACCAATGCATGAAAGTGAAAGTCATTCAGTCGTGTTCAACCCTCAGCGACCCCATGGACTGCAGCCTACCAGGCTCCTCCGTCCATGGGATTTTCCAGGCAGGAGTACTGGAGTGGGGTCCCGTTGCCTTCTTAAGCCCTAGCAGCCTCTAAAAGACCATGCAATTTATTTATGTACTACGTTTATTTTCTGTTTTTCAGTCTGAACAAAAAATTTTTTGTCTGAGTTTTAAAAATGCTTCCAAATAGTTAGTACATGCATGGTTCAGAGAAGATACTCAGGAAACATTTGGTAAATGAGAGAACAGATACACAATTTGGGAACTTAATTCTGGTGATAAGGTGAAGGGCACGCACATACACATTGTTGGGAGATCCTGATTGTATTCAGTCTCCAGCTTGACAGGTTCACTTACTCACTCTTGAACTCACATCCTGCATTTCCTTCTTGCTAATCGTCTCCCTTTTACTCACAGGAAAATTTTCAATGGCCCAACCCTGTTCATCACCTGCTTGACTCTCACCCATGGGAAGGAATAGCTTGAACCTCATACACCTGGGTCGATACATTTTTTTTTTTTTCCTTCTTAGGGCAATTACTTTACCTATGTGTGAAATGCGCACAGAAATACTACTTCATAGAATTTCTATGAGGCTAAAATGAGAAGTCATAAAATTCCTAGCAAAGTATCCAGCATACTATATTATTGTTGTTTGGTCTCTAAGTCACATTTTGTGATCCCATGGACTGTAGCTTCTCTGTCCATGGGATTTCCCAGGGAAGAATACTGGAGTGGGTTGCCATTTCCTCCTCCAGGATCTTCCTGGCATTTTATAGATGCTCACTAAATGTTGGTTTCCTTAACTTTCCGTCCTTCACCGGCTCAAGTTTCTAGCAGATCCTTAAAGTCTTTCCTGACCATCAGAGATCACAGCAACTGTTGTCACTTTTGAAGTATTCAATACACCCTTCATCACACCCTCTGCGATGATGTCATTTGATTAGCATCTGACTCTCTTTGATTCAGAACCGGGCACAGCTATGTATTCTAGCTGTTTCTGAATATGTGTGTGGTACATCACTTCATTCCTGTTTGACTCTTTGAGATCCTATGGACTGTAACTCATCAGACTTCTGTGTCCATGGGATTCTCCAGGTGAGAATACTGGAATGGGTTGCCATTTCCTTTTCCAGGGGATCTTCCTGACCCAGGGATTGAATCATTGTCTCTTATGTCTCCTGTATTGGCAGGTGGGTTCTTTACCACTAGTGCCGGGGAAGCCTGGTAGAAGAACAGAAGTAGCTCTGCTTCTGAATGTACACAGATTCAAAGTGTTACCACATCTGATCTTTGTTTTTGGTCATCAGACTGAAGCTACTGGCACATAACCTTATGCACAGTGAATGTTTGTATGTGTTGTGTTTGCCTGCATTGCACTAGTGATATTAGTGAAAGTTGCTCAGTTGTGTCCGACTCTTTGCAACCCCATGGACTATACAGTCCATGGGATTCTCCAGGCCAGAATACTGGAATGGGCAGCTGTTCCCTTCTCCAGGGGATCTTCCCAACCCAGAGACCGAACCCAGGTCTCCTGCCTTGCAGGCGGATTCTTTACCAGCTGAGCCACAAGGGAAGCCCAATAATACTGGAGTGGGTAGCCTTCCCTTCTCTAGGGGATCTTCCTGACCCAGGAATCAAACCAGGGTCTCCTGCACTGCAGGTGGATTCTTTACCAACTGAGGTATCAGGGAAGCCTTGCATTGCACTCAGTTCAGTTCAGTTCAGTCGCTCAGTGGTGTCCGATTCTTTGCGATTGCACTACTTTATATTTAATCTTCCTAACATTTTGTTCTTTCAGTATTATCAGGTTGACCAAAAAAGTCATTGTGGTTTTTTCATAAAATCTTACAGAAAACCTCAAATGAAACTTTTGGCCAACCCAGCATTTACAGAGACCCTACTATCTAGGTAATGGAGATAAAATATTTTCTCTACCTCATGAAATTTACAATACCGTAGAATAATATATATATATTTTTTTATTTTTTAGCTACTTACTCTTATTACTAATGTAACTGCTTTACCTACATGCAAAGAATTCTCTGGAGAGCACACCATGAAATTTCAATAATTTCAATAAACCTTGCTGGGGTTTTTGTGTGTGTGTGTGTAATAAAGTTTTATTAAAGTATAAAGGAGATAGAGAAAGCTTCTGACATAGGCATCAGAAGGGGGCAGGAAGAGTACCCGCTTGCTAGCATTGACAATGAAGTTATATACTCTCCAATGAATCCAAAGAATGTCTGGAGGTTGTAAAGACCTCATCAGACCTACTCCCATAATTTACATTATCCAAAGACTGTCCTTAGGCAGGATACATTATTGTTATATAATCCTAAGGAATGTGGAGAAAGAAAAAAGTTTGTCCTTTCTTCCTCCTTGAGAATTCCAGACCCCTCCCTCCTTGGGGACCCCCAGACTCCTTATCAACCTTCCTAGGAAATGACTGTCTCATTCCCCCCTTTTCTTTTAGGAGAATTATGTTGCCTAGGGAAAAGGGGCATCATTCTCGTTCTATAACTACTTCCGAGCTGACAAGGGGCGTTGTCCCTAAATTGGTGAGACAACATATTCTCCTAATCCTCATATTGAGGATATTTGATCCAGGGGCCCCAAATAGTAGCTGGAGGAAGCTACAGCAGTAGCAGGAGTTTGAGCAACCATTTGTAACTTAAAAGCTTTCATGCGGCTAGAAACAAATCCAGTTATACAATTACAGATGCAGGGAGCAAACAGCAAAAACACAACATTCAGAATCAAAATTAAAAGTCACATTATGTCCATAGTTAAAGTGCAAAGTATTGCACCAGTCCATTTTAGGGTTGGTAGATGTCATCAGATGAATAAGAGACATCGCATGTGATTGTTGTCGAAGGTATTCACAGACTTGGAGAAAGTCTTTTCCTTGAAGTGGAGATGTCCACCTCCAGAAGCCTTCCACTGATGAAGAGGGGACCGCTCCGCAGACCCAGCAGTTAGACGGATTGTGGAATGCAGCATAGGAGTGAGCCCAGGACAGGAAGGCATTGTCTTGAGGATCCAACGGCAGACTCAGGATATTTGGAGTCAGCAGAAGTAGACTCACATAGATTATCAGGCCCATCCGCTGCCCTTTGCTTAACTCTAGAGCTTGGGTCAGGGCCACAAGCTCCGCCAACAGAGCAATGGTTCCCTGGGGGAGAGATTTTGCTTCCAAAACCTGTTCAGCAGTCACCAGGGCGTAACCTGCTTTATGCTTTCCATCCCGAACAAAAGAACTGCCATCTGTAAATATTTCCATGTCACGATTGTCTAATGGGGTATCCTTTAGATCTTACCAAGCTCCTTGCTGGGTTTTTATCTGAAGGACAACACAAGAAAGTTAGATTGTGTTCTTATCAATTTTTCTTGCATCTATATGCTGCCATTGTTAGGTAGATTTCAGGTCTTCTGGGCTATTATATCAGTATTCAGTGATACTGGTTTTGTAGTCTCATTGTTTTTCAGTCACTCAGTTGTGTGTGACTCTTTGTGACCCCATGGACTGCAGCACTTGTCCCTCACCATCTCCTGGAGCTTGCTCAAACTTATGTCCATCCAGTCGATGATGCCATCCAACCATCTCGTCCCCTGGCGTCCCTTCTCCTCCTGCCTTCAATCTTTCCCAGCATCAGGGTCTTTTCCAATGAGTCAGCCAAAGTATTGGAGCTTTAGCTTCAACATTGTCCTTCCAGTGATTATGCAGGATTGATTTCCTTTAGCTTTGACTGGTTTGATCTCCTTGCAGTCCAAGGGGCTCTCAAGAGTTTTCTCCAACACCACAGTTCTAAAATATCAATTCTTTGGTGCTCAGCCTTCTTTATGAGTGTGAGATTATTTTGGCTTTCATTAATCAAGTCTTTAAATTATTTAAATAAGAGTATTAGATCTAATTCTGTCAGAGTTGAGTTGCTATTCTTATTCAAGATGCTATGTTAACATATATGTTGCTCTTTTAGTGTATTTATATTATGTGAATTTATGCATATATGTATTTATACTGTATGCTTATTGTTTGCTATTTCTCTGTTAAATTATGAGCTACTTGAGAACAAGTACTCTATTACTCATTTTATAAATTATTTTAGCTTTCTGCATGATGTCACATTTGAAGTAGATGGTCATTTCCTCTTAGAAGTTGCTGATAATGAAAGATGACAGAAAATTTATTTTTCTCTTACTTGAGAATTCGTATTTTAGTTCTATACTTGGAGTAAGGAACGTGAAGATGCATATGGTTGTTTATTCTAAAATTTGTATTTCTCAATGTTCATTTGGAATTTAAAATCTTAAGATAACAATTCCCACTTATTACATTGTATTTCTACACAATAAATATATTGAATTTCTATATATTAGAAATTCAGAGAGCCAATCAGAATTGTTTTAAATTTAGATTATAATAAAGGAGAATCATTATCTAACTTTTAATGCAAGATGAAATATTCATTTCTGTTCTTTTAACCAGGTTTTAACACAAACTGTGCTTTGAAAAAATATTATTATACAGTAGTATTAATAGCTCAATTTTCTTCAGTTCAGTTCAGTTGCTCAGTCATGTCCAACTTTTTGCAACCCCATGAATCACTGCACGCCAGGCCTCCCTGTCCGTCACCAACTTCCGGAGTTCACTCAACTCATGTCCATTGAGTCGGTGATGCCATCCAGCCATCTCATCCTCTGTCGTCCCCTTCTCCTCCTGTCCCCAATCCCTCCCAGCATCAGAGTCTTTTCCAATGAGTCAACTCTTCACATGAGGTGGCCAAAGTACTGGAGTTTCAGCTTTAGCATCAGTCCTTCCAATGAACACCCATGACTGATCTCCCCTAGGATGGACTGGTTGGATCTCCTTGCAGTCCAAGGGACTCTCAAGAGTCTTCTCCAACACCACAGTTCAAAAGCATCAATTCTTCAGTGCTCAGCTTTCTTCACAGTCCAACTCTCACATCTATACGTGACCACTGGAAATACCATATCCTTGACTAGACGAACCTTTGTTGGCAAAGTAATGTCTCTGCTTTGGAATATGCTATCTAGGTTGGTCATAACTTTCCTTCCAAGGAGTAAGCGTCTTTTAATTTCATGGCTGCAGTCACCATCTGCAGTGATTTTGGAGCCCCAAAAAATAAAGTCTGACACTGTTTCCACTGTTTCCCCACCTATTTCCCATGAAGAGATGGGACCTGATGCCATGATCTTCATTTTCTGAATGTTGAGCTTTAAGCCAACTTTTTCACTCTCCACTTTCACTTTCATTAAGAGGCTTTTGAGTTCCTCTTCACTTTCGGCCATAAGGGTGGTGTCATCTGCATATCTGAGGTTATTGATATTTCTCCTGGCAATCTTAATTCCAGCTTGTGCTTCTTCCAGCCCAGCATTTCTCATGATGTACTCTGCATAGAAGTTAAATAAGCAGGTTTACAATATACAGCCTTGACGTATTCCTTTTCCTATTTGGAACCAGTCTGTTGTTCCATGTCCAGTTCTAACTGTTGTTCCTGACCTGCATATAGGTTTCTCAAGAGGCAGGTCAGGTGGTCTAGTATTCCCAACTATTTCAGAATTTTCCACAGTTTATTGTGATCCACAGTCAAAGGTTTTGGCATAGTCAATAAAGCAGAAATAGATGTTTTTCTGGAACTCTCTTGCTTTTTCCATGATCCAGCAGATGTTGGCAATTTGATCTCTGGTTCCTTCACCTTTTCTAAAACCAGTTTGATAATCTGGAAGCTCACGGTACACGTATTGCTGAAACCTGGCTTGGAGAATTTTGAGCATTACTTTACTAGCGTGTGAGATAAGTGCAATTGTGCGGTAGTTTGAGCATTATTTGGCATTGCCTTTCTTTGGGATTGGAATGAAAACTGACCTTTTCCAGTCCTGTGGCCACTACTGAGTTTTCCAAATTTGCTGGCATATTGAGTGCAGCACTTTCACAGCATCATCTTTCAGGATTTGAAATAGCTCAACTGGAATGCCATCACCTCCACTAGTTTTGTTCGTAGTGATGCTTTCTAAGGCCTACTTGACTTCACATTCCAGGATGTCTGGCTCTAGGTGAGTGATCACACCATTGTGATTATCAGGCCATGAAGCTCTTTTTGTACAATTTTGTGTATTCTTGCCACCTCTTCTCAATATCTTCTGCTTCTGTTAGGTCCATACGATTTCTGTCCTCTATCGAGCCCATCTTTGCATGAAATGTTCCCCTGGTACCTCTAATTTTCTTGAAGCGATCTCTAGTCTTTCCCATTCTATTGTTTTTCTCTATTTCTTTGCATTGATCGCTAACAAAGACTTTCTTATGTCTCCGTGCTATTCTTTGGAACTCTGCATTCAGATGCTTCAGTTACCTTTAAGTAAACCCAAGTTAGAGAAATACTCTGGTACTTGAATGGTACTTTTAAAGCTAGTGCAGTAAAAAAATCTCCAAAAAAAATTAATGATTAGGTGTTTTTAATGATGGCAATGTATACATCTTCTGACATTTGGCATAAATATCTATTGTTCTATGAGAAAGTTAATGCAAAACCATATATGAAGACTTTTTTTTTAATCAAACACTTATTTAAATAGTTAGAAAAAAGTTGTCTTAAAAATAAGTTCTGTTAATTTACTTCCCCAAATTTTATATATATGTGTGTGTGTGTGTGTGTGTGTGTATACCTTGTGTATATATATATATCTATGGGTATATTTGTATATCTACATGTATTTCTTTTGTGAGCTTGTCTATGATTTTTTCCAGACCTTGAAACAAATTCCAGAACCTCTGCCTTAGATGAAGCTGCAAAAGTTGCAAAGATGAAGAAATGTTCAAAACCAACATTTAACATCTGTGTAAGGAGATTGAGATGGCTAATTGAAAATAAAAAAATTAACTGATTAGCAAAGCTGGTGAAAGTAGACCAGATGGTTTGGATATTCAGTTATTATGTCCTTGATTTTCTGTTTTGCTTGGAAAAGAAGAAAGGCACAGGACCATAGGAAAGAGAAGCCATGTGAAACAGAGAAATCAGTAAGCTTATGTGAAAAAACCTTTCTTATAAAATGGATTTCTGTTCAATCCAGCCATAACAGAGAGTTTTAGGGCAGCAAAACATTTTTAACAGCAGTAATGGATAAAATTTGACAGACCTCTTTACAATGAGAAGCTGAAAATACTTTTTTTATTGATCAGATGAACACTTAGAATAACAACAAACACCCATTTTTACAATAAGTACCCATTTTTGAGAAGATGCCAACTTATTTGTGGGCATTCATGCAGCAATAAACTTGGCTAGGAATTATATATCATAGTTTAATCAAGCACTGATACTAAAGCTGGGAGGGATAAATTCAGAGTTTGAGATTATCATATGCTCACTACTATATAGAAAATAGATATCCACAAAGATATACTGTATATCACAAGGAACTAGACTCAATATTCTGTAATAACCTATCTGGGAAAAGAATCTGAAAAAAGAGTGGATATACGTATAACTGAATCACTTTGCTGCACACCTGAAACATAGCATTGTAAATCGACTATATGCCAATATAAAAATTTTAAAATGTAAATTCATACTAACAAACTTTTAATTTTATGCTATTAAAAATATAAAATATTTTATCAAAATTAAACATTCTAAGACCTATTTTCCACCTCTCAAGAAAAAGTCTACTCTGATTTCCCAGGCAGTTCTAATCAGGTGGGTCTGCTTGGCTACCTTTGTGCCTTCATCGCTTTTATTTCAAGAACGCTTTACTGAGTGTGAATTGTTTATCAAGCATTAATTAGATGCTAGTGCTACAAAGGTAGCAAAGAACGTCTGCCTTCAGGGAGATCAGTCCAGGGCAGACAGAGGAGAAACACAATTACAATGCATTGCTGTAAGTGTGGGAAAGGAATATTGAGGATAATTGCAGGGATCTGGGAACCAAGAAGAGAGGAATTCAGCCCCCAGATGGAGGATGCTGTGACTGGTAGTGGGTGTGCCATGAGGAGGGGGCAGACTCTGGTAGGTGATGATGCCTGAGATGAGTTTAAGGAGTCAGAACACCTGGAAAGTTCAGAAAGGGAGCAAATTTTCAGGAAATGGAAAAATACACAAATATAAGGTGGTGTGAAGTGTATGGAAAATTTAAACATGGTAAGAATGAGCAGGACGTAGGACATGGATAGTGCAACTGGAGTTGGAGAACTGGGAAAGTCGGACCACAATCTACCAAAGTTATTCTGCTGAAAAATTGTTGTGAGGCTTCCTGTTGTGTTCATGACGTTTTCCACAGTCCTAAGTGTGGCATCCAGACCTCACAGCCTCTCTCTCAGTGTCACATCACTGTTCATCACTGGGACCCTTCTCATCCCCATCTTTCTGCTTCCTTCCGTTGGTACCTGAGGGGCATCCCTAGTGGCTCAGAAGATAAAGAATTTGCCTGCAATGCAGGAGACCTGGGTTTGATCCCTGGGTTAGGGAAGTCCCCTGGAGAAGGGAATGGCAACCCACTCCAATATTCTTGCCTGGAGAATTCCATGGACAGATAGAGGAGTCTGGTGGGCTACAGTCCATGGGATCACAAAGAACCGGACACAACTGATCGACTAACATGGTTGGTTATCCATTTTAAATATAGCAGTGTGTACATGTCCATCTCAAACTCCATAACTATCTCTATCTCCCATCCTTCTTCTTTGTTATCCCCCATTCTTCCTCCTTGAAAACCCTAAGTTCTTCTCTAAGTCTGTGAGTCTGTTTCTGATTTGTAAATAAGTTCATTTGTATCACTTCTTTTTAGATTCCACATATAAATGATATTACATGATATTTCTCTGTCTGACTTACTTCATTTAGTATGATCATCTCTAGGTCCATCCATGTTGGTGCAAATGGTATTATTTCATTCTTTCTAATGGCTGAGAAGGAGAAGGCAATGGCACCCCACTCCAGTACTCTTGCCTGGAAAGTCCCATGGATGGAGGAGCCTGGTGGGCTGCAGTCCATGGGGTCGTGAAGAGTCGGACACGACTCAGCCACTTCCCTTTCACTTTTCACTTTCATGCATTGGAGAAGGAAATGGCAACCCACTCCAATATTCTTGCCTGGAGAATCCCGGGAACGGGGGAGCCTGGTGGGCTGCCATCTATGGGGTCGCACAGAGTCGGACATGACTGAAGTGACTTAGCAGTAGCAATGGCTGAGTAATATTCCATGGTATGTATGTACCACATAGTCCTTATCCATTCATCTGTTGATGGACATTTAGGTTGCTTCCATTTTAGGAATCTCAGTAGTCAACTTGCCCAGATACTGGGCTTTGTTGTATTTGAAAGATATTAAACTGCTTGGAGAATACTTCTTTTTTTAAACATTTAATTAATTAATTTATTTGGCTGAGTCAGATCTTAGTTGCAGCATGCAGGATCTTCGTTGTGGTCCATGGACTGTCTAGCTGTAAGCAGATGGGCTCCCGAGTGCTCAAGCTCAGTAGTTGTGGTATGTGAGCTTAGTTGCTCTGAGGCATGTGGGATCTTAGTTCCCTGCCCAGGAATTGAGCCTGCATTCTCTGTAAGGTGGATTCTTAACTACTGGACCACCAAGGAAGTCTCTGGAAAATGCTTCTTTTGTCAAAGTTTTTAATTTAAGTCTATAGCCTATTGGGATCTCCAAAATCTTAAATCTTAATGTCTCAATAACGATAACACTTACTTTACATTTCCATTCTTTGTCACCAATGCTAAACCACCTTGGAGCAAAATCGTGCCATTGGCAGAACAGAGATGAGGTGAGTAGAAGGAAATGCAAAGGAGGAAAAGCACGTTCATCCCATCCTGTACATCTTACCAAGCTGTGCTGACGAGGCTGTGGTGCTGGGAGGAAGGGCAGGAAGGGCACAAGGTCCCAGGGTCTTGATCTTTTAATAACAGAGATGGAAGTTCATGAGGGAACCACAGAGTGGAACTATAGCAGGAAATACTTCAAAACCAGAAAGGGCTTGGGGCTGTTGCCATAAAGCAGAGCAAGAAAGTCAACCATGAAAAAGAAACATTAAATTCAACTGAGAAACTAAGGAAGGGTAATGTCACAGTAGAATTACTAAAGGCACCCACAACTTCCCTGAATATTTTAGCTTCCTTTACAATCAATCAATGGTACTACTCATTTGTTTCTCTGTTTCATCAGAGGAAAGATTTATGGGAGAAAATAATTTGATGGTATGATACTCCTTGGGCTTTCCTGGTGGCTCAGATGGTAAAGAGTCTGCCTGAAGTATGGGAGACTTGGGTTCTATCCCTGGGTTGGGAAGATCCCCTGGAGAAAGAAATGGCAACCCATTCCACTATTCTTGCCTGGAAAATCTCACGGACGGAGGAGCCTGGCAGGCTACATGGATTCTCAGAGTCAGACACAACTAAGCGACTTCACTATATATGTATGATACTCCTTAAGGACGGTAGGACGAAAGGTGTACATTGCTAGCTGGGATGATATTTCTTCTGGTCTTTATATAAGGAAAGCACATTGAGAAAATTTAGATTAGGTCTTGATCATAGCAAAGGCTTCCCTGGTAGCTCAGATGGTAAGGAATCTGTCTGCAATGCAAGAGACCTAGCTTCAGTCCCTGGGTTGGGATGATCCCCTGGAGAAGGAAACGGCTACCTACTCCAGAGTTCTCGCCAAGAGAATTCCACGGACAAAGGAGTCTGGTGGGCCACAGTCCATGGGGTTGCAAAGAGTCTGAGCCACTAACACTAAACACTAACTAATAATAAGCATATGCTATAGAATGAAAGCAAAACCAATTCTATGACTTGGACTTTTGAGCCTAAAAGCCTTTGCTGAAATTTAAAATCAAAGTCAAAAGATTGATCCATGGGGAGAAGGTATAATGATGAATACCACAATGATTGTGTTGAAAGCTTTCATTTGAATTCAGATCACCTGGGATTTTGTTAAAGTGTGGATTCTGGTTTGGTAGGTGTGGGCAGGGCTTGAGCTTCTGCATTTCTCATAAGCTCATGGCCTTAGTCATAGATAACTTTTGAACAAAATGCTGTAGAAAAGCTCTTGGAGAGACTTAATTGGCCTACCTGGGTGTCAAAATTGTCATGGGTGCCTTTGGACTTGCATTTTTTCAAATGCATTTTAGAATTAGCTTATGTAGTGAAGATGGCAGAAAAATGTTATCCTAAACTATGCTAGTTGGCATCAGGATTATTTTGAGCTAAAGGTACTTGTAAAACAGTTAACCAAAGGTAGCTCCCCCTCTTTCTGCCTGAAACTGGAAGCTAAAACTCCAATATGAGGTTTGCCTTCTCTGTAACAGGAGAAAAAAAAAACATTCTTATTGCCAGAGAAGCTGAATTGAGCCCTAGAAAAATCTGTGCAAATAGACTTTGAAACATAATTCTTATTTTTCATTAACCTCCCTATACATTTTAGCTACTTTTTTCTTTTTGTTTTTGGCTGCTGCTGCTGCTGCTAAGTCACTTCAGTCATGTCCAACTCTGTGCGACCCCATAGACGGCAGCCCACCAGGCTCTCCCGTCCCTGGAATTCTCCAGGCAAGAACACTGGAGTGGGTTGCCATTTCCTTCTCCAATGCATGAAAGTGAAAAGTGAAAGTGAAGTCGCTCAGTCATGTCCGACTTTTGGCTGCTACTCTTTGTTTAATACTTCATGGCAAATAGATGGGGAAACAGTGAAAACAGCGGCTGACTTTATTTTTCTGGGCTCCAAAATCACTGCAGATGGTGATTGCAGCCATGAAATTAAAAGACGCTTACTCCTTGGAAGGAAAGTTATGACCAACCTAGAGAGCATATTAAAAAGCAGAAACATTACTTTGTCCACAAAAGTCCGTCTGGTCAAGGCTATGGTTTTTCCAGTGGTCATGGATGTGAGAGTTGGACTATAAAGAAACCTGAGCACTGAAGAATTGATGCCTTTGAACTGTGGTGTTGGAGAAGCCTCTTGAGAGTCCCTTGGACTGCAAGGAAATCCAACCAGTCCATCATAAAGGAGATCAGTCCTTGGTGTTTATTGGAAGGACTGATGTTGAAGTTGAAACTCCAATACTTTGGCCACCTAATGCGAAGAGCTGACTCCTTTGAAAAGATCCTGATGCTGGGAAAGATTGAGGGCAGGAGGAGAAGAGGACAACAGAGGATGAGATGGTTGGATGGCATCACTGACTCAATGGACATGGGTTTGGGTGGACTCCAGGAGTTGGTGATGGACAGGGAAGCCTGGCATGCTGTGGTTCATGGGATCACAAAGAGTTGGACATGACTGAGCGACTGAACTGAACTGAACTGAATATATATATGTTTGGTTCTTGTTGATCCTTCTTTGGGTCTTTATTTTCTTATGGGGCTCTGATGTATGTGGATATATCTATATATTAATACTTTTCTCCTGTGAATTTGCCTTCTCAGGCCCAGTCTAAGACTCTAAGAGGGTCCAGGGAAAGTTTTTCACCCTCTTTCAGTAGCTTCATGAATAATTCCCTGGATATTTTGATTGAAGTTACATTTGATTTGTAGATATAGTGAGTAGAAATGGAAATATATATAACATTAACTCTTCCCACTCTATTAATGTCTTTCTTGAATTATCTAAATTTTATTTATGTCCATCTGTGAGATTTTATAATTTTTTGGTATAGCAGTTATATATTTCTTTTAATGTTTTTTTCCTCTAGAAACACCATGTTTGTTGCTACCATCACAAATAGAATCTTCTTTATTATTGTACTTTCTAATGGGTTGTTGCTGATGTGTAAAACACCACCCACTTCTTCATATTGACCTTTTCCTCATAATTCATGCAAAACCCTTTAGTTTGTTCTCACGGGTGGTTTATATATTTTTTCAAAATTTTTCTATGAAAGCAACTGTTTACAGTTGACAGTTCTGTCTCTTCCTTTCTTCTCTCCTACCCTTTATTTCTTTAATTAAAGAATTTATGTTTTTAACTGGTGAGGAATTCCAATCTGACAATTTTTGTTGATATAATCACAATAGACATTGTTGTTCATTCTTCTCTTAATGGATGATATAACTATTAGTTCCTAGAAAAATTAAAATTATTATCTACCCCAGGAAACTTTCACCTACCACTTCCATTACCAAGGATGCTGTTTTGTACATATGCTTCCCAGTTCTTTCTTTTGGGTCATTCATGCCAAAGCTGAAATCTCACCTGCAAATAATTCATGACTCTTTCATGAATAATGATACAGGAACCCATGACAAGAACTAAGTAACTTAATCAATTGAGGGGCCACGTATTGGCCTCGACCTGAAAGGCACAGAGGTGATTGTGGCTTTAGTCAGACTGGTATTGAAGATTTCCTCTTTTTCTCTTTCATTTCTTAAACAAATTACTTCAGGGTTGTAAACATGACCACAGCCTGCTTTTTACAAGTTTACCAACTCCATGAGATGGGAACTTTTTCTCTGTTAAGGTATCTGATTCTGATTGCCCTCTTTGGGATTAGGTGCTCATCCCCAAGCCAATGACTGTTACAGGGGAAGAGATCCCATCCTATCTCCACAGTAGGTGGAATAGGCACCTTCTTGGCAAATGGTCTGTCCAAAATTTTTCAGCACCAAGAATAAATGGCTCACAAATCAGGCTGGATAGACCAAAATATCTGAGGTCCACTAAACATGATCAGAGGTATCTTTCCTGACACCAGCTCATCCTTTAATTCTTTCCCTAAGCAACCCCTGAATCTGGAAGATCCTCTGGAGAAGAGAATGACTACTGCAATCCGGTATTCTTGCCTGGAGAATCCCATGGTCAGAGGAGCCTAGTGGGCTACAGACCATGGTGTCACAAAGAGCTGGACACGACTGAGCGACTAACACTTTCCCTTTCCCTAATCCCTTTATGACCTGTATATCACTGATCCTGATTTGGAATTTCAATGTAGGCATATGTCTTGAATTAGAATGTAAGCTCCATGACAAAAGGGACATGGAGTTCCTTGTTACCTGTTGCATCTCCAGGATATATGTTGATGGGTGTTACATGGGAGGAATTCAATAAATCTTTTGTTAAAAAGAATAACTTAACTAAAATAATAAGAATAAAAGCAAAAATAAACAAATGGGACCTAATTAACCTTAAAAGCTTCTGCACATCAAAGGAAACTATTAGCAAGGTGAAAAGACAGCCTTCAGAATGGGAGAAAATAATAGCAAATGAAACAACCGACAAACAACTAATCTCAAAAATATACAAGCAACTCCTACAGCTCAACTCCAGAAAAATAAACGACCCAATCAAAAAATGGGCCAAAGAACTAAATAGACATTTCTCCAAAGAAGACATACAGATGGCTAACAAACACATGAAAAGATGCTCAACATCACTCATTATCAGAGAAATGCAAATCAAAACCACTATGAGGTACCATTTCACACCAGTCAGAATGGCTGCGATCCAAAAGTCTACAAATAATAAATGCTGGAGAAGGTGTGGAGAAAAGGGAACCCTCTTACACTGTTGGTGGGAATGCAAACTAGTAGAGCCACTATGGAGAACAGTGTGGAGATTCCTTAAAAAACTGGAAATAGAACTGCCTTATGATCCAGCAATCCCACTGCTGGGCATACACACTGAGGAAACCAGAAGGGAAAGAGACACGTGTACCCCAATGTTCATCTCAGCACTGTTTATAATAGCCAGGACATGGAAGCAACCTAGATGCCCATCAGCAGATGAATGGATAAGAAAGCAGTGGTACATATACACAATGGAGTATTACTCAGCCATTAAAAAGAATACATTTGAATCAGTTCTAATGAGGTGGATGAAACTGGAGCCTATTATACAGAGTGAAGTAAGCTAGAAGGAAAAACATAAATACAGTATACTAACGCATATATATGGAATTTAGAAAGATGGTAACAATAATCCTGTATGCGAGACAGCAAAAGAGACACAGATGTATAGAACAGTCTTATGGACTCTGTGGGAGAGGGAGAGGGTGGGAAGATTTGGGAGAATGGCATTGAAACATGTAAAATATCATGTAAGAAACGAGTTGCCAGTCCAGGTTCGATGCACGATACTGGATGCTTGGGGCTAGCGCACTGGGACGACCCAGAGGGATGGTATGGGGAGGGAGGAGGGAGGAGGGTTCAGGATGGGGAACACATGTATACCTGTGGCGGATTCATTTTGATATTTGGCAAAACTAATACAATTATGTAAAGTTTAAAAATAAAATAAAATTAGAAAAAAAATATTTAAAAAAAAGGAAAAAAAAAAAAGAATCCATATTTGGGAAGAATAACCTTCTAATACTGAGATGACTCAGTATTTTAGTCTTTTTTTTTAAAGTTGATAAACAAGAGAAAGTAGAACATTAGCTTATTGGTTCTCTTTTGAAAGACAATCTGTTGACAGTTAGATGTCTACTCTTGGCCTAGGAGAGCTATGACTGTCACCATGAACTTGAATAAATTGAAGGCTGATCTACATGCACAATTTTTAAGCTTTATTATTTTTATAACTACATCTTGCTTTAAACACATATATTTAAATATGTGTTTCAGTATATGTGTTCTTGCTGTTATCTTCAGTATGCTAACTTCTCTAAAACCTTCACTGTCATGTCTATAAAAATGGAGTCTTAATGCCCACTTCATAGAATATCATGAAGATTAAATGAGACAAAGTATTTTTTAAAACTAACTGCAATACTTTGCAATAGTGGGATTTTTTGAAAATGATCATTCTTATTGTAATTGTTTCTTGCCTTTTGATATAGAGTGTGTTTGGGGGTATACTTTGTTTCAGCCATGATAGAGGTGGCTGGCTTCCCACATAAACCATCTTTGATATATAATCTTTGGCAAGTATAATGCTTATATATATAGCATTTCTGTTATAATCCTCTGTGTTTAGGTTAACAGCTTCTTTCATATGGCAATTTTAGTATATGTGCTGCCAAAGTGAGCACTAAGGATCATACTGCAGAGGACACAGTGACTAAGCAGAAAAGAGAAAAAAGAGTTGGGATCATTTTATTCTAAGATGTCAGTGCTCAGTGGCAGGCATTCCGGCCTCAGGAATTCGGATGTTCACATGGGTGGTGGAGGACAGGATACTAGGAACTGAATTTCCATTTCCCAATCATCCAAACGTCATCCCTTTCATCTGGCTTATAAAATGTTTTCTAGGGTTATTACAAATCAACATATTAAATGAGTTTATCATTAACAAATCAACATATTAAATGGGTTTATCATTAAAGATATTGGCTTATATGTAGCATCATCTAAAACATGCTAAGCAAAACAGCAAGTAAAAACAAGGGCAAATTGTTCCAAGTAGCAGCAATAGTCTGAATCCGCTTAATGGATGGTTTCATTTTGAAAGGTCCACTCTTTCACCTGAGCCAGATACATTCTTGATTCACCACTTAGCTTTGCCCTTCTAGAACTTTCTAAGTGAAGACATAAAGTAGGCTGGAAAGGGAGCTCATCCAGTGGAAAATCGTGGGATATCAATTTTACAGGGAGACCTTCCTGGATGTGAAAGTCCTACAGGAAGGTGAAAACTACCTGGAACCAAAAGCTAGAGAGGCATACAGTATTGAAGGCCTAGCTTCAGAGAAAAGACCTGCTGGACAACAGAGACAATCAGAGAAGCAGGTTAAGATGTTCCAGTCTATTCCTCAAAACAGATTTTGTTTTCCCAGGTGGACCATTGGTAAAGAATCTGCCTGTCAATGCAGGAAACAGGGGGTCTATCCCTCGGTTGAGAAGATCCTCTGGAGGAGGAAATGGCAACCCACTCCAGTATTTTTGTCTGGAAAATCCCATGGACAGAGGACCTTGGGAGTCTACAGCCTACGGGGTCACAAAGAGTAGGCATGACTGAGTATGCACACAGACACACACACAAAGTGTGCATTATAAGAATGAGAGAGACATACCAGCAGGAAGCAAATAAAGCAAGTCAGACTGAAGCATATAAGGGCTATCAGTCTGTAAGGTCTGTCATTGCTGCTATGCACCTGTTGTCTGATTTTCCAAAGTTTGTGATTTCCTATTTTTCTTTTTATCCTTATTTATCTCTAGCCACTTGGGTGCTTTCCTTCTGCATAAGGGTTTGATGTATCTTCATCAGAAATTTCACGTTTTCTCCTGGTCTTTTCTTGTTCATTCACTTTATTGCCTGCTTTTCAGTTTAGTGACTTTTCTCATTTTCTTTTATTCCCATGCTTATCCGGATGTGGGTTTCCTGTTCATCGTGACCTTCAGTGCTGGTTTCTGCCTGTTAAGTTTTGTCTGTGTGATGACTCATTTCCTGGATCACGGGACAAGGATAGGCGGATTTTTCAAACCCTGCAGTGGGCAGCCAGAAGGGATTGAGAAGCAGTGTGCACGGTCACTAGGGTGGATGAAGAGGGAGAGGCTTCTGCTAAAGGGGGAAATAACTGCTTTCCAAAACCTTTGGCTCTTACATACTTTTATCCAAATCCAGCCTGGCTGATCATAATTTGTTTGAATTCATGCATTATCCTCCTAAGTGGCCTTTCTGTCACCACTCTTTGTAACTCATCTATCACAAAGAAGCCTGATGGTTTTTCCTAAAACAAAGCATGTGTGGTTCTCCTCTGATAACACGTTTTTCTTGCTTTCCATTATCTAAGAGCAAACCCTCTTATCTCTACGAAATCCAAGCTTGACTATCAGGATCTTCACAGTTTTATCCCAACACCATCTTTCTAACCTGTGAAAGTGAAAGTCACTCAGTCATGTATGACTGTTTGTGACCCATGGTCCATGGGATTCTCCAGGCCAGAATACTGGAGTGGGTAGCTTTTCCCTTCACCAGAGGATCTTCCCAACCCAGGGATCAAACCCAGGTCTCCTGCATTGCAGGCAGATTCTTAACCACCTGAGCTATCAGGGTAGCCTTCCAATCTGGAATCTCACCAAATCCATCACTCTTCTTTCCACTCCATGAACCTGGACTCACAGCCAACAGAACTTCTCCAGGCCACTTGTGCTAGTTTCTGATTTTTCAACATCACACAAGTTCCGGTAAACCCAGGATAGCCTTCTTCTATTGCCTCACTTGATCTTTTTTTCCCTTATGTTTACTTACTGATTGATTTTCGGCTGCACTGGGTCTTCACTGTTGCTCTCAGGCTTCCTTTAGTTGTGGAGAGCAGGGGCCACTCTTTCGTTGTGGAGTACAGGCTCTAGGAGTCACAGCCTGGGTAGTAGTGGTGCAGAGGCTTAGTTGTTCTGTGGCATGTGGGATCTTCCTGGATCTGGGATTTTGAGCCCACGTCCCCTGCGTTGGCAGGTGGATTCTTAACCACTGGGCCACCAGGGAAGCCCTTCGCTCATCTTCTAAACCTCAAAGATCACCTCTTCTTCCCACACTAACTATTTGAAATACTTATTTACATTTGATGCAGTTTCTTCATACCTTCTCTGACAGTTGCTCTCACCCTCTTATCCTCCTTCTCATCCTTCTCTTCCTTTCCATTTCCTTCTTTCAACTGTTGGCAAAAATAATTAATCTATAATTGATTATAATAGGAATAGAAAAGAGTTTTATTTGAGTCAAACTGAGGACTATAGTTTGGAAGACAGCCTCTCAGATAACTCTGAGGAATTGCTCTGGAGAAGCATGGTTTTCAGCACAGTTTTAGATCTTGTCAGAACACAGAACATCAAACAAGTCAGGTGTACATTCCTTCAAGTTTTCATAAAAATAGAAAAGCATATATGCAGCAAGTGAGTAAGACCAGTATGTCATATGAGAAGGGAGTCTTATCATTGAAGGAGGACCAGCATTAGTGACCCAGGAAGGGAGGCATTTAATTTTTATTTTTAACATGAACATTCTTTGAAAAAGGGAAAGTGAAAGTAAAGTTGCTCAGTCGTGTCTGACTCTTTGGAGATCCCATGGACTGTAGCCCACCAGGCTCCTCTGCCAATGGGATTTTCCAGGCAAGAGAACTGGAGTGGGTTGCCATTTCCTTCTCCAGGGGATCTTCCCAACTCAGGGATCGAAGCCGGGTCTCCCATATTGTAAGCAGACACTTTACCATCTGAGCCACGAGGGAACATTCTTTATTTCTGCTCAATGCACTCTTTCCTTTAATTAAAGCAGAGGTACAATGTATGTTTGATAGCCCACAAAAAGGCAATTTTAGTTAGCATAAAATTCAAATTAAATCATAAATAAACCAAAATTAGTTCCCCATACCTTAAAATGTGAAAATTGCTTTCATAATGACAGATATTTTTGGAGCATGTGCTCTGCCATATGGTGAGTTAAACGGAAGCCTGCAATCCCCGTCCTCGAGGAGCTCACCGTTTCAGCACAACTCATCATCTATTACTTGTTGTCCACCACTGGTTGTAAACTGCTTGCAGGGCAGGAACTGACTTGTTGTTTTCACATTTTCAGTAACACTCAGTACAGTAGAGGCCACAGAATAGATTGCCAGAAATATTTCTGGAAAGAATAACCAAAGAAGTTAATGGAGTTTTTAAAATAAAAAGTTTTTTCTCAGACTCATAGACTTAGAGAATGAACTTATGGTTGCCCATAGGAGGAGTGAGGGGAAAGAATAATCAGAGCGTTTGGGATGGACATGTACACATAGCTATATTTAAAAGGGATAACCAACAAAGACCTACTGTATAACATAGGGAACTCTGCTCAATGTTATGTGGCAGCTTGGATGGGAGGGGGGTCTGCGGGAGAATGGATACGTGTAAATGTATGGCTGAGTCCCTTGACCGATAGTTCACCTGAGACTATCACAACATTGTTAAACAGCTGTACTCCAATACAAAATAAAAAGTTAAAATGACTTTTTCTAGCTGTATTATGTGTATTTAATATGTCTTCCTAATCAATTTGATAAAACAAACACAAACACTATCATATCATGTGTATGATCTCATTTATACTTCACAGCCCTCTGAAAAGGGCATTATTATCCTTATTCTATAGTTGAGGAAACCAAGGTATAAGTGGTCACTTACAGAAGACGTTGGCTCCTGAGATCGCAATCTTTTGCTCTCTCAGTTGTCTCCAGGATGTCTTCTGGCTGTTGTTCAGTCACTAAGTCTTGTCTAACTCTTTGCCATCCCGTGGACTGCAGCACACCAGGTTCCTCTGTCTTTCACTATCTCCCAGAGATGCTCAAATTTATGTCCACTGAGTCGGCGACGCTATCTAACCATCTCATCCTCTGCCTCCCTCTTCTACTCTCCTGGTCTCTCTTTGTAATCACTGGAACTATTGAAAACAAAGTACTTTTGTCGTGTATGTACATTAAATCTCAAATGGCCTAATACTCATCTAATGTATTGTGATTTCTTATGAAAGAAGAAATGTCTCATTTCAGAAAGAAAAAAGGAACATGGAATGTTATATTACTAAACACACAAATCATTTTAAATGTTGAAAACAAGAGTGGATAAACAAGGTCCTATTATAGAACACAGGGAAATATATCCAATATCCTGTGATAAACCATAATGGAAAAGTATATGAAAAAGAATATGTATATATTTGTATAACTGAATCACTTTGCCATACAGCGGTAATTAACACAACATTGTAAATCAGTTATATGCCCATAAAATAAATTTTAAAAGAATGTGTAATAAAGCTACTTTAAGGTGTAGACCAGAGTTATTGTTTTCTTGAGATCATCTCAACCTGGTACAAAATGTTCCTACTTTAAATTTCAAACAGGTTCACAGTTAATTTCACAGTAATTTGTCACCTTGCCTTAAGTATTGAGCTTCTGGAGGCTTACACCCACTGGGTGTGTCCTAATGATGTGGAGATGCCTAATGAAAGTACAATGAATCTGTACCAATAGAGGTTGGGTGGTTTTACAATTTATTCTGCTATTATACTCTTCTTTAATTTGGTCTACATGCTGCTATAAAGTTAAACAAATGCTATTAACACATTTTTAGCCTGTTTAGTGCTTGCATATACTGATTTAAATCTTAAAAGGAAGCACATGGCTTCAAACATATGGAAAGATTTTTCTGCTGCAAATATTAAATATAAATATTAATATTCATAAATATTATGAGTAAAGGCAAATGTATAATACAAATATAAAATACAGTATGAAAATGCCTATCTTGCTCAACCTTATAATCAGTGTTATAGTAAAATTAATATAAATATACATAAGTATATGTCAAGCCAGACTTCAACAGTGTATGAACCATGAACTTCCAGATGTTCAAGCTGGATTTAGAAAAGGCAGAGGAACCAGAGATCAAATTGCCAACATCCATTGGATCATAGAAAAAGCAAGAGAGTTCCAGAAAAACATCTACTTCTGCTTTATTGACTATGCCAAATCCTTTGACTATGTGGATCACAACAAACTATGGAAAATTCTTCAAGAGATGAGAATGCCAGACCACCTGACCTGCCTTCTGAAAAATTTGTATGCAGGCCAAGAAGCAACAGTTAGAACTGGACATGGAACAACAGACTGGTTCCAAATAGGAAAAGGAGTATGTCAAGGCTGCATATTGTCACCCTGCTCATTTAACTTATATGCAGAGTACATCATGAGAAATGCTGGGCTGGAAGAAGCACAAGCTGGAATCAAGATTGCTGGGAGAAATATCAATAACCTCAGATATGCAGATGACACCACCCTTATGGCAGAAAGTGAAGAGGAACTGAAGAGCCTCTTCATGAAAGTGAAAGTGGAGAGTGAAAAAAGTTGGCTTAAAGCTCAACATTCAGAAAACTAAGATCATGGCAACCAGTCCCATCACTTGATTGCAAATAGATGAGGAAACAGTGGAAACAATGTCAGACTCTATTTGGGGGGGGGCTCCAAAATCACTGCAGATGGTGATTGCAGCCAGGAAATTAAAAGACACTTGCTCCTTGGAAGAAAGGCTATGACCAACCTAGAGAGCATATTAAAAAGCAGAGACATTACTTTCCCAACAAAGTTTCATCGAGTCAAAGCTATGATTTTTCCAGTAGTCATGTATGGATGTGAAAGTTGGACTATAAAGAAAGCTGAGCACAGAAGAATTGATGCTTTTGAACTGTGGTGTTGGAGAAGACTCTTGAGAGTCCCTTGAACTGCAAGGAGATCCAACCAGTCCATCCTAAAGGGAATCAGTCCTGAATATTCATTGGAAGAACTGATGCTGAAGCTGAAGCTCCAATATTTTGGCCACCTGATGCGAAGAATTGACTCATTGGGAAAGATCCTGATGCTGGGAAAGATTGAAGGAGGGAGGAGAAGGGGACAGACAGAGAATGAGATGGTTGGATGGTGTCACTGACTCAGTGGACATGAGTTTGAGTAAATTCTGGGAGTTGGTGATGGACAGGGAGGCCTGGTGTGCTGCAGTCCATGGGGTCGCAAAGAGTTGGACACAACTGAGTAACTAGACTGACTGACTGACTGATACATAAGTATTTATGTATCTATTTAACATACAGATTATATGCTATAAGGCTGAATGAGGTGGGCATTATATATTATACTTTTGCCTTTCTTGAGGGCCTAGTATGCTTGTCTCAAATATGTTCCCCATTTTACTGGTTCAGAAATATTTATGGAGTATAACTAGCTATTAGCTGATGTTTTAGTCACAGGCATACTGATATAAAAAAAAATTAAGTTTGATCTCAAGGAACTTGGGCTTCCTTGATCGCTCAGTTGGTAAAGAATCCGCCTGCAATGTAGGAGACCCCAGTTCGATCCCTGGGTAGGGAAGATCTGCTGGAGAAGTGACAGGCTACCCACTCCACTATTCTGGCCTGGAGAATTACATGAACTGTACAGTCATGGGCTTGCAAAGAGTCGGACATGACTGAGTGACTTTCACTTTTTAAGGAACTCAGGAAATTTGGTGAGATGGTCAAGAAAATAATAACAGAGAAAAGCAGTTTTAACAGATGTATACACTGAGTATTCTGGAAATCAAGAAAAAGAGACTCAGAGAAAAGCCTGAGTTTACTATTAAACATATTCAACATACTTCTATAATTCATTTGATATCATTTTCCAAGGGGAATTATTATTACAAGATGATAATGACATGATATCAACCGCAAATATTGGAATGCCAAACTCAGAATGACAGGTATAAAAATGCCCTGACATCTGGTAATACTTGGAAATTTGTAAGTAATTTAATATTTTTGGAGCTAAAGATATATATACATCCCAGGTGAGAGAGACGGCTGGAGTAGTAGGATGTCAGTGACAGAGTTCCAGCAGAGAATTTTAAGCAGTGATGTGACATGATCAAAGCGTATCTTTCTTTTTTAGAATTAACCTTTGAGACTGGTTGAGGGGTGACTAAAACCTGCAGTATGGAAACGATTTAGAATCCATATGAGAAAAGATCAAGATCTGAATGATAATCATGTCAGAGGGAATAGATACAAAATTACTAAAACACATGAGTGAGTGAAGTCGCTCAGTCGTGCCCGACTCTTTGCGACCCCATGGACAGTAGCCTGCCCCAAGCTCCTCCATCCATGGGATTTTCCAGGCAAGAGTACTGAAGTGGGTTGCCATTTCCTTCTCCAGGGAATCTTCCCGACCCAGGGATCAAACCCAAGTCTCCCGCGTTGTAGACAGACGCTTTACCGTCTGAGCCACCATAGAAATGAATAAATCAAAGAGTGGATGGTGAGGATGAAAACATTTCAGATAGCTTGAACATTTAGAGCACACTTTAGTGATGCTTATGAGAGAGAACACAAGAAGTTGCGTAGTTTAGTTAAGTCTGGCATTGTGCTATGTGTTCAGTCGTGTCTGACTCTTTGCAACCCCATGGACTGTAGTCCATCTGTTCTCTGTCCATGGAATCTTCCAGGCACAAAAATACTGGAGCCAGTTGCCATTGCTTACTCCAGGGGATCTTCCAGATCCAGGGATCGAATCCATGTCTCTTGCATCTCCTGCCTTGGCAGGCAGGTTCTTTACTGCTAGCACCACCTGGGGTGCCCAAGTCTGGCATTGGAAATGAGTTTAATGTGAGTTTAATGAATTTGGAACCCAGGTCAGGGGACTGGGCTGTCAGCAATGATCTGAGAGTAGTTATCACATGGGTGATAGTTGAAGTTGTGTTTTTTTTTTTTTTGGATGGAATTTTCTGAGAATTACACATAATGCGAAATGAAAAAAGAGTCACAAGTGAAGACAGCAGCCATTGAAAGGCCCATGAAAATCAAGGATTAAAATGTCTATTCGGTTTGACCATGTTAAAATTGCCTTTGGGAGATAAATTTAGATAGAGTAAGTAGAGCTAGCACCAGATGTAAGTGCGATATAGATATTAATTACTGATATGTAAAAATCATTCTTTAAAATCTTTTAAGGCCATCTGATGATTTTAATAAATGAGAAAATTTATGAATAAATATGGCAATGCTATTATTTTATGTCTTGGAGATCACTGTCATGCTCCATGTAAATAATTGAATGACTCTCAAAAAGTATTTATCACATAGGGACAAGAAGTTTTCCAAACTTTTATCCGTATTTGAGTGGTGAATTCATCATTGGCTGATTTGAGGAGTACCAAGGACTCTGTTTTGAAGATACTCTATATTACAGCAGGAAGCTTACCTCAAAATCCAAGAGTTCTCATAGAATCAGGGAGGAATAGGTCTCTGCTCCAATGGAAGTAAAAATTTCCCAGTAGAACAGCAAGTTTCATCAGTGTTCCTTACCAATGAAAAAGTTAATAGATTTTCTAGTGGATGAGGCTTTTTTTTTTTTCAAATCATAGAATTTGAGTAGGATTGCTGGTAGTGTTTATTTCTCATTATTTGCTTATTTATTTATTTTCTGATGTGTTTTTTGAGTTCAGCTCTTATTTCTCTTCATGAAACTTCCAAGAGCAATAACTGTGTTGAAAGTCTTAATTTATTCCATTTGGGTTTTTTTCCTGATGTTTTAATTCTTTGTTCTAAGCATATCTTTTCTTAGTTAACTTTTGTATCTGTTTTCATGGAAACTTTTAATTTCTCACTGGATATTCTGTACACTTAGACTCTTTCATCATTTATTTGTTCTGCTTTTTCTGATTTTGGGTATTATATCCAAACAGATACATGGAACAAATCTCTCACAGGGAAAAAAAAAACCCCTTTGCAATCACTGTAATAGCATGGCAAGAAAGTGCAAGGTGATCAAAAATAAACCAAAAGATTGAATCTTAAAAACTTAAAGTGTAAAGTTTGTAAATAAATAAAAACCTAAAGTAACCAGTAACTAAGTAATAAGAAGAGTTAATGGGAAATAATTGGATTTACTTTTCTGGACTTAATATTCAAGAGGAAAAATAAACTAAGTATTTATGTTTATGACCTATATACTTCTGGATCTCTAACAACAACAACAAAAATTAGGATAATTCAGTTCAGTTCAATTCAGTTGCTCAGTTGTGTCCGACTCTTTGCGACCCCATGAATAGCAGCATGCCAGGCCTCCCTGTCTATCACCATCTCCCGGAGTTCACTCAGACTCACGTCCATCGAGTCGGTGATGCCATCCAGCCATCTCATCCTCTGTCATCCCCTTCTCCTCCTGCCCCCAATCCCTCCCAGCATCAGAGTCTTTGCCAATGAGTCAACTCTTCGCATGAGGTGGCCAAAGTACTGGAGTTTCAGCTTTAGCATCATTCCTTCCAAAGAAATCCCAGGGCTGATCTCCTTCAGAATGGACTGGTTGGATCTCCTTGCAGTCCAAGGGACTCTCAAGAGTCTTCTGCAATACCACAGTTCAAAAGCATCAATTCTTCGGTGCTCAGCCTTCTCCACAGTCCAACTCTCACATCCATACATGACCACAGGAAAAACCATAGCCTTGACTGGACGGACCTTTGTTGGCAAAGTAATGTCTCTGCTTTTGAATATGCTATCTAGGTTGGTCAATTACCTTTCAGTATTTAAATTCTAATATTTTCAAACAACATAATTTTGCTTTCTTACTATATTATACTTGTTGTTGTGTCACTAAGTCATGTCCGACTCTTTGAGACCCCATGGACTACAGCCCACAAGCTCCTCTGTCCATGGGACTTCCCAGGCAGAAATACTGGAGTGGGTTGCAATCTCCTTCTCCAGGTTATCTTCCCGACCCAAGGATCAAACCTGCATCTCCTCCTGAATTGCAGGCAGATTTTTTACCACTGAGCCACCAGGGAAGACCTTTCTTACATTAACACTCAATTTTAAGAAGTTAAATAATAAGAAAACTCATCCTCTGAGCATAAAGATTGACTGCAACTTAACTATGTCATGTATATAGGGTACATGCTTAGTAATTTATGAAATAATTTTAATACACGACAATCCTATGTCACTGCCTTAGAATGGTCATACCAAGTAGCAGTGGATATATTTATACCATGGTCAAAGTCTAGTACATCCTCAGGATTCAATAAATATGTTTTTTAAAAGCTGAATGTATCACAGTCTTGTCATTTGACTAATAATGCACATATGAGTCAGTCCCAAAGAATATGAGGAGCATGGTGACTACATTATATCCAGATCACCACTGGTAAGACATGTGAGATCCACAATAGTGTAGATTGTACTCATCAACTAGAAGCCTCTGTTGAATAAGGAAAACAAAATAAAACATAATTTTCAAAAATATGAGAAGGTTAAGAGTCACTATTATCAGAGATCTTACCTTTTGAGCACAGTACGCCCATATTGAATGCATTTCTAAGATGTTTGCTCAGTTGAATCAAATTTTGAGTTGCTATTTTTAGCGTCTTGTTAACTGAATTGACTGACCTTTTTAGCCCAAACAGCTGAGCCGTGTTTGCTTGTAGATGGCATTTTTACCAGCTATTCTTGGACTGAAAAGCACTCTGCACTCTGTGGTCTCAGCAATTCTGTTTATTGTATTTCTAAATACTATAATAAAAAATCAACAAGTACCGTTCTATTTATGCAATGAACTATTATTTTGCCATATAAAGAAGTAAAATATTGATTCATTCCACAACATGGATGAATCTTGAAAACAGTCTTAGTAAAAAACTCAGACACCAAAGGTCAGGTGTTGTATGATTTAATTTACACAAAATGTTCAGAATACACAAATCCACAGAGATAGATCACTGGTTGCCAGTTGGTAGGGGAATGGTAGGAGGAAACGGGGGAATGACTGATAGCAGGTATGGGATTATTTTTTAAAGCAATGAAATGTTCTGGAAGTAGATAATGATGGTGGTTACATAACTATGAATATGCTAAAGCCCAGTGAGTTGTACATTTTAGTCTGTGGTATGGGAAAGATATTTCAATTAAATTTTATAAAAACTAGCTAGAGCTTTAAGTCTTTACCTTTTGACTATTAAGCACTGGTTCACTCAAAGTGTATTTTTAACCTGTTTTGCCATTTATCCTTAAAAAGTGTTTTTCCTAAAGGTAAATGTGTGAGGTGGTGGCTCTATTAACTTGATTGTGGACCTCCTTTTACAATGCATATGCTATCAGATCATCTTGTCGTAGGCTTTTTATACTTCAGTAAAGCTGGTGGGGAGAAGAATCTAATGAGACAAAAGAAAGACTTAGAAAACTGCAGCCAGAGCGGAGAGGGCTTGGAAAATATAGGTAAATGAACAATAAGTAGCCTGGTGAAAAGTAATATGAAGCAAATAGAAAGATGATTTAGGGATTTCTTCTATGCTTCTAAAATGCCATCTTAATTATGACAGCGTAGACCACTTTTATTTCCTCATATTAAAACTTCTCTACTCAGGGACTACTCTGGTGGTCCAGTGTTTAAGAAACCGTCTTACAATGCAGGGATGCAGGGGACATGGGATTGATTTCTGATTGGGCAACTAAGATCCTACATGCCACAGAGCAACTAAGCCCACTCACTGCAACTAGAAAGGCCATGAGCTGCGACAAAGATCCCACTGCTACCTGATGCAGCCAAACAAATAAATATTAAAAAAAAAAAAAAAAATTCCCTGCTCAAATCAGAAACATCCAGGGCCCTTTAAAGCAACAATAACAACAATAAGAAAAAGAATGTATTTTTCTTGTGCTGATCATAGTACTAAAGTGGTATGAATTGGAAACTCTGTGGTCAGGCTGTAACTGATATAATTTGAGGAAAAGTTCAATTTAAGGGGCACCCCAAGAATGATACTGGTGGTAGTTTTGAGTTATCAGGACCTGTTTCAATAAGTGCTATGAAAGATGTAATGTATGGTGAAAAAAATAGAAGTGCTCTATTGAAGTGACCATGGTGGGAGTTTTAGTGGACAAATGTACGCCATAGCTAGACTTGGTTTGTGTACCACACCTATGGAAATACAGCTCCAAATTCTACAGTTAACTCTAGGGATCTTCATATGTACGAGACTGGATCAGCAAAGGGACATGCAATCCCTGACATCTGATGTTATTTCCACAAGTTTTTACCTAGTCCCATTTTATTTTGGTGACATGACTGGTGAATAACAGGATGCTGCTGCTGCTGCTAAGTCGTTTCAGTCGTGTCCGACTCTGTGCGACGCCATGGACGGCAGCCCACCAGGCTCCCCGGTCCCTGGGATTCTCCAGGCAAGAACACTGGAGTGGGTTGCCATTTCCTTCTCCAATGCATGAAAGTGAAAAGTGAAAGTGAAGTCGCTCAGTCGTGTCCGACTCTTAGCGACCCCATGGACTGCAGCCCACCAGGCTCCTCCGTCCATGGGGTTTTCCAGGCAAGAGTACTGGAGTGGGATGCCATTGCCTTCCCCGGAACAACAGGATAAGTCCTCCTAAATGAATGTTTTACTTCTCTTAAAACTGGTGGTGGAATGATTTATAAACTTTTTTTTACCCATAAATGGTTGCATCTCACCAGTGACATTGTTCATCATTTAGAATACTTTCGGGTTTCACCCCCTTTCCTAAAAGAAACCTTAATGTTTTCTTGTCTTACTTTTTATGACTTCCCTGCTGGTAAAGAATCCGCCTGGAGGCAGGAGACCCTGGTTCAATTCCTGGGTTGGGAAGACCCATTGGAAAAGGTATAGGCTACCCACTCCAGTATTCTTGGGCTTCCCTGGTGGTTCAGCTGGTAAAGAATCTGCCTGCAATGCGGGAGACCTGATTTCAATCCCTGGGTTGGGAAGATTTCCTGGAGAAGGGAACAGCTACCCACCCCAGTATTCTGGCCTGGAGAATTCCGTGGACTGTATAGTCTATGGGGTCACAAAGAGTTGGACACTACTGAGTGACTTTCACTTTCACTTACTTTTATATTGGTGTATAGTTGCTAGTCAAGGCTATGGTTTTTCCAGTGGTCATGTATAGATGTGAGACTTGGACTGTGAAGAAAGCTGAGCGCTGAAGAATTGATGCCTTTGAACTGTGGTGTTGGAGAAGACTCTTGAGAGTCCCTTGGACTGCAAGGAGATCCAACCAGTCCATTCTGAAGGAGATCAGCCCTGGGATTTCTTTGGAAGGAATGATGCTAAAGCTGAAGCTCCAGTACTTTAGCCACCTCATGCAAAGAGTTGACTCATTGGAAAAGACTCTGATGCTGAGAGGGATTGGGGGCAGGAGGAGAAGGGGATGACAGAGGATGAGATGGCTGGATGGCATCACCTACTCGATGGACGTGAGTCTGAGTGAACTCCGGGAGATGGTGATGGACAGGGAGGCCTGGCGTGCTGCGATTCATGGGATCGCAAAGAGTCAGACACGACTGAGTGACTGAACTGAACTGAACTGATAGTTGCTTTACAGTATTGTGTTATCACTATGGAAAATGGTATGGAGGTTCCTTAAAAAACTAAAAATAGAACTACGTTATAACCCAGTAATCCCACTACGAGGCATATACCCAGAGAAAACCATAATTCAAAAGACGCATGCTTCAGGTGTTCATTGCAGCACTATTTACAATAGCCAGGACATGGAAACAACCTAAATGTCCATGGACTTTATTTAATATTTTATGAATTTGTCTTGTATAGGACAAGTAAACATTTTGCTATATACTGGGTCCCTTTCTGGAGAACTCCAAATGACTGTTATTCTTACAGTCTCCTTAAACTTTTCTTACACACAGATTGTATGTTCTAGCATTTCTATCACTATATTGGTGACTCTTTTATATTGGCCACAGCTAATGAAACAGGAAGTGGTTACCTAATTCTTACACACAGATTGTATGTTCTAGCATTCCTATCACTATACTAGATGACTCTTTTATATTGGCCACAGCTAATGAAATGGGAAGTGGTTACCTAAGCCAAACTAGGCCAATGTAATAAAGTGGATAACAGATTAAGACCTAACATAGATGCAAAGTTCTGCCCGCTAGAAGCAGACTATATTGGAATGTGATGGTCCCAACCAGTTAAATTCTTGCTTTTGTGGAGTTTAACTAGGGGACCTAGTCAAAACTAAGAGGAAAAAAAAAATCTAGTATAGTCAAAGCCATAGTTTTTCCAACAGTCATGTATGAATGTTAGGAAAGAGCTGATTCTTTCAAATTGTGGTGCTAGAGAAGACTCTTGAGAGCTCCTTGGACTGCAAGGAGATCAAACCAGTCAATCCTAAAGGAAATCAACCCTGAATATTCTTTGGAAGAACTGATGCTGAAGCTGAAGCTCCAATACTTTGGCCACCTGGTGCAAAGAGCAGACTCACTGGAAAAGACTCTGATACTGGGAAAGATTGAGGGCAGGAGAAGAAGGGTGCAGCAAAGGATGAGCCAGTTGGATGGCATCACCAACTCAATGGACATGAGTTTGACTAAACTTTGGGAGATACTGAAGGACAGGGAAGCCTGGTCTACTGTAGTCCATGGGTCGCAAGGAGTCGGACATGACTGAGTGACTGAACAACAACGATGACTGAGGAGCTTAGTAATTGGTAATGACAACCGGGAGACCAAATGAGGAGGTTAGCAGTTGATAATGGGAACAGAAACTAGCAGTGTAGAGACATGACAAGTCTGAAGCAGCTACTATGCATGGAGAAAAAGCTAGGGGAGAATAACTCAGTCATTATTCATGGAAGCAATTGAAGTAAATTAGGAGTATGTTTGAAAGCCAGAGCCTTGGAATAGTGAGCCACTGAGAGTAGGAAGCAATAAGGAAGCTGTGAGGGTGTGACCAGCTGGTGACATTTGCCAGTGTTCCAGTGTGTTTTGGATGGCTTCTCAAGGTCTGGGAATACCGATTTAGGAGGCAATGGCACCCCACTCCAGTACTCTTGCCTGGAAAATCCCATGGATGGAGGAGCCTGGTGGGCTGCCGTCTCTGGGGTTGCACAGAGTCAGACATGACTGAAGCGACTTAGCAGCAGCAGCAGTATTCATTTTTCATTCCACATATACTTATCAGTTGCTTCTGTGCCAAGTGCATATGCATGAACAGGAGAGTTCTTAGCCCTGTGGATTTATATTCCAGCAGCACTGGATTATTTTTATAATTTTCTCCATATCTTTATAACAAAACTGTGTCACCTGAATTAATACAAATGTGCCTTTTTCCCTTTCAGTCTGAAGGAGTCTAAAAACATGTTATCACAGAGGGAACTCTGCTCAATATTATGTGGCTGCCTGGATGGGAGAGGAGTTTGGGGAAGAATGGATGTGTATATGTATGGCTGAGTTCCTGTGCTGTTCACTTGAAAATATCACAATGTTGTTAATTGGCTATACTTCAATATAAAATAAAAAGTTAAAAAACAAAGCATTATGGTTATCAGTGGACTTTGATTATACAGGTTAGCCCTATTCCTGCAGATAACTGACAGTTTAAAATCACAAATTACTTGCAAAATATAAAAACCATGTGAAAGTAAACTCTAAAATTATAGCAGATAAGAAAGAAAATAAAAATAAATTCTTAAAATGCTGTTTGTGTTTCATTTTCATAAGCATTATTTTAAGGAATTTTTTTACAAATAATAATGCATTAAGTTTTCATGATAATTCTATTAAAATATCTAAGTTTTACAGAAGAGGAAATAAAGGGGAAAGCAAGGTTTACAATTTTCATGTAAGATAGATGGTGCTGGTAATTCCATGGACAATGGCTAAATGGTGCAGCCAAGTTTTTAATCAGATAGTTAGGCTCCAGTGTTCGTGTCTTAGCCACTTTTTCTGCTACCTTTTGAAATATCTGTGGTAGAATACCCTTTGTGTCTGAGTAACTACATTTATATGGATATGATCCTTCTCAAAGAATACTTACCTTGTATCTCATTAATTTTATGGAGCACAGGGTTTCTATTCAGTCTTTAATATACATATCTTCACAAGTATCTCTACGTAAGGTATTATATTATGGGAGGGTGAAGTGATAGTACTGTTAGTAATGTTGGTCACCAATTATATCAGAAGGTAACAACTTTTCTTCTTGAAATCTTCCCAGAATCATCAATCACTATAGAAACACACATTATCACACATAGTAACATCATGGTGAATCATAGTAATTCTCAGAGGGATGTGCACATTAATTTCCTTTATTCATCAGAAGCTCTGAGTCACAGGGGTGAATGGACATATCACAGCTACCCTCCAGGTACTACAGTAATTCCTCTGAAAGATGACTAGTTTGTTATATAACACCTTTGAGAAAGTTTTTCATGTGATTCTCACCTTTGCTACATAGTAAATCTCTACTGGCTCAGATACAATTATGTTTTTGCATCTCCTTTAGATTGTTTTGTTCTGTGGAATTATGCAAAATGGTTGAAAATATGCAAATGATTGAAATCCATACACAATACCAGTTGACCTCATGCTGTCTCTTCAATTTACAACAGTGCCGACCCAGAACACAGAGGATTATGTTCACAGTAAATTACTTACATACATGTTTTGAATATCATCTATCTTCTCATTTTTCTTTCAATGTATTGAATTTTGATGGAATTCACCAAGATCCCCAAAGTTACCACAGATGGTTTTGATATATACGTAGGAGGCCCTTGGAGTAACGTTTGTTGAAACTTAAAGATGAACAAATCCCAAAATTCACTAGTGCAAAATGATTAAAATGTTTAAAATGCTGCAGGTGGCTTTCAGATTTATTCCCTGAGGTATGAACTTGTTTCCAAGGAAACCTCTCACAAATGGTAGGAAATGTCTCACTGAGTGGCTTTTTCACCTGTTCCCCTGGTTTGTGAATGCCCCAAGCCCATTCTGTAGAGTGCTGCTGACAGTTTCTATCCTGCTATATTTATGAATAAATTATAGCCCCCCAAAGAACTAAGCACAACTGTCTAGGAGAAAATTCTCCTGGTTTTATTTTCTGTAAGAAAACAACAGAGGATCACATTGATTAGAAATAGTTTCAATGATTGAAAAAATCTGGATAGAGTCAGAAGGAATTTAGAATAAACCAAAAAGAAACACAAATTCAGTAATTGTAGTGGTAACAATATACAAACTAAATCATACTAAATAATCTGGATAGTGGCAAATGATTGTTGATAATTTGGGGAACAGTGTGATTAACAGACTAGGTATGAATTAAAGTTCACCTTATAGTAATATTATTTGGGGAGGGCAAATAGAAAACTATTTTAAATTTTAACTGTTTTTCTATTACATTGTTTACTATAAGAAATTCATTATTACATTTAGTGGGTCAGATTCTCTTCTACTCTCAACTTCCCAAGCTCAAGGTATGTATGGGACCATAAATTCTGAATGTGAGAGACATCTAGAGCATTAAAATGCCTTCTTTTATCAACTACGAAAACATAATTTAACTCCAACTAATAAGAGGGACATAAGCATAAAGCATAAATATTTTTCCAGTAGTTGTTTCTAGATATGAGAGTTGGACCATAAAGAAGGCTGAATGCCAAAGAATTGATGCTTTCGAATTGTGGTGCTGGAGAAGACTCATGAGAGTCCCTTGGACTGTAAGGAGATCAAACCAGTCCATCCTAAAAGAAATCAACCCTGAATATTTACTAGAAGGACTGATGCTGAAGCTGAAGCTCCAATACTTTGGCCACCTGATGTGACGAGCTGACCCATTGGAAAAGACCCTGATGCTGGAAAAGGTTGAAGGTGAAAGGGGAAAGGGGAGCGGTAGAGGATGAGATGGCTAGATAGCATCACCAACTAAATGGTCATAAATTTGAGCAAACTTTGGGAGATAGTGGAGAACAGAGAACCTGGGGTGCTGCAGTCCACGGGGTCACAAAGAGTCAGACACGACTTAGTGACTGCACAACAGCAACAACAAGCACAAAGCAAATTAACACGCCAGAGACTGGATTGGTGCTTATTTCTATTCTGAATATTTATATTTAATTTTTAAAGGGAATTATTAGGGAAGCCAGGTTAGGAGCATTCTGACAGCTCATTATAAGCTTCAATTTCTACAGTAGCCAACATTTGGTACTTTGCTATAGTTCATTAATTTATTTATAAAGCAATTATATATTGGTTGATCACTTACTAGATAAGTACTTGATGTTAAGGTTACAAAAACAGAGTAAGTCAGAAAGAGAAAAACAAATATCATATGTTAACACATGTATGTAGACTTTAAAAAAATAGTCCAGATGAACCTAGTTCCAGGGTAGGAATAGAGACGCAGATGTACAAAATAAACATGTGGACCTGGGAGTGGGAAGGGGATGATGGGATGAACTGGGAGATTAGGATTGACATAAATATACTGCAATGTGTAAAATAGAGAGCTCGTGGGAACCTGCTGTAAAGCTCATTCAGTTCAGTGCTCTGTGATGACCTGGAGAGGTAGGATGGGGGGATGGGAGGGAGGCTTAAGCAGGGGGATATATGTTTGCATATAACTGAGTCACTTTATTGCACAACAGAAACTAACATAACATTGTAAAGCAATTATACTCCAAAAAAAAAAAAAAAAAAAGAGTCTCTACTTTTAAGAATGCAGTTCTAATGGGGATATTAGAAGATTTATAGTTGCGTGGTATTAGAGATATGAATTAGGGAGAATGTGTGTGTGTTCTGTTGATCCTGATCTTCATTTCTAGACTTTTAACTCCATCAATAGATTGTAAAAAATATTAGTCTTGTGTATAAGGAACAGCTTGCTCATGGTTTCATGTGTGGAGTGACACTAAGATTAAAGAAAGGTGCAGAGAGACACATCTAATACTAGGTAGTAGGCGGTGATTTCAGGGAAGGTGATGGCACCCCACTCCAGTACTTTTGCCTGTAAAATCCCATGGACAGAGCAGCCTGGTAGGCTGCAGTCCAGGGGCTCGCGAAGAGTCGGAAACAACTGAACAACTTCACTTTCACTTCTCACTTTCATGCATTGGAGAAGGAAACAGCAACCCACTCCAGTGTTCTTGCTTGGAGAACCCCAGGGACGGGGGAGCCTGGTGGGCTGCCGTCTATGGGGTTGCACAGAGTCAGACACGACTGAAGCGACTTAGCAGCAGCAGCAGCAACAGGCTGTGATTTTTATCATCTATAACAAAGGCCAGTCCACACGGTTTTGGCCTCAAGTACTCTTTTTCCACACCTCTTTTGTTGTCGCTGTTGTTTTTTTTCATTAGCGATGACTAGAGAAAATTAATCTGGCTCAGAGGCAACTGGACTGCTTCTTGACCACTCCCAAGGTGTAGGTAGCTTTTACATGGGTGGATGATCTCTTTTAGTGTGATACATATAAAGCAGGAAGCCTGAACCTCTATAATCTCCCCTAGATTCTAAAACCTGGTGATGACATAGGCAGATATAAATTTTGAAGAAGCAGATAACGTATTTATCTTGAAATATTTCAGTGAAACTCAATCTGACTTTATTGTGATGGCTTCTAACTTGCCAGAAGAAGTCACATGAAAAATATTATATTCACTGAAAATTCTTGTGATTTATTTCAACCATGACTATGGCTTGACTCATTGGAAAAGACTCTGATGCTGGGAGGGATTGGGGGTAGGAGGAGAAGGGGACGGCAGAGCATGAGATGGCTGGATGGCATCACTGACTCGATGAACGTGAGTCTCAGTGAACTCTGGGAGTTGGTGATGGACAGGGAGGCCTGGCGTGCTGCGATTCATGGGGTCGCAAAGAGTCGGAAACAACTGAGTGACTGAACTGATGGCTTGATTTATGTGCTTGATTTTCAGGTTTTGAAAATGGCAGCTAAGCAACAATATCTTAAGGAAATTTTCTTAATAAATGTACAGAAAGTAAGAGTAAACTCATAGTTACAGCTTTTATGCTGACCATCAAACAAGCAATAAAAATGTCATAGATTTATTGAAGAATAATACATACTTAAAGAAAGACATAAGGGTGAATAATAAAAAGCAAAGAGGTTCTTAGTTTAACTTTCAAACATTCAGTTTAGTTCAGTTGCACAGTCATGTCCGACTCTTTGCGACCCCAAGAATCGCAGCACGCCAGGCCTCCCTGTACATCACCAACTCCCAGAGTTCACTCAAACTCACGTCCATCGAGTCAGTGATGCCATCCAGCCATCTCATCCTCTGTCGTCCCCTTTTCGTCCTGCCCCCAATCCCTCCCAGCATCAGAGTCTTTTCCAGTGAGTCAACTCTTCACATGAGGTGGCCAAAGTATTGGAGTTTCAGCTTTAGCATCATTCCTTCCAAAGAAATCCCAGGGCTGATCTCCTTCAGAATGGACTGGTTGGATCTCCTTGCAGTCCAAGAGACTCTCAAGAGTCTTCTCCAACACCACAGTTCAAAAGCATCAATTCAAACATTAGGTCAATTCAAATAATTGCATGTTTGTTTTCTTTTTCCGATGCATGTGTCTACATATTACCGTTTCAGCAGGTTTAGCATGGTATTTCACGGCTGCTGTCAATTCCTATGTTTTTAAATTATTTTGAAATTGGAGTAAGTCACCTATAATTTTTTTCTTAAATTAAAAATTCACCATGTACAAAAGTTGATTTGCAATGTATTTATTTTTCTTTAGGATGTCATAGAGCATAGATGAATAAAGAGATTTTATCTAAATGCTTTTCAAACCCAGGGATTTGTGCATGAGATGAACATTTTTAATGTCTAACTAAAATAGTCTCCTTTTTATTATTAAATTGAAACTGAAATTACTAATGAAATGTATCCATATATTGAAAGCTAGAGAGAAAAAGTAAAAGGAAACATGTAAATTAACAAGTTTTTGTAGTTTAAGGAATATGATTAGGACACTGTTGCTATTTTCAAAGTATAGATTTTAAATCCTGCATTGAAACAGACAAATAATATGACTCACGATTGAACTAAAACTAAGTCGTCTTGAAAATGTATTTTAATTTTCCATAGATCATTTCTCTTAAATATTTGATATGTGGGCCTATGACTTCTACAGTATGAGTGGCCAGGTCACTCAAAGAAATTAAAACAATCATGTCAGTGTTTTAAGACGGAGTTGCTTCATATGCTGGGATAGTATAGAGACAGAGTAAGAGCTTTTGTCGTCTTTCCTTTATTTTTTTTTTTGTCTCTACATGTACCATTTCCTGGTGCTACCTGGGGCTTCCATGATGGCTCAGTGGTAAAGAATCTGCCTGCCAGTGCAGGAGACCCAGAAGCACGAATTCAATCCCTGGAAGATCCTCTGGAGGAGAGCATGGCAACCCACTCCAGTATTCTTGCCTGGGAAATTCCATGGACAGAGGAGCCTGGCGACTGCAGTCCACGGGGTTGCAAAGAGTCGGACGTGTCTGAGCAATTGAGCACACATTAGCATTTCCAACTGTCCGGCATCCAGTCAGTTGTGGAAGAGTGAGTTGACATGAAACAAAGCACACAGAAGTGGAACTTGAAAGATGAAATGTAGATGATGGTGAGACCCCTGCATATGTTCTCTTGTCTTCAGATTTAACATATATCCTCAGTGGTGCTGACTCTGTATTTATACTTCTTATATTAGCTCAGGAGCAACTGCATGGCTCCCAGCAAGAATCCCTGATAAAACTGGAATGGAGTTGAAAAATAAAATGGGTACCATAGCAAGTTTCTCTCTGTGACACTGGAATTTCTCTTCAGCAGCTGATACTCATTTTAACTTTGTATTTCTTTCATGATATAGGTGTCTCAGACTCTATAGTGAAATTGTCACTCCAGAAAGATATTAGTATTTATCTTAGAACTTCTGATCACAGCAAACCAGGGTCTTCTTATCTCCATATGAAGATCAAGAACAAGGACCAACTGAGAGGACAGGTCTGGTTTCTGAAGTTACTGGGATCCAAAGCATGAAGCAAAATCGCCTGTATCTTTAGGCTCCATTTCATCATTTGCAGCATAAGGGTTCTGAATAGGTTATCCCTCAAAACTCTGCTAATAAAGCTGTTAAAGAGCAGGATTATACTGATTTGTACAATTTACTTTCAGTCTATATAAATACACTCTTGTATGAAAATATTGCCCTAAATACTCATTGAAATGACATTTAAAATTCCCAAACCAATGGGAGGGAGCCATCTTGTGGTTTAGACCCAAAGCAGCTTACATTTATAAACGGAAAGAATGTATATTCTTTGCAAATATAATAAATAACAAATATATATATATGTATAATATTGTTATGCATAATAAATACATTATGAACATAATCTAAAGTCTTCATTTACAGGAAATTTAAAGAAAATTCTGAATATGAGTAATTATTCTTTAAACAATTCTGGTAACTTATTTGAAACCAAGGGTACATAGGGCCTAGCATAAGATGGTTGTGATTTATTTTCTTATTTAGCAAAGACATTTCAGTATGTACTGAGCTAGTAGTTGTAATGCTTACTGAAGATGCCAAAGGTGTTTTGGCCATCTCACTTAGGAAATAATGGAGAATAATGATATTAAAGCAGACAATTATATGTTACCTTTATATTCTGTAATTACTTTTCTGAGTCATAAAAATCAAGCACATTGACCAGTTAGAGAGTTAATTATGCTGATAATGGCATGTGAACTTGTCATAGTTTGTTGCTTAAGAATACAATGTACAACACATATTAAAGGCATACATGTTTATCATAAATAATACCAATGTAATGTAAAAGTTAATAAAATATGTTAATATATTAAATACTATACTATAATATTACTTCTTAAATTTCCCGTTTAGAAACTAAATTATATTGTCTATCAGGTGAATAAATCATATGAAGATATTTTCCCTAGGTGTGTTTCTTTAAATAAATAAAATAACATTTTTTACATATCCCAATATTTTCACTAGTCAACTTTGCAGATAGTATGAAAGAGACATTTTTAACATAACCAATTTAGCATCAGCAAATAGGTTCTGATTTTTCAGACTCAAAGTATATTACAAAGACTATATTATTTCTAGTTATTTCTCATGCTTCCTCTTTTTCATTCAACATGGAAAAAATGGAATCAATCATATGAATTGGAAAAGTGTTTTAATTTATTAAATGCCACACATTAAGTTCCTTAATTTTAGAAAAGGTTGAGTCTTGTATAGAGATTACTTATTGCTCATAAACAGTACGAACATGAAATGTGCACGAAATAAGCTTCTGATCCATGACACATGGTTCCTGCAAATGTTCTCTTTCTTGCTTTGCTCTTGAATGTGGAAGCAGCTTTCCTGTTCACCGCCGCTTGGGGTTTCCACTGCCTAATCAGGAGGAACTCAGGAAGATTTTTTGATGATGATGGAAACAAAGAAAGATGGTATTACTCAGAGATAATATTACCAACGGGTAGACTTCTGGTATTTATTAAATATGAAGTAACTAATTAAAACATTATTTCTTTCAAGGGATGCAATAAACCATTGTCAGCCTCCTAGCGGCAATTTCCAAGTAACTAAAAAAAAACAAAACTACACTGTTGGATTTTCTACTCTGTTTCAAATAATTTGGAAATTGAATAAATTCCCTTGCTTTCTTATTTACATTTCATTCCATATTTTTTGACTTGTCACTTAGGAAATGCAAGGTTGCACTCACAAGAATGATCTTTCATAGAATAAATATTTCAAGCTAGGTCATTCTGTACAAAATCAGTTTTTTGGAGAAAAGTAACTGTTTCAAAAAAGACCCTATAAATCTATAAATATGATTACTTCTGTAACTATTTAAAAGAGCCTAATTTATTTATTTACTCTGTAGAAAATGAATCTGACATTATCTCAAAAGATTGAGTGATTATTTTTTGGATGGCTGAAACAGAGACCCATTTGGAAGACCAGGAGCCTCGAAGCTAGACAAGCAGATGTTGTCATTAGATTTCTAATTAGTATACCTTGTCTGGAGAATCAGTCTTTAGTCTGCTAATGCCTCTTGTCACATCTGGGACCATGAGTGAGGACAACCCCAAGTTCCCAGTGTCCTGAGTGGGCTTTTCAGAGCAGCACACCACTGGGGTTAAGACTGCTTGCCGAGAAAACATGGTAAGACAACACACAGGGTCAAATATAAGGAAACAGTAGCAAGACAGCTACATATTTTCAGTGTACCATGGTTCGGTTAATGATAGTCTCATTCCAATTTAATTTTTCCATGAACAGGTAATTAGCAATGGAAACTGTACAAAGTGAGAAACAAGAAATACATATATCAGGGAAAATAAGTTTATCAAGAAAGCAATTGTCAGCAAGAGTAAATTGGAATAAACAATTCAGTGGTACCGAAAATAGAAAATATAAGAGAATAATGAAAACATTTTAAACCATGAAAATACACATTGATGTTTTTAAGTTATAGTTTATCAATAAGTTGTGCACATGATGCTTACTCATATACATTTTGGTTAAACGTCTTTCACCCATGGATATCTCTAGCACTTAATACTTAGAGATGACCTTGCTTGAGTCTATGACATGAAAGAATAAATGGGGAGTTAAACTATAACTCATGTGGCCTTCAGGGCCAAAGAACAAAATGATCATTAATCATTGAGTAATTAGGAAACAGTAATCAATAACAAATCAGTAACTAAGACTAATATTCTTATCTATAGATTTTCCACCAGATGTGTAAAACATGTCACTCTGAGATGCCAGTTGAGAAGCAGTCTGGGGTCGGTTTTCCAACCCCAGGATCATATCTTGTTTTCAGGATTATGAACTGTCCCCTCTGGACTTGTTCCAAGACTCTCATGCCTGATAGCATCAAGTTTATCAATAATATACATTTATTTTGTGGCCCTTGCCGGGGCCTGCTTTTCTTTTATTCTTCCTGTCTCCTACAATGACAGCATTTCAGTCAAGAGTTTCCATTGATACTGTGGTATGAACCATTCAACTGCAACTCAAGAAGTTAGTAAAGGCCAGGTCATTAAGAAAACACAATGCCAACGCAGCAAGCAATTTCCAGTCCATCAATTTTCCTGAACCTTAGGCATTCCATAAATACAAAACTACATTTAAATTATAAGTACTTTGAAAATGAGAGACCAATTATCATAGATCATATTGCAATAATTTCCTAATTTCTGACATCTTAATTTTTCTTATTTCTTTGCCAACTATCGTATTATCACTAAACTCTAGCATCACTGTTTAGAGGAAAACACCACACCAAAATTCTAAAAATAGAAAAGACCAACATTCTATTCTGAAATGGTCTCTATGGGTAAGTTAAATAGAAGTGGTTTATTCAACAAAGAGATTTTAAGGAAAAGATTTTCAAACAAACAAAACTTATTAAAAAATAATGTGAAGTAATTTTTATAGATAGTCATACATCTTCTCTCATTCTATTCTAAGTTGAAAAGTTCCATTCACCAGCCTCTTTACTGTACTTTTTCTGTAATGATATACATATATTAAGTCTTCTCTGAATGGTGTATTACCAAGTTTGTAATCTCTGTATAATAACTTCCATCAGAAATGCAGAAAACATGACCCTTTCATAAAACTCAAAAAAGTGGGACAAAAGAGTTATTCATATTGAAAAGAGTTAATTTTTATTGTTTCTGATCAAATTATCTACACTTACATGATAAATATTATATACTGCACATGAGCTAATGACTCTGATTTGAGAATTTGTAACTTTCAGAATTGAACTAAAGATTATACAAAGAGGAACAAGTTGATAAAACAATGCATACAATTTTAAATATATTTTCAGCATAGTTTCCTGAAAAATATGATATCATCTGGACAGGAAAGTAGACAGACATCAGACTCAGGAAGACGTGTTTTAAATCTACAGAAAAAAAAATAACACCATAGAAGAGCTGTACTTTTTTTGGTAGTCTTTTAAACAACTTGGCTCATGAATAATAAATCACTGTATATGACATTATAATAGTACATTGAAAATATATGGCACATTTTCTTTTCATTTTGTTTTCCACAGCAGGTTATATAATATTCATAGAAAGGCTGTCTAGTTCTATTTTTCCCAAGTATCATAATCTATCATATGTTAAAATACAAATTTAAGGAAAAGCCATTGCATAATTCATAGACATGAAAGTGAAGGAGTGCAAAATTATTCAAGCATGTTCAATACAGTCTCACTCTGAACCTTTCCTGACCTTTGATCCACAGGTTCTTACTCTTCATTTACATTACAAGCCAGACTGAATAATGAATATGTAGTGGGTTTGCCTGAAGACGCCTTGGCTAAAACCATTCCAAAAAAAAAAATCAACAATTAAAACAACTTCATTCATTAAATTTTTATTATATTGATAGCTTTGCTCTGAAAATATTATGTTTGACTGATAAAGTGAACGTGTTAGTCACTGAATCGTGTCTGACTCTTTGAGACCCCATGAACTGCAGCCCACCAGGCTCCTCTGTCCATGGGATTCTCCAGGGAAGAGTACTGGAGTATGGGACTTCCTTGGTGGTCTGGCAGTTAAGACTCCCAGTGCAGGGAGCCCAGGTTTGATTCCTAGTCAGGGAACTAGATCCCACATGCCACAACGAAGACCTGGTGCAACCAAATTTTAAAAAAGAAAAGAATACTGGACTGGGTAGCCATTCTCTTCTCCAAGGGATCTTTCCGACCCAGGGATCAAATCCCGGTCTCCTACCTTATAGGCAGATTCTTTACGTCTGAGCCACCAGGGAAGTCCCATTAGGGTTTTTTTTTTTTTAACAGATTCATATCATGAAATACATTGTTAAACACTTAATTGAAAATATTGCCACATTATAGGAAGACATTTAAAGTTACTACAAATGATTCACATAGAATTTTATCAATTTCTATTTATTGATAAAGATAATTTTAAATTTCATTGTTTTATGCACCTGAAGCATCTCATTGTTGAACACAAAATATATCGATAATTTACTTAAATTAGAATAAAGCTAGTGATAGGGGATTAAAAAGGAATATTGATGAAGCCCCCACACAGGAAGTAGATATGAAAAAACACATGAGGCACTGTCCTTAAGGGGATGGGGGAGACTTAGTTGGAATATATTAAGTAAAAGTCATTTCTTGATAAACTTTTTTTTTAATCACTTAAAGCTGTGTTATAGCAGAAGAGGCTGTATTCAGAGTAATGAACTCTCTGTTGCTCTAAGTGTTTCAGGAGAATGTAGATGATTTTGTACCAGGAATGTGCCAGAGATGGTGAAGATTCTGACACTGGAAGGAAAGCTGAACTGAAACAACTCAAAGGTTTATTTTTAATTTTTAATTATAAGGATATAAATGAGAAATAATTACAATGAATATGAAGAAAGAAACATTATAAAACATTCAGTGATAAATTGAGTATTATTAGAAGAATAGGTTTGTATATGTTCGTGTCAATTGTTCTGACTTGTGCAACTCTTGTCAATAACCCAGAATTCCATACTTACTCTGAACATACTGAATTCAACACTCACAACAATGCCAGGTACCTAGAAGGTGCTTCAGGAATGTTTGTTAAACCAATGATTGAATTATAAACTCTCATGTTGAACACCAGCATGTATACATGTTTAAAAATGTGTCTAAGGGATATTAAGGTACAGCCAGGAATCAAAATCACCATTTTTTAAAATAATACTCTACCACCATCAAAACCCTTTTAGTGTGTTTTATGTGTAGTACTAGTTATGACTGATTGTCTTTGGGAAGAACTGATGACAAATATTTAGTCATTCTTCAAACACAGTCCAAGCAGTGTTTTAGATTTCTATCATTAATGGTTGGAGAAAAATTTGACCCGCATAGCTTTGTTCTTATGTTGTTGAGCCAAAATATTCTGGTTTCATAAATAAGTGTTTCCCACCAGAAATCACTGATATTGCAAAACACATCACAGAATTAAGAGCATCTTCCTAGAAAAGCTGACTTTCTTTGCATTTCCAATTTGAAAACATTTATCCCACAAACAGCAGCAATGATAAGTGTGTGTGCACACACACACACATGTGTGTGTTTGGGAGAAGGGAAGAAAAGAGATGAGGGCAACATAAAAATGGTAGAAGGAAGAATGAGTAAGAGTATCCTAGCAACTGGCTCAGGATTCTGTTTTTAGGCTGATTACTGATAGAAGCTTCTCCAGAATATTTTCCCTGCCTGAGTTATTTTCAAATCCTCGGGGGCTATATTTTACACATGGACTCTAGGCATCCTTGTTATCAAAGAACATGTGCTTCACTTTTTAGGTAATTAGAACAACAGCCATTTCCTTATGGAAGCTGAGTATATTTTTAAAGAGGAATGGTGGCTGGGATAAAAGTTTAATTTTAAAGTTATTGAATTAACTCAGTTCCTCCCTATTGTGTCCTACTCATTTATTCACAGAGAGTTTATATACCAATAAGAATAAAACGAGATTGCTATATTTTATCACTCTTTGCTGGGCCTTCCCTCGTAGCTTAGATGGTAAAGGCTCTGCCTTCAATGCAGGAGACCCAGGTTCAATCCCTGGGTCAGGAAGATCCCCTGGAAAAGGGAATAGCTACCCACTCCAGTATTTCTGTCTGGAGAATCCTGTGGACAGAGGAGCCTGGCAGGCTGGCAGTCCACGGGGTCTCAAAGAGTCAGACACGACTGAGTAACTAACACTTTCACTTCACTTTTCATCACTCTTTGTAGTACTTGAACCAGAAAATAAAAACCAATGCACCTGCTGAGGAAGACAGATATTATGGGTATTTTATTTGTATTCAATCAAGGGAGAACCTGTGTGTTCATATACACTGTAGTTTCTAAAATATTTAATTGAAAAGCACCCTACTGTCTTCCAGACACAGACTTTAATTCTTATCATTCTTTAGCATCCTTCATTAAAGAGATGAGTTGGTGAACTTCAAGGTCTAAAATACGTCATGGAAACTGAGATGGTGACTGTTTGCTTAGTTAAAGGTTGTTATTCACTGATCATTGGGATGGACAAGATTGTTTCTGCACTGCTATGAATGGTCCCAAGAAGAGGATACAGTAAGGAATTATGTAGGCATTGTGGAGAAGAAGATTTGGTTGCCATTATATTCAAAATTTCAGTCTTTTTTGGAATTCTAATCCTCATGGTCTTACCTTTCCACTGCCCATTGCTCAGGAAGGTTCAGCTAAGCAAAGTGGTCTTGTCAAAAAATATTGGAAAAACTGCACCAGAAAATCCTTTAGTTTTGCTTGAGCAAATTAGACAGTTCAGGATACAGTTTTAAGAAATATTGAAATTTGTCATTTTAAAAAGTTGTGCAGTTTTTGCAACTCAATTCTTTTCTGAAATGCACATGATGGTGGCAAGTTTTTATAGTCTGCCGGAGCTGATGATGGTGGATTCATTTTGATATTTGGCAAAACTAATACAATTATGTAAAGTTTAAAAATAAAATAAAATTTAAAAAAAATAAATAAAAGTTCCAGTACCTCTATAATTGCATGTAACTCAGTCCAAAAGTCAAGGGGAGGCAATATAATGATCTAGTTTAAAAACTGAATACCCAAATGAACAAGCAAAATGTCATTATCATAATTGTGCTTGACAAGTAAATATAACTCAAAAGACAAATTTATAATTATAAAGGTGCAGAAACTATTCTTTGAGTCACTGAAACAATTTCCAACTAATCCCTTAAATGAACTCACATAAATATTAACGCACAGGCTCAGTTTCATTGATGATATTTTCCTTGGATAGACTGTTAAAATTAAAATGCCTTGAGGTGGAACCCATATTTATTCTCTTAATGTGTTTCAGTCAAGTTCATTACCTTGCAGTCTTTGCCTTGTCAGCATTAATGAGTATGGACAGACAGACTATATAAAAGTCAGTGCTCTGTCCTTAGGGTGTTTTGCTTTTCTTTACTAGGTCAGCATCAACTAGATGAGAAATACAGATGGTATATGCTCATAAATTTTGAGAACTTTTCCTGTTATCTATGTTTCAAGGTCTGTGAAATCTATTTAGAGTTGGAGACAGGACCTCAAAGATTACTAATGATTCATTGGTCTAAGAACTGTGGCTTATATGCCTTCTGAGTTTCATTCTGAGAGGGCTCTAACAGGTTGTTAGGGGACACCTGTGAATGTCAGTGTTGCCCACTTCCTATTTATTTAATATTGAAAGAATTTTCTGTGTTTAATATTGGCAAGTCCCATCTTTCCTTGAGTACTTTTCATGGAATGTGTACTTTGTAGATGAAAGAACAATTTAGCTGCCAATATATCTCAGTCTTCCAAAGTGAAGCAGGTTGAGGTATATCATGTTAAGAATAGAACAGTATATTTTTAAAAACAGGGTGAAAGACATTCAGAAAAGAGAACGTATAGTATGGAGGGTACACTTATTTTTCTCTTAAAATCTTAAAAACTACATAAGTTGCACAGAGTGCTAAAACAGGTAACAACTTTCTCTCTTCCATCAAACATGCAGCCTCATTTTCTCACGGTTTTGCCCTAAAATTTCCATTATCTTCCATAAGATCCTGGGAATTTATAAGCACAATGCATGTATTCATATTTTAGGGATATACAGATTGAAAGCATCTGTAATTTAAAATTAAAGTAAAAGTTTTTAGAATGAATATACCTATAGAATAGGAATTGACTATAGGATAAGTAGGCAGAACAGTCCCTTAAATTCAGCAGCTGGGAGTAGCGTAGGCTCTCCAGGTGAGTAAGTGTTCTGGAGAAACAAGCAAAAAGTATGGAGACGTTTTAGAAACCCTTGGCTTTCTGCTTCTACAGCAACTTTCTGGAATCTGTTTTAAATAGTAAAGAAAGTTCTAGGTCCTCACTATAGTTAAACTCCAATTCTAATAGCTGGGAAAGAAAAAGATGTTACATAGTATATGCTAAGGTATCAATACAAGGTTTCCTAAAATTCACATGTAACTACAGATTTCAGTGGTTGAGATACAAAATTAGAAAAAAAGTAAAGCAAACTGCATGTAGAAAAATAACAAACTTCTTAATGTGACCATTTCAAAATGCTTCAGAATATCCGTATTAGAATTTCAACCTATGTGTGGGTACCCAGGGCATATGCACACATTTTAATTTTCACATCATTAATAGATTTGCAATTGGCTTAATTTGAAATATCAGGGTTTGACACAGGGCTCATTTAGGCAAATACTGCCTTAGGATGCTAATTACAATAAATTTTCACCATTTAAAAGGGTATCTAGGAGTTCATTTTAAAGGGTATCTTCAGGAGTTGGTAATGGACAGGGAAGCCTGGTGTGCTGCAGTCCATGGGGGTCACAAAGAGTCGGACACAACTGAGCTGATCTGAATTGAGGAGTTCGTTAAAGGGGACAGGTTCCTTTAAACTTTTTGGATTCAGATATATTTGTGATGTCACTGTTGCCATAGGAGTGAAACATTAGAGTTTTTTTTTTTTTTTTCTGGCTGTACTATGCGGCATGTGGGGTCTTAGCTACCTTATCAGAGATTAAACCTGTGCCCCCTGCATTGGAAGCACAAAGTCTTAATCACTGGACTGCCAGGGAACTCCATTTTAAATTAAAAAAAAAAAAAAATGTTTTTCAGAGTATTTTCTTTGCATAGGGAGACAATGTTAAGTACATATACCTAAGTAAAATTTAATTCTTTTGAGATAGAGAGATTTCTACCATATCAACACCCTTGCTGAAAAAGCTGTTTCATGGCTAGTATTTGTACATTCTAAGTTTCAAGCTTAAAAAAAGAGACACTTTTAATATTCTCAAATGTAAAAACAAGTGATGTTCATAAATTTCTTTAGGGGCATAGGTTCATTGCCTATGTCTATGTATGTCTAAGCAAGCATTGTACATTTGCTTTTGGCAGAATTCATTTAATTTAGGCAATGATGAAGAACTTTAGAAATAAGATGTATGAAGTATAGAAAAATGTGTTCAAGTATTTCAGAGATATGTTGAGACAACACATAGTTTATCATCGATTCAAACCCACTAGCTTATCCTCAGAAAACACAAACAACATATCTACCTTTAATCCACCTTTAGTACAAGAATATATTTCCATGATTTTGGTTCATAAACACTCAGTGAAGAAGGACATGTCGAGATGCAGAGTTCTCAAAATAAAGTACATAGTAGTATCTTCTGCTGTGGCATTTTCATTTAAGGGCAACCCTTTTTTTCCCCTAATTGTATTTTAAATTACCTACAAAGTAAGAAAATTTGGAGTTTTAGTAGCAAAAAATGCCAAATATACATTATTTTTAAATTTACTTTTTTTAAAGTACAATTAGGTAGACCAAAGTTTGATAACATTGAAACATTTCAGCTTTAAATGGCAGCTCTTGCTTTTAGTTTAATAATAAAGATCAGAAAATAGTACTGTCTTGTTCAAAAGTGCCTATTTATCCCTCTTAAATCTGAGTTACTTGTTTTCTTCATGATTAAATCTTTATCTGTCAGTAATTTGGCTTGAGTTTCCATCTAGAGAATCTGACCAGTAATTAAACATTTTTAAAAAGGATTGTAGAGCTTTTTAAAAATACAACACTGGTGATAAAAATAATGCAAAAAATAGCAAAACAGGAAAAGAATCAGAGTCTGGTTCAATTTAACCCCAAAACTCTATCATATATTTTCACTTAATTACATTGCATGAAATGAGTTAATGCCCCATTGTAGTTGAAATAATTCCATGGGGTTCCTGATAAGTTTTAAGTAAAATTTTTGTTTAGAATTATTCACAATTAGTGGATGTATTATATGTTGAAATTATTAATTCAGAAATACAAAGCAATCAATTCTCATTTATAGAAGTGACTTATTTATATAATTTAGAATTAAAATCTTCCTTCCTTATATTTAGGGCTACGATTTGGAACCCATATAACTTTGATGGGAAGTCTGTTCTTATTTTTAAAAATCTCCCTAAATTTATTTTGGTTTTTATTAAATTCATTTTTTAAAAAAATGTAAATACTATAATCTCATTGAATTTTAAAGTCTCATTCTAAACTAAAATATAAAAGTCTTACTGAACTTTGTTCAACTATATCAAAACAATAAACATAATTACTTACAGATGATTAAGCAACTATTAAAAATCTAACAAAACAAAGATGCTGGCTTGAATTTTTTCAGTGTTTGGCAACAAAGAAAAATACATAGCTATAACACTTTTTAAAAACAATTGTGTTTTTAGTATATCTACATTCATTCACAGATATATAAAGTTAAGAAAAGTAGATTTTATGTATAATATGATTGCTTAGGCCATTAAAAACATTTCCAAAGAGGAAAATTTGATATTTCAAACAATTAAATTTAGTACATAAACAATAAAAGTTTTTTAATCTCCTGATTTTAATTTTCTATTACTTAAGTTGGCTCTATAGCATTTGTATGTACAATTTTCTATTATTATTGAGTGAATTTGTCACTTAACTATCATATTTTTCTATTTTGTAACTACAAGTATAAGAAAATATTTTAAAGCCTCAAGCTACATTTTTAAAATCTTCAACATTTCCTGTTTTTCCTTTTTAAAAGTTTTCTGTGCAAATTTTACTTTTGTGTTATTTAATACTGAATTGAAAAATCAAAGAATTTCAAAGCAATTCTCACATGTACTGTTATGTGACATCATATTACATACAAACACATTGACAATAATATGTCCACTTGTAAAATTTACTGTGAAAGAACAGATAATCTTAATGAAATAGAATCCCAATAATACATATATTTTATATTCATTAAAGGAATCATAACTGCCCCATGACTTTGCATAGCAAGTCATAATAACACCTTTCCATGTGTCACTTGAGCACAATGGTCATCATTTGTATACCACACACACACACACACAAACACCCTTATGGCAAAAAGCCTTCCTTCTGAGTTGACACACTGAGTTTGTACACTTGCACACTCCCTGAGGCTTAATCTTACTGCTGATGAATATCCTCATGCCTAAGAATTTTATAGATAACCCAGTAGAAAATATTAAAAATCAAAAAGGCTAATGGGAAGCAGGCTCGGGAGATGGTGTCAATCTTCTTGGCCCTGTCGATAAAGACCTTCCTCATCTCATCTGGGCTCTTCGGCATTACTTGGACAGGATGGTTGGGGCCCTTTGGGGTCACACCTTCTTTGGTTTGCAGACACGGCCCCATTCCATAAGCTGTGAAGCTGAACCGGCTTTCCCTTATCTCATCATCCTGTCATAAGAAAAATAGAAGCACTGAAGTCATAGAATAAGGCAAGGCATGTATAACAAGTGCTTCAGAACCATAACTGAGGCTTTATCATGATAAATGATAACATTATTATAATGAAAAGATAAGCATATCAAGGTGAGTTGACTTTTTTTCCTATTCAAGTTTTATCCTGCTGTATCATATAGATGAGTCTATTCAATAAAACTCTCAAGTGTTATGTTTTAATGGAAAAACTAAATATTCTGGTATTCCCTACATATTGCCAGACCACCTATATAAACTGGGCAAGAAAAAATTCTATGTGGCTAATAAGTTATCCAACATCTGTTGGGTCATCGAAAAAGCAAGAGAGTTCCAGAAAAACATCTACTTCTGCTTTATTGACTATGCCAAAGCCTTTGACTGTGTGGATCACAAGAAACTGTGGAAAATTCTTCAAGAGATGAGAATACCAGACCACCTGACGTGCCTCTTGAGAAATCTGTATGCAGGTCAAGAAGCAACAGTTAGAACTGGACATGGAACAACAGACTGGTTCCAAATCAGGAAAGGAGTATGTCAAGGCTGCATATTGTCACCCTGCTTATTTAACTTTTATGCAGAGTATACCATCATGAGAAATGCTGGACTGGATGAAGCACAAGCTGGAATCAAGATTACCAGGAGAAATATTAATAACCTCAGATATGCAAATGAACACACCCTTATGGCAGAAAGTGAAGAAGAACTAAAGAGCCTCTTGATGAAAGTGAAAGAGGAGAGTGAAAAAGCTGGCTTAGGGTGATAGTGGCCTCATAGAATGAATTTGGAAGTTTACCTTCCTCTGCAATTTTCTGGAAGAGTTTGAGCAGGGTAGGTGTTAGCTCTTCTCTAAATTTTTGGTAGAATTTAGCTGTGAAGCCATCTGGACCTGGGCTTTTGTTTGCTGGAAGATTTCTGATTACAGTTTCAATTTCCGTGCTTGTGATGGATCTGTTAAGATTTTCTATTTCTTCCTAGTTCAGTTTTGGAAAGTTGTACTTTTCTAAGAATTTGTCCATTTCTTCCAAGTTGTCCATTTTATTGGCATATAGTTGCTGATAATAGTCTCTTATGATCCTTTGTATTTCTGTGTTGTCTGTTGTGATCTCTCCATTTTCATTTCTAATTTTATTGATTTGGTTTTTCTCCCTTTGTTTCTTGATGAGTCTGGCTAACGGTCTGTCAATTTTATTTATCTTCTCAAAGAACTAGCTTTTGGCTTTGTTGATTTTTGCTATGGTCTCTTTTGTTTCTTTTGGACTTATTACTGCCCTAATTTTTAAGATTTCTTTCCTTCTACTAACCCTGGGGTTCTTCATTTCTTCCTTTTCTAGTTGCTTTAGGTGTAGAGTTAGGTTATTTATTTGACTTTTTTCTTTTCTTGAGGTAAGCCTGTATTGCTATGAACCTTCCCCTTAGCACTGCTTTTACAGTGTCCCATAGGTTTTGGGTTGTTGTGTTTTCATTTTCATTCATTTCTATGCATATTTTGATTTCTTTTTTAATTTCCTCTGTGATTTGTTGGTTATTCAGCCGTGTGTTTGTTGTTCAGCCTCCATATGTTGGAATTTTTAATAGTTTTTCTCCTGTAATTGACATCTAATCTTACTGCATTGTGGTCAGAAAAGATGCTTGGAATGATTTCAATTTTTTTCAGTTTACCAAGGTTAGATTTATGGCCCAGGATGTGATCTATCCTGGAGAAGGTTCCATGCGTGCTTGAGAAAAAGTGAAATTCATTGTTTTGGGATGGAATGTCCTATAGATATCAGTTAGGTCTAACTGGTCTATTGTATCACCCTAATACCAAAACCTGACAAAGATGCCACATAAAAAGAAAACTACAGGCCAATATCACTGATGAACATAGATACAAAAATCCTTAACAAAATTCTAGCAAACAGAATCCAACAACACATTAAAAAGATCATACACCATGACCAAGTGGGCTTTATCCCAGGGATGCAAGAATTCTTCAATATCCACAAATCGATCAATGAAATACACCACATTAACAACTTAAAGAGTAAAAACCATATGGTTATCTCAATAGATGCAGAGAAAGCCTTTGACAAAATTCAACATCCATTTATGATAAAAACCCTCCAGAAAGCAGGAATAGAAGGAACATATCTCAACATAATAAAAGCTATATATGACAAACCCACAGCAAACATTATCCTCAATGGTGAAAAATTGAAAGCATTTCCCCTAAAGTCAGGAATAAGACAAAGGTGCCCACTCTCACCACTACTATTCAACATAGTTTTGGAAGTTTTGGCCACAGCAATCAGAGCAGAAAAAGAAATAAAAGGAATCCAGATTGGAAAAGAAGAAGTAAAACTCTCACTGTTTGCAGATGACATGATCCTCTACATAGAAAACCCTAAAGATGCCACTAGAAAATTACTAGAACTAATCAATGAATATAGTAAAGTTGCAGGATATAAAATCAACACACAGAAATCCCTTGCATTCCTATACACTAACAATGAGAAAACAGAAAGAGAAATTAAGGAAATATTCCATTCACCATTGCAACAAAAAGAATAAAATATTTAGGAATATAGCTATCTAAAGAAACAAAAGACCTATATATATAAAACTATAAAACACTGGTGAAAGAAATCAAATAGGACACAAATAGTTGGAGAAATATATCATGTTCATGGATTGGAAGACTCAATATAGTGAAAATGAGTGTACTACCCAAAGCAATCTATAAATTCAATTCAATCCCTATCAAGCTACCAACAGTATTTTTCAGAGAACTAGAACAAATAATTTTACAATTTGTATGGAAATACAAAAAACCTTGAATAGCCAAAGCAATCTTGAGAAAGAAGAATGGAACTGGAGGAATCAACCTGCCTGACTTCAGGCTCTACTACAAAGCCACAGTCATCAAGACAGTACGGTACTGGCACAAAGACAGAAATATACATCAAGGGAACAAAATAGAAAGCCCAGAGATAAATCCACACACCTATGGACACAGTCAAAAAATGGGCCAAAGAACTAAACAGACATTTCTCCAAAGAAGACATACATATGGCTAACAAACACATGAAAAGATGCTCAACATCACTCATTATTAGAGAAATGCAAATCAAAACCACAATGAGGTACCATTTCATGCCAGTCAGAATGGCTGCCATTCAAAAGTCTACAAGCAATAAATGCTGGAGAGGATGTGGAGAAAAGGGAACCCTCTTACACTGTTGGTGGGAATGCAAACTAGTACAGCCACTATGGAGAACAGTGTGGAGATTCCTTAAAAAACTGGAAATAGAACTGCCTTGTGACCCAGCAATCCCACTGCTGGGCATACACACCGAGGAAACCAGAATTGAAAGAGACATGTGTACCCCAAAGTTCATCACAGCACTGTTTATAATAGCCAGGACATGGAAGCAACCTAGATGTCCATCAGCAGATGAATGGATAAGAAAGCTGTGGTACATATACACAATGGAATATTACTCAGCCATTAAAAAGAATACATTTGAATAAGTTCTAATGAGGTGGATGAAACTGGAACCTATTGTATAGAGTGAAGTAAGCCAGAAAGAAAAACACCAATACAGTATACTAACTCATATATATGGAATTTAGAAAGATGGTAACAATAACCCTGTATATGAGACAGCAAAAGAGACACTGATGTATAGAACAGTCTTTTGGACTCTGTGGGAGAGGGAGAGGGTGGGATGATTTGGGAGAATGGCATTGAAACATGTATATTATCATATGTGAAATGAATCGCCAGTCCAGTTTCAATGCATGAGACAGGGCGCTTGGGGCTGGTGCACTGGGATGACCCAGAGGGATAGGATGGGGAGGGAGGTGGGAGGGGGGTTCAGGAAGGGGAACACATGTACATCCATGGCAGATTCATGTCAATGTATAGCAAAACTAATACAATATTGTAAAGTAATTAGCCTCCAGTTAAAATAAATAATTTTTTTTTAAAAAAGCTGGCTTAATATTCAACATTCAGAAAACTAAGATCATGGCATACAGTCCTATCACTTCATGGCAAATAGATGGGGAAACAGTGGAAACAGTGTCAGACTCTATTTTGGGGGGCTCCAAAATCACTGCAGATGGTGACTGCAGCCAGGAAATTAAAAGACGCTTGCTCCTTGGAAGAAAAGTTATGACCAACCTAGATAGCATATTAAAAAGCAGAGACGTTACTTTATCAAAGGTCCATCTAGTCAAAGCTATGGCTTTTCCATACTCATTTGAAAAGACCCTGATGCTGGGAAAGATTGAAGGCAGGAGGAGAAGGGGATGGCAGAGGATAAAATGGTTGGATGGCCTCACCAATTCAATGAACATGAGTTTGAGTAAACTCTGGGAGTTGTTGATGGACAGGGAAGCCTGGCGTGCTACAGTCCATGGGGTCACAAAGAGTTGGACACCACTGAGCGACTGAACTGAATTGATTAAGTTATGTTGTGTCTAGTAATGTTCATGTACTACATTTTTTCTCATCATGTGTTTAAATGGGTGCATATATGTTGTTAAAGGGAAAATACCAGGATCACTGACTGAATTTTTCTTTTTTTGTGGAGGCAAGTTTTTTTAATGCTGTTTCCTACAACTTCATGTTACTTCATTGGGAAATACAGCTTAGATAGACAACACTGCTGGGTTATTGTTACTCCCCTTGATGTTTTATGCTAACCCATTTGGAATACCATCAGATGGTCAGATATCCTAGTTGATACACAATAACTTTTCGGGTATATTGGTTTAGTTGAAATTATGAAGGAAACCTGGCAGAAATTGGTTTCATGTTAAAGAAAATTACAACATGATAAAAAGTTATGTTCTAAAAAGTAATGTTAATTTTCTCCTAAATGCTCAAATTGAAGAGAATTCATCATGTATGTATATGAAAAGAAAATTTTAAAGAAAAATTACTTAATAAAAAGATGATAAATGAAATATTTTGTAAGAGGAAAATATGGTAATTAATCATTTATAATGAAATTCATTCATGAATAATTTAATGTATTTGTTTAGAATATAACAGTAGGTAGCTGCCTATTTATTAAAAGATGACATCTTATAAAGGTATTATATCTCTATCCTTATAGTAATAGAATGGTAAATTAAGAGTTAAAAGTAATTAATTGGCCCACATTCTCAAAAAATTATTTTAGGTCTGTGAAAGTACAGTCTCAATGAGCAGTATATTATAAAATATTAAAGTGAAAAAGAGAAATTAAGATGAATTCCAAAATTAAGGAGATGATGTAATAATTCATGAAATAATTTCCTGGGGAATTGTTACATAAAACAATTTCACCTGTAAAAACAGAAACATAATTATTGGAAAATATCTCAACTGTAAGATGTATAAGCTGGAATCAAGACTGCCAGGAGAAATATCAATAACCTCAGATATGCAGGTGACACCACCCTTATGGAAGATAGTGAAGAAGAACTAAAGAGCCTCTTGATGAAAGTGAAAGAGAAGAGTGGAAAAAGTTGGCTTAAAACTCAACATTCAGAAAACTAAGATCATGGCATCTGCTCCCATCACTTCATGGCAAATAGATGGGGAAACAGTGGAAACAGTGTCAGACTTTATTTTTGGGGCTCCAAAATCACTGCAGATGGTGACTGCAGCCAGGAAATTAAAAGACGCTTGCTCCTTGGAAGAAAAGTTATGACCAACACAGACAGCATATTAAAAAGCAGAGACATTACTTTGCTAACAAAGGTCTGTCTAGTCAAAGCTATGGTTTTTCCGATAGTCATGTATGGATGTGAGAGTTGGACTGTAAAGAAAGCTGAGCACCTAAGAATTGATGCTTTTGAACTGTGGTGTTGGAGAAGACTCTTGAGAGTCCCTTGAACTGCAAGGAGATCCAAGCAGTGCATCCTAAAGGAAATCAGTCCTGAATATTCATTGGAAGGGCTGATGCTGAAGCTGAAACTCCAATACTTTGGCCACCTGATGTGAAGAACTGACTCATTTGAAAAGACCCTTATGGTGGGAAAGACTGAAGGTGGGAGGAGAAGGGGACCACAGAGGATGAGATGGTTGGATGGCATCACCAACTCAATGAACATGAATTTGAGTACGCTCCAGGAGTTGTTGATGGACACAAAAGCCTAGCATGCTGCAGTCCATGGGATCACAAAGAGTCAGACACGACTGAGCAACTGACCTGAACAAAGGATGTATAAGTAATTGACTTTTGAGTAAATAAGTGTGAAATGAAATTGATGACCCAAAGTACACATAACTGTTGTAATCTTACAAAAAAACTGGAAACTGATTTCCCAGTGGTCTTTAAAAAGGATGTTCATTTATACAGCCAATAGTTTTCACTTCTGTGGGATTGTTAAGGCTAAATAACTGTTTTCTTTGATTTTTCTTTTTCTTTATGGAGAAATAATTGACACAGAGTTGTATAAATTTAAGGTGTAGTGTGTGATGGTTTGACTTACATATATTGTGAAATGATTACCACAGTATGTTTAGTGAACATCCATCATCTCACATAGACTAAAAAGAGAAAAAATTATCTTTGTGGTGAGAACTCTCAGGGTCTATTCTGTTAAAAACTTTCCTGTATGTCATATGTGCTATATCTTACAGCAGTGTTAACTACAGTTGTGTTGTACATTATGTCCCTAGGGCTTATATATTTAGAGCTGGAAGTCCATACCTTCTAACCATCTTCCTCCACTGACCATCTGTTCTAGAGAACTGAGTATTTTCAAACCTTCAGAGAGCTCCCCACATAGACTCTTATCTCAAAACAGAGAAAATCCTCTTCAGATTTAACATATGTCATGAACAACTATAAGTTTCTCATCTCTGTCTTTCCAGTGAACTCTGAGTAAAGGCTTAATGCCAGGTCTTGCTGTTGAGGACTGCAGAGAAACACTAGTACTTCCAGCATCATTTCCTTGAAAACAATGGCCTTAAGGTAACAGGAATGAGGAGTTTGTGCCCTGTGCTGTGGCTCCTGCCCTGGCGGAGCTGTGTGGTGGCTCGAAGAGTGAGGGGCCAAAAACGCTCTTGAGTGGCTGCCCCCACCCCAACTCCTGAGATGGAGATGCTGTGTCTGGTCTGTTGCCTGCCTTGTCTGCTCCTAGAGGACTGAGTAAACACAATATCAGGTTAAAGTCTATTGTGTCTGGAGGGTCTGACTGAGAGTTTGAACCCAAAACCTCAGCGGTGGTGACGGAAGGTGACCTGGCTTTCAGATCCTTTCAGCCTCAATGTGGCCCAAGTTTCTGGGAGGGAGTTCTGATGAGAACTTGACCCTGATCCTCCTTGAGTTTGAGATAGCAAACCTGCAGGGAAAATACTGGGGATAAATCGTACTGTTGGGAGATGGATGACACAGCTGTATGCCCTGTTGAATTGATCACTGAGAGAAAACCAATTGGAAACTAGGTTATAAAACAGGGGAAAGTGGCTCAAGATACAATTGATAATTGATAATCTCTGTGCAACTTGGCTTCCCAGGTAGCTCTAGTGGTAAACAACCTGACTGCAATGCAGGAGACATAAGAGATGCGGGTTCCATCCCTGGGTCAGGAAGATTCCCTGGAGGAGGGTATGGCAGTCCACTCTAGTATTCTTGCCTGGGAAATCCCATGGATAGAGAAGCCTGGCAGGCTAGAGTCCACGGGAGTCTCAAAGAGTCAGACATGACTTAGTGATTAAACAAAAATTAATAATAATAGAAGGAAAATAAATTAGATTCCTCAAGCCTTATCCTCTGACCTAAACTCTGGTAGACATGGTGATTCAGGGAATCCCCTAGGCCTGGGTTCTCAGGTGGCTCTCCTTTGGGCAAAGAAGGAGGGTATGTATGATTTGTGGAGAGGTTTACCCTAGCAGCTGACATGCTGGGTTTCACTAATGGGAAAAAAAAAAAATTCCAGGCCATTCAGAAGAAAGAGCTTGGCCAGAAGAGAATCTATCAGCTCTCTTGAGGTGACTTTTAAAAGAACGAAAATTGACAGGATTCCTATGAAAGGTTTCCTGGCAGGTTGTCACCAGTCGGGAGGAAGGAAATGGTTTCAAGTTCCTGCAGCTGCTTCCCTTAAGAAACCCTGTTCAATCTGCTGTTTTCATCTCAGAAGTTAATCTAGTGATGCCAATGGGAATACAAACAAAAGGGGCTGACCAGGTGGCTGAATTGACTCCATCTGCAAAGACAGAGTCCGAAGGCCAAGTTCTCCTTGCCCAGTTCTGAGTGGGGTCCCAGGCTGTGCCATGGTTAACATAGAAGAGTCGTGGGTGGTAAACACAGCTCTTTGGGACTGTGGAAGCCGGTGTACCATGTGCAGTCAGACTGTTGAAAAGTGAGAAGATGATATTAAGAATAATAAGAAGCTGGCGGGCACAGTGATGCTGGGTTCATAGGCATCATGGTCATAGCAGAATGACCATGATGACATGCAGATAGGAAAATAAGGGACTGAGATATATCCACTGGGCTTCCCTTGTAGCTCATGGACAGAGGAGCCTGGCAGCCTACAATCGATGGGGTCGCAGGAGCCGGACACGACTTAGCGACTAAACCACCACCACGGTATATCCCTGATAGCTCAGTTGATAAAGAATTCATCTGCAATGCAGGAGACCCTGGTTTGATTCCTGTGTTGGGAAGCTCCTCTGGAGAAAGGGAAAGGCTATCCACTCCAGTATTCTGGCCTGGAGAATTCCAAGGACTGTATAGTCCATGGGGTTGCAAATAGTTGGACATGACTGAGCAACTTTCACTTTCACTTTCAAGAGACATCCAGTAGGTGGCATCAACCAAAGACTAAATGTATTAATATAATTGGAAAGGCTGTGACCACGGATGAAGGACCCGGCCATTTTCTGTCTTGAGCCTAATCTTGGGTTATTGTTCCTTGTGCCTGCTGCATGTGGTCATATCCAACTCTTTGATGGCTGAACACTTGAGTTCACTAAGGAAATGCCCCCCAATAGCCTCTACCAGGATGGACATGGCAAAAACTGTTTAGGAGTTTCATTATAGGAATTCCAGGGTAGAATTAATTAGGTGATAGAGTCCCCATCTAGTTGCTGGCTCAGAAGGGGACTATGTCCCAAGGTGGATGTCTTGGATTGGCCTTTGACATAGTCATGGTGGTGAACAAACCATGAAGCAATGGATATAACATGTCCCTCTGTTGATTGCCCACTGAAGCCATTGATGTGGTCAGAGCTTGTCCAGAATATTAACAAGATTAAAAAAACAATTGCTCAGGATTGCTTTTGGATCGAATCTCCAGAGGACAAGTGCTAACACAAAGCTGACAGATGGAATGCCACTAGGGTTTTTGCCCAGGGCTCTTGGAGGAGTCAACTGACTATAGAAGGAATAGGGCTTCCCTGGTGGCTCAGATGGGAAAGAATCTGCCTGCAGTGTGGGAGATCCGGGTTCAATCGCTGGATTGGGAAGATCCTCTGGAGAAGGGAATGGCTACCCACTCCAGTATTCTTGCCAGAAGAACTCCACGGACAGAGGAGTCTCACAGGCTACAGTCCGTGGAGTCACAAAGAGTTGGACGCAACCGAGTGACTTTGAGACAGAGAGTCCATATTGGGCTTTGTTTACACTGTAACAAAAGCCACAGCTGAAAATACTATTTATGGCTTGAATCAGGTCCTTTCATATCAGTCTGGGCCCCTGGAATAGATCCCTTTGGATAAAGGAACACATTTACAAATGATCAGTGTATAAAATGTTCCAAGAGCACAACATAGTAAGGGTATATCAAATTCCATCAGCTCACAGAGCAGTGGTTGAAACGCAAATTAAAACCTTATTACTAGGGACTTCCCTGGTAGTCCAGTGGATGAGACTCTGATCATAAGCAATAGAAGCTATATTGAAACAAATTCAATAAAGACTTTAAAAATGGCCCCCACAAAAAAATAAAAAAAAGAAAGAAACACCATTATCACTAAACACAGGATGGTCAGGACATGAACGGTTGCCTGGTTGGGTCACTGGACGAGTACGCAGACCACACAGTGATACTAAGAAGCAAATGCCTTTAGAAAGGTTTCTGGTTTCTGGTAGTGGACGTGTGTGTGTGTCTAGCATTGGGGGGTTGGGGGATAGGAAGGCTATTACTTAACTCTGTCCCACCTCACAGGTTTCCCTTTTGTATCACCTGATATTATGGTTTTGGGTCCACGACTGTATTTTCCAGTTGAAGGGCTCATTTCTACTCATCATACTATATGTATTTATTTAGACTAGAAAGCCATTCATGCTCTCTGTGGAAGAGGGATCTAAACGTCCTATGTGCTTGAGTAGCTGGAAGGCCTTCCACTTAGATGAAGATACTTTATCTGCTGTCTCTCTTGCTTCTTATCCTACTGAAAAGCTAAGCAAATGACATATGAGATCAAAGCTTATTTCTGTCTTGAAAGTACAAATGCCTCCTCAAACCTGTAATCAGAGCTATGGAGCTGCACTGACAAAGCTACTTTACTTTGGATATTGATTTTAATAGAAAATGACACTTTTGAAAAACTGAAACTTCAACATCATCAGGCAGCATTGGCCTAGCATGAAAACTGGCCACAATTTGTAAAACTATGATATTCTATGTGCATGCAATAATGACAGTCCAGGCCAGGACAAGACTTCTCACAGTGAGGTCCATGCAACAGCTGTCTCAGAATCACTTGGAGGCATGGCTGAGATCCAGTTTTATGCATCTCAATTGCACAGATTTGCACTCATTAACATTTAGGTTGTCTCTGTCATCTGCATTTCCAAATTCTCCAGGTGATCATAATGCTCAAATATGTAGAAACAAAAATTCCCAAAAGACACAATGCAGCTATCTAGTTAGCTGGAATTCATGGTGATGTAACATTTTTTGAATTCCTCTAACACTTTCTTTTTTTTTTTATTAGTTTTGCCATACATCAACATGAATCCGCCACGGGTGTACACATGTTCCCAATCCTGAACCCCCCTCCCACTTCCCAATCCCACTGCTGGGCATACACACCAAGGAAACCAGAATTGAAAGAGACACGTGTACCCCAACATTCATCGCAGCACTGTTTGTAATAGCCAGGACATGGAAGCAACCTAGATGTCCATCAGCAGATGAATGGATAAGAAAGCAGTGGTACATATACACAATGGAGTATTACTCAGCCATTAAAAAGAATACATTTGAATTAGTTCTAATGAGGTGGATGAAACTGGAGCCAATTATACCGAGTGTAGTAAGCCAGAGAGAAAAACACCAATACAGTATACTAACACATACACATGGAATTTAGAAAGATGGTGACGATAACCCTGTATGCAAGACAGCAAAAGAGACACAGATGTATAGAATAGTCTTTTGGACTCTGTGGGAGAGGGAGAGGGTGGGATGATTTGGGAGAATGGCATTGTAACACTTTCTAATTTAAATTTAAAGTGGTAGTTTATGAAAACATACTCTGTAATGACATTTGATGCTTTTGAACTGGGGTGTTGGAGAAGACTCTTGAGAGTCCCTTGGACTGCAAGGAGATCCAACCAGTCCATCCTAAAAGAGACCAGTCCTGGGTGTTCATTGGAAGGACTGATGCTGAGGCTGAAACTCCAATATTTTGGCTACCTCATGCAAAGAGTTGACTCATTGGAAAAGACCCTGATGTTGGGAGGGGTTGGGGGCAGGAGGAGAAGGGGACGACAGAGGGTGAGATGGCTGGATGGCATCACTAACTCAATGCACGTGAGTTTGGGTGAACTCTGGGAGTTGGTGATGGACAGGAAGGCCTGGCGTGCAGCAATTCATGAGGTCACAAAGAGTCAGACACAACTGAGTGACTGAACTCAACTGAATGACATTTGGGCTAGTACTGAGATATTATTTTATTTTTTAACAATTCCTGTTTTTAAGTCAGGCTGTGTCTAGGAGAGGCTGTATGTAAGCCTATTTATGTGAACTATATCTTTATTCATTTTTAAATTTATGATGGACCAAAGAATATTTTAGGAGTAGAATTTTGACAATTACATTTTATAATGTGATTTGGTGCTGTATTGTTTTCAAAAGCATCTGGGATATGATTTCACTAATAAATATATCACCGGTGGCTTTTCTATTAATTTTGGAGGTGAAGAAATAGAAATCTTCCATTTCAGTAAAAATATTTCCCTTGTTAAAACCTGTCATTCAAACATTTATGGGGGGCTTCCCAGGTGGCACAGTGGTAAAGAACCCGCCTGCCAATGCAAGAGACGCAGGTTTGATCCCTGGGGCAAGAAGGTCCCCTGGAGTAGAAATGGCAGCCCATTCCAGTATTCCTGCCTGGAAAATTCCATGGACAGAGGAGCCTGGTGGGCTACAGTTGATGAGGCCACAGAAAGTCAGACATGACTGAGAAAATAAGCACATAACTAAAAAGTACATCACGTTATTTTACAACAACTAATTTTTCTGCTTTGTAAAACTCAGTCAAAAGATTATCCTGTGTTTATGTATGTTTACAAGTGCAGTGATATTCTTTATTCCAATTAGCACTCAAATTTTTTTTTGAGATAATTCAATTTTCTGGAGCTACCTTCAGCTTGGCTTTCTAATAGAGTGAAGGCCACAAAAGTAAGGTTTAGACAAACATCTAAAACTTTTGACTCACTATAGGTTAGCTAGTGTTTAAAGTTCAGGAAATTAAGCCCCTTTACAACTCAAAATATAGACAATAAGAAAGATTAAATAGAATGAATTAAAAATGAACTAAAGAACATGGCTGATTCAAAAAGTAAAATTGAAGAAACAGCTTAGTTTACCCACAAGTCAATCGTCTCAATATGCTTCAAGCAAGTTAGAAGGATAGGCAATAAAAAATATAAAAAGTCATTTTGTTGGTGTATAATTCTTTCTACAGGAGGACCTGTTTTCACTAAATATGGAAATGAGAAAAACGTTTCAGTAATTAAGCAACAATACCATACTGTGAAACATTCTCAGTGCTTTTCTGCCTTATTTAGAGAATTATGCCAAAGATTGACTCATGTAACATGCATATTATAACTAGAATTATTACAAAAAGACAATTCATGGGCAGATATAGTAATTCAATTTAATTTCTTCATCTTTATCATCAAACATGATATATTATCATATATATGAGAAAAGAATTAATTTCCTATCCTCTTCTTAGTTTTAAAATAGCAACAAAAAAAACCTTATTTGTTTGCTGACATGGTGAAAGCATGAAGATTGCTAGTGAGTAGTTACAAATCATTAATCATATAAGACAGCCTGAATGATGATTAATTATGACAATTGCTGTGAGATACAACAGCATTAAGTATGTTACTTTCATCCTGATGTTTTCCTGGGCTGCTGCTGCTGCTAAGTCGCTTCAGTCGTGTCTGACTCTGTGCGACCCCATAGATGGCAGCCCACCAGGCTCCCCCATCCCTGGGATTCTCCAGGCAAGAACACTGGAGTGGGTTGCCATTTCCTTCTCCAATGCATGAAAGTGAAAAGTGTAAATGAAGTCACTCAGTCGTGTCCAACTCTGTACGGCCCCATAGACAGCAGCCCACTAGGCTCCTCCGTCCATGGGATTTTCCAGGCAAGAGTACTGGAGTGGGGTGCCATTGCCTTCTTCGTGTTTTCCCCCTAGTGGATACCTTTGAGATTTCTTTATACAATGAAGATGCTAAGTAAATTATTCTAAAGGTTGTTTTATTTAAATAATTTTCTGTAACTTTTAATTGTCAAGTAGGAAAATGACAGAAGAAGGAAAAGTAAATTGATATTAATTCACATTTATATGATTTCAAAGTATGTAGATTTTTAAAAAAATGTTTTTTAAATTTTTTGAAAATTGCTAATTAACAAAACAATGGATTGTTTTTGTTGAGAGAAATAAGCATCATTTAGAAAATTTTAAGGCAAGGTGAAGTATGTGAATGAATTAAAAGTTGTTCTCTAGGATAAGTATCAGCCTAAAACAAAAATCCTGTTTAATACATCTGAGTACATTTCTGTATCACCCACCCAAACATGGAAGGCTTAAAAGAGTACAACTATGTATGATGTTAAAAATACTTTAGACTTACAAGTCAATTGTCAATATAAAATTCCTTGAAATTTAGCGTCCAGGAGAACCTTGCATTTATTATAGATGACATATGAATTAGCTGGGCTTCCCAGGTGGCTCAAACAGTAAAGAATTAGCCTGCAATGCAGGAGACCCAGGTTCAGTCCCTGGGTCGGGAAGATACGCTGGAGAAGGGGATGGCTACCCACTCCAGTATTCCTGCACGGAGAATCCCATGGATAGAGGAACCTGTCGGGCTGCAGCCCATGGGATCACAAAGAGTCAGATACAACTGAGCGATACTGCTACTACTGATACTACTTCCTCTTTCATGAAGTAGTTATAAACTAGCCAAATTTATGCTCGGTGTATTGAATTTAGATTCAGAAATGGTTTGGAGATTATTGAATGGTAAAATGTAAGCTTAAAAGGATGAATATTTTAGGTGAAACTTTGTGAAAACATGATATGTGTACATACATAGGGGAATTGAAAAGTCAATGAAATAATTTTTTTTTAAATCTGCATATCTATTTCTAACTTAATGTTCTAGATTCTTTCAGTGCCAACTTATCATCATAGGGTGACATAAGATAATATTTTACAGTAGATAGCACATAAAGAGCACTGTGCCTGTTTTATTTAACTGTGTGATGGAAGTCATTATACAGCGTGTGAACTTAAGTAGAGACTATTTTATTTATTGAATATTATTTTCCTAAACAGATATTTCAGAGGGGATAGAGCTCTAAAAAATAGTTGTATTTAACATACACTTGGAATACTTGTTGTAGGAAATAATCAAATTTTTATAATTTTTCTTTTACGTAAGAAGAAATTTCTAATCCCTGTGCATCAGTCATTCAAGTAGAATTAGTTTGAAATTGTTGAGAAACTACTTTTTTTCAAGTATATATCAAATACTTACCTATGGAAAGAATATCTTCTATTTTAGAATATAGCATAAACTGACCTCCAATGGAAACTTTAGAAAATAATTCCATGTATACAGGTACTACATTGCTTCCAACCATGAAGCCTCATTCCTTCAACCAAAATAGTATGCATATATATTTATAATTGGGCTTCTCTGGTGGCTCAGTGGTTAAGAATCTGCCTGCAATGCAAGAGACCCAGGTTCAATCCCTGAGACAGGAAGATTCCCTAAAGAAGGGAATGGCAATCCAGTCCGATATGCTTGCCTGGAAAATTCCATGGACAGAGGAACTTGGTGGGCTACAGTCCATGGGGTCACAAGGAATCGGACACAACTGAGCAACTAACACTTTTTGCACGTTTTTCATATTTATATCTGTTCTAAATTTTATTTGTTTTCATAATTATATTCTAGACCTCACAAAGGGTATTAATACAAGGCAGAAAAATCAATTATTTGTTATTCTTAATAGTTACCTTGAGTTATTTTTTAAAGTAATACAGGACATAAATACATATGTAAATAAGTTTTTGTACAAATAATCAAAATACAGTCAATTATTTTAAAAAGAAAACAAGCAAAAATATACACTTGGCAATTAGTTTTTGAATCTAGAATTTGTGGTCCATTCTTATTTCATTTGCATACACAAGTAGCAATTAATATACAAGAATAAGCAGGAAGATACACCCGAACACCATGTATATGTATTTTTGCTCAGCAAACTTTCATTATCACATTGCAAAGCAAAAGCTGCATGAAATGCATTAAAGCAATCCCATATCATCCATATTTCTCAACAAGTTACATATGTTCAGAAATATTTCGGCATGTGTTTAAACCCTCCAGGACTAAAGTAATGATATCATACATGGGAAGAGCAACTTCTAACCAAAATACTTTTGTATCATGCATACACCCACACACACACAGCACTAAGGATAAGCATTTATGGCAAGGTGCGGTGGTGTGTGATTGGCACACAGCAGGCTAGAACAGTGTGGGGTGGGGAAATTTGGATACAAGCGCGAACGTGTATTCTTTCACAGTATACAAAAAGGATCCATTGTACGTTTACAGGGGAAAAGGTAAGGCGTAAAAGATCATATGCAGTGCCTAGGCCAAATGCTAAACCAAGGTAAAACTTTCCCGGGAATAATATGTTTATCAGTGTAAAGCCCTTTGTTATGTGAAGCTTTCTATAATGGGGCAATTTTATTTACTGCCTCGTCTGCCGAATTAAAATACTATGAAAAACATGCAAATCAGTACTGATGAAAAGAAAGGATATTCAGTTAATTTTTAGACTTATCTTGATTATGTTAATTTAATGATTTAGATTGCTTAGACTGTCACTAAGCAAAGTGTATACTTTGGTTTTTTTTTTTTTAATGATGAATTCATTTGGCCCAGAGGACTATTAGGTTGAGAAAAATTGTTTTCAAAAAGTGAAAATGATCAACCTTAATTATCATCAACCTGAATGATAATTAGAATGTTATAAAAATAAATGTGATGCATATATTTCTAATCAAATGTATTTGCATTTATTGTATTTTTAAAATGTATTTGTATTTTCTTAAATAATATAGCTAGTAAACCATATTGTTTCCTTTTTAAAAAATAAGTATTTATTGACTGTTAGCAAAGGAAATCTGTATTTTCATCAGAGTTATTTTTGTACTGTTTTGTCAGGCAATATCTAATTGAATATATATTTCATACTAACATTCCTTATATACTGTTTAGTTACTGAAAATTTAAATATATACCTCTCCCAAAGACGCAACTATGTGTTATGAAAATTCAAGGCAATGAATTTTTAAAGAAAATTAGTTAGGATAATTACATAAAACTAATTGGATCATGTGAATTTTCCCCCCAGGGATGAAAATTGAAGACATAGGTAGCTACAGTGGGAACAACTATGAAATTTTAGTAGAAAAGAAAAATAGTTGAGGAAGTATTATAATATAGGAATATATAATATAGGAATATAATTAATAACTGCTTTAAAATAATCTTTGGTCTAGATACTTGTTATGAAATTAAGATCACTATTCATCTAACAGTATGTCTGTTGTGTATTCACACAATTGTATCTATTCTTAAGTGAGATTTGTCGTAAAAATTATCTGGAGAGGTATTTTTAAATACACTTTATTCCAGAAATTTTAATTTAGTAGACTGGACTGTTTGGATATGATTTCCCAAGCTAAATTCTTGGGTTTGGGTATATTTAAAATTTAATTAGAGTGATATATTATGGATCTCCAAGTCAAATTACTAATATGCTGTACTGTAGATTACATTTCTAAACACTTAGCCATTCTAATTAGAGGTGTGTCCTTGTTATCTATTTTTAATCAAACATTTCCAAGGATGCTGAAATCAAAATAAAATTAAAAAAAAAAACAAAATCATTCATTTACTCTAAAGAATCTCAACATATATTAACATTAAAAATAGTTTGTAAAGATACATAAGTTAGATAAAGCATTTTATTTTTGCCTTATTTTTAGGTCTCTATTTTCTGGCAAGAGGAGCTGTTTTTAGAACTTATTTGTACAAATAAATGTCCCATCTATTTTGCAACTACTTTTGTCAAAGTGTATGATTATTTTCTCTACAGAGACTATTATAAGATGCATGTGATATTTCTGTGTAATATATATTTTTAAATTATTTTGACCAAACAAATAACTCAGTTCATAGAATGAAAAATAACATTTCAAAATTTTTTTACTGAGTGAAGAGAGACAACGGGAATTGTTAGAAAAAGAGAATATTCTTAGCTGAAGGGGATTGGTGGTTGTTCAGCTTCAAGTGTGCAGGGGTCTGTGTTTCCCCACCCAACACTGCCTGAGTGCAGAGGATGCTGTCTGCTTTTTTTTTTTAACTGATGACCACATTCTTCTACTTAAAGTTAAGAAAATGAATTTACCGTGTCTGAGAAACGGTAAAACTTCTCCAATGCAAAAGCTTCTGTCTGTGGGAAGGTAATGGACCAACAGGGATTGAGAAACCAGAGAATCAAGTCATAGATGGTTAAAATATAATTGCACAATTGGCATTCATTGCACACATCATCTTAACAAATGTAGGTATCAATTAATAGTTTCTCACATACATAAGCTATCCAGCCCCAGAGTATGAACTAAAAAAATAAATGAATTTCTTTACTGTACTATATCTTAATTACAATATATGTTCACTGAGTATTTCAAATGGTGATTAGAAATACAATCAGATGTTACTATTTTTGCACTTCGACACTTTTCTAGAGTGCCAATCACTAGAAAAATTAATCTTGCTGTCTTTCTGTGAGCTAAATAATAAAGGGTGTCAAATATTTTTATCCCAATACACTTACAGGTGGTAAAACTGAATAAAGAGTTGCTGTGGCATGGATTTTTTTAAGGAGGAACCAGAAATGAGTGTCTAAGTTTGTAGAGCATTATCTTATCCATTGGCTGCTCTGACTGCCAGATATGTGGTGGGTGCAGAAAAGGTCTGAGCTCTCATCTCCCCTTGGAACATCACCTGTGTACGACTCCTCATTTCTGGTGTTGGCAGCACGTGGCTGATACATCCTACACTGAAGGAAGGAGAAGAAAGGCAGAAAAATGTAAAATAAATGTGAAAAAGTGAATCAAAATGAGAGGGGGATATAAGTATTGCTTTACTTTTGATTCATGATGTTGGAAGGAAAAATTGTCTTGATCAGTCATTCAGCGGGGAAAAAATGACCACACCTTCACTCCTGGGATACAGAATGCTCTGTCTTATCACAATGTTTCAGCCTGTGCCAGGTATCATGAGAAAAAGGACAAAATGAGAAGTAAGGGAGGTTAGAAAGAAGTGGAGGGGGAGACGGGGAGGCAGAGTGAGAAAAGTGTAAGGACACCAGCAGACTAGGAGAGGCTGGGGGCAGGAGATAAAGTTCATCTCTCCACGAAAATATATGTTAATATATAAATGATGTGCTTTAATGCTTATAAAAAATTGGTCAGATACAAGCTCTGGCATTGTTTTTCTGTCAGCCGTCTTACCCAGAGTATTGCAATGCTGAAATTTCTCCCATGCTACAGTGAATCAGGATGTTTACTGGAGCAGGTGATGATTCTGAGGAGTCAATTAGACACTACTGAATAAATTACTGCTTCAGATGTTCAAATTGAGTAGACTCAGCCCTGAGAGATCATGGCTTAGGGTTTTTTTTTAACATTTTATAAATATATAAATTACAGTCAGTCCTTCAGAAACCATAAGAAATTCCTTAGAAATTAAATTCTTAAAAATGTATGCTATATATAAACCAGACTATTCATTTTAAGATTTGAGAATGTTTTGACTTAAGTATCTCAGTATATTGGATTCTGGTCACAGTTTTCCTTGTAATATATGACTGTGACATTTCTCTATAGCTTGAGACCATTTGCTTTTTTAAAATGTCAGCTGGCACATTCACATTAAATGTAAACTCAAAGATAGGTTGGCTCACAGAAACTCTTTCAGAAAAGGTTGATTGAAATTATGTGCATATAAAGAGAGATGACATTATAAGTCTTATTAGAGGGGAACTACCTCATCCTGTACATCCAAATCCAATTAGAAGATTACTTCTACAGTTTCCTGTGGTCTCCCAGGGATGTCCCTGATTTATCAGGTGATAGCAAGGCAAAAATACACGTTTACTGTGTTTCCAATGGGGATCCAGAAGAAATGTCTCAAAAACACAAAGATACATATAAGAAAGAGACCACATAGCTTTATGTGAACATCAGAGTATTATAAAATAAATAGATAACATTTGATTAAAAAAATTCAAGGAATTAGTTCAAAAAAAGAAAAAATTAATAGCAATAGTTGATGACTTGTGTCAAGTAAAGCCATCAGAAACATTACAGCATTGCAAATAAGAAATGATAGATTTTATTAGTTGAAGCAAAAAATGATGTTTTTCCAGGACAGATATTAGAAAGAAGTCGATAAAGCTCTCATGTCACCAGATCTGCTGTGTAAAGTATTGGAAAGCAACTAGATGTTACTATTTTCTCCCGGAAGCAATTTTTGACAATGTAAGTTTCAGTTGGACAAAATCAAAGGACAGTCATCTCTTTGAGTTTCTATCTCCATTTTCTTTCTGTACATCCCTATTAAACATAACAAATTCACTTTCCAGGGAGAATTGTATCCTAAGGAACTTCATGCATTTAATCACTTACCTTACTCCTTCTCTTTCGTCGAAATCTCAGAAGTTCTTTGTGTTGTCTTGATACAAAATTTACCGCTGCATATTCCAGAAGTGCTGAAAACACAAAAAGGAGGCACACTGCCATCCAAATATCAATAGCTTTGACATATGAGACCTAACCAGGAAAGAGAGAGTGAGAAAAGTGACTTGTTACTTCCATGGAGAACAAAAATGGACATCTGTTCTAAATTATACCATTTATATACTAGTAATTTTTTACTTAAAATTTTTGTAAGTTTTATGTATTAGTCATACATTAAAATATATATTTCTTGCTAGCAATTTTTTTTTTCAAATGAAGCACTAGACCAAATGTATGATGAAAGAAAATAAGATGAAAGGTAATTTTATCATCAGGGTAAGATAGTATCATACTTGAAAAGTGTGCAGTAACATTGAAAGATACCTGCAGAGTAGCAGAATGCTTGAGAAAGTCTGAAGCAATATTGAGATATAGAAAATACTATTGAACTTGTAGCTCCGTATTTTCTTAATTAAAATTTATTTTTTACTTTGAAATAATTTTAACCTTACAGACATGTTGGTGGAACAGTAAAAAGAACTCCCAAGTTCAACAGTTGTTAATGTTTACTTACATTTCTCTCCCTTCCCTTAATCTCGATCTCTTATGTTTTTCTCCCTGAATTATTTGACTATAATATGCAGACATGATGCCCTGATACTTATGTGTTTTTCTAAAAGGACACTCTCCTACACACACTCAGTTGACCTTTCAGGGCTCAGGATAAATTTTGCTAAAATCTGATTCAGAATCCTATGACATCTGTGTTTACCTGAACACACTGTGCTGTAATTGCTTATTGCTTGTTTTCTTTTTGGTTAGAGTGTGAACTCTTTGAGGACAGATGGCATTTGTTTTGTTCACCACCACAGTAGTGTCTGACCGATGTGTGCATATTTGCTGACTGAATGAGCAGATAAATGAAGGTGCAAAATGTTAAAACACCAGGGAGGAGGGAGCCATAGATAATGATTCCTGTGGAAATTCACTATCTCGAGTGATGCTCTGTTAATACCTGGAACTGAATTGATTTTCTTTTAAAAAGAACTGTCAACTTACACCACTTCCAATGGTGTCAACTTACATGTGAGATGTGCCAACATGGGGGCCCTCTGCATCTCCTCCTGTATCTTAAGTGTGATTTCTGCTGATCAGAAAGAACTCTACCGAGCAGAGACAGAAAGAACTCTACCGAGCAGAGAGATGTATGCCCTCAATTTATTCCATGGTTGTGCTAAGTGTCCGTATGTTTGTAAAGCATAGATTTAAATCTCATGAGTTCTGCAATTGTGTCAGAAATTTCTGGCTGCCCTCAAATGCATATGGTCCCAGAAGATGTAATACAGTTTTCACAGGCACCATCTCAGGCTACACCGTTCCTTGGGAAAATAGGACTCATAAAGTGTGTGTGCATTTTTTTTCAACAACCAGGATCTATAATGACATGAACCAAGAGATCAAATAAGAAATTTGGTTTTCAAATGAACCTGACAACTGTTTTCCTATGACAACAGAACTATGCAAACATCATCTATGCAGCCCACATTCTGCTTCTTGTGATCAATACTTGATTGTCGAGACTGAAAAGTCAACTCTCCTCATCCTCTCCTCTGACTCCCACCAACTTCAATTCTCTCTCTCCTCCATCCTCACTGACCCTCCAAGGACAGCAACCACAGGCCCTGGAAGGTTTGGGACTCTAGCACTAATAACTTTAAAACAACACAGCAGTGGGACTTCACTGGTGGTTAAGTGGTTAAGATCCTGTATTTTCAATGCAGGGGGCATGGGTTTGATCCTTGGTCAGGGAAGTAAGATCCTATATGCCATAAAGTGTGGCCAAGAAATAAAAATACATAAATAAATAGTTTTAATAATTCTACCTGTTTAAAAAATAAATAAAATAAAACAGCAGTTTCCTCACCAACACATGGACAACATATTCATGACATATGACACTCATCGCCTGTGATTCTGGTACCGCCTTGTTTCCACCCACTCCTGCCCCTGTCCTTTGTGGCAGCCTCATTCTAATCCAGCCCATCCCCCTGGACCACCATGCCATGGCCCCATTGTTCACTGTGCTATTGGAAACTTGATCTTAAGTAACAATCTCTCCTTGGTATTATTCCTTGGGTACAGGAGTATGAGAAAATGAAGCCTAAATGTTTGCTGACTAGACACTCTAGGCAGGAGAACCGTTGTCTTGGAAACCAAACCAAAGCCACATGTGGAAGACTGCTTCCTTCCTGAAGCTCGTTCTTCCCCTGGCTCCTTGATCTGCATTCTTTGGGTTTCCTCCCTCCACCCCACCCGACTCGGCTCTCTAGGCCTTTCCTCTTCTTCCTGAGATCCTCAGAGACAGGGCCTGGGCCCCGTCTGTTCTCACACTGAAACTTCTCACTTTCAGCCCTTAACTATTACTTTAGATCCAATTCCTCCTTTGCACTCAGGGTCCCCCGCCTCCGTTTCCTGACTAAACCTCCCGCTAGCCAGTTTCTTACACGACTAGCTTTTGGATGTCTCAGGCTCCTCAGACTTCATTTGACTGAAAAGAAAAGCTAGGAATCTCTACTGGACTCAACCAGCAAACACACACAACTGCCTTTTCCTCCTCATTAAAGGCTAGGCTCTATTCATCTCCAAATCTCACAGCAAAAAACCAAGTCCGGGAATCCTACCTTTTGGCTATTTCTGAAATTTATCGTTTTCTGTCCTTTCTTACTGACATCGTATTGTGTATTGATCTCAACCACCATAATCTGTTTCTCAGTTTCTCTTAGGGCTGAAGTTACAAAGATAGTAAGACAAACAAGGTATATCTTTGTTAAAATTGGGGTATAATTGCTTTACCATGTTTTGTTAGTTTCTGCTGTATACAACAAAGTGAATCAGCTATATGTATACATACATGTGTTCTCTCCATCTGGGACCTCCCTCTTACCCCTCATCCCCCTCTAAGTCATCACAGAGCACTGAACTGAGTTCCCTGTGCTATTGGAACCAACATTCAAGAGGGGGGAAATAGACAGCAAAAGTAAGCACACAAATGAAGATAATTTAAGAGAACTGCAATAATGAAACCCCTGTAGGGTCATGGGAAAGGGACAGTGTGAAGGGGGCTGTTAGGTGGCACAGTTCCTAAAGGCCTCTCCGAGGGTGTGATACAACGACCATCTCAGGCCACTTTCTTGCTTGCCCGTCATTCTTCACATTTCTTCCTCTAGTTCTTGGCAGAGACCAATGGACAAGCTCCATCCTGCCTCAGCAGCTTTGAACTCCCTGTTACTTCTGTCTGAAACACTCCTTCCTTTATGGAACCCTTGCTAAATCCTTCAGACTTTAGCTTAAAAGCCATGATTTCAGGGAAACCTTCTCCAAATGCTCAGATCAGTACAGCCCTTCTCACCTTCTTACCTCCACTTTCCTCCTAGAACCCATCTCTCAAATGACTCATTGCAGTTGCAATGATATTTATCTGTGGGTAGTTCTCACAAGGTGACCACTGCTGCTACTGCTGCTGCTGCTAAGTCGCTTCAGTCGTGTCTGACTCTGTGCGACCCCATAGACCAGAGAACATCATTTAAATGCCCCCCCTTCAGCTAATTACTCTGTTCCACAGCCCCTAAGGGCCATTTTCCTAAAACTCTGGGTGGAGGAATGCAAAAATGAGCATGTCCCTGAGGATTTCAAGGTGAAATATCTATACTGATATTTTAGCAAACTATGTGTTGACAGCAAACACCAAATAATGAATCTTATTATTGACCTTGCCCCACTGTATCATCATTATCCATTTACATATCTTTCTCCTTTTAGACTAATGTATCCTGTGAGTCAAGGCAAGGGCCAGGTCTTATTCAGCTTTGTGTTTCAAGGACCTAACACAGTGCCAGTTATATGATGGGCTCTCATAATATTGAATTGATTGAACCATGTGGAGTGACTTGCAATCACTGGCCATTTATTATTAGAGAAATAATTATAATAACTAGCATGCCAGGAATGTTCTTAGGAGTGTCTGTAGAACTACTGAGTGTTCTTAGTAATTGTCCAAAAGTAGCACTTTTAATCCGCACAACTATTCCTCTTATAAAGGTGAGGAGACTGAGACACGTGAAATAACTTGTCATTTTATACACTCAGTTCAATTCATTTCAGTAGCTCAGTCATGTCCGACTCTTTGTGACCCCATGGACTGCAGCATGACAGGCTTCCCTGTCCATCACCAACTCCCAGGGCTTGCTCAAACATGTCCATCCAGTCAGTGATGCCATCCAACCATCTCATTCTCTGTCGTCTCCTTTACACTACCCTGTGTAAAATAGATAGCTAGTGAGAAGCTGCAGTATAACACAAGCTCACTCAATGTCCTATGATGACCTGGAGGGGTGAAGGGGGAGGGAGGTTCAAGAGGGAGGGAATGTAAGTATAGCTGATTCACGCTGTTGTACAGCAGAAATTAACAAATATTATAAAGCAATTACAGTCCAATAAAAAAAATAACATCAGATAGCAACCGCTATACACTGAATATGGTCCTTCAAAAATCCTGATGTTGAAATATACCTCTAAGGTGATGGTAATAGGATGTGGGATCTTTGGGGAGTGGTTAGGTCATGAGGGTAGAGCCCTCGTGAATGGGATTGGTGCTCTCATTAAAAGGACCCCAGAGAGTGTGTTGCCTTTTCTATTATGAAAGAACGCAGCCTGTAGATTGCCATATATAAACTAAAAAGTGGGCTCTCACCAGACACTGAATCTGCCAGCACCTTGATCTTGAACTTCCCGGGCTCTAGTTTCTATTGTCTATAAACCACCTCATCTATGATACTCTATCATAGAAACCTGGACAAACTGGATGCTACCAAGTTGCAAAGCTAGGATTTGAATAGGTCATCTGGCTAAAAAAATCTGTAACTCAACTACTATTATACATCACCTGGTTATTAGGCTCCTTCTATTTAAGCTACCACCATAAGTTAACAACTGTGAGCACACTAAGTAGAAATAAGTATCTGTATCTTAATATTCCAGGCTCTTCAAATTTTACATGATAGTTAAGGGTGAAATCATTACATAGTATACACATTGGAGGGTTCTGTATGTTTGTTGATCCTAAAATCCGACAATAAACTTCCTAGTAGACAATGTAGAAAAGGAGTTGTGAGAATGTAATTACCACATCAAAAACCAAGTGTTTGCTCTGCAGAAGCGAAACTCTATCAGGCAAACATTTTACCCTTTGAAATACAATGAGAGTCCCCTCAACAATATTCTTACATTAGTTAGGATGAAGTGTTTTTATGAGACAGTTGCCTACTTGCCACGTGATAATCCAGGAAGAGATCAACTTGATAAATTATCATTTGAATGTGCAGAGAGCTGGGTTACTGCAAAGCCTTATCTTTTTCATTTTAAAAAATAAGTTTTATAATGTGAGGAAGGAATATAAGCATCATTGATTCTACAGACTTCTTAGATCATGTGATTTTTTTTTTCCAGAAAAATTCTCTATTTATTTTAACCTGAATGAACTTTTTAGACAACCCAATATTTTGCAATATTATCATTAGAAAACAGAGAAAATCTGCTTCTGGAGTCCTGAAAAGATGCATATTGGATTTTATCATTAGTACTTATCCTGGTTATAAAGATTGGAATCCAGTCCCCTTGACCCTGGGAAGCATTTGTGTTCAGGAAACTTGTCTAAGCATGATTTTCTTTATATCTACTTCCAATGATACAAGGAAGTGGGCATAGGAGGATTCAAGCTATGATTTGATAAGAATAACCAACAATCCCAAATCTCACTGGCTTGAAACAGCGAAGGTCAATCCATGTCCACTCAGAGCTGATGGTAACCCTGGACAAGTGTCGTCGCACTGTGACCTCAGCTCCTAGTGTGGTCCCTCTCTGGAACACTGGTGGTGACCACAGCAGAGGAAAACCAGAGCACGGGTCATCTCACATTTGGTAATAAATAATCCAGGCCAGAAGAGGCACAGATCACCAGGCTCAAAACTCACTGTTTATGTGTTTGTGCCCGCATGCTCAGTCACGTCAGGTTCTTTGTGACCCTATCGGCCGCAGGCTGCCAAGCTCCTCTGTCTATGGGATTCTCAAGGCAAGAACACTGGGGTGCGTTACCATCTCCTCCTCCAGGGGATCTTCCAGACCCAGATATGGAACTGAGTCTCCTGCCTTAGCATTAGCCAGAACTATTTACCGTGAACACGAGAAAAACGGACCTGGGAGGTGCAACCTCATCGTGTGTCTGGAAGGGAGACAAAGCCCACAGGTGGCAAAGGAAGTGGAGGCGGGGAAGGGTCTACTTTGTGCTTCTGAAAACTAAACAAGGATTCTGACAAGTCCAGGATTGAAGACAAGTGTGGACTGTGATCTGATCACTGTGATATCTTGAGGGGAGAACTAGAGCAGCTTTCAGTTCTGTTCAGTCTCTCAATCACGTCCAACTCTTTGTAACCTCATGGACTGCAGCACGCCAGGACTCCCTCTCCATCACCAACTGCTGGAGTTCACCCAAACTCATGTCCATTGAGTCGGAGATGCCATCCAACTATCGCATCCTCTGTCATCCCCTTCTCCTCCCACCTTCAGTCTTTCCCAGCATCAGGGTCTTTTCAAATGAGTCAGCTCTTCACATCAGATGGCCAAAGTATTGGAGTTTCAGCTTCAACATCAGTTCTTCCAATGAATATTCAGGACTGATTTCCTTTAGTATGGACTGCTTGGATCTCCTTGCAGTCCCAGGGACTCTCAAGAGTCTTCACAACACCACAGTTCAAGAGCATCAATCCTTTGGTGCTCAGCTTTCTTTATAGTCCAACTCTCACACCCATACATAACTACTGGAAAAACCATAATCTTGACTAGACAGACCTTGTTGGCAAAGTAATGTCTCTGCTTTTTAATATGCTGTCTAGGCTGGTCACTGTCAGCAGTGATTTTGGAGACCCAGAAAATAGAGTCTGACACTGTTTCCACTGTTTCCCCACCTATTTGCCATGAAGTGATGGGACCAGATGCCATGATCTTCGTTTTCTGAATGTTGAGCTTTAAGCCAACTTTTTCACTCTCTTCTTTCACTTTCATCAAGAGGCTCTTTAGTTCTTCTTCACTTTCTGCCATAAGGGTGGTGTCATCTGCATATCTGAGGTTATTGATATTTCTCCCAGCAATCTTGATTCCAGCTTGTGCTTCTGCCAGCCCAGCGTTTCTCATGATGTACTCTACATATAAGTTAAATAAGCAGGGTGACAATATACAGCCTTGACATACTCCTTTTGCTACTCAGAACCGGTCTGTTGTTCCATGTCCAGTTCTAATTGTTGCTTCCTGACCTGCATACAGATTTCTCAAGAAGAGGTCAGGTGGTCTGATATTCCCATCACTTTCAGAATTTTCCACAGTTTATTGTGATCCACCCAGTCAAAGGCTTTGGCATAGTCAAGAAAGCAGAAATAGACGTTTTTCTGGAACTTTCTTGCTTTTTCAATGATCCAGCAGATGTTGGCAATTTGATTTCTGGTTCCTCTCCCTTTTCTAAATCCAGCTTGAACATCTGGAAGTTCACAGTTCACATATTGTTGAAGCCTGGCTTGGATAATTTTGAGCATTACTTTACTAGCGTGTGAGATGAGTGCAGTTTTGCAGTAGTTTGAGCTTTCTTTGGCATTGCCTTTCTTTTGGATTGGACTGAAAACTGACCTGTTTCAGTCATGTGACCACTGCTGAGTTTTCCTGATATGCTGGCATATTGAGTGCAGCACTTTCACAGCATCATCTTATAGGATTTGAAATAGCTCAACTGGAATTCCATCACCTCCACTAGCTTTCTTTGTAGTGAGGCTTCCTAAAGCCCATTTGACTTCACAATCTAGGATGACTGGCTCTAAGTGAGTGATCACACTATCATGATTATCTGGGTCCTTAAGATCTTTCTTGTACAGTTCTTCTGTGTGTTCTTGCCACCTCTTCTTAATATCTTCTGCTTATGTTAGGTCCATACCATTTCTGTCCTTTATCAAGCCCATCTTTGCATGACATGTTCCCTTGGTATCTCTAATTTTCTTGAAGAGATCTCTAGTCTTTCCCATTCTGTTTTTTTCCTCTATTTCTTTGCACTGATCACTGAGGAAGGCTTTCTTATCTCTCCTTGCTATTCTTTGGAACTCTGCATTAAAATGGGTATATCTTTCCTTTTTTCCTTTGCTTTTTGCTTCTCTTATTTTCACAGCTATTTGTAAGGCCTCCTCAGACAGCCATTTTGCTTTTTTGCATTTCTTTTTCTTGGGGATGGTCTTGATCCTTGTCTCCTGTACAATGTCACAAAGCTCCATCCACAGTTCATCAAGCACTCTATCAGATCTAGTCCCTTAAATCTATATCACACTTTCATTGTATAGTTGTTAGGGATTTGATTTAGGTCATACATGAATGGTCTAGTGGTTTTCCCTACTTTCTTCAGTTTAAGTCTGAATTTGGCAATAAGGAGTTCATGATCTGAGCCACAGTCAACTCACAGAGCAGCTTTAGAGGGCAAAACTCACTGCTTTAGAGAGAGCAGCTGTTAAGTAATGAGAGGATGACAGAGGAAAACAAAACAAAACAAAACAAAACAGTACTGATCTTTAACTCCACATTTGTTCAAACCATGTCAGGTCAGAGTTCAGTAAAATTAGTCACAAGCAGGTTACAGAAGAGTCCAGATAGTGCTCTAAAGTGTTGATTTAATCTAGCAGAGGTAATAGATTTTTCAGATTATAAAGACAGGCAGGCTGCCAGGCAAATTCAAGCATGGGAATGGTGTGCTTGTACTACACAGGGTCTCAAAAAAAAGAAAAAGACTGTGCCTCCAAGTACGGACCACGCTTCACCAGTTAATACTCATCCTTGTCCCTTACTAGTTCCACCAGACCCAACTGTTCACTTATGTGTGCATACACCCTCCAAAGTCAACTGGTTGTGTTCCACTTTGATTCAGGGCAAGAGATGGCTTGCACGTATCTCAGGCAATTCTTTATAAATCAATTTAATGTAAGGCAAATTTTTGGTGAGATAATTAAGTAGCGACAATTTTAGATTACATTCCTTTACAAGATCATTGACTGAGCTAAACCATACGAATGGCACCATCTGCTATAGTTGAGAAGCTTCTTGTCCAGATGCATAACTTTATCTTACCATGCATAGAAATGATCAAATGGATCGCCTTAGGACAAATACTGTCCTGCTGGTAGATGATAAGGCATGAATGGGTAAATAGATTAGATTGATTAGACTATAAGCCAGACTACTAAATTATAGCAAATTATACTCACTAATTTATGTTATAACCCAGACTACTATTAATCAAGAATTTCTTGAAATAGAAATATATAGTGCACTTATAAGAAGCACAGCTTTGAAGGATAAGAAATTGATTAAACCAGAAAGTGGTGTGAATCTCCAAATCTAATGCAAACCAACATGCAGGCACTCTACACGGTTAATATCCCAGGACAGTGAACATTTTCTCAATTCTTCTCTCAGTCCAAATTTGCTTTTAATTTGAGAAAGAGGTATAACAAACATCACAGTATATTGCTTTTGATTAGTTAAAACAGTCCTTTCAGTAGGGTGATTCATTATCCGTTGGATGATGATCAATCCTGGTAAATTCTCCCAGTTCCTCTGAATTGTCAAACCGATGAGTAATTCTGGCTGTGAAATGGGCAAGCGGCTCAAAGGTATTTTTCTGAGTTATGCTGAAAAATTTCCTGCTTGTGTCATGGCTTTTTTCCTAGGGGGTTTGTTTCGATCACATTGGTATTTATCTTTCGATCTGTAAAACCCAAATTGTATTACACTTAATCCCTCATTTCTTCCAGTGTAAAAGCTGTATAAGAATTTTGAATATAGTAATGCTTATAGAAAAAGTATTATATTAGTTTCAAAATTATTTTGAGTTTCATTTAAGACTAAAAGCCAGAGAGATGAAGAAAAAAAAAGCTTTTTTTTTATAAGTGTTAAAGTAAAATGAAGCAAACTGAAAAAGAAAATGAACTGTCTGCAGGACTGTATTCTTGGAATTCTAGGTGGTGAATCACACAGATTTTGTGAACTCTGATGTTTATCATCCTGGAGGGCAATTCACAACCGCAGAATCCTACATGTTACATTCATACTAATTACAATCCTCATAAACTTAGTAAGTGAATGATGCTGCATAGAGTCTTTATTTGCCATGTAAAGGCTTTTACTTTAAGAAATGAAATGGCAGAACTGCATTATATCCTAAGTCATGAACTTGACAAATCTTTCCAATCACCAGATGAGAAAAACACAATTAAAAAGGGTAAGGTATTTTGAAAGGTCATTCCATCGTCCCTGACTTAGGCTTCAATTATGGGAGCTTTACTTCCATCTTTTCTATAGGACATGATTCTCAAGACTAGCAAAAAAATCTAGATGTTGCTAGAAATGCTACTTAAGTGCACATTGTTACTAACATTTGTTTATATTTTTTGTGTGTGACCTGCTTAAGGAAACTTGAATTATATTTGTGACTTCTCTTCCCTGTGCATTCTTGCCCTGGAAGTTTTGTATTTCTAGAACATCATCTTTATTATACCTATATACCTTTCTAATACCTTTTCCCAACACCTCAAGATCTGACATTTTCATATTTAACTTCAATCAGAAATCAGGAAGACAGATAAAACTTGTAAGCTATGTCTAACACTGATTTGGGGACCAAATTCTTTATTCCTTTGGCAAAGGGGCAGTTTTACATCAGATTTATCTGTCGGCGGGGAGGGTGGGTCATGGTATGGACTGTAGGATTTATGTGAATACAGAAAAGGGAGTTTAAGACATTAAATAGGGTAAAATTGGCTCCAAGTTGCATAAACACCTTTTGTTTGTAAACTTAGCTTGATGTTAAAGCCCCTGCATTATGTCATTTCAAAAATTTTTTAACTTTGTGATTTGATCATATATTTTCTCCAAATTGTGCCATCAGATTTAAGAACTTATGTCATGGCTCTGTCTCTATGTCATCCACAGAGGATCTGCTTGATGATTGTTAAATTCAACTTAATGAGACCTAGTAAGCCTAAATTGTAAGCACTAAGATCAAATATAGAACCAGAGACAATTTTCAATTTCTATTCTTACTATACTCCTTGGAAGGAAAGTTATGACCAACCTAGATAGCATATTCAAAAGCAAAGACATTACTTTGCCAACAAAGGTCCGTCTAGTCAAGGCTATGGTTTTTCCAGTGGTCATGTATGGATGTGAGAATTGGACTGTGAAGAAGGCTAAGCGCCGAAGAATTGATGCTTTTGAACTGTGGTGTTGGAAAAGACTCTTGAGAGTCCCTTGGACTGCAAGGAGATCCAACCGGTCCATTCTGAAGGAGATCAGCCCTGGGATTTCTTTGGAAGGAATGATGCTAAAGCTGAAACTCCAGTACTTTGGCCACCTCATGCGAAGAGTTGACTCATTGGAAAAGACTCTGATGCTGGGAGGGATTGGGGGCAGGAGGAGAAGGGGACGACAGAGGATGAGATGGCTGGTTGGCATCGCTGACTCAATGGACGTGAGTCTGGGTGAACTCTGGGAGTTGGTGATGGACAGGGAGGCCTGGCGTGCTGCGATTCATGGGGGTCTCAAAGAGTCAGACATGACTGAGCAACTGAACTGAACTGAACTGATTCTTACTATGGGATCTACCTATGTTTAGGAATTACTTATTTACTGAAGACAGAAAATACAGTAATAAAATTGTATACTATTTGTATGTAGTATATCTTTTGCTTTTAAAAGAAAGGGCAGGAGTAAATAATTTTTTTAATTTTTGCACCTTTTTTGTTTCTCTTTTTCCTACAGGAATAAGGCAGGGAAAAAAAACTATTAACATATTCAATGAAAATACTTTTAAATTAAATATATTACTCACATCAAATACTGTATTATAACATTAAATATACTTAATAACTATTGTGTGATGTTAATGAATTAAAAATGAGCCCACTTGTATCATATTTATATTGAACTTGATTGAAGTAATTTTTGTTAACTATACTTTGAATAGATACTAGAATCTTTTTTCAAAAGATTTTTTTTTCTTTAATGTGGACCATTTTTAAAGTTTTTATTGAATGTGTCACAATACTGCTTCTATTTTATGTTTTGGTTTTTTGGCCCCAAAGCATGTGGGATCTTAGCTCTCCCACCATGGACAGAGTTCGCACCCCCTTCATTGGAAGGTAACATCTTAACCACTGGACCTCCAGGGAAGACCCAATATTAGAATCTTATATTCAAATAGTGAGAATCAAAACATTATCAACAGTAATAGTTATCAATAGGAAAACCTGATTACTATACAACCCCTCTCCCCATTTAATTACTGCTGATATTTACAATGTACTCTCCTTTATAACTGCAGGGTAGTTTTTTTTTTTTTTTTTTTTTTTTAGGAGAATGAGAACCAGTTAGAAATGGCAATAGTGAATACGAATACTTTATTTTCCTTCCCATCCCCTGCCTTTTCAGTGTAATGCCAATAGACCTCCATGTGTCCACATAATCATGGTATCCAATTATAAATAACTCCAGTTCATTTCAGTTCAGTTGCTCAGTCATGTCCAACTATTTGCGTCCTCATGAATCACAGCATGCCAGGCCTCCCTGTCCATCACCAACTCCCGGAGTTCACTTAAACTCACGTCCATCGAGTCGGTAATGCCATCCAGCCATCTCATCCTCTGTCATCCCCTTTCCCTCCTGCCCCCAATCCCTCCCAGCATCAGAGTCTTTTCCAATGAGTCAACTCTTCACATGAGGTGGCCAAAGTACTGGAGTTTCAGCTTTAGCATCATTCTTTCCAAAGAACACCCAGGGCTGATCTCCTTTAGAATGGACTGGTTGGATCTCCTTGAAGTCCAAGGGACTCTCAAGAGTCTTCTCCAACACCACAATTCAAAAGTATCTTCGGTGCTCAGATATCTGTTAGATTTATATTATCTAATCATCGTAATCACTTTTATAGTTGATGATTTCAAGAAGAATAAAAGTTAATATGAAAGCTATTGTGATGTTTTCTAGAACCATTGTTTTTATTATACTGCAAGGTAGATACATGCAATATTTAATACCTTTTTCATTAATTTGGTGATTCTCAGGGGTACATATGATTCTTCATAAATAAAAAGTAATTCAACTGAGTTTTTACATTCTTTTTAGAGGGACAAAAAATGGCATATTCTTGCTTTTTAAGTTAACTACTAAGCAAAGTTTAAAAACTCACATTTACTCTATAGAGGTGTATCACATTCCGCATGACATTTACTCTATAGACCTGTATCACATTCTGAGGATAAAAATATGTAAAAGATAGACTATCCTCTCAAAAAGCTACTCCTGGTGGGTTTCACAGACAGACTGAATAAGGGAAGACACCACTGTATACCTAGACTTTCCTGGAGTTTCCTAAAGCAGTTCTTTCTAGAATCATAGTTTATAAATTAAAATTATATTTTGTCCCTCTTATTATTTCCTCTATTCCTACCCATCTCAATACTGAATAAAAAATATATTGAATAATTCCCTGTGTCAAGATCTTAACAACATATTAGTATAAATCAAATATATACTCAAAATAGTTTAATAACTATTACTACTCTCTCTTTCACCTGGGTTAAAATCTAATTCTCCCAAGGAGTATTGCTTTTCCACATCTAAAAAAAAATTCACAAAATGTTGGTAATCTCAAAGAGTTTGTGAGAAGGGTTTTGAGGTAAGCGGGTCTAGGCTGTGACTAAGCTGTATAACCTTTCCTTGTGCATGAGGGAGACAGAGTCCTAGAGGAAGAAAGGAGGGAAGATACTTTGAATATACAGTATATATACTAAAATATACTTTGAATATACTTCCTCCTCTTTCTGGACTTTCATTTGCTCTTACAAGAATCATCTCTGGTCTGCTTCCCTATCAATCTGTAGTTCACTCCTTGAAGTCTTAGGCCTGGATGTCCCTGGTCAGAACTTTGGGAGTTCTGACTTTTTGACAATTCAATGTGGCTATCATATACATCTCAAAGTTAACATGCTTAACCATAGAACTAATACCTCTTTGACCTTCCTCATGAGTAAATATTACCACTGCATGCCATTACCCAGCGGAAAGCCACTTTTGACTCCTGATTCTCCCTTAATCCTCAAAATTCAGTTCAGAAGCAAATCCTGTCTCTTTCACCTGCAAATACATTTTCTCTAAAAAAAAAAAAAAAAAAAAACCTACATCTTTCTAACTCCGCCTGCGATGCTTCATCTCTGCAGCTAGCAACCTAGCCAGATCATCCTCGGCTCTGAACTATCGTTTTCATGGTAGCACCTCTGCTTCCATTTTTACCTCTTCTATCTGATCTTCACATAGAAATGAGAGTGATCACTCCTCTCAATAAAATCCTTCCAAAATCCATCCACAATAAGCTTTATATTTACCAAGTTTTATAAAACCCTCCATGACCTGGCTCTGTGATCACCACCATTTTTCCTCACTCATTCTACTCCAAATAAATCATGTTAGGAAGCATTCCTAAAGTTTTCTAACTTTGAAAAATTGCTGGCAGTAGGATGCGTTGTCACCCTCTTCTGGCCACCTACTGCCGGCACTGCGGAAATGCCAGATTGCTCCAAGCTCCAAGAAATGAATCACAGGAGTTTTCTTGCTTTGGGCTATCATACTCCTAATTTATGAGACTGTTGAGGCCAGTGCAACAGGAAATTTCAGAGAGGAATCTCAGGTCTATAGTTCACGAGGTGCTGACTCAAGTCAGCATTCTCAGAGATTTTCTACTTTGACTTTTACTTGACATATTTCCAAGCTCCTTCTTATCTACAGGACATGTACTGGCACAGAGCCTGACAAAACACTCGGCGATGATCATAAATTAGTGATTTATCATTTCTTCCTCCCACATCTGATAATCCCCTATTGTTTTCCTGAATTTAATTTTGCTTTCCTCCTTCCTAGATTTCGTCAGTAGGAGAATGGTGGATGTTTCCATGGCAAGATTTTCAGGCATCTGAGGGTTCTTTTGTGAGGGTGAGAATAGCAGATCTTAAGGGGCATGGTTTCACACTTCTATTCCTAAATCCAGTGTGAGCCCTTGCCCTTTGCCTTTCCAAATCACAATATCAGGAGTGCATTTTTTTAAGAGACATTCTACCCTTTTGAATGATCTCATTCAATAGGAAAATTTTTGTTTACTCTCAGACTTCAGTGTATGCCATACTGAATTCCAATGTACAAACTGCTGCACATAAGCAGTGCCTTAAATATCACAAAGGCTAAGATAATTACTAACTCTTAAGATATCTGTTTGCTAATCAATTCTTTTTTATGGCTCAAAAATAAATCTGCTATCATACTTCCAGTGTCTCTATGATCTGAGAGATAGACTTTGTATACATCTATGTATGTAATGTAACTGACTTCATACTTGAAAATTTACTCCTTCCCTGAGATCATGATGAAATTAATGCCTTTAACAAAATTTCTTGAGAAAAAGAATGAAGTCATCTCAGACCTCTCTTCCTTTAAAAAAAAAAAAAAAACCCTCATGTCTTCATTCTGTTTCTTTTTAATTTCTTTCTTTCTTTATTTCTGTTTCATCCACCCACCCCTTCATGCTCTCCTAATTCTGCCTTAATCTCTTTATCCAGATGTGTTTATGCTGTGCCTCATAGAATTTGTAGTTTCCTTAAACAGATCATTAAGTACCCCCACTTTCTGGATAACAACTTATAGAATGAATGAGCTTTCATTTCTGTTTAGCTCAGTGAGGAAAATCAATGAATAAACTGGTAATTTCATTTACAAATCGACTATGGAACTTCAACTATTACTCAGAGCCCTTGAGACATTTATATGTATATAAATAAGCGCCTAATATTATAAGCAGATTTACAGTTTTCACTTGGACGATATTTTATAAAACACTAGTTGATATGGATTATTTTGAAAATACAATTATATGTTAATAAAAGTGAACCTTATTTTGAAAGACAACCATTCAATCTTAGCAAGGCAGAGTGAGCATTGCTAAATATTAATTCTTTCAATAGTAAGTAACATTTTTAATGATAAAATATTTTGCCATCAACTTTTACTTATTTAGATATTTAACTGAATAAATTAGTCAGAGATGCAATTCATAGTAAGGCGTAAAGGAAGCCATGACAGCAGATTTATAATTTACTTGGCATGGTGGGAAAATAGCATCAAACATACAAGAAAAGTTAATACGATTTTTTTACATTAATGTACATCATTGTAATGAAAAGAATAGTGGAGCTTATTGGAGGCCAGACAGGATTACTTTATTTAGACAGTAGAAATTTCTTTCTTAGGAACCATTTAGGCGAAGAAAATAATTTTCTGTTGCTGTGCTACTAAATGGATAAAAAGGACTTCTATGTTTTATTTCACCACATCTTTAAAAAAAACAGTACTGGGTCTTTTACAAACCTCATACAGGAATAGTTTTATTTTAATTCTGGCAGCTCAGCACAGACTGAAATATTATGTATTAGATAAGTTTTTCTTTTTATTGACCTATGGCTGCTCAAAAGCCAAAGCAAACACACGTACAAAAAAGTAAACACTGTATTTGGCCCAGGGTGTAAGACTACGGGCATTTTCATATAATACTTGTGAGAGTATAATTGCTATAAATTTTTCTCAAGGGAAATTTGGCAATACAGATCAATGCATACAGCTATCAGTGCAACAATTCCAGTTCTAAGAATTAAAACTAAGAAAATAATACAAAATGCATGTAGAGTTATATATTCATGTATGTATATGTGTGTGTACACATTTGCACATATACATTCATGTATATAACAATCATTATATACATGTTCATTATTGTATTAGTCCTAATAGAGAGTGCATAGATTGTTATGACACATCTATACAGTGGAGTCATATACTGCCGTTTAATCTATAGATTTAACTTACATGCAAGTTTGATATACTTCTAAATATTTAAAAATCTATAAATAATAAATTCTGTCGAGCATAAGAGTATTATTGATGTTTAAATAATTGGGGGTCATAACACAAACTATGGATAAGAGATGTCATTGTTTGGTAGAATATTTTCCTTCACCTACGTCTCTGTTTTATAATTTTTTTTCTGCCTCGATTATATATTACTTTAAAAACTGGTGATGAATACAGATCTTCCTCAGTTTATGATTGGGTTACATCCAGATAACCCCACTGTAGGTTGAAAATAGCCTTAAGTTGAAAAAGCATTTAATACACCTAACCTATGAATGTCATAGCTTATGCCAGCCTACCTGAAACATGATCAGAACACTTAGTGGGCAAAATCATCGAACCCAAAGCCTGTGTGCTCAGATGCTCAGTCGTGTCTGACTCTTTGCGATGCCATGGACTGTAACCCACCAGGCTCCTCTGTCCTTGGGATCCTCCAGGCAAGAATACTGGAATGACTTGCCATTTCCTCCTACATGGGATCTTCCCAACATTTTATAATAAAGTATTGACTATTTCATGTAACTTATTGAATACTGTACTGTCAGTAAAAAACAGAATGGCTGTCTGGGTACAGAAGGGTTGTGAGTGTATCCACTGTTTACTCCCCTGGTCACATGGCTGATGGGTGCTGTAGATGCCATAACCCAGCATCCTGAGAGCAGATACCATGCAACACTGGGCCAGGAAAAGATCAAAATTCAAGGCTGGAGGTGTGGTTCCTGCTGAATGCTTGTCACTGTCACACCATACAAAAGTCCAAAAAATTTAAGTCGAACTGTCATAAATCAGAGACCAACTGTAAATACACTGAAAAAGATCTGGCAAAAATAATGCCACATATACAAATGAGTGCACGCATGAGTGTCTGCCCTTTCAGGGCACTCACCTTTGGTAAGGAAGCCCGTGATCCTGAACTCTGTGTGGTCATGGTCAGCACAGTGGTTATTCCCAAGGCTACCCGGGCCGGGGCAGCATCCATGTTGATCCAGAAGGAAACCCAGGAGAGAATGACAATCAGGAGGCTTGGAATGTACATCTGGATCAGATAGTAGCCCATTTGTCGTTCAAGATGGAATCGCACTTCTATACATGTAAACTTTCCTGATGGGTTGCAAAATAAATGCAGCAATTGGTAAAAACAGGTCTTCACTATTGCATCAAAGGTCACAATGTTGCTTTCATAATAATTTTGCCTTAAACATTATAATGTTATAATGAAATGGGGTCCTAAGTCATATATGCAAATTGGTTTCTGAAAAATATTTTTTTTTATGTGTATGTTGGCATCTAGAAGCAATGTAATAGAAAAGTGTTCTATTTCAGGAATAATATATAAAATTATTACTTCATATTTTATTAGCACTTCATAGTTGTCTAGGTACTAAAAAGTCTATTATTTCCCGTGACTTATGTCTGTTTTTGTACCTTTTTTTAAACACTGTACCTTGAGATTCTAGCCAGGATAATTAGGCAAAAAAAAAAAAAAAGGCATTTAGATTGAAAAGTAAGTAGCAAAACTATCTCTGTAAGCAGAAGCCATTAACTTTGTATTTAGAAAATCCTAAAAAACTCATTAAAAATCTATTTGAGCTGAAAAGCTCATCAAGGTTACAAGATACACTACCAGTATAGAAAAAGCAATTGTGTTTCTGTATACTAGCAATGAATAATCCAAAAATTAAATTAAGAAAACAATTCCATTTAGATAGAACCAAATAAAATAAAATATTTAGAAATAAAGTTAACAAAAAGTGTAAAACTTATACAATAAAAAATAACAAAACATACATCAGCCTCACTTTTGCTGTCTCGTACACAGGGTTATTGTTATCATCTTTCTAAATTCCATATATATGCGTTAGTATACTGTATTGCTGATGTATGGAACAGTCTTATGGACTCTGTGGGAGAGGGAGAGGGTGGGAAGATTTGGGAGAATGGCATTGAAACATGTAAAATATCATGTATGAAACGAGATGCCAGTCCACGTTCAATGCACGATACTGGATGCTTGGGGCTAGTGCACTGGGACGACCCAGAGGGATGGGATGGGGAGGGAGGAGGGTTCAGGATGGGGAGCACATGTATACCTGTGATGGATTCATTTTGATATTTGGCAAAACTAATACAATTATGTAAAGTTTAAAAATAAAATAAAATTAAAAAAATAACAAAACAGTTGAATAAAATTAAAGAAGATTATAAAAAAAGGTCATTGTGTAGCCATTAATCAGAAGACTCATATGGTTAAAATTTAAATATTTCCCATCTTGATTTATAAGTTTATTGCAATTTCTATCAAAATCCTACCTAGTTTTTATGTAGAAATTGTCAGGCTGATCTTAAAATTAGTATGAAAATGCAAGTGAAGTCGCTCAGTCGTGTCTGACTCTTTGCGACCCCGTGGACTGTACCCCACCAGGCTCCTCTGTCCATGGGATTCTCCAGGCAAGAATACTGGAGTGGGTTGCCATTTCCTTCTCCAGGGGAAAATGCAAGGGACCTACAATAGCCAAAAATAGCCTTGAGGGGAAAAAAGAGCAAATTTGGTAAAGTCACACTTTGTAATTTCAAGACATGCTGCAAATTTACAATAATCACAAACTGTGGTACTGTGGAGAAGGGAATGGCAAACCACTTCAGTATTCTTGCCTTGAGAACCACATGAACAGTATGAGAAGGCAAAATGATAGGATACTGAAAGAGGAACTCCCCAGGTCGGTAGGTGCCCAATATGCTACTGGAGATCAGTGGAGAAGTAACTCCAGAAAGAATGAAGGGATGGAGCCAAAGCAAAAACAATACCCAGCTGTGGATGTGACTGGTGATAGAAGCAAGGTCCGATGCTGTAAATAGCAATATTGCATAGGAACCTGGAATGTTAGGTCCATGAATCAAGGCAAATTGGAAGTGCTCAAACAGGAGATGGCAAGAGTGAATGTCGACATTCTAGGAATCAGCGAACTAAAAGGGACTGGAATGGGTGAATTTAACTCAGATGACCATTATATCTACTACTGTGGGCAGGAATCCCTTAGAAGAAATGGAGTAGCCATCATGGTCAACAAAAGAGTCTGAAATGCAGTACTTGGATGGAATCTCAAAAATGACAGAATGATCTCTGTTCATTTCCAAGGCAAATCATTCAATATCAGAGTAATCCAAGTCTATGCCCCAACCGGTAACACTGAGGAAGCTGAAGTTGAATGGTTCTATGAAGACCTACAAGACCTTTGAGAACTAACACCCCAAAAAGATGTCCTTTTCATTATAGGGGATGGGAATGCAAAAGTAGGAAGTCAAGAAACACCTAGGGTAAGAGGCAAATTTGGCCTTGGAATACAGAATGAAGCAGGGCAAAGGCTAATAGAGTTTTGCCAAGAGAACGCACTGGTCATAACAAACACCCTCTTCCAACAACACAAGAGAAGACTCTACACATGGACATCACCAGATGGGAAATCAGATTGATTATATTCTTTGCAGCCAAAAATGGAGAAGCTCTATACAGACAGCGAAAACAAGACCGGGAGCTGACTGTGGCTCAGATCATGAACTCCTTATTGCCAAATTCAGACCTAAATTGAAGAAAGTAGGGGAAACAACTAGACTATTCAGGTATGACTTAAATCAAGTCCCTTATTATTATACAGTGGAAGTGAGAAATAGATTTAAGGGACTAGATCTGATAAATTGAGTGCCTGATGAACTACGGATGGAGGTTCATGACACTGTACAGAAGACAGGGATCAAGACCATCCCCATGGAAAAGAAATGCAAAAAAGCAAAATGGCTGCCTGGGGAGGCCTTACAAATAGCTGTGAAAAGAAGAGAAGCGAAAAGCAAAGGAGAAAAGGAAAGATACAAGCATCTGAATGCAGAGTTCCAAAGAATAGCAAGGAGAGATAAGAAAGCCTTCCTCAGAGATGAATGCAAAGAAATAGAGGAAAAAAAACAGAATGGGAAAGACTAGAGATCTCTTCAAGAAAACTAGAGATACCAAGGGAACTTATCATGCAAAGATGGGCTCGATAAAGGACAGAAATGGTATGGACCTAACAGAAGCAGAAGATATTAAGAAGAGGTGGCAAGAATACACAGAAGAACTATACAAAAAAGATCTTCACGACCTAGATAATCAAGATGGTGTGATCACTCACCTAGAGCCAGACATCCTGGAATGTGAAGTCAAGTGGGCCTTAGGAATCATCACTATGAACAAAGCTAGTAGAGGTGATGGAATTCCAGTTGAGCTATTTCAAATCCTGAAAGATGATGCTATGAAAGTGCTGCACTCAATATGCCAACAAATTTGGAAAACTCAGCAATAGCCACAAGACTGGAAAAGGTCAGTTTTCATTCCAATCCCAAAGAAAGGCAATGCCAAAGAATGCTCAAACTACCGCACAATAGCACTCATCTCACATGCTAGTAAAGTAATGCTCAAAATTCTCAAAGCCAGGCTTCAACAATATGTGAACTGTGAACTTCCTGATGTTCAAGCTGGTTTTAGAAAAGGCAGAGGAACCAGAAATCAAATTGCCAACATCTGCTGGATCATGGAAAAAGCAAGAGAGTTCCAGAAAAACATCTATTTCTGCTTTATTGATCATGCCAAAGCCTTTGACTGTGTGGATCACAATAAACTGTGGAAAATTCTTCAAGAGATGGGAATACCAGACCACCTGACCTGCCTCTTGAGAAACCTATATGCAGGTCAGGAACAACAGTTAGAACTGAACATGGAACAACAGACTGATTCCAAATAGGAAAAGGAGTACATCAAGGCTGTATATTGTCACCCTGTATATTTAACTTCTATGCAGAGTACATCATGAGAAACGCTGGGCTGGATGAAGCACAAGCTGGAATAGAGATTGCCAGGAGAAATATCAATAACCTCAGATATGCAGATGACACCACCCTTATGGCTGAAGTGAAAAGGCACTAAAAAGCCTCTTGATGAAAGTGAAAGAGGAGAATGAAAAAGTGGGCTTAAAGCTCAACATTCGGAAAACGAAGATCATGGCATCTGGTCCCATCACTTCATGGGAAATAGATGGGGAAACAGGGGAAACAGGGTCAGACTTTATTTTGGGGGGCTCCAGAATCACTGCAGATGGGGATTGCAGCCATGAAATTAAAAGACGTTTACTCCTTGGAAGGAAAGTTATGACCAACCTAGATAGCATATTGAAAAGCAGAGACATTACTTTGCCAACAAAGGTCCGTCTAGTCAACGCTATGGTTTTTCCAGTGGTTACGTATGGATGTGAGAGTTGGACTATGAAGAAAGCTGAGCACTGAAGAATTAATGTTTTTGAACTGTGGTGTTGGAGAAGACTCTTGAGAGTCCCTTGGACTGCAAGGAGATCCAACCAGTCCATCCTAAAGGAGATCGATCTTGGGTGTTCTTTGGAAGGAATGATGCTAAAGCTGGAACTCCAGTACTTTGGCCACCTCATGCAAAGACTTGACTCATTGGAAAAGACTCTGATGCTGGGAGGGATTGGGGGCAGGAGGAGAAGGGAACGACAGAGGATGAGATGGCTGATGGCATCACCGACTTGATGGATGTGAGTTGGAATGAACTCCGGAAGTTGGTGATGGACAGGGAGGCCTGGCATGCTGCAATTCATGGGGTCGCAAAGACTCGGACACGACTGAGTGACTGAACTGAACTGAACTGTGGTACTGTTATAAGTAAAGATGTACAGATCAATGGAATAAAATTGAAAGTCAAGAAATGATCATTTATGGTCAATTGATTTTTTAAAAAGGATTAAGACTATTCAATAGGGAAAGAATGATCTCTTTAATACAGGGCTTCACTGGTGGCTCAGTGGATGAAAATCCACCTGCCAGTGAAGAAGACAGGGGTTCATTCCCCAATCCTGGAAGATCCCACATGCTGTGGAGCAACTAAACCCACACAGCACAGCCAAAAATAAATAAGTAAAATTATGTTTTTAAAAAAGAAACTAAAGTAAAATAAAAAATAAATGGTACAGGAAGAACGTTGCTTTGTGGAACTTTCTGGAATTTTTTTCCCAAATATTTTCCTTCCCAGTTGGTTGTATCTTTGGATACGAGCCCGTGGATATGGAGGACTGGCTGTACAATGAAAGTCAGGTCACATTTCTGGAAGTGCTGAGCCCGAAAGGAATCATAGTTACTCTAAGGATGTTAGTGGAAGGGCATTCACTCACCACATGGGAGAAATATGTCAAATGTGGGCAGTTTAACGGAACTTGTAAGAGTAGGTTAGGAGTTAGAATAGATATTACAGGAATATCCCATGCCAACAGAGAAAAGTGGACAGATAGCATGAATGTACAAGTTTTGCAGTCCTTGATGTTGATAACTGCATCTGATACTTATCCTCAAAGGTAACAGGCTACTGCATCAGTGTGAGTGGTAAGTGCTTAGTAAATATCTTGAAATGCATGACATTGTGGCCAAAATAAAAAATTAAGCAAGAGAAGCCTTAAAAAATATATATATCTCTTTTCTTTTGTTAGCAAACACAATGTTTATGACCCAGGGAAAGTTAAAAAGTACATTTTACTGCTCACATAGAAATTAAAGGAACTTTTTTGAAAAGAGCATTATTATTTAACTATAGGTGTTTCAAAAAGAGAAATTATTTAAATATAATGGAATTCCAAGCATTTCTTTTGTTCCATACAGACTAATTATATAGCAACATGCAATGAGTCAAAAGTTCTGCAAATTTCGAAGATGTCCATTTTCTGCTCGATGACTATAAATAACATTCAGCTATAAACTGCTGAAATAATTAGCCTAGCACTATAAGAAGCATCTGGATAGCATATAACTACAAGTCATAAGTGTAATAAAGAACACTGAACCCCTACCTGTGTTGTAATGTTTAGTGCAGTATCGTAAATCTTTCTCTTCTTTCAACAGAAACTGGGGTAAAGTGAGTCCTTCTGCCACTTGTACAGGTGCCTCATCTTGCCATTCAAATATGAGATCATTCATTGTGTACCCAACTAGACAAAACATAGTAAAAAATATTTAGAATGTAACAGGGCATTCAAAGATGAGAAATTGTAACAAATCACTTGTAGATTTCTCATAGCATGAGAAGACCAAATAATGTCATCTTAACTCTATTGACTGAACTATGCATTGCACAATTTCAGGCTATGAAGTCTATTCATATGAAATGTGTATCAAATAACATAAGAAAATGTAGTAAGCTAATAAGTATAACATATACATCCTTTCCTTAGGATAGGCAGATACTGCATTCACTCAATGATTCATTTTGGTTCCAATACACTAGGTCTCCCTCGCCGTTTCTCAAAGTATTCAGGGCCGTTTCAAACAAAAGCTGAAATTGTCACTGGTTAGGAAATGATATGAACTATAACATCCAGGGAGGGAATGTACAGTGCTTTCTTGGTTTAATCATTAACTGCTTTCGCTTATCACATCTGCTTCTCTGTCCCAAGTCCCAAAGTAGACAAATGATATTTTAGATAGAAATGTTTGCTATCCAGTGTACAAAAAAATACACAAGTTTGTGGAGAGATTATACTCTTGTACATGCAATGAGTCAATTAAGAACAGAATTAAATAATGTATTTTGTAGTAAGCTGGCACATTTTAGTAAATTAAAATGTCCTCTGTCTGTAGAAATAAAAGAAAATGAAAGTGAAGTCACTCAGTTGTGTCCAGCTCTTTGCGATCCCATGGACTGTAGCCCACCAGGCTTCTCTGTCCATGGAATTTTCCAGGCAAGAGTACTAGAGTGGGTTGCCATTTCCTTCTCCAAGGGATCTTCCTGACCCAGGGATCAAAGGGATCGAACCCAGGTCTCCTGCAGTGCAGGCAGATTCTTTAGCAACTGAGCCACCAGGGAAGCCCTCTGTCTATAGTAGTGGTATCTTTTTCTTCCCTGTGAGTGAGAAGCTGTTGAAATGTACACGTGAAGGCTGTTGCAGAGAAGGAGTCAATGTGAAATGTAACCTGTTGAGGAAGACGATTGCCAGCATTCATGATGGCCCTGGAGGTAGGCCTCTGAGCTAAGTCAGTAAGTTCAGTTCAGTCACTTAGTTGTGTCCAACTCTTCGCAACACCATGAACTGGAGCATGCCAGGCTTTCCTGTACATCACCAACTCCCAGAGCATGCTCAAACTCATGTCCATTGGTCGGTGATGCCATCCAACCATCTCATCCTCTGTCATCCCCTTAGTCTCCTGCCTTCAATCTTTCCCAGCACCAGGATCTTTTTCAATGAGTAAGTTCTTCCCATCATCTGGCCAAAGTATTGGAGCTTCAGCTTCAGCTTCAGCATCAGTCCTTCCAAAGAATATTCATGACTGATTTCCTTTAGGATTGACTGGTTTGATCTCCTTGAAGTACAAGGGACTCTCATGAGTCTTCTCCAACACCACAGTTCAAAAGCATCAGTTCTTCAGTGCTCAGCTTTCTTTATAGTCCAACTGTCAAATCCATACATGACTACTGGAAAAAACACAGCTTTGCACAGATGGACCTTTGTTGGCAAAGTAATGTCTCTGCTTTTTAATATGCTGTCTAGGTTGGTCATAGCTTTTCTTCCAAGGAGTGTCTTTTAATTTCATGACTGCAGCCACCATCTGCAGTGATTTTGGAGCCCAAAAAATTCTCCAAGCCAGGCTTCAAATTATGTGGACCGTGAACCTCCAGATGTTCAAGCTGGATTTAGAAAAGGCAGATGAACTATGACTTGACTCGACTTGACTATGAGGGCTATTCCATTTCTTCTAAGGGATCTTGCTGCAGTCGTAGATATTATGCTCATCTGAGTTAAATTCGTCCATTCCAGTCCATTTTAGTTCACTGATTCCTAAAATGTCGATGTTCATTCTTGCCATCTCCTATTTGACTACTTCCAATTTACCTTGATTCACAGACCTAACATTCCAAGTTCCTATGCAATATTGTTCTTTACAGCATCAGACTTTACTTCCATCACCAGTCACATCAACAGCTGGGTGTTGTTTTTGCTTTGGCTCTGTCTCTTCATTCTTTCTGGAGTTATTTCTCCACTCTTCTCCAGTAGCATATTGGGCACCTACTGACCTGGAAGTTCATCTTTCAGTGTCCTATCTTTTTGCATTTTCATACTCTTCATGGGGTTTTCAAGGCAAAAATACTGAAGTGGTTTACCATTCCCTTCTCGAACTAAGTCAAGGGGTCAGAAAAAGGAAGCAAAAGCTCTAGGTGAATGAAAACAACAAACACGAGAAACTCCCAAATTCTCTGCTAGTTAATGTTGTAGACAGGAGGCTGTGTGTGTGATAATAGTAGAAATAGCTGGTGATGGTGGCAACTGGAGCCTGACACCTACCCCACTCACTTGACCTGTGTACACCCCTCACAGCATCCACTCCACTGGACATGGGGAAGGTGGTACCAAGGGCGTCTGTGGTGAGAGAGTCTGCGTAGACTGTCTGGGATCCTACTATCAAACTTTCAGCAGCAGCTGCTGCCATGTGATAGCTTATTATGGAGCAAGTGTGATTTGGTAGAGGTTGTCAAGTCCTCCAGATTGAAGGGGACATACATGAATTCTGGTTCCCGAACACATATGAGAACCTGTAGGACTGTCTTCCAGATGATCGGACTTAGCACAGCAAAGACTCGCTTACACTAGGATATATTTCATTGAATCCTGCAATGAATGATTTGGTGGATAATAATAGAAGGCTTTCAATTTTATTTGTAAGTCTTTTGATATAGCCATTGTAAATATCATTTCACCTAGAGAGAAAATAGATGCATATTTCTCAAGGATCAAGAATTAGCAAAATATGCCCTGATTCTTATCTATTTCTAGGTAAACAGGTACTTTATTCTTTCACACATGCAATCCCTAAGGACAAAATATGTGAGACATTTCCCAACTCAGATAAACGGAGAAATGAACTGAAACCTGGTTTTGTTTTTTACATTCTAAATTTTTCCTAGAATCTTCTGTGAAAAGAAGGTAGCTCTCTGAAATTCCCTCAAAGAGAAGCTTTAGTTAGTCTCTGATGCAGTTTATAGGCAACATACATAACTTGCTCTTATAACAATCATCCTCACTAGGTAACTTAATGCGTATATCCTAACCATGGGGCTTTCCAGGTGGCACAGTGGTAAAGAATCCACCTGTCAATAAAGGAGACACAAGAGACTTGATTTCGATCCTTGGGTCAGGAAGATGCCCTGGAGAAGGAAATGGCAACCTGCTCTAGTATTCTTGCCTGGGAAATTCCATGGACAGAGAAGCCTGATGGGCTACAGTCCATGGGGTCACAGAGTCAGACAGGACTGAGCACACACACACTCTCCACATATCCTAATCAGAGTATGCTATTCCCTTAAACTATTTAAGTTTGAAATCAGAAGAAAAATAGTGAGATGGCAAGTTTGGGGAGGTAATACTTTTATTGAGTAATTTACTGGGTGTTCAAGGAAAATAACTGGTAATTTTGCCTCAATAAGCCTTCAAACGTAACTTTTAAAAGATCAATACTTTTCCACACAGTTCTCAGTGTTTTAGCATCCTTATGTTTTTGGCTGTTAGAACTTTATACAATTCTGGGAATTGCCAAGGTGAACAGACTGGCTAATGAGTTCAAGGCTGTGAGTTGAATTGCCTTGTATCATAGTGAGTTTCACAAGAAGGAATACTTTATTGAGGGAACAAAGACATTAACTCTACATTCAGCCAACAATCTCATAGGGGATTTGCAGGGAAGCATGTAAACAAATGACTCAGTGAAACCAAACACTTGTTTCTTCAACAAGTATTTATTGGGCACTGACAATATGTAAAAGCATCCTAGTGGGGATGCCGAGCATTATTACCAGGTACAAAGTAAGTGTCATGGGTGAGGTACAATGTGCTATGTGCATTCAGAAGAGGGATCTATGATATCCACGTAAACCTCATTTGAGTTGGACCTTGAAGAAAAGCAAGACCTGTATACAAAGAACATGAGAGAAAGTGAGACACTCATGCAAAGGAAAGAGTATGATTGGTTGAAAGAAACCACAAACTTCCAAGGTTTATAATAGGAATATCAATAGAGCCAGTTTGCATGAAGAAGCATATGGAATGAAAAGATGAATTAATGTAAGATCATATAAAATTTAATCTCAAGGTTGAAAGTTTGATTTTTTTAAAAAAATTCCCTGTGGGTAATGGTAACCAATTGGAATCTTTTGAGCAGGGGAGTGACGTGACAAAAACCGTGCTTTAGAAACATTACTTTAGTAGAATCTTTTCATGGGATGTACAAGATCCAAACCGCTTTCATAATCGTAAGACATTATCTGTCTTCTTCATTGTCTTGACATTTGCCCAGATGATAAAAAAAATAAATAAATAAGCAAAACTCCTAGTGTTTAGCATAGTTAAAAACAGTGGCACCAAATTGTGCTAGTGGTTACTGTATTCTTTGTGGCCACATCTTGCATTATAAACATTACCACTTTTATTTAAGGATGCCCTAAATCCTAGATAAAAACAGTAACAATCACCATCTCATTAAATTTTTACCTCTATGTCAATGTCCTTTTACTATTCTGTGTATCAAAATGGAAAGTATGGATAAAACACTTCAGCTGCACACTCTAAACATAATGGTTGTTTTAAGGAAAAGCACTGGTGTGACTGATTTGCAAGTAAGTTGGCTGGTTTTGCTTGAAATCCTATTTTTACTTGAAAAAATAAATGACTGGCAAACTGTGGTTATTAACTTAGAGGGATGGGTGGGGAGGGAGGTGGGAAGAAGGCTCAACAGGGAGGGGACATAGGTATACCTACGGCCGATTCATGTTGATGTTTGGCAGAAACCAACACAATATTGTAAAGCAATTATCCTTCAATTAAAAATAAATAAATTTAATTATTAAAAGCTGTGGTTATTACAATTAGGTACATGACCAAACATTTTCTTGAAAATAAAAGAAGTGAGTGAACCTCTCACGTTGAAGGAAACAGACACTATTTGTTGTCAATGGTAGATTTTGAGCTTTTTATTCAACATTAGACTTTTGGTAAAATTGTTTTTCCATCCCCTAAAACATTTTTTTTGATGAGCTCAATGGTGATATTAACAAATGTGACTTTTCAATATTGTATAATGTTATGTGTTAATGTTTGGAATATCTGAATAACTCATTAAGCCACTGTTTTCCAAATGAGCAAGGCATAATTTTAAAAATCATGCATATGGTAATGTTACTCTTTCCATACATCTGTAAAATAGATAGCAAATGGGAATTTGCTGTATGCCTCAGGAAACTCAAACAGAGGCTCTATATCAACCTAGAGGCGTGGAGTGGGGATGGAGATGGGAAGAAGGTTAAAAAGGGAGGCGACATATGTATACCTATGGCTGATTCATGTTGAGGTTTGACAGAAAACAACGAAATTTTGTAAAGCAATTATCCTTCAATAAAAAATAAATAAATAAATCATGCATAGATAAGAGATCCATTTAATATTCAAGATGGACAAACAGATTTTAATTTACAAGAGTCTGAAGAGTTCATTACAAGTGTATAGCAAAATGATTCATACCACTTTGAAAAATATATATGTATTTTTTCAGATTATTTTGCTGAATTTTACTGTACACTTGAAACTAATACAATGTTATAAATCAGCTACACTTCAACAAAATGAATTCATTGCAGTGGTTTCCAATTTCACATTGCAACCAACCTTTAAGAAACTACCACCTCTAGAAACTAAGACTTTCCCCCATATTATAGAACTTTCTTCTTTTTAAAGGTTGAATAGTACCCCATTGTTATGTATATACTACATTTTCTTTATCCATTCATCTGTCAATGGATATGTAAGTTGTCTCCACATCTTGACTACTGTGAACAGTGCTGCAATGAACACAACAATACTAGTATTTTTTCAAGATCCTGATTTTAACTTTTATAATAAATGTCCAGAAGTTAGATTACTGGATCATATGATAGTCTTATTTTTCATTGTTGCAACCCATGGATGAAGCTTGAAGATATTGTGTCAAGTGAAATAAGCCAGTCAGAGAAAGGCAAATAGGGCATGATTTCACATATATGCAGTATCTTAAATTATCATATTCATAGAATCAAAGAATGGAATGGTGATCGCCAGGGGCTGAGGAACTGAGAAATGAGAAAAATCAACAAGCATAAAGTTTTAGTCAAACAAGATGAATAAGCTCTAGACAACTGCTGTACAGCATTGTACTTACAGTCAACAATAATGTACATTTTAAAAATCTGTTAAAAAGGGAGATCTCATGCAAAGTGTTCTAAACACAATATAATACATTTTTAAAAGGTATATTTGCATTCTTGAGAAGGTAAAGAAAAAACTCTCATTCTTCCTCAATGTTTCTTCAGGAAGTCAGAGGTGATATTTTAGTAGACCATTTTGTCAAAATAGGGGGAAAATATAGAGATAAGGGAAAATAAGTTATAGAACTTTTCAGTTTCAAGTCTAAGTCACTGACACACAGCTATGCCTCAGTTCTTTGCCGACATAGAATGTGAGTAGAGTAGGCTTCTCTGACCATCTTATAAAATACTTTTCTTCAGTAAGTCTTTCCTGCTTATTTTTTCCATTGAACTTCTTTCTACCTGACAGTCATGTCTGACTCTTTGTGACCCCATGGACTCCATGGAATTCTTCAGGCTAGAATCCTGGAGAGGGTAGCCTTTCCCTTCTCCAGGGTATCTTCCCAACCCTGGGATAGAACCAAGGTCTCCCACATTGCAGGTGGACTCTACCAACTGAGCCATCAGGGAAGCTCTGACATGGTAGACAGTCATCAACTTTTTATTTGGTTTGTTTCCTATCTAACTTCCTAGAATTTAAACTTTGTAGAAGCAGAGATTATTCTGTTTTAATCACCAGCATGTTTTTCCAGTACCTAAAATAGTATGTAGCATATACCAGGAACTTGAATATATATATATATTCACTGACATATATACACTATCATAAGTAAAAAGAAGAAGAGCTCAGCTAGGTGCTTGGTGATGACCTAGAGGGGGTGGGACAGGGAAGTGATGGGGAGAAAGGCTCAAGAGGGAGGGGATATATGTAAATATATTTATATATGCACTATGGCTGACTTGCATTGTTGTAAGGCAGAAATCAACACAACACTGTAAAGCAATTATTCTCCAATTAAAAATTTTAAAAAATAGAAAAGGGTTAATTACTGTTACAGAAGGGTTTCCCTGGTGGTTCAGTGGTAAAGAATCTGTCTGCCAATGCAGGAGATGCCAGGTCAATCCCTGGGTCAGGAAGATCCCCTGGAGAAGGAAATGGCAACCCACTCCAGTGTTCTTGCCTGGGAAATCCTCTAGACAGAGGAGTCTGGTGGGCTGCAGTCCATTGGGTAGCAAAGGGTCAGATACAACTTGGCAACTAAACAGCAACAACTGTTATAGAGACAGAAAGACTGATCAAAGGAACCAAAGATAAAGTTTAGAAAGATATCTAAGCATGTATAAACACTGAAAAGTTCTGCCACTTGCCTACAGCACTGTAAGAGGTAGGGGGTGTAAAGCATCAAGTGCAATATAGCCATGTGAATGTCTATGGGTTGGGCTAAGGCACAGGTGTAATCTTGAGAGATTCAGAAAAGCTGGAGCCTGAACTTCTTGAGTGGTACCTCTGGGGCTAGTCAAGAGTGGGCAATGCCAGAAAAATGCCCAGTGTTCAGCTTTTGGTGGTTTATTGATACCCATAAGGAGAAGCAGAAGCATGGCAGTAATAGTCTGATAGATTTGGGTTCAAGACTCCCGTAGACCCAAGTCATGAAAGCTATCAAATCATGAAAAGATATGGAAGAAACTTAAATGCTTGTTACTAAGTGGAAGAAGTCAATCACTCTGAAAAGGTTACATGCTATATAATTCCAACTCCATGACATTCTAGAAAGGGTAAAACTATGGAGGTAGTGAAAAGCTCAGTGGTAACCAGGGCCCTGGGGCAAGGAAGGAGTGAATAGGCAGAACAACGAGGATATTTAGGGCAATGAAACTATTCTGTGTGTGTGCACACTCAGTCAGTCATGTCCGATTCTTTGCAACCCCATGGACTATAACATGCCAGACTCCTCTGTCCTTGGTATTTTCCAGGCAAGAATACTGGAGTGGGTTTCCTATTCTATACAATACTATAGTGCCATTTCCTATTCTATACAATACGATAGCAGAATACAAGTCATTACATACTTGTCAAAACTCAGAGAATACACACCATCAAGAGTGAACCCTAGTGCAGGTCCATGGATTGTAATAAGTGCATCTCTCTGGTGTGGGGTGTTGACACGGAGGATGTACTTATGTGTGGAGTCAGAGACGTATGCAAGAAATTGATTTTTGTTCAATTTTGTCATGAACCTAAAACTGCTCTTAAAAAGTCTGTAGTTGTTAAATTGTTCATTTTTATACGAACACCAAGTGACTGAACTATAATTCTGTGTGTGACAAAGCTGATGTCGAGCCAAAAATTGTATTTCCTCAAGGCATAACGTGTTGTTCTATTTACTGTTTTCATCAGCTAAATTTTTTTTTAAAAATTTGAACATTTGAAGAGTTACTGTATAAATCAGTTCATATATTCTGCAATGGTATTAAACTTTCAGTAAATAGGTTCTCCAAATTTTTGCTGAATTTATTCAAAATCAGTTAGAAATATTTAGTCAAATTATTTTACAAATGCAGCACTAAAATTTTAGATTCTGAAACTTTTTAGCAAATGGGAGTTATAGATATGATGCTTATAAACAGTAACACATTGAGATTAATCCCTATAACAGAAAGAGAGAAATACTGAGGTCTCAAATGTTGCACAATATTTATTTTTTATTTATGTAATAAATCTATTTTGGAACATCTTATGTGAAGATTATATTGATGGACTGTTTGTTTTTAACTGGATAATTTATATTGAAAGTCAATGGAATTCAGAAGGCATATTTTCCAGCAAGTAAATCAGGTGGAGAATTTGAAAAGATTCCTAAATAAAAGTGACTAATTTGACTGAGTTTTGTCCTGTAAAAAAAATTTTTTATAGAAGTTACTCATTGAAGAAAAAGGCAATATCTGTAAAAATATATGGGTTGAACTAGTTAGCTATTAATATTTCAATACAAAGAAATTAAGTTCTGAAATTATCAAATACTTTAGCCATCTCAACTATATAGAGATTATTTTCTCAGTAAGACCATTATAGTCTATACAGGAGGGTCCACCAACAGCATCAACAATTACAAATTTAGTACAAAAATTGCAGCTTTAAAGATGGCTCTAAATTATTTTGATTTGCTATTATATACTTTGTATATTTCTTTAGGAAGGATTATATTTTATACACTAGAACTATAGTCTTCCACTAATATAAAAAACATCAGTTAATAGATATTACAAAGATACAGTAATTTAAATACTTGTAGTGCCCTTCATTTATCTTCATAAGCCTCCCCATTTTGATGATAAATTATAGGGTCACCCTGATGATAAGGAGAAAGATAGAGACCAAGCTGGATGTAATCCAGCTTGAAATCTCCTGTTCTTAACAAACAGCTGGAATTTTAAAAACTAAAGGAAGAAAATGCTCACATTTGGCAGGTGCTGGCAGTCTTTGGCCGGAAGAGATGTTACTCCATTAAATTTTATTGACCTGATATATTTGACTGCCATGTCAAAATGTATTTAACTAAAACATTGTAATTCATAATGTGTGCATTTCATTTGAATAATTTTACTATAAACCAGACTGTTACCTACGGTTTTAAGTTCTTAGCCTTGTTAAATTATTTTCACTAAAATTCCCTCTTATAAATAACCTATCATGATTATTCTAGGCTTCCCAGGTGGCGCTAGTGATATAGAATCCACTTGCCAGTGCAGGAGACTTAAGAGATATATGTTCAATCCCTGGGTTGGGAAGATCCCCTGGAGGAAGGCATGGCAACCCACACCAATTATTCTTGTCTGGAGAATCCCATAGACAGAGGAGCCTGGCAGGCTACAGTCCATGAGGTCACAGAATCAGACACTACTGAAGCGACTTAGCATGCACAACCATTATTCTACTAGTATTTTGATTACATTTGTCTTTGAAGACCTAAAATACTTTATCATAGATCATCTGTGTAAACTTTCTCCCTTTCTCTCTTAGGACAATGTTGGAAATAAAATTCCTGACTCCTAATCTGTCTTCTCAAATGACAATCACTCTGATAACTTTGTACACATTTTTCAAAACTTCACAAACTTCACTAAATTATCACACCATGTTTTAAAGTTCTTATGAGAAATCTCAACTGAAGTCAGAAAAGGACCTAATTTTGATCCCATTTTAATGAGAAAAAGGTGTATAATTGGTTCTGGCCTGGGAGAGGTATGGAGGGCTCTTTGGAAAAACACTGTGTCTGCCTAGTGTTAGAGATTCAAATCTGCTCAAATTTATGAATTGATTAGTTTATTCACAGACCCAAATAATTCAAACAGACTCTGAGCCAATATCAGTTTTGCAACACTTAAAGTTTGTGTAGTTGGAGAAAGAAATGGCAACCTACTTCAGCATTCTTGCCTGGAGAATCCCAGGGACAGAGGAGTGGGCTGCCGTCTATGGGGTCACACAGAGTCAGACACGACTGAGCAACTTAGCAGCAGCAAAGGTTGTGTAAGGTTTGAGTAAAGAATCGGAAGGCACTACAAACCTTTGATTGGACCAAAGTTTTCCTGATGCCTGATATGTCAGTATAACTAATCATTCACAAGAACCAAAAGCTAGGTTAACCTTAGAGAAGGAAGTCTTACATGATATTAGCAAGAGAATCCATTTCAGAATCTTAGTTCCAGAAGCATTTGAAGAGTGTCATTACAAAATAGCAGAAAATTTTAACACGGCTAGAATAAAATTAAAAATTTTTAGTTCAACTTCTCTTCAAGGTGAAATATTATAAAATGTCTCTCACTACAATACATTCATTGAAGTACACAAGACAATATAACTAGCATTATGGTAATAAATGGATGTCAAATGTTGAAATTCACATTCAATACATAGAACAACAAAAATGAAATAATAGAATAATTATTTTACAATTTTCCATATAAACAAACTACATTTTCCCTCTCAGGTCTCTTGGAATTTATATATATTTTTCTATTCTTAATCTTTTTACTTATTTTTAGAACTTTAAACATTGCTGAGTGAAGCAAAAGATAGCTGATGTTTTATTTGAAATAAAAGCCTATATGTGAAAAAAATTTCTATCTAAAATGAAACTGGAGGATATAAAATAAAGAATCTCAGGCATGTATCCTCAGAAAGGAACTTAAGAACTGAGAGACTGATTTTCTGCAAAAGTCTGGTTTACAGAGATGGAGACTTACCTCCTGACCAACAAACATCCACCAAGAATGTCTCCCCATCCCCAAGACAATGAACTTCCTGCTTGGACTCTGGCTGGACTTGTCCCTCTTTGCGCTCCTTGCCCATAAACAGAATTCCAAGAACAGAACCCTCTATGGACGTGCTTGGAACTTGCTACAGCGTGGATTTCTCAAATTGCATTTCCTCTGCTATTCCCAATAAACTCAATTTCTGGTCATTTGAGCTTGCTTTTATTTACTTCTTTACTTAGGTCAACATCTCTAACATCAAATATACCTAAGATGAAAGTGACATTCATGCAGAAAAGTATCTGAATAACAGGAAAAGAATGACTTTATTCTTTTTCTCCTCAGATAAATGATGCAGTAAAATCAGCACTGACTCATAAAAGATAGATTTATAGGAGCCATAAATACAGTTGTGAGAACTTGCAATAATAAAATTTCAACTAAATTAGTATGTTTACAAATGGGATGCACTTTTGATGGACTCATCATACCAAGAGGTGTTGAGGGCTTTGCTACTTAAAGTTGCATGTGTCTTAAATTGCTCATCACAAATGAACCAGAAGTTTAAAGCTTTACTCAGTGGGCAATATCTCTATATTATTTTAGATAATTAATATTTGTTATTTAACAAAATTTTTTGTTAAATTATTCAGTTTTATTGCAATCCATGCTACCAGAGTATTTTTGTGCTTTAAGTCACTAGTTGCTAGCTGAATGCTGATTATTTCCGGTAAACATGAAAAACTAATTTTAAGAATTGAGGATTTTTGCATCCAGAGGATTATATCGTGGCTATATGCTAGTGGAGATGAGAGAAACAGTGATCATTACAAGCTGAGAAGGAAGGTTTAATCACCAATGAGAATGTCAGCTACTTGCAGAGCAATTTTTAGAAGACTGACCCGGCCTGTGAGTGTCCAGAAGTCTCCAGTGGAGGCGTGGGTCGACAGTGGACTGCCGCAGGGTCAGGAGCGCTGAATACAACAGTGCCTGCACAAGTCCTTTTGAATGAGGTCGCCATTATCTTTATTACCCCTACCAGTTTGGTCTCAGGTCAAACAACAGGGAGGGAACACAACCCTGCCCATCAACAGAAAATTGGATTAAAGTTTTACTGAGCATGGCCCTGCCCATCAAAACAAGATCCAGTTTCCCCCACAGTCATCTCTCCCATTAAGAAGCTTCCATAACCCTCTCGTGGGCTTCCCTGGTGGCTCAGAGGTTAAAGCCTCTGCCTGCAATACGGGAGACCTGGGTTCAATCCCTGGGTCAGGAAGATCCCCTGGAGAAGGAAACAGCAACCCACTCCAGTATTCTTACATGGAGAATCCCATGGACAGAGGAGCCTGGTGGGCTACAGTCCACGGAGTCGCAAAGAGTCAGACACGACTGACTGAAAGTGAAAGTGAAGTTGCTCAGTCGTGTCTGACTCTTTGCGACCCCATGGACTGTAGCCCACCAGGCTCCTCCATCCATGGGAGTCCATGGGATTCTCCAGGCAAGAATACTGGAGTGGGTTGCCATTTCCTTCTCCAGGGGATCTTCCTGACCCAGGGATTGAACCCAGGTCTCCCACATTGCAGGCAGACACACTAACCTCTGAGCCACCAGGGAAGCCCAGGATATTACCCATAAGAGGGCAGACAGAATGAAAACCACAATCACAGAAAACTAGTCAAATTAATCACATGGACCACAGCCTTGTCTAACTCAATGAAGCTATGAGCCATGCTGTGTAGGGCTATCCAAGACGGATGGGTCATGGTGGAGACTTCTGACAAAATGTGGTCACTGGAGAAGGGAATGGCAAACCACTTTCGTATTCTTGCCTTGAGAACCCCATGAAGAGTATGAAAAGGCAAAAAGATATGACACTGAAAGATGAACTCCCTAAAGTCAGTAGGTGCCCAATATGCTACTGGAGAAGAGTGGAGAAATAACTCCAAAAAGAATGAAGAGGCTGAGCCAAAGCAAAAACAGCACCCAAATGTGGAAGTGACTGGTGATGGAAGGGAAGTAAAGTCTGATGCTGTAAAGAAAAATATTGAATAGGAACCTGGAAAGTTAGGTTCATGAATCAAGGTAAACTGGAAGTGGTCAAATAGGAGATGCCAAAAGGGAACATTAGACATTTTAGGAATCAGTGAGCTAAAATGAACTGGAATGGGTGAATTTAATTCAGATGACTATTATATCCACTACGGTCAGCAAGAATCCTTTCGAAGAAACGGAGTAGCACTCATAGTCAACAAAAGTCCAAAATGCAGTACTTGGGTGAAATATAAAAAATGACAGAATAATCTCTGTTCGTTTCCAAGGAAAACCATTCAATATCACAGTAATCCAAGTCCATGCCACAACCACTAATGCCGAAGAAGGTGAAGTTGAACGGTTCTATGAAGACCTACAAGACCTTCCAGAACTAACACCAAAAAAAGACATCCTTTTCATCAGAGGGGACTAGAATGCAAAAGTAGGAAGTCAAGAGATACCTGGAGAAACAGGCAAGTTTGAGGTAGGAGTACAAAATGAAGCAGGACAAAAGCTAACAGAGTTTTGCCAAGAGAACACACTGGTCATAGCAAACACCTTCTTCCAACAACACAAGAGATGACTCTACACATGGATGTCACCAGCTGATCAAATTTGAAATCAAATTGATTATATTCCTTGCAGCCAAAGATGGAGAAGCTCTATACAGTCAGCGAAAACACAGCTGGGAGCTGACTGTGGGTCAGATCATGAACTTCTTATTGCCAAATCGGGACTTAAATTGAAGAAAGTAGGGGAAACCACTAGACCATTCAGGTATGACCTAAATCAAACCCCTTATGATCATACAGTGGAAGTGACAAATAGATTCAAGGGATTAGATCTGATAGACAGAGTGCCTGAAGAACTATGGACAGAGGTTCGTGACATTGTACAGGAGGCAGTGATCAAGAACATCCCCAAGAAAAATAAATGCAAAAAGGCAAAATGGTTGTCTGAGGATGCCTTACAAATGGCTGAGAAAAGAAGAGAAGCTAAAGGCAAAGGAGAAAAGGAAAGGTATACCCATCTGAATACAGAGTTCTAAAGAATAGCAAAGACAGATAAGAAAGCCTTCCTCAGTGATCAGTGCAAAGAAATAGAGGAAAACAATAGAATGGGAAAGACTAGAGATCTCTTCAAGAAAATTAGAGATACCAAGGGAATATTTCAAGCAAAGATGGGCACAATAAAGGACAGAAATGGTATGGACTTAACAGAAGCAGAGGTGCTTAAGAAGAGGTGGCAAGAATACACAGAAGAACTATACAAAAAAGATCTTCATGACCCAGATAACCACAATGGTGTGATCACTCACCTAGAGCCAGACATCTTGGAATGCAAAGTCCAGTGGGCCTTAGGAAGCATCACTATGAACAAAGCTAGTAGAGGTGATGGAATTCCAGTTGAGCTATTTCAAATCCTCAAAGATGATGCTGTGAAAGTGCTGCACTCAATATGCCAGCAAATTTGGAAAACTCATCAGTGGCCACAGGACTGGAAAAGGTCAGTTTTCATTCCAATCCCAAAGAAAGGCAATGCCAAAGAATGTTCAAACTACCACACAATTGCATTCATCTCAAATGCTAGCCAAGTAATGCTCAAAATTCTCCATGCCAGGCTTCAAGAGCACGCTAACCAAGAACTTCCAGATGTTCAAGCTGGATTTAGAAAAGGCAGAGGAATCAGAGCTCAAATGGCCAACATCTTTTGATTCATAGAAAAAGCAAGAGAGTTCCAGAAAAACACCTACTTCTGCTTTATTGATTATGCCAAAGCCTTTAACTGTGTGGATCACAATAAACTGTGGAAAATTCCTAAAGAGATGGGAATACCAGGCCACCTGACCTGCCTTCTGAGAAATCTGTATGCAGGTCAAGAAGCAACAGTTTGAATTGGAAATGAAATTACAGACTGGGTCCAGATTGGTAAGGTTTAGGTTTAGTCACTAAGTCGTGTCCGACTCTTGCGACACCATGTAGCCTGCCAGGCTCCTCTGTCTATGGGATTCTCCAGGCAAGAAAACTGGAGTGGGTTGCCATTTCCTTCTCCAGGTTATCTTCCTGACCTGGTAATTGAACCCAGGTCTCCTGCATTGCCGGCAGATTTTCCAAATTGGTGAAGAAGTATGTTAAGGCTGTATATTGTCACCCTGCTTATTTAACTTATATGCAGAGTACATCATGTGAAATGCCAGGCAAGATGAAGCACAACTGAAATCAAGTTTTCAGGGAGAAATATCAATAACCTCAGATACACAGATGACACCACCTTTATGGCAGAAAGCAAAGAATAACTAAAGAACCTCTTGATGAAAGTGAAAGGAGTGGAAAAAGCTGGCTTAAAACTCAACATTCAAAAAACTAAGATCATAACATCTGGTCCCATCACTTTATGGCAAATAGATGGGGAAACAATGGAAACACTGACAGACTTTATTTTCTTGGGCTGCAAAATCACTGCAGACAGTGACGGCAGCCACGAAATGAAAAGATTCTTGCTCCTTGAAAGAAAATCTATGACCAACCTAGACAGCATGTTAAAAAGCAGAGACACTACTTTGCCAACAAAGGTCCATCTAGTCAAAGCTATGGTTTTTCCAGTAGTCAGGTATGGATGTGAGAGTTGGAGCATAAATCAAGATTTGATGCTTTTGAACTGTGCTGTTGGAAAAGACTCATGAGAGTCCCTTGCACTGCAAGGAGATCAAACAGTCAATCCTAAAGGAAATCAGTCCTGAAAACTCATTGGAAGGACTGATGCTGAAGCTCAAGCTCCAATACTTTGGCTACCTGATGCAAAGAGCCAATTCACTGGAAAAGACCCTGATGCTGGTAAGATTAAGGGCAGGAGGAGAAGGGGACAACAGAGGATGAGATGGTTGGATGGCATCACCAACTCGATGGACATGAGTTTGAGCAAGCTCCAGGAAGTGGTGATGGACAGGGAAGCCTGGGGTGCTGCAGCCCATGGGGTCACAAAGAGTTGGACATGACTGAGCAACTGAACTGAACTGTGTCCAGACTACTCACATCAGTTCCAAAAGAGTAATTTTGGAAAAATTTATGAAACTGCTGTTAACTTAGGGGAAAAAACTCACTATTCCTAGACAATGCTCTGACTTCTATTGATGGCATGTATGGCTTCAGTCGTGTCCGACTCTGTGTGATCCTATGGACTGCAGCCCATCAGGCTCCTCTTTCTCCAGGCAAGAATACTAGAGTGAATTGTCATGCCCTCTTCCGGGGGATTTTCCAGGCCCAGGGATCGAATCTGCACCTCTTATCTCTCCTGCACTGGCAAGTGGGTTCTTTACTGGGTTTTTTTATTAGCACCACCTGGGAAGCCCCTATTGATGGCATATTTGTACCATATTAATATATAAAGAGCATATTGCAGAAACTGCTCACATTTATGAACTCATTATAATGATTGTATTTATTATTTTAAGTCAAAACTTAAAATAATAAGCAGGCCTAAGAACTGGCAATGATATGAGTCCTTACTCCTAATAAGTGCTAACAATTTGATAGTGGGTTTGGCTTTTTATTTTTTTCATTTTGTTCTGTTTTATAGATTTGCATATGGACTGTCTTTCCAGTCTGATGCAGAAAGCAAAGAAATCAACAAATTTCTAGGGACTGGCTACCACAGGTAGGGTATTTCGTGAAAAAGACATAAGCTTACTTGGGACTTAAAAGACTCCAGAAATTTGATTAAGCATTCTATAAATGCCTTAGAGACTTTAAAATCTCCTGGAATGTCAGCAGGATACGTACAACGTGACACAAGCAACCTCTGGCCATAGCTGCCCCAGAGGGAAGTGTGAATTTGTCAGCCACAGGCATTGTCATCACCACTGGTCCTGAGTTTTGACCTCAGCATCGCATTAAAAATGCTTCTAAAGACCATCTCTATATTCACGTAAACTCTTTAATCACATTCTTGTGTTCCATTAAAAAAAAAAAACAGATTATTTTCGCCAAACTTTCACTGCATATTTTTTCTTTCTTTCATATTTTCATTTTCTTGTGTTTCAGTTTTGCTTGTTTTCCTCCTGATTTTCATTATAGATCATTTAAGTTATAATTTTTTCATTGTTTTTTTTCTCAATTCCTTTTTGTAGATACACCATGGTTTGTAGATGTGATGTTTTTAATGTTACATGTCAGATTTATGGTCTTGCATATTTGAAAAATGTACGGGATCCTAGAGTTGAGGGAATCTTTGTCGTCACCTAATGCAGTTCACTTATCGTACAGAAGAGAAAACTGAATATCTGGGAAAACACTACATCTACATAGTTTACACAGTTGCTTAATGAAAGACAAAGGCACAATGGATTTTCCTGAATTCGTTCTCTGACACAGGTAGTAGCAATGCATGGCACAGTTTAAGTTATTGAGATTGAACATGGGACAACCTCTGGGGAAGGGATATTCAAGTTTTGAAAAAGCATACTCTGAAAAGATCATTTGGAGTAGGTGGCAAATAGGAGGGCTGGAGGAACTGGGGTTATTGGAGGAATTAAGCAAGAAAGAAAATTGTGACACTCTGAGCTATAATTAGAAAATGGTAGGATCCCAGAAAAATGACATAACACTTTAAATTGAAGGTGATTTTGAATACTCCTTTTATTTTTAATTGATGGATAATTGCTTTGCAATATTGTGTTCGTTTCTGCCATACATCAACATGCACCAGCCATAAGTATACACATGTCCCTTCCCTCTTGAGCCTCCCTCCCATCCCATCCCATCCCTCTAGGTTGATCTTGAGTATTCTAAAAGGATTACTGAAACTCCTACCCATTGGGATGGCTACCAAAAAAATGCAGATAACGACTGTCGGTGAGGACGGGAGTAATTAGAACACTCCAGCACTGCTGGTGAAAATAAAACGGTGCAGCTATAATGAAAAATGGGATGACAGTTCCTTAAAAAATTAAAAATGGTGTTAGCTTATGATTCAGAAATTCTACTTCTGGATATATAGCCAAAAGAATTAAAAGCAAGGTCTTGAAGAGATATTTGTACTCCCATTCCATAGCAGCACTATTTGCAACAGCTAAAAGGTGGAAGTAATTCAAGTATCCACCAACAAATGAATGAACTGCATGTATATATCACATGCAAAATGTGGCACACGATGGAATATTACTCACTCTTGAAAATGAAGGAAACTCTCATACATTCCACAACATGGATGAACCATGAGGGTATTATGTTAACTCACAACAAGACAAATACTGTACAATTCACATATATGAAGTATCTAGAGTAATCAAATCCATGGAAACAGAAAATATAATGGTGGTTTCCAGGGGCGGCAAGGAGGAGGAAATATTGAGTTCTTTCATGGGTACAAAGTTTGTCTCACAAGATGAGAAAATTCTGGAGACTGGTTGTATAGCAATGTGATATACTTAACAATACTGAGCTGTACATTTGAAAATGGTTAGGATGGTAAATTTTAAATATGTGTGTGTGCATGCCTGCCTAGGCACTCAGTCATGTCTGACTCTTTGCAACCCACTGAACTAGAGCCCGCCAGACTTCTCTGTCCATGGGATTTCCCAGGCAAGAATACTGGAGTGGGCTGCCATTTCTTCCTCCAGGGAATCTTATCCACCCAGGAATTAAACCCACATCTCCCATGTCTCCTTCATTGGCAGGCAAGTTCTTTACCACTGAGCCATCTTGGAAGCCTTTATGTATGTGTATTTTACCAAATCAAAATTAAAAGTTAAAAAGAAAAGCTCCTGAAAGTTGTAGGCAGAAGAAGAATGAGGACAGCATAGCTTACGGAAGACCTTAGTGGCATCATGGCATGAGTTAAAAGTAGAGCCTGGGTAAGATGATGAGTTAGCCTCAAGGCATTCACTGTGTATGAGAGGGCATTTGTTCCACAGAGCTAATTGATAATCTCCTTAAAGAGCTCACAGCAAGGAGGGGAGGGTGGGATAAGGTGGGATAAGGGTGGGAAAGGAAGATTAACATATATACACTACCAGAGTGCATCAAGGCTGTATATTGTCACCCTGCTTATGTAACTTATATGCAGAGTACATCATAGAAAATGCCAGGCTGGATGAATCACAAGCTGGAATCAAGATTGCCAGGAGAAACATCAACAACCTAAGATATGCAGATGATACCACCCTAAAGGCAGAAAGCAAAGCAGAACTAAAGAGCCTCTTGATAAAAATGAAAGAGGAGAGTGAAAAATGCTAGCTTAAAACTCAGCATTCAAAAAGCTACGATCATGGCATCCAGTCCCATCACTTCATGGCAAATAGATGGGGAAAAAGTGAAAACAGTGACAGATTTTATCTTGAGGGGCTCCAAAATCACTGCGGAAGATGACAGCAGCCACGAAATTAAAAGATGCTTGCTACTTGGAAAACAAGCTATGACAAACCTAGACAGCATATTAAAAAAGCAGAAACCTAACTTTGTCAACAAAGATCCATCTAGTCAAAGCTATGGAGAAGGCAATGGCAATTCACTCCTGTACTCTTGCCTGGAAAAATCCCATGGACGGAGGAGCCTGGTAGGCTGCAGTCCATGGGGTCGCTAGGAGTTGGACACGACTGAGCAACTTCACTTTCACTTTTCACTTTCATGCATTGGAGAAGGAAATGGCAACCCACTCCAGTGTTTTTGCCTGGAGAATCCCAGGGATGGGGGAGCCTGGTGGGCTGCCGTCTATGGGGTCGCACAGAGTTGGACACGACTGAAATGACTTAGCAGCAGCAGCAGCAGTCAAAGCTATGGTTTTTCCAGTAGTTATATATGGATGTGAGAGTTGGACTATAAAGAAGACTGAGTGCCGAAGAATTGATGCTTTCAAATTATGGTGTTGGAGAAGACTCTTGAGAGTCCCTTGGACAGCAAGGAGATCAAACCAGTCAATCCTAAAGGAAATCAGTCCTGAATATTCTTAGGAAGGGCTGATGCTGAAGCTGAAGCTCCAATACTTTGGCCACCTGACGTGAAGAACTGATTCATTTGAAAAGACCCTGATGCTGGGAAAGATTGAGGGCAGAGGGAGAAGGAGGCAACAGAGGATGAGATGGTTGGATGGCATCCCTGACTCATGTCCATTGACTGGTTTGAGCATGAGCAAACTCTGGGAAATAGTGAAGGACAAGCAAGCCTGGTGTGCTGCAGTCCATGGGGTCACAAAGAGTCGGACAGGGCTGAAGGACTGAACAATAACGTGTGACACAGGTTGCTGCTGGGAAGCTGCTGTAAAGCAGAGAGAGCTCAGCTCAGTTCTCTGTGATGACCGGGACGGGTGGGACAGGGATGGGTGGAGGGGGAGGTTCAAGAGGGAGGGGGATATATGTACACGTATGGTTGACTCACTTCATTGTACAGCAGAAACTAACACAGTATTGTAAAGCAATTATATGATTCCAATAAAATAAAGAATCCATGGTTTAAATATAATTACAGTGGGCCACCTTAACTGCTCTAGGTAAGACATGCACATGTGATTATCTGTGGTTAAGAGAAAGAAAGAGAACATTATCTTAATTTTCATCATAATTTCTGGGAATAATAAATTACAAACAAAAGAGACAATTTCAAGGAGCTTGGATGTAGTAGCAGGGGTGGAACTCATAGGTATTATTGTTGCTAAGTCACTTCAGTCGTGTCCGACTCTGTGTGACCCCATAGACGGCAGCCCACCAGGCTCCCCCATCTTTGGGATTCTCCAGGCAAGAACACTGGAGTAGGCTTTCATTTCCTTCTCTGATACATGAAAGTGAAAAGTGAAAGGGAAGTCGCTTAGTTGTGTCTGTCTCTTTGCGACCCCACAGACTGCAGCCCACCAGGCTCCTCCGTCTGTGGGATTTTCCAGGCAAGAGTACTGGAGTGAGGTGCCATCGCCTTCTCTGATAGATATTATTAAGGAAATATAATAGCTATTATTAAGGAAATATAGTGATAGTTATTATTAAGGAAATATAAAAATATAGTTGGATAGAGACTGACTTGTGAGAAAAGGTGGTCAGAAGTGGCCTGAAGAATTGCAAAGCTATCATGAGATTAAAGCTGAGAATATACTCAAGTTTATTAACAGGTAGACCATGCATTAAAAATAAAGGAGCTTAACACCAAACCCACAAAATTCTGGAGAGGTTAAAATTTAGTCTGTGTGCAGGTAAGTTAGGAAGCCATCCATGGTCAGTAGATGCCAATAGCATCATAAAGGAAAAGCCATGCTTATTAACATCATGTAATGATCTTATGACCAAGTGTGCTGGAATTCTAAGGCAAATGTATATATTGAAGGAATTCTTATGTTATCCTTATGAACAAGAATTTCAAAATACTGTTAAGGATAATATGCATAGGTGATTTATAACTGATTTAAAGAGCAATTGTTAATTTTTTTCTTTTGAGTAGTACTCCATCTAGAAGAATCCTTCTAGTGCATTGTTGAACAATTTTCTCAGACCAGCCTTTTTGGATTGTATAATGGTTCAGTTCAGTTCAGTTCAGTTGGTCAGTAGTGTCCGACTCTTTGCAACCCCATGAATCGCAGCACGCCAGGCCTCCCTGTCCATCACCATCTCCCGGAGTTCACTCAGACTCATGTCCATCGAGTCAGTGATGCCATCAAGTCATCTCATCCTCTGTCATCCCCTTCTCCTCCTGCCCCCAATCCCTCCCAGCATCAGAGTCTTTGCCAATGAGTCAACTCTTCGCATGAGGTGGCCAAAGTACTGGAGTTTCGGCTTTAGCATCATTCCTTCCAAAGAAATCCCAGGGCTGATCTCCTTCAGAATGGACTGGTTGGATCTCCTTGCAGTCCAAGGGACTCTCAAGAGTCTTCTCCAACACCACAGTTCAAAAGCATCAATTCTTCGGCGCTCAGCTTTCTTCACAGTCCAACTCTCACATCCATACATGACCACTGGAAAAACCATAGCCTTGACTAGATGGACCTTTGTTGGCAAAGTAACGTCTCTGCTTTTCAATATGCTATCCAGGTTGGTCATGACTTTCCTTCCAAGGAGTAAGCGTCTTTTAATTTCATGGCTTCAATCACCATCTGCAGTGATTTTGGAGCCCCCAAAAATAAAGTCTGACACTGTTTCTACTGTTTCCCCATCTATTTCCCATGAAGTGATGGGACGGGATGCCATGATCTTCATTTTCTGAATGTTGAGCTTTAAGCCCACTTTTTCATTCTCCTCTTTCACTTTCATCAAGAGGCTTTTGAGTTCCTCTTCACTTTCTGCCATAAGGGTGGTGTCATCTGCATATCTGAGGTTATTGATATTTCTCCCAGCAATCTTGATTCCAGATTGTGCTTCTTCCAGCCCAGCGTTTCTCATGATGTACTCTGCATACAAGTTAAATAAGCGGGGTGACAATATACAGCCTTGACGTACTCCTTTTCCTATTTGGAACCAGTCTGTTGTTCCATGTCCAGTTCTAACTGTTGCTTCCTGACCTGCATACAAATTTCTCAAGAGGCAGATCAGGTGGTCTGGTAGTCCCATCTCTTTCAGAATTTTCCACAGTTTATTGTGATCCACACAGTCAAAGGCTTTGGCATAGTCAATAAAGCAGAAATAGATGTTTTTCTGGAACTCTCTTGCTTTTTCAATGATCCAGCGCATGTTGGCAATTTGTATAATGGTACGTTGCTGAATTCTCTAGACTATTAACTAGAAAAGATACAGATCATCAGGTAAAGATTATGGGCTGAATCTAACATAAAGATGTTTAACTGGGGCAAAGGCAAACTTGTAATTAGTCAAGTCACCCAATTGGGTAGACATAAAACAAGATATATTGTGGTATCTACAGTAGCTGATGTAGATGTGATCTGGGTCAAGAGTGTTTTGCAGCTCCCTGTGATCTTAGATCTTAGACTGCACATCACAAAATGATTGTCATTGTCAGCCAAGGTGGAAGGGGGGTGGAGGGATGTGCATGCTAAGAGGCTTCAGTCATGTCCAACTCTTTACAACCCTGTGGACTGTAGCCTTCCAGGCTCCTCTGTCCTCGAGATTCTCTAGGCAAGAACACCGGAGTGGGTTGCCATGCCTTCCTCCAGGGGCATCTTCCTGACCCCAGGATCGAACCAGCATCTCTTATATCTTTTGCATTGGCAAGCAGGTTCTTTACCACTAGAGCCACCTGAGAAACCCACAACTTGGTATAGGCCAATTGTAATACAAGGGAAGACATTCAGGGGAGGAGAAATAGGCAGAGGAAGGAACTCTAAGCCTTTTCATCTGAGAAAGCAAGTAAAATTACTGGGTATATTTAACTGTAGAGCTAAATTATGTATACCATAATCACACACTATAAATATTTTGAAATTGTCAGATAGAGTTCAAAGTGACTGAATGTTGCTTAATGTAAGTTTGTGGGCTATTAATTCACATGAATTTGCTTTGTCTACTTCTTAATTGTGTAACTTTGGGAAAGTCTCTTAAGCTTTGTAAGCCTTAACTTGCTGATATTTAAATGGAAATAAAACCTATCTTATTAAATTGTGGTTAGGACTAAATCAGATAAGTAATGAATATAAAACAATTGTGACATTATCTTTTTGAAAGATTTTTAACTACATGGTCTTTTATTATATTGTCAAACACTCAGAATATCTGATAATTAGCAAAATTCAAATTACAAATATATGGACAAATTAGGAGAGTTAAATAGAATACGTTAAATAAATGTGTTAAATAGAAAGGAATATTTAATGTTTAAGTGGGAACTGATTTTCCAAGTAGCTAGTTAGTTCATTAGTGAATATTTTTGTCTTGAGAAAACTTGCTTTCTAACCACCATTGTAACCACAGAGGATTAAGTAATAACTACTCAGAAAATAAGAACAATTTGTATCTCTAACTATCCAGGCAAAAAGCATAATATTATTTTGAATAATATTCACATTTTTTTTAAATTATGAAAGAGTTTGAATAACAATAGAGATTATTAGGAAATAACTGTAACCTTTTTAAAAATTAGTCTTAACATAAATTCCAGAGTAACCAGTCTGAATCTTTTCAGACATGGTTTCAAAATGAATCTGAAAAATTAAATAGCAAAAAACTCTCATCTATTTTAGATATATCTATTTGAAAACCTCATTAAAGCATATTTCAAAAGCTTCTTAAAATTTCAGACAGTAATTTTTATTCATTTTAACTCTTATAAGTAACTTTTACTGTAATTTTAGGGATTTAGGCTGTTCTTTGCAGAAAAGAATTCTTTCATCAATGAATTATTTCCTCATTTTTTCTTTTCCAACTTGAATAATTAAAACTTATTTAACTTTCTCTGGTGATGTTTTCCTCTTTTGTTACCTACATTCTTCTTTAGATGTGAAACACAGAATTATACTGTTTATTGGACATAGTGATAGTTTGTGTATCCTATGTCATACTGTCTCCAACTACAAGTTGACACTTGCCATAGGCACTTGCTATTTACCCCTGAAAGAAAGTGTTAGTCACTCAGTCGTGTCTGACTCTTTGTGACTCCATGGACTGTAGCCTGCTAGGCTCTTCTGTCCATGGAATTCTCCAGGCAAGAATACTGGAGTGGGTTGCTATTCCCTTCTCCAGCAGATCTTCCCAACCCAGGGATTGAACCCGTATCTCCTGCACCTCCTGCATTGGCAGGTGGATTCTTTACCATTCAGCCACCTGGGAAGCCCTCTACAAAGATTAAATCATGTGCTGCTGCAGCTGCTGATTTTCAACACCCATTGAAAGGAGTTCAGGGTGAAGAATGGGAATGAGGCATTCTGTGCTCAAGGAAAAACTGGCAGAACAGGTCTTCAGATAGATATTTTCAGGAGCCGATTTTATGGGCCCAATTCTCTTATTTTCTCATAACTAGAAAAGCACTACAATCCTTCATGGAGATGACTGCTTCTTGTGACTAACAGAAACCTTCTATAAAAAAAATGTGTTTGATTGCATGTATTCCCTCTTCACCAAAATCACATACATACCCATTCTCCCTCTGCCCCTTTGGCTCTTTGGAACAGCGTCTCAGAGGTATCTGATATGTATCCTGGGCTAAGTCCTCATTTTGTCCCAAATAAAATTTAACTCACAACTCTCATGTTGTACATTTTTTAAAGTCAACACTGTCTTTTAATGAACAAGAAAGCTTTATTATGACTCAAAGAAACTACTGTCCAATATTCTTTCAAGATCAAAAATATCCTCTATTTCTTTTTTTAACTAGGGGGAAAAAATTGCCCATTTAGAAAGTTTCTTTATGACATAAATAAAAGCTGAATATTAAATCTTTTTTTTTCCATACCTCTATTTCTGCACATTGCTTTGCACTGTAAATTCCTTAGGGGTGTAGTATAAATTATAAAATAGCTGTGTTTCCTTCCCTCATAGATTAGCTGCTTATCAAGGAAATAAGTAAGATGCTTTTATAAGTAAAACAGCAATATCAATGAAAATTTATTTTTTTAAAAGATAGCCCTAAGTTTTACTTCATACAGTCAATTAAAAAAAAAAAATGAATCATGTATTGAATCTTGAACTTCAGTAAACTAAACTAGTACATCTAATTCTGAGAAGCAAAGTTAGTGATCACTTTAATATTTAGTTCATCTTCACTAGAAATGCCACTCAGTTTTATATATTGCCAGCAAAAATTGGGGTGCAAATTATAGACTATTTTAAAAATTAAATAAAACGCTTAGTGAAAAGCAGGGCTTCATTGTAGAATGCTCTCTGTAGTATATATGATTTCATATTTTATTAGGCTTCTACTGATGTAAATTTTGGAAAATGCAAATTGTCAAGGTAATTGGCCTGTATTTTCTGGCTGGACTTGGAGAGTAAAAAAATGACTACTACAAAGAAGGAAAAATAAGCTAACACAATTTCTTTTCACCCCAAAGCAAGCATTTACTGTATTTATTTCAGAATTCTCTTCTGAGGTTGAAAGAAGGATATTCAAGACCAGAAGAAAATATTTAAGAAAATATTAAAATTTTGGGCAAATAAAAGCAGTTGGGTAAATCTGTTGAGATTTGAGGAACAAGTAGACTATGGCAGTGGTCTCCAACCTTTTTGGCACCAGGGACCATTTTTGAGGAGGACAATATTTCCACAGACCAGGGGGAGGAGGAGATGGTTTGGGAATGATTCAAGCTCATTACATTCGTTGTGTGCTTCATTTCTATTATTCTTACATCAGTTTTGCCTCAGATCATCAGGCATTAGATCCTGGAGGATGGGGACTCCTGGACTGTGCGACAGGCCTTTAGATTTCATAAGGGAAACATCTGAACCTGGGCCATATAAATGGACCACATTCTTCCTTTATTTCAGTGGAATTCTCAGTGATAGGATTTAGCATTCCAGGTTAATCTAAGGGTAAAGTTTCCATTTTTCCTTTTGGTACTCTCCATGGGGTTCCCGCAGCAAGAATGCTGGAGTGGTTTGCCATTCCCTCCTCCTCGCCATACAGTTGTGCTCATTTCACATGCTTGCAAAGTTATACTCAGAATCCTTCAAACTAGGCTTCTGCAGTACACGAACCCAGAACTTCCAGACGTATAAGCTGAGTTGAGAAAAGGCAGAGGAACCACGAATCAAATTGCCAACATTCACTGGATCATAGAAAAAGGAAAAAAATACAAGAAAAACATCTACTTCTGCTTTATTGACTATGCTAAAGCCTTTGACTGTATGAATAAAAAAAAAAAAAAAAAAAGGAAAATTCTTAAAGAGATGGGAATACCAGACCACTTTACCATCTCCTGAGAAACCTATATGCAGATCAAGAAGCAACACTTAGAACCTTACATGGAACAACTGACTGGTTCAAAATTGTGAAAAGAGTAGGACAAGGCTGTATATTGTCATTTTGTTTATTTAACATATACAGTGAAGAGTCAGACACGACTGAGAGACTTCCCTTTCACTTTTCACTTTCATGCATTGGAGAAGGAAATGGTAACCCACTCCAGTGTTCTTGCCTGGAGAATCCCAGGGACAGGGGAGCCCGGTAAGCTGCCGTCTATGGGGCCACACAGAGTCGGACATGACTGAAGTGACTTAGCAGCAGCAGAGTATATCATGCGAAATGCCAGGCTGGATGAATCACAAGCTAGAATCAAGATTGTGAGGAGTAATGTCAACAACCTCAGATATGCAGATGATACCACTCTAATGGCAGAAAGCAAAGAGGAACTAAAGAGCCTCTAGATGAGAATGAAAGAGGAGAGTGAAAAAGCTGGCTTAAAACTCAACATTCTAAAAACTAAGATCATGGCATCTGCTCCCATCACTTCGTGGCAAATAGAAGGGGATAAAAGTAGACGCAATGACAGATTTTATTTTCTCGGGCTCCAGTGTCACTGTGGATGATGACTGCAACTATGAAATTAAAAGACACTTGCTCCTTGGAAGGAAAGCAATGACCAAATTAGAGAGTGTATTAAAAAGCACAGACATCACTTTGTCAACAAAGGTCCATATAGTCAAGCTATGGTTTTTTCAGTAGTTGTGTATAGATGTGAGAGCTGAAAGAAGAATTGATGCTTTCAAATTGTGGTGCTGGAGAAGACTCTTGAGAGTCCCTTAGATTGCAAGGTGATCAAACCAGTCAACCCTGAATATTCATTGGAAGGACATTGAAGCTCCAATACTCTGGCCACCTGATGCAAAGAGCCAACTCATTGAAAAAGACCCTGATGCTGGGAAAGATTGAGGGCAGAAGGAGAAGGGGATGGCAGAGGATGAGATGGTTAGATAGCATCACTGACTTAATGGACATGAACTTGAGCAAACCCTAAGAGATTGTAAAAGACAGGGAAGCCTGGCATGCTTCAGTCCATGGAGTAGCAAAGAGCTGGACACGACTGAGCAACTGAATAACAACAACCTCTAAATGTAGGTCTTTCTTAAGAGTTGGTTCTTCTTTGTGGGTTTGCTTGCATCTCTGTACTCTCTGCTTTAAAAATTTCATCTTGTTGAACTACTCTGTAGATGGCTCATAACAGTACATCTTCATAACACAGTGAGCTCAGCTTGGTGTCTGTGATGAACTTGAGGGGTGGGATGGGGTGTGGGAGGGAAGCTCCAGAGGGAGGGAAAATGTGTATACTTATAGCTGATTCACTTTGTTGCACAGCAGAGATCAACACAACATTGTAATGTAATTATCCTTCAATTAAAATTCAGTTACAAAAAACCAGTACATCTTCAGTGTTAACTCCTTCCTTTGGCTTTTTATGTACATTTCCCAAATCACAAATATATTAAGACTGGATTTATCAGTATTCCTTTTAACATTTATTTCTCACTCTGTTTTTTTCTCTGTCAGTATTTCCAAAATGATTCTACTTATCTAAGCTCTTTGTCTCTGATTAATTGGGCACTCAGAGACTTTGCATCCACTTTGTATTGCCAACAAAGGTCCGTCTAGTCAAGGCTATGGTTATTCCTGTGGTCATGTATGGATGTGAGAGTTGGACTGTGAAGAAGGCTGAGCACCGAAGAATTGATGCTTTTGAACTGTGGTGTTGGAGAAGACTCTTGAGAGTCTCTTGGACTGCAAGGAGATCCAACCAGTCCATTCTGAAGTCCATCATTTCTTTGGAAGAAATGATGCTAAAGCTGAAACTCCAGTACTTTGGCCACCTCATGCGAAGAGTTGACTCATTGGAAAAGACTCTGATGCTGGGAAGGATTGGGGGCAGGAGGAGAAGGGGACGACAGAGGATGAGATGGCTGGATGGCATCACTGACTCGATGGACGTGAGTCTGAGTGAACTCCGGGAGTTGGTGATGGACAGGGAGGCCTGGCGTGCTGCAATTCATGGGGTGGCAAAGAGTCGGACACGAATGAGCGACTGAACTGAACTGAACTGAACTGTATTGAAGTAAATGAAAACAGTGGAATATGTACCCCCAAAATATGCCACTTCGGCAGAAGAATGATTTTAAGCTAAAGGCACCTGAAAAACAGCAGGTGTGAGAAGGGCATTCTAATCTCTCCTTTTCTTTCTGAAAACAGTAGACTAAAAACTTCCATGTGAGCTGTACTCACATGGAGCTCACACTTCCAAGGAGCTGTACTCCTTGTACTAGGAGAAAAAGAAACACTCTTCAACAGGGGATCAAAGCCAAGAGAATTCTGTAGAGATATTGTTAAAATAATTCTCATCTTCCTTTGGCTTCCTCACATAGCATTATTTTTCCACAACTGCTTCTCGCTTTTCTTTGTTTAACCTGGTATAAAAGAATTTAGGCTTTGCCACTTCCTTGACTATTCATTTCCTTCTGTAAAACTTATATTAAATAAATTTGTATCCTTTTCTTCTGTTCATGTTTTATTTCTGCTTAATTTTCAGGCCAAGGCTGAGGAGCCTAAGAAGGTAAAGATAACATTTTGCTTCCTCTACAGCATCAATCTGTATTGTATCTACTTTCCACACTGCTCTTCTTTGCTCCTACTTTCATTCTTTTTATTGGAATATTATGGAACCTTCTTAAATAACTTGGTTCATCTGTATGAGAGAATCTTCAAGAGCATAATATTAACCAACTCATGTTCTTGCTCCTAAATCTTCCACAGCTCCTCACTATTGGATAATATTTAGTATTCTTAAATTAATAATTAGGGAACCAGTCTGTCTTAGACTATTTTTCATATGATTTTTTTCCCTCCATACTCTCCAATGTACCTAATTTTGCAACAAAGATACCTGTCCTCAGAATGCCTTCAAGGTAGAGTTAGAAATCAACACTGCTAGGAATCCTGTATTGCTTCCCACTCCCAACTCCAACCTCCAATTTTTATTGCTAAATAGATCTTCCAATTAAAACTAAATTTTAGTTTTCCTTTCATTTAATTTAGTAATTTATCCATGGGTGTGACTAATATTTAAGTTGAAAGTGAAAGTGAAGTCGCTCAGTTGTGTCCGACTCTTTGCGACCCATGGACTATAGACCACCAGGCTCCTCCGTCCATGGGATTCTCCAGGCAAGAATACTGGAGTGGGTTGCCATTTCCTTCTCCAGGGGATCTTCCTGACCCAGGGATTGAATCCAGGTGTCCCGCATTGCAGGCAGACACTTTAACCCCTGAGCCACCAGGGAAGCCCTATATTTAAGTTAATAAAATGTAAATATTGAGTAAATTAATATATTCACATTAATTAACTTATATTAATTAAATTAATCCACTTATATAATATATTTAAATTTAACAGGAAGATATTATATTATCTTCCTGCTAAGTTTTATTATCAGAGAAATAGGTATTTGCACTTCCTTTCTTTAAGAGAAAACCAGTGTGCAGTGTTGGCAACAAGTCCCCCTACGAAGTAGGCATGCCCTCTAGTGGCAGATTCACCACCCTACAGGACTGGAATCTCATGCCACCAGTTCTGAAGTTCCAGCTGCAATTTTTTTCTAAAGGAATATGTCAAACAGGCACTTTTTTCTAAATATAATGGAGTATCATGGGGTTGCAAAGAGTTGGACAAGACAGCGACTGATCTGATCTGATCACAAAAATATTACATAATGTCGACCAACCAAGTTTGGGGTAATAAACAGATAAGTTTAAAGAAATAAAAGGACCTAAAGTTTTCATGTGTTAATATTTTGGACAGAAAGAAGGACGTTTCTGAGGGAAACCTGACAGACACAAGGACATTTCTGACAGAAAGAAGGTCTTTTCTGGGAAAGAAACTTGACAGAAAGAAGGCATATTTTGTACTTACCACCTCAATAATTTGGGGTAAAAATATTCAAAGTAACGATTTACACAGGTGGAAACATGACAATAACAACAGTTCTGTTGTGTGTATGAGAAATAACACATGACAATGTTTGGATTCCAGCACGCACTTCATAAAAAAAAGTACCATATTTTTCAAAGTTAGCATCCATTTTACCATTGATGAGTATAAAGAGAATAGATATGTCTTAATCTTCAAAAATGGCATTTCTAGCTTGAAATTTACTTTAAATAGCAGTATAGAGTGTATAGAGTGTAAGACAGATACCAATCCATAACAGGTGCAAAATAACATGTATTTTCAGTAAATGTCAGAAAAAAACTAAAAAACTAATAATATATATCATGCATTATTATAAATCTACTAATTTTTTACATGTTTTTTCTAGAATTTTTTAGGGGAAAAAAAGAGAATTCAGATAGAAACTAGATAGAAAGGAGATTTCTGACAGAAAGAAAGTGTTTTCTGGGAAAGAAAACCGACAGAAAGAAGGCAATTTCTGACAGAAAGAAGGGCGCTTCTGAGGGAAACCTGACACAAAGAAGGAGATTTCTGACAGAAAGAACGTCTTTTTCTAGGAGAGAAACCTCACAGAAAAAGGGTGATTTCTGACAAATGGCAGAAAGAAGGATGTGTCTGAGGGAAACCTAATGGAAAGAAGATTCCAGACAGAAAGGTTTTTTTCTGGGAGATAAATCTGACAGAAAGAAGACAACTTCTGACAAAAAAGACATTTCTGAGGGAAATCTGATGGAAGGAAGGTGATTTCTGACAGAAAGAAGGATGTTTCTGAGGGAAACCTGACAGAAAGAAGGAGATATCAGACAGATAGAAGGTCTTTTCTGGGACAGAAACCTGATACAAAGAAGGATATTTCTAACAGAAAAAGGTCTTTTCTCAGAGAGAAACCTGACAGAAAGAAGGCACTTTCTGACAGAAAGAAGGACATTTCTGAGTAAAACCTGATGGAAAGATGGAGATTTCTGACAGAAAGAAGGTTGTTTCTGAGGGAAACCTAATAGAAAGGAGGAGATACCTGACAGAAAGAAGGTCTTTTCTCAGAGAGAAACATGACAGAAAGAAAGCAATTTCTGACAGAAAAAAAGAACGATTCTGAGGGAATCCTGACACAAAGAAGGGGATTTCTAACAGAAAGAAGGTCTTTTCTGGGATATAAACCTGACAGAAAGAAAGCACTTTCTGACAGAAGGATGTTTCTAAGGGAAATCTGATGAAAAGGAGTTTTCTGACAGAAAGGTCTTTCCTGGGAGCAAAACCTGACAGAAAGAAGGCAATTTCTGACAGGAAGAAAGACATTTTTGAGCGAAACCTAACACAAAGAGACTTCTGCCTGAATATGTTTTGAGGGAGAGAAACCTGAAAGAAAGAAGGATGTTTCTGAGGGAAACCTGATGGAAAGAAGAAGTTTTCTGACAGAAAGGTCTTTCCTGGGAGCAAAACCTGACAGAAAGAGGGCAATTTCTGACAGAAAAAAGGATGTTTCTGAGGGAAACCTGATGGAAAGATGGAGATTTCTGATAGAAAGAAGGGTGTTCTGAGGGAAACCTAACAGAAAGAAGGAGATATCGGACAGAAAGCAGGTCTATCCTGGGAGAGAAATGTGACAGAAAGAACGCAATTTCTGACAGAAAAAAAGGACAATTCTGAGGGAAACCTCACACAAAGAAGGGGATTTCTAACAGAAAGAAGGTCTTTTCTGGGAAAGAAGCCTGACAGAAAGAAGGAGATTTCTGACAGCAAGAAGGACATTTCTAAGTGAAACCTGACACAAAGAAGGAGATTTCTGACAGAAAGAATGTGTTTTGGGGGGGAAAAACCTGACAGAAAGAAGGGGACTTCTGACAGAAAGAAGGATGTTTCTGAGGGAAACCTGATGAAAAGGAGTTTTCTGACAGAAAGGTCTTTTCTGGGAGAGAATCCTGACAAAAATAAGGCATCTAACAGGAAGAAAGACATTTTTGAGCGAAACCTAACACAAAGAAGACTTCTGCCCAAATATGTTTTGAGGGAGAGAAACCTGAAAGAAAGAAGGATATTTCTGAGGGAAACCTGACAGAAAGAAGGAGATATCAGACAGATAGAAGGTCTTTTCTGGGACAGAAACCTGACACAAAGAAGGATATTTCTAACAGAAAAAGGTCTTTTCTCAGAGAGAAACCTGACAGAAAGAAGGCACTTTCTGACAGAAAGAAGGATGTTTCTGAGGGAAACCTAATGGAAAGATGGAGATTTCTGACAGAAAGAAGGGTGTTCTGAGGGAAACCTAACAGAAAGAAGGAGATATTGGACAGAAAGAAGGTCTTTTCTGGGAAAGAAATGTGACAGAAAGAAGGCAATTTCTGACAGAATAAAAAGAATGATTCTGAGGGAAACCTCACACAAAGAAGGGGATTTCTGATAGAAAGTCTTTTCTGGGAGATAAACCTGACAGAAAGAATTTCTGACAGAAAGAAATAAGGATGTTTCTGAGGGAAAACTGCCAGAAAGGCGATATCAGACAGGAAGAAGGTCTTTATTGACAGAAAGAAGGACATTTCTGAGGAAAACCCGACAGAAGGAGACTTCTGACAGAAAGAATGTGTTTTTTTTTTAGTGGGGAGAAACCTGACACAAATAAGAACATTTCTGAGGGAAACCTGATGAAAAGAAGTTTTCTGACAGGAAGGTCTTTTCTGGGAGAGAATCCTGACAGAAAGAATATTTCTGAGGGATACTGAAAGAAAGAAGTTTTCGTCCAGAAAGATTTTTCCTGTGAGAGAAACCTGACAAAAAGCTGATTTCTGACTGAGAGAGGGACTTTTCTGAGGAAAGCTGACTGAAAGATTTCTGACAGAAATAAGGTTTCCTTCGTGAGTGAAACCTGACAGAAAGAAGGCAATTTCTGACAAAAGGAGGGACTTTTCTGATAGAAGTAAAAGTTGCTCAGTCGTGTCCAGCTCTTTGCAACCCCATGGACTGACTATACAATCCATGGAATTCTCCAGGCAAGAATACTAGAGTGGGTAGCCTTTCCCTTCTCCAGGGGATCTTCCCAACCCAGGGATCAAACCCAGGTTTCCCACATTACAGGCAGATTCTTTACCAGCTGAGCCACAAGGGAAGCCTAAGAATACTGGAGTGGGTAGCCTATCCCTTCTCTGGCGGATCTTCCTGACCCAGGAATCAATCCGGGGTCTTCTGCATTGCAGGAGGGTTCTTTACCAACTGAATATCAGGGTAACCCTTTCTGATAGAAAGAAGAGATATGCCAGAAAGAAGGACTTTTCTTTAATGGAAACATGATAGGAAAAAAAGGAGATTTCTGACAGAAAGAAGGATTTCTTTGTGATAGAAACCTGATAGAAAGAAGATATCTATAAAAGTTATTTTATATAAACCTGGCAGAAAGATGGAGATTTCTTTCTGTCTTTCTGTCTTTAGACAGACAGAAGGTCTCTTCTAGGGGAACCTGAGAGATAGGAGATTTCTGACAGAAAGAAGGACTGTTCTTCGAGGGAAATCTGACAGAATGAAAGATTTGTGAGAGAAAGTAGGACTTTTTTGAATAAATTCTGAGTGAAGTTTGTAGGAGGGAATTCTGAGTGAAGGAATTTTATATTTATTTCAGTCTGTCAGGTTTCCTTTGGTGAAAGGAATCCTGCTTATAGGTGAGTATGAGGGAATTTTTACACCTTGAAATTGAAATTGAATTTTGAGAAAATGAGATTTGAGATATTATTGTGAAGAATGAGATTCTATGTAATTCTGCGAGAAAGATTGAGAGTCAGGGAAATCTGAGAGATAGAAGGAGATTCCAAGAGAATTCTGAGAGTAAGTAGAGTCTGAGGAAATTCTGAGAGAAAGAAGAGGGTCTGCAGAATTCTGAAAGAGTCAGAGGTAATTTTTAGAAGAATGATAACAGGAATTACTTTGAGAAGTTTGGTGAAAGGATATCTGAGTGAGAGAGGGTTTGATTTCATTATCCATGAGAAAGAGTATAAGGGAATTCTGAGAGAAGGAAGGTGAGATGGTATTCTGAGAATGATATTCAGTGAGTATTCCGGGAGAAATCTGTATCTACTATTTTTTAAAAATGTTCAGGAAAACTTGTGTTATTCTTACTTACAGCTTTCCAGTTGCATTATACATGTTTGTACATCCATTGGAAAATTCTTGAGATCCATTGGACAGGAGAGTGTTAATGTCAACCTGAAAGAATTCAAAGTAATCATTTTATAAAGAAATTTGTAATATCATCAGACATGACTGAGCGACTTCACTTTCACTTTTCACTTTGATGCATTGGAGAAGGAAATGGCAACCCACTCCAGTGTTCTTGCCTGGAGAATCCCAGGGATAGGGGAGCCTGGTGGGCTGCCGTCTATGGGGTCGCAAAGAGTCAGACACGACTGAAGCGACTTAGCAGCAGCAACAGCATAATATCATATTAACATTCTATTGTTCAGGATACAATGGAAAACAATGCTGTTTTGGTTATGGCTAACATCTACTCAAGAAAATTTTCTCCAGCTTGTATATATAGTGTGAAATAACTGTATCCTTTAAATAAATCTGGTTTTGGAGGGAAGAAAAGCTGTATATATAAACATCTAATCACAGTTATTTATTTGTATATTTATGCTTTCCTTTAGATAGTACTGGAGATATCTAAGAGTGGTCTCTATTTCCAGAAAAGACCCTTTTAAAAAAGATATTTGAGAGTAAGCTTTATAAAATTAATACCAAAGGCCAAAAGACAAAATTCCCCCAAATCATAGAGACAACATCATTGAGGCAAGTACTGATGACCAAAAACTTCGTTTGGGTTTTTCCATAAGATGTTACAGAAAAACCCAAACGAACTTTTTGGCCAACCCAATAGATCCAAGGTTTGGAATCTGGATGTGAAAAGGCTGAGTGCCAGAAAATAATTTCATGAGACATCTTTTAATGTCTTTTTAACTACACTGAAGATCTTCTCAGTGAACATCCAGTGGAAAAAAACTCTGGTCTAGAGGATTCCAAAATTCTCATTATTAGGGCTTCCCTGTTGTGGAATTAGAGCATTTCACCACATTGTATTAGGTCCACAAAATAGCCCTCTCAAACATGTGTGACATATTCTGTGTTCAGCAAACAAACTTTTGATGGGACTTCACACAAAGTGAGATGACATGATGGTGAACCCTACTTTTCCTCATTTCAGAATGTATTATAATGTTGACTTTCCAGGTAATTTACTACTCGAATTTTTTTTTTTTTCCTTTAAAGAGTACATGACTTCAGGGATTACCTATCTTCATGGATTACCAAGAGTTTGTAGTTTCTGGATATGAGAAAAAGAAGCCCACATCCAAATAAATCCAAATTTATTCAAATGAAGTTCTTTCCTAAGAACTCTCTAGCCAGTCCCTTTTTTTTAAAGCTTTCCCAATGAAATGAAGTGTATTAGTGGATATCCTAGGCTGAGTCATTCATCTAAACTCTGTGACCAAAGAATTTATGGTCTCCAATTATGTCATTTCACTCTATTTCAGTTTTCACGTCTCCAAAAGGAAGGTAATAATAATAATACCTATTCTGGAGACAGGTTGTGAGCAATATATTAGTTAATCTGTGAAATGCTCAATCAAGTGCTTGACACCTAGTAAACAATCAACATTAGTTATTAAGGATTACTAGCAATGGCACCCCACTCCAGTACTCTGACCTGGAAAATCCCATGGACGGAGGAGCCTGGAAGGCTGCAGTCCATGGGGTCGCTGAGGGTCGGACACAACTAAGTGACTTCAGTTTCACTTTTCACTTTCACCCATTGGAGAAGGAAATGGCAACCCACTCCAGTGTTCTTGCCAGGAGAATCCCAGGGACGGGGGAGCCTTGTGGGCTGCCGTCTATGGGATTCCACAGAGTCGGACATGACTGATGTGACTTAGTAGTAGCAGTAGCAGCAGCGCATTCTCACTACCCCAGGCCTCCCCATTTCCTCCTCCCCCAAATTATACAGTATGCACACAAAGATGACAGAATTAAATCACTTATTAAAAAAATTAAGTTTTAGCAAAAAATAGCCATCAGCTCTACTAAATGCAACCACATTCTCTGAAGTAGCATTTTTATGTAGGCCATAGACATAAAGCTATAATGATGTACATCTGACGATAAATACTCTTGGTAAGGTCCCAGTGACATCATTTGAGAGGCATAAGCTGACAGAGGGTGAAGCTGCTGACTTTTTAAGAGTCCCAGGGGATCATCTGACAATTCACTCAAGTTAGAGTCCATAGCACACTAAAAGAATCCACACAGAATTGAATCTTCAAAAGCAAGTTTTCTCCTAAATCAGCTAGGTTAAGTGATCCTGCAAGTGTGATATTGTCCATCTGCAAAATTCTTTCTTCAAAAGGCAATTGTAAAATCTGCTGGACACAATGTTCTCTGTCTTGTGAAAAGGTTTATTAGAAGTGTATGCACAAGTACAATTTGAACGTACACTCATTAATTTCCCAAACATCCAAGACTCTCTAGCCAGCCAGTTTCAAATATTGGCTTAGAGAATTAATTCTGTGACCTTTTGTATGGAAGTAAATAGCATTCTTAGAATCTTTTCCAGGCTCTCACCATGCATGTGATGTCAAATTCATATCTTTGCTATTTTTCTGGTGTAAAAAAAAATAGACATTGCATAATTCTTTAAAAAAAAAAAAAGATACTTGGAAGGAATTATTTGGCAATGAAAAACACTGTTTGTAGGATTTCTGTCATAAATCATACCCTGAATAAAAATCTATTTGTTGACTTTCTTTTTGTTTAAGGTATAATACAATAGCTTCTTTAACAGCACAGGGATGAAAAAATGTGTCATCTTGGTGAGTGTGATCCTGCATTTCTTTATTAAAACATATAAATTAAAGATTTGTCCTGACCACATCAAAAGAAAACTAAATCAAGATGTAATTAATCACATTCTACTGTTTAGGAAATACTGTGTAAGAGAGGACATGGAGTTCTCTTTTCTGAAACAAGACACGCAAACAGGATGTGTGTTTCTTTCATTTTCCCTTAAAACATCTTGGCTTAGTTAAGCAGCAATGTCAAAAAAATAAGACCATGACTGTAATCTATTTTAAATAATTCACCTCATTAAAATCAAGGTATTACCAATTTTCAAACAAGCATTGCTTGTTTGCCCAGAGTATGTGGTCCCAACCATTAACTGAAGTATTTTGTAAAAAGGCTTTTTGATGCAACTTTAGGCTTTATTTGCAAACAATAAGCATTTTATTAGTTTTTAATATTTCTAAATGTACTGTTATAAGGACAATTGCCTCAACTATAAGCATTGAAATATTATCTGTAATATCATACTAGGTAATGCTTTTTGCTTACTGTGTGGTAGGCACTATTTTAAATATTTCATATATGCCTTAATTCATTTATTTCTTAGTATGAATTTACAGGTAAGTGATGTTACCTTTACTTAGAGATGAGGAGATTAAGACTTAACTCTCCTGATATGTAAAGCAGAAATTGATAGAGCTGAATCAATAGACCTGAGAGTCTGGCTGTAGATTCTGTGCCCTTAACCTTTAAGTCTACTGCCTTTCAAGGGCATTAGAATGCTTTTCATGAAAATGAGTTCTCATCCATCTCATTAGAACTGATTCAAATGTATTCTTTTTAATGGCTGAGTAATACTCCATTGTGTATATGTACCACTGCTTTCTTATCCATTCATCTGCTGATGGGCATCTAGGTTGCTTCCATGTCCTGGCTATTATAAACAGTGCTGCGATGAACATTGGGGTACACGTGTCTCTTTCCCTTCTGGTTTCCTCAGTGTGTATGCCCAGCAGTGGGATTGCTGGATCATAAGGCAGTTTTATTTCCAGTTTTTTAGGGAATCTCCACACTGTTCTCCACAGTGGCTGTACTAGTTTGCATTCCCACAACAGGGTAAGAGAGTTCCCTTTTCTCCACACCCTCTCCAGCATTTATTGCTTGTAGACTTTTGGATCGCAGCCATTCTGACTGGCGTGAAATAGTACCTCATAGTACGAGACAGCAAAAGAGACACTGATGTATAGATCAGCCTTATGGACTCTGTGGGAGAGGGAGAGGGTGGGGAGATTTGGGAGAATGGCATTGAAACATGTATAATATCATGTATGAAACGAGTTGCCAGTCCAGGTTCGATGCACGATACTGGATGCTTGGGGCTGGTGCACTGGGACGACCCAGAGGGAGGGTATGGGGAGGGAGGAGGGAGGAGGGTTCAGGATGGGGAACACAGGTATACCTGTGGCGGATTCATTTCGATATTTGGCAAAATTAATACAATATTGTAAAGTTTAAAAATAAAATAAAGTTTAAAAAAAATGAGTTCTCTAATTATTATGACTTTGAAAGTGTGCATTTATGTAACATAAAAATGATGATTTTCATACACTATGAGTTATTAAAGTAAAAGACACATGTGGTTTGTTCAAAAAGAAACTTAGTCATTAAACTTTAGAAAATAGAAGAAAGCTGCCCATGGATTTTACATATTTACTTGGGTGATTTGACATTTCGTCAAGAAAAATTCTATAAAGAGTAAATAAGGAAATAACTCGCAGGGTTTCAGATTGTTAGAACACCAGATGGAAGATTGGAACTAGTGTTCTAGTTGGAGTTTTGTTGTCCTCTGATTCTAGAGATGATCATAAAGCTTATTAACCCATCACCTGTGCAATCTCAGTCTTGTTAATGGTCACTTTAAGAAGCTGATATAAGCTATGGGCCTCTTCAAAAGACTGTACGTAACCAAACACACCAAAACATCCTTACAACATATATTTTATGGCATTGTAAATCAATTTTCCTTGAGTAAACAGCATCTTAAAAAGCATCAACAAAGAATGAAATTAGAACACTTCCTAACACCCTACACAAAGATAAATTCAAAAGGGATTACAGACTTAAATGTAAGACCAGAAAGTATAAAACTCTTAGAGGAAAACATGGGCAGAACACTCGATGGCATAAATCAAAGCAAGATCTTCTATGACCCACCTTCTAGTGTAAAGGAAATAGAAACAAAAGTAAACAAGTGGGACCTAATTAAACTTAAAAACTTTTGCACAGCAAAGAAAACTATAAACAAGGTGAAAAGACAACCCTCAAAATGGGAGAAAATAATAGCAAATGAAACAACTGACAAAGGATTAATTTCCAAAATATACAAGCAGCTCATACAACTCAATATCAGAAAAACAAACCACCCAATAAAAAGTGGGGGAAAGACCTACATGGACATTTCTCCAAAGAAGACACACAGATGGCTAACAAACACATGAAAAGATGCTCAACATTGCTCATTGTTAGAGAAATGCAGATCAAAACTACAATGAGGTATGCATCACATCACACCAGTCAGAATGGCCATAATCAAAAAGTCTACAAACAATAAATCCTGGAGAGGGTGTGGACAAAAGGGAACCCTCTTGCACTGCTGGTGGGAATGTAAGCTGATACAACCACTACAGAAGATGGTATGGATATTCCCTAAAAATCTAGGAATAAAACCACAATATGATCTAGCAATCCCACTCCTAGACATATACCCTGAGGAAACCAAAATTGAAAAGACACATGTACCCCAATGTTCATCCCAGCACTATTTACGATAGCTAGGACATGGAAACAACCTAAATGTCCATTGAGAGATGAATGAATAAAGAAGTTGTGGTACATATACACAATGGAATATTACTCAGCCATAAAAAGGAATGCATTTGAATCAGCTTTAATGGAGTAGATAAACCTAGAGCCTATTATACAAAGTGAAGTAAGTCAGAAAGAGAAAGAGAAATATCACATATTAATGCATGTATATGGAATCTAGAAAGGTGGTACTGATGAATTTATTTGCAAGGCAGCAATGGAGAAACAGACACAGAGGACAGACTTACAGACACAGGGAGAGGGGAGGAGAGCGTGAGATGTATGGAAAGAGTAACATGGAAACTTACATTACCATATGTGAAATAGATAGCCAATGGGAATTTGCTGTATGGCTCAGGAAACTCAAACAGGGGCTCTGTATCAACCTAGAGGGATGGGATGGGGAGGGAGATAGGAAGGATGTTCAAGAGGGAGGGGACATATGTATATCTATGGCTGATTCGTATTGATGTTTGACAGAAAACAACAAAATTCTGTAAAGTAATTATCTTTCAATTAAAAATAAATTTTTAGAAAAACTTTTAAAAGCATCAATTGAAATGTTTGCTTTTTTATTTAAAAATTAATGACTAATTTCAAAAAATAAGTACATATTGTATAAGTAATCTTTAATTCTTTTCACAACCAAATTTCAAAGAAAGAGTGATAATAATAAGTATTGTTGCTCAGTCACTAACTCCTGTTATGGACTGCAGCACACCGGCTTCCCTTTACTTCACTGTCTCCTGGAGTTTGCTCAGACTCATGTCCATTGAGTTGCTGATGCCATCTAACTATCTCATCTTCTGTCATGAGCCTTTCACAGGTAAAGAGAACTGTCCCAAACCACAGCCAGTAAGTAAATTTACCTCCTGTTGGGTCTATTGAGAATGGAAGGCCCTGATGATACTTTCTCGTGAACCATTTATTTCTCAGGGTTGTCTGTGTAGCTGCTCATTCTGAGAGATGAGAGCACATTCCCATGGACAAAGAGAAGGCTTGCTTGCTGCTTGCTATGAAAGCAGTGGATTCCCCAATCTCAGTGTTCCACAATTGTGTGGCAGATCCCTGGATGTGTTGTGTCCATCTGTGTCTGCTGTATTCTTCCCACGAGACCTGAGGACCATGCAGAAGTTGGGCAAATGTGCTGAGGCGCCTGCTGCTTGGCTGCAGTGAGTACTTCATTCCTCTGTCTCTGATCCCAGAGACCTGCGTTGGCAGTCAGCACCCATGAAGTACATAATAAGCTAACTTTATAAGTAGAATAAAGTCAAATCCCAAACTTGACAATCCAAAATCATGTGTCTTGTCCCAACACCTTTGCTTGAAAAGCATTTCACTCCAAGAGGGAGGGAATGTATGTTTACATACAGCTGATTCACTTTGTTGTACAGCAGAAACTAACACAGTCGTAAAGCAATTATACTCCAATTTTTTTTTTAATTTTGACATAAATGCAGAATTCTTCTCTTGCAAGTAAATGAGTAAAAATCATGTTAAAAAAGAAAAGAAAAATTATCAACATAATTAAAAATTATAATAGAAGTTATTAATATAGTTTACTTAAAATTTATCAATGTAATTCATGGATGGCATTTAGAAGCTTGACAATTACATAAAACATATGGAAAAGAGCTTTGCCCCACCCATCCTTACCCCCAGTTCAGTTCTAGCTCCTCAGAGGCAGCCTTCTTTGGAAATCTGTTTGGGACTTGTATTCTGTATCTAAATTGCTATCACGCTATGCTGGATTTTTAAAATATGTGAAGTTTCCTATTAATTTGCTACAAAGGAAAATAAGAATATACTTCCCTTATACCACACTCTCTGTACACTTAACATTCCAGCAGAATTCAAAATTTAGGTATGTAAAAATTAACAGTGAAATTAATATTCAGTGTTTACATGTTGTGAATATGCAATTAGTGTTCATAGTTAAGGTTAGTTGTTTGCCATAATTACAGCTCTTGGATAGTGTTTGTTTTCCCTAGTGTTAATAACTGTCTTACTTTAATGATCACTTCAGTTTCTATTCCCTACTATTACTTCAAACTCAACAAACTCCTTATCAGAACCAAGTCCTTCTCAATGATTAAACAGACCAGACAGTGGATCTCTTCCTTATTTTTCATGGAAGTCTCTATTTCTTTTCAAGTCAGATATTGAACCTCTGTATTGATACTCTGCTTTTCATATCCTTTCTTTCCTATTTCCTATTTCTCAGTATCTTGATTCTGCTTCTTGGCAGATTTCTCCATTTCATCTTTCAAATATTCCACTAATGATTTTTCCACTTCAGTTTACTATCTGTACTTTCCTATGCTCTGAATGACTTCATTTCTCCTTTCCTGAAAGTCTCCTATTTCATTTCTGTCCAGAGATTTCTTTTCATGGTCTCTTCTGCTTCTGGCATTTTCTCTTGAGTAATTTTTTTCTCTTTTTGTTTCTTTAATTTTCTTCTTTTTGCTCTTTATTTCCTCTGCATGTTTATTCTGACCTCTGCTTCTTTTTTTAATTACTGTTATTATTATAGGATGTCCTCCAATGTCTGTTTATATTTAAGAATGAGGTAATAAAACTAGTTGGAATTCAATGAGCAAAAGATGATTCATTGAGTTATGGCATGATTCATTCATCACAGGGTGGCTGCTCAGATTTTTCACTGGTGGTTCCCCAGTTGTCTGTAGACCTTTCCTCTTAGACATTCTACAGAGAACAGGCTATCAGCATTCAGTGTGCAGACCTCACTGTACCCTCATTTTCTTGATGTGATGCTTCTGACAGACCCAGCTGTGCCTGTAGTCCCTACTCCAGAAGCTCTTGGAACAACCTTGTTGGAGTTTTCTGTCCTCCTGCTTTCTGCCCAGATCAGAAGGCATAAAAGTAGATCCTAGTCTGAGAAACATGGGCACGAAAGTGAGGATAAAGGGCTCACTGTTGTTCCTGTAAAGTTTACATCAGATTATTTTTTTTTTAATTTTTAAAGACTTTTTGATGTGGACCATTTTTAAAGTCTTTTATTGAATTTGTTACAATACTTCTTCTGTCATTTATGCTCTGGTTTTTTGGCTGAGAGGCATGTGGGATTTCAGCTCCCCAACCAGAGATTGGATCCACACTCCCTGCACCAGAAGGTGAATTTTTAACCACTAAACTGCCAGGGAAGTCCCTCAACTCTTTGTTTTTTAATTTCCTTTCTAGTCCCCTCTTTCTGATATCCTAGCTACCTCAAATTTCTAAAAATTTGAGGATATTATTTCTTCCTTTTAGGTTCCCCCATTTTGTCTTAGGTTTTAGCTATCTCTGTGAAGTCAGTTTTCACAAGTGCATTCATTTTCAAGCCTCCTAAAATATCTCGTCATCACTCATCTGTCACTTTTATTTCCCATTCCTTTCATCTTCCTGTGTGTTAATGTCATTTCATTCCTTATTCAGTTTATTTCTTTGTTTTAGTGGCTTTAAGCAGGAAGTACAGAGAAATTTTAAGTTCAACAGGTCGAGTTTGCCAGGACATTCTTCTTTCTTTGAACAAGCAAGAATGCAGATCGCTCATGAAACATCACAGGTGCTCCATTTGTAAATCGAACAAGATTTTTTTTCCCGAGCACAACTTTTGTTAACAAAGAAACTGCTTGCCATTTGAAATTTCAAAGTCCTGTGAAATTTCCAAAAACAACTGAAAAAAAACATGAATTTAGTCTTTGATCATGTGAGCCAGGATAGAGCAAACAAAAACTAGATGCCAAGAGACATCATCTGTTTCATCTGAACTCATACTGAAAGAAGAAAGATGCAATTCTGAATTATTCTATAACTTTTCTCAAAATATTAGAAGAAATGTGGGCAATTTATAATGGATGGCACCATTTTCCAAGTCCATTAAGACTTGATATAAACAAGTAAATAGGCATAATCGTACGGGATACAATAAAACACACACATTGTTATTTCAACAAATCTAGATATTACAATTTTGCAAAATGATTTTCCAAGCTACTTGGTGATATATTCTTGCAATTCAAATTATATCTTCCACAAAGTTTATTTTCAAGTTAACAGGAAAAGAAGTAAATTCGATTTGTTTATACCTGTTATGGATCCCCTGATAACCATCACAAAGCCACATCACAGAGGAGCCAAGGATCATGATTTCAGGTTAAAAGCCTCTGTCACTTAAAATATATGTATTTAATTCATAAGTAAAATATAACTCTTACTAAAAAATTCAAATAATATAAACTTACATATGGGGAAATTTATAGCTCACCTTTATTTCTACCTAAATTCTAAGGTTCTTTTCCATAATTGGTTATTTTTAACAAATTGTGGGTATCCTTCTAAACTTCTTGTATGGAATTAGATATATGTGTATTTTTTTATATTTTATTTACTTTTTTTCAGTTAAGAGAACAATGTTAATTTGTTTTTTGTAACTGGAGGATAATTGCTTTACAGTGTTGTGTTGGTTTCTGCTGTACAACAACACGAGTCAGCCATATGTATACATGCATCCCTTCCCTCTGGAGCCCCCTCCCAATTCCCCCACCCCAGCCCTCTAGGTCATCACAGTGCATGGAGCTGAGCTCCCTGTGCTATACAGCAGCTTCCCACTAGCTACTTACTTTATCCATGTATATGGTAAGTGTATATATGTCAATACTGCTCTCCCAGTTTGTCCAACTCCCCCCAGATATATGTGTATTTTTACATACACTTTTATGTTACATATAGAGAATGTTTTAAATAAAAATAAGCATGAAACATTTCTAACCCTAAGGATATTTTGAAGGCATTTTCTTACGAATACATTTAGCTCTAGATCCTGCAGAGTATTTCATGATTTGGGGCTATCATTTTGTTCTGCCTTGTTCTCATTAGCAAATATCCAGGGTCTTTTGTTGCTGTTTCAGTGGTACAGTGTGTATCTTTGTAAATGTGTCTTGTTGTACACATGAACACATAAATAACATAAATTCCTAGAAGCAGCATTGTTGGGTTGAAGGATAAATGTATTTTACATTTTTGTATAACCCAACAAATCATTTTACAAAGTCATCTGGGTATTAGACAAAGGGTATTTACAAAGTCAAAGGGTATTAGCACTAAATATTACATCTCATTAATTTCTGCCAATGTAATTGTAAAAAGTTCTCTTATTTCTTATTTGGCATTTTCCCTTACACCAATGTTATAATTCCTGCTTCAACTGTCAAGCATAATTTAGAAAATTCAAGAGGAGAAGAAAAGTCTATTATATTTGCTCATATTTCTGATGACAGTTTCCTTTCTTCTTTCTTGATGCTTCAATGTTTCTTCTCTTATTGGTTCCTTTCTGTTTAGAAAACTTCCTTTAGCTGTACTTTCAGGGGAGGTCTGCCCACCTACCTGCCTGCTAAGTCACTTCAGTCATGTCGTGCCCCACTCTCTTTGCAACGCTATGGACTGTGACACATCAGGCTCCTCTGTCCATGGGATTCTCTAGGCCAGAATTCTGGAGTGGGTTGAAGTGCCTTCCTCCAAGGGATCTTCCTAACCCAGAGATCGAACTCGCCTCTCTTACATCTCCAGCATTGGCAGGCGGATTCTTTACCACTAATGCCATGAGGGGAAGAAGGCAATGGCAACCCACTCCAGTACTCTTGCCTGGAAAATCCCATGGACGGAGGAGCCTGGTAGGCTACAGTCCATGGGGTCGTGAAGAGTCAGACACGACTAAGCTATTTCACTTTCACTTTTCACTTTTATGCATTGGAGAAGGAAATGGCAACCCAGTCCAGTATTCTTGGCTGGAGAAACCCAGGGACAGAGGAGCCTGGTGGGGTCGCACAGAGTCAGACATGACTGACATGACTTAGCAGCAGCAGTGCCATGAGGTCTATTTGTGACAAATTCTCTTAATTTTCCTTTATCCAAGAATGTCTCAATTTCCCCTTCATTCCTAAAAGATATTTTCACCAGGTGAAAGTGAAAGTGTTAGTTACTCAGTCGTGTCCAACTCTTTTTGACACCAGGCTCCTCTATCCATGGAATCCTCCAGGCAAGAATACTGGAATGGGCTGCCATTTCCTTCTCCAGGGGATCTTCCCGACCTCAGGATGGAACCCAGCTCTCCCACATTGCAGGCAGACTCTTTACCAACTGAGTCGCCAGGGAAGCCCTTCACCAGGTACAAAGGTCCGTATAGTCAAACTTATGAATTTTCCAGTAGTTATCTATGGGTGTGAGAGTTGGGGCATAGCGAAGACTGAGCACTGAAAAATTCATGCTTTTGAATTGTGGTGCTGAAGAAGACTCTTGAGAGTCCCTTGGATAGCAAGGAGATCAAACTAGTTAATCCTAAAGAAAATCAACCGTGAATATTCATTGGAAGAACTGATAGTGAAGCTGAAGTTCCAGTACTTTGACCACCTGATGCAAGGAGCTGACTCACTGGAAAAGACCCTGATGAAAGGAAAGACTGAGGGCAGGAGAAGAGGGTGGCAGAGGATGAGATGGTTGGATGGCATCATCAACTCAATGGACAGGAGTTTGAGCACGCTCCGGGAGAAAAGGAAGCCTAGTGTGCTTCAGACCATGGAGTCCTCAAGAGTCAGACACAAGTGAGCAACTAAACAACAAGATTCCAGGGATACCAGTTCCTTTCTTTCAGCACTTGAAAAATGCATGTCTTCTTTTTGGTTTCTATGATTTCTGATCAGAAATTAGCTATCATTTCCATTGTTTTTCCCCTACAGGTAAGGTTTTGTTGCTCTCGATATTATCTGTATTTTTATTTAGTTTTCAGAAGTTTGCGTGTGATGTGATTTGGTATTAATATCTTTGGGATTTAGGCAGTATCTTGAATTTGTAGATCTATGCCTTTTGCAAAATATATACATTTCAGCCATTAATTCCTTTAATATTTTTTGCAGCTCTATACCTTATTCTCTGTCTCCATCTGAGACTCCGATGACACGAATGTTAGATCATTTGTTATACTGCCACAGGTCCCTGAGGCTCTGTCCTCCACTGGCCCCCAGTCTATCGTTTCTGTTGTTTAGAATGTGTAATTTTATTATTCTTAGAGTTCACTAGTTCTTTCCTCTTTTAACATGGAATAAAAAATATGAAAATCATATATATATTGAGATAAAGAATTAGCATGATTTACAAAACAGCTTTGTATAAAAATGTTTTCAAAATCACTAAGGTACTAAGATTAAATTTTCATTCCTGCTATTTCTATTATATATTATTTCATGGAAAAAATAACAACTATCCCTGATATTGGGCAGATGAACTCAAAATCAAATATACCCATTCCTGGTGAGAATAAAAGTTAAAAAATAGAAAATAGAGAGGTAAAAATCTAAGGAATTAACTTTCAGGCTATAGATCCAATGCCTAGTTTACCTTGATACTTTTAAAATATGTTACTGGTGATACACATATTTTTGAAGCAATTGACTATTGCTATAAATAGAGTATATTGTGTCTTCTGAGAAATATGATATGAATTCTGATCCTAACCTTCTGTTCTTTTCAAAAAAAATTAACTAAGTCACTAAAACTAATTATGGAAAATCAAGATAAATTAAGAGAAAATTAAGATAAATTAATTTAAGAAAATTGAGGTAAATTAAGATAAAATTAAATAAGACAGTCATTTTATTTTAGAATTTTTTCATATGGAGCACAATTCTTCAGGTAGATTAGTGTAAGTACCTATTTACTGAATTTATACCTATTTGATATTAGGTATAAATAGCAAAGCTGAATTTGAATGAGTTTCAAAGTTCAACTGTCAAGAAATGTTACTATTAATGTTTATATTTTGATATTATTGCTATATTTTGGTATTAGCTTTGAAAGGCTACATGGTCTTTGGAGAAATGTATAGTAAATAACCAAAATGTAAATTAGATCTTTTTCTAAAGATTGACCACAGAAGTTCAAGGACATCTTTAAAAAATACATACACCTGATAAATAATTTATGGGAAATGGATCCCAGAGAAGCAAACCTAAATATTACCTCCTGTATAAATATTTAAAGGAAGTATGCATACATAAAAATGTAATCACAACATATGATTCAAACTACATTCAATTTACCTTTAAACCACCCACCAATTTGGCTGATGTAAGAACCCAGGCCATTTATTTTAAAAAGTGGATTTCCAAGAATCACTCATATAGTTCCTGGATCTGGAATTTGGTGTCTTAAAGTTGATTAAATATATTTGGGAAATGATATATCATAGGAACTTAAGTGGAACAATGAAAGCACTTACTCAAACATTTCAAAACACTCACTAAAAGCTAAAAAACAAACAAACCACTACTCTGTTTCCCTGAAATGCTCACCTTATTGAATAAAGAACATTCCCATTCTTGAAAATTCGTAACAATTTGTTGTCTGTAGTCACTTCATGAAAGTTGGCTCCCTTTTCATTGGCAAAGAACAAATCAGGTTTCCAAATGGAATCCAACATGGAAGGGTCTAGGTCTAAGGAGTCATCAGGGTATTCACTGTATGCAAGACGCGGGTCGTTCCATTTCTGACGAAGAAAAATATTCACTCTGTAATCCTGTGACAAAAGAAAGAAAGAGGGGAAAAGGCCTGTTTTTAAACGCTTTGAATTGTATGTGTTAGTCTTTCGGCTTCTCTGCCGCCGCTACTGCTGCTGTTAAGTCACTTCAGTCGTGTCCAACTCTGTGTGACCCCACAGACGGCCTCCTACCAGGCTCCCCCGTCCCTGGGATTCTCCAGGCAAGAACACTGGAGTGGGTTGCCATTTCCTTCTCCGATGCATGAAAGTGGAAAGTGTAAGTGAAGTCGCTCAGTCGTGTCTGACTCTTAGTGACCTCATGGACTGCAGCCTACCAGACTCCTCCATCCATGGGATTTTCCAGGCAAGAGTACTCTGAATTATAGCAAAAACTGCTGACATCCTTGTGAGATTTCCATACCCCTCAATCCTCAGTCATTACCACCAACAGTCTCTAGTTCTGAGGCTTTGCCCATGTTTCTACATGCCTCCAAAGAAAAGGCCACAGAAGAGCATACTTTTATCAAGCTTATATTTTGCTGTTTCATTCTATTTTTACTTTCTTGAATAAAATACTGAATTGCTATTGGACACTCAGAATAAAATATTTTAGAATCACTTCTTTTAGTAGGTGTCCATTAGCATCCAGAATGCATTTAGTAAAATTTTCTTGAAAGCTGCCTATTCTGTAAAAATAAACATATGTATTGTTTACAATAAAGCCCCATTTTCTCATATTTAATATATCACAAAGGTTCTATGAAACTGGTGAAGTAGTAAAAATAAAAGGTGGTTTTGGAATAATAAAGGAATGTTATTGCCAGTAATACTTTAAGATTTGACTTATGAGATTTTCCAATTAGATCTTTCATAGTTGAAGACAATGGCACCCCACTCCAGTACTTTGCCTGGAAACTCCCATGGATGGAGGAGCCTGGTGGGCTGAAGTCCATGGGGTCGCTAAGAGTCGGGCATGACTGAGCGACTTCACTTTCACTTTTCACTTTCATGCATTGGAAAAGGAAATGGCAACCCACTCCAGTGTTCTTGCCTGGAGAATCCCAGGGACGGGGGAGCCTGGTGGCTGCCGTCTGTGGGATCACACAGAGTCGGACACGACTGAAGTGACTTAGCAGCAGCAGCAGTTATTAATGAAAGAAAAGTCAAAGATTCCAATCAAATTCTTGCTTATAGGTTCCAGACTAAGGTTCAGTTCAGTTCGGTCCTCAGTTGTGTCTAATTCTTTGCGACCCCATGAACCACAGCACGCCAGGCCTCCCTGTGCATCACCAACTCCTGGGGTTTACCCAGACTCATGTCCATTGAGTCGGTGATGCCATCCAACCATCTTATCCTCTGTCGTCCCCTTCTCCCCTTGCCCTTAATCTTTCCCAGCATCAAGGTCTTTTCCAATGAGTCAGCTCTTCGCATCAGGTGGCCAAAGTATTGGAGTTTCAGCTTCAACATCAGTCCTTCCAATGAATATTCAGGACTGATTTCCTATAGGACTGACTGGTTGGATCTCCTTGCAGTCCAAGGGACTCTCAAAAGTCTTCTCCAACACCACAGTTCAAAAGCATCAATTCTTCGGTGCTCAGCTTTCTCTATAGTCCAACTCTCACTGGAAAAACCATAGCCTTGACTAAGGTACAGAGTGACAAAGATTGACAACCATGTGTTTGTGTTGTATTTGTACACAGTAGGTAAGTACTATCTATGACTATAAAATTTTGAAATGAGCAAATAAACATGCAGACTTAGTACAAGCATAAGTAAAATGAACATTTTAAAGAAAGCTTCATTTCCATGGAAGATAGCTAAGGCTGGAGATACTCAGAGAAACAATATCTGTTTTCATCTATTTTATCATTCTTTTTTTTTTTGAAGCATAAGTTTATTTTTTTTTAAACTTTACAAAATTGTATTAGTTTTGCCAAATATCAAAATGTATCTTTCTTTACATACCAAATTACCAGTCACCAGAATTGAATAACCAAACAATCAGAAAATATGCTTCCATAATATTAGACCCAAAGATTGCTTATCTTGCAATGAGGTCAAATTCAGAGTTTGAAGTGCATGTTACAAATACATATGTTCCCTTGATCATTATTTTTGCACTGGGACTCTTATATTCTAACTGGAGCTGAGGTTACACACCAGAGAGTACTTTTCTGCTTTCTAGTTGCTCCATGTATCTTCCAAAGTGACAATGGAGCAGAGATCACTTCAACTTTCTACCACAAAACTCACATTGATGTGGAAATCTCACAAGCCACAAGGATGGGCCGTCCTCCCCCAGCATAGGGCTCAGAGCCCAAGAAGTACAGTTTCATGGCTGGTGGTCAGGCCCCATATCCCTCGCTGTCCTGTAGTCTGTGCCTCCACCCTAACTACCACCAAACGCATCAGTGATGGGACTAGCATCAGTTTGCCTCCACCTGGTCTATAGGGAAAGACTAAAACAAGACAAGTTATGATGATATCTGCCAGGAAAAGTAACTGATTATTCCTTTAAGACTGATTTGTAAGACATTTTTTTAAAAGCTGATGTATTTTTATATTGTAACTAATTTATTGACGGAGTACTCTGCGATGCTAAGAGTACTTCCAAGCTGCAGTGCATGTGATAAGGTGGCGCTAGTGGTAAAGAACCCACCTGCCAATGCAGGAGACTTAAGAGACATAGAGAAGGCCCCTTAAGAGACATGCCCCTGGAGAAGGGCATGGCAACCCACTCTAGTATTCTTTCCTGGAGAATCCCATGGACAGAGGAGGGTCACAAGAGGAGGGTCCATTGTGTTGCAGAGTCAGACATGACTGAAGTGACTTAGCCTGCCTGTATGTGATAAGATTTGATTGACTCTCCTCATCTTTATATGATTGATTTAGTGATCAGTTTGATACAAACAATCGCAGATTCTTCCAGAAACACTTTTTGCTCCAAGAATGAGCTGGGAAAAAAGACATCAAGTAGCCTTCAGTTTGTTTGTAAATCACATAAGGAAAACATCGACTGTCATCCGTCAACACAGTCAAATATTTTCCTGCGTCCAGTGTGCTCCTTCTCTGTGAATAACCAGAACTATCTTTGTTTAATAACATGTCTAGGTCTATGGTTTAGAGCCAGAGTCCAAAGCATACCTGAAAAATGACCATTTTCTGAAAACCCAGAAACTTAGGTTTTAACAGTCCACACAGTTTAGGTTTTGACCTGCCTGCAAATGAACGTTGTGATGGGAAGCTTCCCTATCAAACAATCAGCTTCAGCTTTTTGAAAATAGACATTTAAGCCCAACTCCTCAAGCCAATGTATCCCATCTATGCTCAGCAACCTATTATATTCATTATTTTTGAATTCTGAAAGGAAGTGAAAGAGTAGTCTCTCAGTCATGTCCAACTCTTTGCAACCCCATGAACTGTAGCCCGCCAGCTCCTCTTGTCCATGAAATTCTTCAGGCAGGAATACTGGAGTGGATTGTGATTCCCTTCTCCAGAGGATCTTCCCAACCCAGGCATCGAACCCAGGTCTCCCACATTGCAGGTAGGTTCTTTATTGTCTGAGCCACCAGAGAATCCCTTATGAATCCTGATCATATGTGAAAATGTGCAAAGACAGACAAGGGTATAAAATAACAAATGTGTATGCAGCCTATGGAGAAAAAAAAAAAAGTTAAATGGATTTACTAAAGTCAGTTTAAAAATCCAGTCATTCCTTGGATATACTTAAAGACTAAGTGTCTTTTGTTTGTTTTGGGTGGTTTTCTGTTTTATTTATTTATTTTTATTAACAATTTTGTGTTAGTTTCAGATGTGTTTTATTAATGGGATTTTCCCTGTTCTCCTGGCTCTGCTTCTATAAGGTAGAAAATGTAGAAAGGTCATATGTGAGTTTTAAAAAAAATGAGATAATACATCATGAGAGTAAAATCAATATTTTTATCTCACATTTCTAAAATCTACCCATTTATTAAATTCATTCCTAAGTTTTATAAGGCAGCTGAATTGACATTTACATGCCTAGAATCATATTTTAGGACAGAGACATTAATGATTCCTTTTCCCTAGAAATGTATTTTGTAGTAATATATATATGCTTGCAAACTCTTCAGAAGTTAATTTTATTTTTTCATCATTTTGCATGTCATATAATTACTGAGTGATTTCTAAATGTTATACCAGTGTATTAATCTTACACAACAGTGATAGAAACATAATCATTATTTCATAAATATATAAAAACTAATTTTGACATTTTGGAGTCCAAATTTATTATTATTATTAGAATAGAGTGTATCATGTTATTCTAACTACTTTAAATTAATTGTGCAGGAAAATATTCTGTTGACCAAGTAAAATTATATACCACGTTTGGATTTGAAAATAAGCATCTATTAAAATGTGGTTTAAATTCCATATGTATGTCACATAGTAAATAATTATAGAACCACACTACACTTTCTCTCCTAGTATTTGAAATCTTACATTACGAGATACAAGTAAATAGTAATTCTATTAGGTAAATATTATAATGATTAATACACTAGGCTCAGAAGTAAATCTTCTTGGTATCAAATGTCAGCTCTCCCAGCGAATAGCTTTCTTTTTCTAAATTAATTTTTACTGGAGTATGATTGCTTTACAGTGTTGTGTTAGTTTCTGCTGCTGCTGCTGCTAAGTCACTTCAGTTGTGTCCGACTCTGTGCGACCCCATAGACGGCAGCCCACCAGGCTCCGCTGTCCCTGGGATTCTCCAGGCAAGAACACTGGAGTGGGTTTCCATTTCCTTCTCCAACTACTGTATAGCAAAGTGAATCAGCTATACATATACATATATCCCCTCTTTTTTGTATTTCCTTCCCATTTCAGTCACAATAAAGTGCTGAGTAGAATTCCCTGAGCTATATAGTAGGTTCTCATTAGTTACCTATTTTATGTCAATCCCAATCTCCCAATTCATGCCACCCATCTCTTCCCCACTTGGTGTCCATGTTTATTCTCTACATCTCTGTCTCTGTTTCTGTTTTGCAAATAAGATCATCTATACCATTTTTCTATATTCCACATATATGCGATATTTGTTTCATATACAATATTTGTTTTTACTTTCTGACTTACTTCACTCTCTATAACAGTCTCAAGGTCCAGCCATATCTCTACAAATAATAATGTAGTACATATATACAATGGACTATTACTCACCCATACAAAGGAATGAAATCTAGTGAACAGCTTTCTATTCTTTCTGTACCTTGTTTGATCAACAGTGAGACAGGGATGATTATAACACCACTTCCTCTGATAGGGCTCTTGTGAGCACTGGATTGATCTACGTGAAGCACTTGGAACCACATTCATTAAATGTTAGACTCTCAAAATTAACAGCTATAGTAAACAGAAATTTGCTTGTATTTTCTGTCTAAATTAGTTTTGAAGTAGTAGTGGCATTTTTGTTTGAATTTGGGATAACTGAATTTGCCATGGAAGAATACGGGATGGGTAACTGTAATGCTGAAATCTGGTGAATAATATCTTTGAGAATTTGCAAGACTATTATGATAAACATCATTAACTTTTGTATTTCAACATCTCTGTATTTTTATATTTTCTGTTTATTCCATTGCCCCTCCTCTCCCTTTATATACAAACATAGATACATATATACATATTAAATTTGTTCTGAGTATATAAGGCCCTTTTCCATCACAGTAAGTACAGTTTACATTTCACTTTGTGCTGATGTTACACTAGGTGCTCCGTGGATTCCTTCTACTATCCTCAGAGAAAATCTGTAAGTGTTATTAGGTGTACTTAACTTCACAGGTATGGAGAACAGAACAAAGACGCATTAAGTAACTTCAGCAGGATTACAGACCTATCAATGGCAGAGCTGTAATTCAGGCCCAGAAGCTGTGTTTCCAGTTTTAATGATGTACTTACTGACTGTGTGATCCACAGCCATTTATGATTCCCCTGTATGCAAACCAAACATTTTATAAACAAATACAGATTCTGGTCTATGTGGTTAATGGTGGGGATTTCTTGGTAAGGAATTTGGGGATTTACTGATCAACATGCTCTCTGATGGGAAATTACAAGCACTAAGTCTAAGTATGCCCAGACTAAATAATAGTTGCCACGTTGTCATTTCTCCATAAAAGGTACCCTGGTGGGAGAACAAATTTAGTGGAAAACATAACCCTATGTATTAAATCAGCTAAAATGACATATAGAATATTATTTTCATTTTTGCCCTCAGTTCAGTTCAGTTCAGTCCCTCAGTCGTGTCTGACTCTTTGTGACCCTATGAATCTCAGCACGCCAGGCCTCCCTGTCCACCACCAACTCCCGGAGTTCACCCAAACTCATGTGCACGAAGTCGGTGATGCCATCCAGCCATCTCATCCTCTGTCGTCCCCTTCTCCTCCTGCCTTCTATCTTTCCCAGCATCAGGGTCTTTTCCAATGAGTCAACTCTTCGCATGAAGTGGCCAAAGTATTGGAGTTTCAGCCTCAGCATCAGTCCTTCCAATGAACACCCAGGACTGGTGTCCTTTAGGATGGACTGGTTGGATCTCCTTGCAGTCCAAGGGACTTCCAAGAGTCCTCTCCAACACCACAGTTCAAAAGCATCAATTCTTAGGCGCTCAGCTTTCTTCACAGTCCAACTCTCACATCCATACATGACCACTGGAAAAACCATAGCCTTGACTAGACAGACCTTTGTTGGCAAAGTAATATCTCTGCTTTGGAATATGCTATCTAGGTTGGTCATAACTTTCCTTCCAAGGAGTAAGCATCTTTTGCCTTATAAGGATGTATATAATTGCTAGCAACTAACTGAAATGACCAATTAGAAAAAAAAAAAAAAGTAGAGAGAAATAATAGCCTAATGTTAACAAAGCAAGTTAAGTGCTTCTCTTTCCTCTGATCCATAATTCAGTTCATTTTTAAATTTCCTGCTTCAGGAAATTTCTAACCCAGCAACTAAGCCTGCCCCCAACCCTTCCCTGCCCTCCTTCTCTACTCATTCCTGTGCCTCTGTCTCCTCCTTCATCCTTCTCCTCCTGCCCCTCACTCACACACATGCACATGCCACACTCAATCTTACTACCTCTTTAGGACCTGCTGCCAAGTTCCTGTTTTGTGGTTGTGTGCAGGTGTTTTTACATTGTATTGTTACAGATCCAAAAAAAAAAAAAAAAGATGTCAACAATGCTAGCACTGTTGATAACTTGATACCTTTGCTTTTTTTTCTTTTTCCTACACACTGTCACACAGTTGAAATTCTATCCTCCCTGCACTTTTGCATCTTTCATTTCACTTAATGTATTTTAGCATTTCTTGGTATTCTTCTTATTCATCATTCCAATGGCTATATGATGCACTTTTTTTACACAAATACTTTTTCATATGATTGAATAGGATCTAGTGCATATGGAATTATGCAAGTTGTGAAAAAATTTAGTGCTCATTTATTTTCAATAGCCAAATAAATTTTTGCTTTATGTCTCAATAAATCTGAGCAAGAATTAGTATAAAATACTTATAAAGAATCTGTGGAGCATATTACCAGAAGATAATATTTCTGAGAAGAAAGCATTTAAATAAGAAATTAATATCAAAGACACTTAAAAACTCCATGTATTTGGAAATTAAATGTTCACTTTTAAATGATGGGTTTATCTAAGAAGCCATAACAAGGAAAATTAGAAAATATTTGTGCAAAAAATTTGTTGCAAGCAGCTGAAGCTGCCCAATGCAACTAAATACATTGTGGAATCTTGAATAAGGTATGAAAACAAATAATGGACACTAGCATAAAATTTTGTGAAATTTGAATAAAATCTGTACTTTAGTTAATAATACTATATCACATATTAATTTCCTGGGCTTTTTAAAAACAACATAGTATTTATATTCTCAGAATTGGATTAGAAGCTTCAAGTCTTATTCAAAAAAATTTTTAATAAAAAATTACTTTTGGGAAACAAAAAGGCTTTTAAAAAGCTAAAATAACAAGCTTTCCACACTTTAAGCAGTAAAATTAAATGCCAGAGTAAATGGAAATATATCAAAGTTTTCAGTGAATATAAATTGGAAATCTAGGATTCTATTCATACTTGTGATTGTAGCTGTGGTTTAGTTGCTAAGTAGTATCTGACCCTTGCAGCCCCACAGACTGAAGCCCACCAGGCTCTTTTGTCCATGGCATTCTCCAGCAAGACTACTGGAGTGGGTTGCCATTTCCTTCTCCACTGTTCATATTTAGTCTAACTTTACTGAAGCTTTCAATGGCTAAGTCAAAGATCTCTCTTGGTAAATGTCATTTTGCACTTAAAAATATGTGGGTTATTCTCAAATATCTTTTGATATTGATTTTTAACACAATTCCACAGAGATAAGAGAACAGACTCTGTATGATTTCAATACCTTTAGACCATGAAATTTTTGCACCTTGTTTTATGTCCGTGGATATGTTCCAGTGTCTCCTGGTATATAATCAATGGGAACTTGAATAGAATTTGTCTTCTGCTGTTGTGTGAAACTGTATAAATCTTAATCATGTTTAAAAAAAGAAGATATTTCTAAAACAAGACTTTGAAAATGGTATTCTAAAAATAATCATCACAAAACAGATCAAGAAACACCAAACAGGGTATTTTTTTCTGGATCACTTGAGTATTTCCCAATTGACTGTAAAACTTATCATGTAAAATTGGGTTTATAGTGGCAATTATTACTGCCTTTCTTATTTATAATTTGATTTACTGAGATTGGCTTGACAAATTATACATTCACATACTAAATTTTGAAAAGGATGTTCTTTCCCAGGTTAAAGAGCTCAGTTGCTATCCCATTTTTAAAGATGTTGATGATGTTATCAAAGATGTTGTTAGAAAGTGGTACTTAGCTTGATTAACGGAGAAGGCAATGGCACCCCACTCCAGTACTCTTGCCTGGAAAATCCCATGGACCGAAGAGCCTGGTAGGCTGCAGCCCATGGGGTCGCTAAGTCGGACACGACTGAGCAACTTCACTTTCACTTTTCACTTTCATGCATTGGAGAAGGAAATGGCAACCCACTCCAGTGTTCTTGCCTGGAGAATCCCAGGGATGGGGGAGCCTGATGGGCTGCCGTCTCTGGGGTCACACAGAGTCGGACACGACTGAAGTGACTTAGCAGCAGCAGCAGCAGCTTGATTAAACTATTTGAAATTTATTTTACATTCATGTAATTTTTAACTTGATAAAAATTTTGCCCGAGCATGTAATTATTCATTTACTTTCTGCAAAAAGTAAGATGTGAATACTTAACGGTACATACATGTATTTGATCATGTGTATGTTGAAAAGTTAAGATGTAATATGTTTATTTTCCATATGTTGAAAAGTTGAGATAGAATATATAAAGATCATGACCCAGATAACCATATGGGTGTGATCACTCACCTACAGCCAGACATCAAAGACTGTGAAGTCAAGTAGGCCTTGGGAAGCATCACTACGAACAAAACTAGTGGAGGTGATGGAATCCTAGTTGAGCTATTTCAAATCCTCAAAGATAATGCTGTGAAAGTGCTGCACTCAATATGCCAGCAAATTTGGAAAACTCAGCAGTGGTCACAGGACTGGAAAAGCTCAGTTTTCATTCCAATCCCAAAGAAAGGCAATGCCAAAGAATGTTCAAACTACTGCACAATTGCACTCATCTCACACGCTAGCAAAGTAATGCTCAAAATTCTCCAAGCCAGGCTTCAACAGTATGTGAACTGAGAACTTCCAGATGTTCAATCTGGGTTTAGAAAAGGCAGAGGAACCAGAGCTCAAATGGCCAACATCCACTGGATCACAGAAAAAGCAAGAGAATTCTAGAAAAACATCTATTTCTGCCTTATTGACTACAGCAAAGCCTTTGATTGTGTGCATCACAACAAACTGGAGAATTCTTAAAGAGATGGGAATACCAGACCACCTTATCTGCCTCATGAGAAATCTGTATGCAGGTCAAGAAGCAGCAGTCAGAACTGGACATGGAACAATGAACTGGTTCCAAATTGGGAAAGAATTACGTCAAGGCTAAATACTGTCACCCTGCTTATTTAACTTATATGCAGAGTACATCATGCAAAATGCTGGGCTGGATGAAGCACAAGCTGGAATCAAGATTGCTGGGAGAAATATCAATAACCTTAGATACATAGATGACACCACCCTTATGGTAGAAAGTGAAGAGGTACTAAAGAGCCTCTTGAAGTGAAAGAGGAGAGTGAAAAAGCTGGCTTAAAACTCAACATTCAAAAAACTAAGATCACGGCATCTGGCCCCATCATTTTATGGCAAATAGATGGGGAAATAATGGAAACAGTTGACAGACTTTATTTTCTTGGGCTCCAATCACTGCAGATGGTGAGTACAACCATAAAATTAAAAGACACTTGCTCCTGGGAAGAAAAGCTATGGCCAACCTAGACAGCATATTAAAAATCAGAGACATTACTTTGCTGACAAAGTTCCATCTAGTCAAAGCTATGGTTTTTCCAGTATTCATGTATGAAAGTGAGAGTTAGGCCATAAAGAAAGCTGAGTGCCAAAGAATTGATGCTTTTGAACTGTGGTGTTGGAGAAGACTCTTGAGAGTCCCTTGGACTGCAAGGAGATCAAACCAGTCCATCCTAGAGGAAATCAGTCCTGAGTATTCATTAGAAGGACTGAGGGTGAAGCTGAAGCTCCAATACTTTGGCCACCTTTTGGGAAAAGATGACTCATTGGAAAAGACCCTGATGCTGGGAAAGATTGAAGGCAGGAGGAAAAGGGAATGACAGAGGATAAGATGGTTGGATGGCATCACTGACTCAGTGGACATGAGTTTGTGCAAGCTCCAGGAGTTGGTGATGGACAGGGAAGCCTGTCATGCTGCAGTCTGTGGGGTCACAAAGAGTCAGACATGATGGAGCAACTGAACTGAACTGATGTTCAAAAGTCCAGATAGAATATATTTATTTTAGCCAAAAACTCAACAGAATTTATTCAAGTTAAAAATATTGAAAGATCAAAGTTATTTAGAGTTGTCCAATAAATATTTATTTATCATGTATTGCTAACCTGGAATTTAGTTAAGTGCTGATGATACAATATTGAAAGATAATGTCTGCTCTCAATTTGTTCACTCTATTATAAAAGACAAACTGTAAACATAATTTTTTCCGTTACAAGTGCTATGTTGAAGTGCACAGCAAGCTATGGAAACATAGGGAAGAGACAGCTATTTTATTATGATAATATTTTACTAAAGACGAAAACAGACATGAGTATGTGTGGACTTTAGTTGGAATGCTATATCAAGAATAGAAAATAAACATATAAAATGCATTTTAAGAAATAAAAGATAAAGTTGATAATGCTGCTGCTGCTGCTGCTGAGTCGCTTCAGTCGTGTCCGACTCTGTGCGACCCCATAGACGGCAGCCCACCAGGCTCCCCCGTCCCTGGGATTCTCCAGGCAAGAACACTGGAGTGGGTTGCCAGTTCCTTCTCCAATGCATGAAAGTGAAAAGTGAAAGTAAAGTCGTTCAGTCATGTCTGACTCTTCGCGACCCTATGGACTGCATCCCACCAGGCTCCTCCATCCATGGGGTTTTCCAGACAAGAGTACTGGAGTGGGGTGCCATAGGAAGCTATAATACCAGATATATTTTTAAAGTAATCAAGTAGAATAATAAGTGAATGAAAATATACAATTGTTGATATTAAAGATATAGTAAATATGTAAAAGCATGTAAGAATCAGTTGAAAATAGAATTTGAATTGAATCTACAGCTAAAGAAATATCCCATGTTAAAATAGAAAATAGTTTCTTAGTTGAGGGGAAGCAGGGAGTGACATGAATTTTAGGGAAAAATAAATATCCAAAAATCTTTGTGATGATGGTTGCACAACTGTGTGAATACTAAAAATCACTTAAGTCTATACAATTTTAGCTAGATTAATTGTCTGGCATGTGTACAGTAAGCACTTATCACCTATACTGGAAAATACTTAGACTGGCAACAGACTTCTCCACATTAATAATGAAATTCACAACACAATGGGTCAGTTTACTCAGAATACTGAGGAAATTACAGTTAACTTTGAATAGTGTACTCAATAATATAATCTCAAAATCGAAGGTGAGTCAGTAAAGAAAAATACACAATTCAATCTTGAACATTTACAAAATGGACTTCTAATTAATTTACTTTAAAAAGACAGTACAAAACCCACAGAATTCTGTTCTGAAATGCAAAAAGGAATGATGGATGAGAACTGGTCCAAGTGGATATAAATTTGACTAGTCTTTGAATTTATGGGGTTCAAATGAACTGAAAAATGGAAAAGATATTATCATATACTAAGACTAAAACCATATGTAGAGATACCTCTAAAATATGTTAAACTCTTTCATGCAGGACATTTCATAATTTCTTGACAATGTAAATATTTAAATGGAGAGAGATGTCATGATTATACAAAAAAGATTAAATATTATGAGGTGAGCAATTCTTTCTAAATTGATTGTTAGATCCAGTGCAACTTTTATCAAAATCCATCAAGTTTTTTGAGGAGATTGACAAGCAAATCTTATAATTTGTATGATTATAGATTATAAGATCCAGGAATAGCCAAGACATGCTTATAAATAAAGAACAAACATGGAGAGATTTCATGTAATAGATGTTTAAAATGACTAAAATGCTGTAAGAGATTATGATATTGGTGCAAAGATAAACCTAATAGGACTAAAGGAAGAGCCTGAAAACAGTCCTTATTTGACAAAAAAAGTTTTCAGATGAGAGCTGGGTGCTTAACAAATGATTCTACTTAGGCCAAAAAGGTCACATTTTATGTCTACATGATACCAACCAAGAAAGCAAGTTTGGGTAGATTAAAAGTTCAAGCAGAATAGTAAAACTGAAAAAATAGAAGAAAATATAGCAGAATATTCTATGGCCTTGACATGAGGTAGATTCTTTAATAAATTCTATGATGTCAAAATTAAGAAATTCTATTCATTAACAGGCTATTTAAGGATAATGAAAAAAACAGACCACAATGGAAAAAGACATTTGCCACACTGGTAGAACTCATGATTGGCCATTGCCAGAATATAAAAAGGCTCACACCAGTGTATGAGAAAAAGACAAACAACTGAGTGGATACAGTCAAAGAAGAAATGCTTCACTGGACAGAGATCACGAATGTCCAATAAATATGTGAAAAAATGTTCAGATTCATTTGTAAATAAAGATGTGCTAATTAAGATATTGAGATACCATTTTAACCTACTGGGTTATTAAAAATAAGAGGTTTGATGACACAGATTTTGACAAAAACATAGAGCCAAATGATAGCCTATATACTGCAGCTGAAAATTGACACTGTAATTTTTTACAAAAACTGTATTGTAAATTTGAATACTCAATTATACAAATTATAATTAAATACTCAATTATATAACAAGAATACTCAGGAAGTTAAATTAATAGTACTTTTTAAAAGCTCACAATTACTGAGCACTGACATGAGCTTTTAAAAAGTACTATTAATTTAACTTCCTGGAAATAAAACCATAGGAATGATAATGTGCTTTGGGCACTATATATTACTGTGTGGAATTTTGAGTCCCTGTAAACAAGGAGGTAAATTAAATTCAGAAATGTACCAGATTTGGCCATGCTGCATAGCCAAGCATCACTGGTTTGGGAAATGAACTCGTATTATAGATGATAATAAAATTGCTCCCAGGTTGACCTTAGTGAATGGAAGTTTATTTGCTGGGGAGGGAGGAGAGCAGGTGGACCAGTTCATGAAAGGAAGGGATGCTCTAGATGAGGCTGTTCAGTGACCATGTTGGTGCAGTTAGACCCTTTGAGGGGATGAGGCCTTTAGAATGTACCTTTCCCAATGGCCCACCTTTGCTCAAGGCCACCACCTAAGGGAAGAAGGACTGCTAAAATTGGAAGGAATTTGTTTTTCAGATTTGGACTGTATCTCAGGCAGCAGAGGTTAGTGGGAAAAGCAACTGCATTGAAGGCAGAGAATCTTAAATTCACATCCTCTCCTAGCCAGTTCCTCACTGACCTTGGACAACTTACTTAATCTCTTTGAACCTCAGTTTCCCCAGGCTCTAAGTTGAAGACAATAAGTGTTTATCTCTAGTTTTCTGTAAGGATTAAAAGAATTAAGTAGAAGGTGCCTTACTTTTTCTTCCTGCTCACCTCAGTGAAATAAATAGTTGGACAAATATTACAAAATAAGAGAGCCCTCCACTATAATTGATGTCCTGATGGCTGAGTACTAGATACTGGTAGACACAGGATCAACTTCAGTCAAGATGGCAGAATGAACAGAGGCAAGGAGTCCTGCCCTCTCAACATTAGAAATACCAAACTAAATAATGTTTTTAATTTTTAACAAACTTTTTGGCTGAAAATCAGGAAAGAAAGCAGTTGCCAGGAATAAAGAAAGAAGACAAAATTATTTAGATGTAGCATGTCTTACAAGGGAAGGAAATCACAGGCTTGGGTCTGCCTAAGGAACTGTGGAAGTTATGGCTGCCCAGGACATGACGTCTGGACTGTGAAAGTTTTCAATTCACAGAGAGTCATTTTTTTCTGGTGTGCTAGCAGGAAAGTAGATAGACCATAGAAAGATTAATCCTGAAATATCCAGAAAATTCTGTTACCCAGAATTCCCCATTCTGCTGTTTTCATTTACTTGAGGTTTTACCATGTACACCAGGAAATGATTGCGCTGACTTTTCCTTTAACCCATAATCACTTAGCGTGTTTAGCTATTTCTCTTTTCTGTATTTCTCAGCTCCTTTGGAAAAAAAAAAAAAAAAAGAATACTCAGGATACCAAAATTTTAGTTCTAAGTATAAATCTTAAAGAAATCCTTCCACTTGTGCACCAGGTGATATTAACAAAATATTTATAGCAGCACTGTTAGTGATAGTGAAAAACAAAACAAAAACTGGAACCAATCCAAATATTCATTGGCAGAAAAATGTATAATATATTACAATATGTCAAAAAAAAGATACCATATAACAGTGAATATGAATTAATACTACTATTTGCAATGAGGATAAATCTTAGAAATGTTAAATTTAGTAAAAAAAATAAAATAAATGTTATAGCTCCACTTTTGTAAAATTAAAAACCAAGCAACGTCTCTCTCTCTCTCTCACCTACCAACCTACCTACCAATCTATCTATCTGTGTCTCTTTCCATCTCTCTAATAAAATTTTGAGAGCAAAAGAATTATAAACACAAAATGGTTCACAGTGGTAACCTACGGAGACCTTAGGAGAATGGGATTTGGGAAGGGTTGTATAGGTATGTTTAATATTGGTAACGTTTCAGTTTTGAAATTTGGTGATGGTAGAACAGTGTGTTATTGAATTATACACTGACACTTACATATATGATTTATGTAACTACTTACCAAAATATTAATATATGAATATGAAATTAATCACTGGAAATGCTCATTGGAACTACCATGTTAATTCAGGGTAAATACCCTACACATTGTAGCGTGTTTCCATTTATATACTTTCAGTTCAGTTCAATTGCTCAGTCATGTCCGATTCTTTGCTACCCCATGGACTGCAGCATGCCAGGCTTGCCTTTCCATCAACAATTCCTGGAGCTTGGTCAAACTCATGTCCATCAAGTCGGTGATGCCAACCAACCATCTCATCCTCTGTCATCTACATCTCCTCCTGCCTTCAAATTTCCCATCATTAGGGTCTTTTCTAATGAGTCAGTTCACATGAGGTGGCCAAAGTATTAGAGTTTAAGCTTCAGCATCAGTCCTTCCAATGAATATTCAGGACTGATATCCTTTAGGATTGACTGGTTTGATCTCCTTGCAGTCCAAGGGATTTTAAAGAGTGATCTCCAACACCACAGTTCAAAAGCATCAATTCTTTGGCACTCAGCATTCTTTATAGTCCAACTCTCACATCCACACATGACTACTGGAAAACCATAGCTTTGACTAAATGGACTTTTGTCAGCAAAGTAATGTCTCTGCTTTTAATATGTTGTCTAGGTTGATGCTTTTGAACTGTGGTGTTGGAGAAGACTCTTGAGAGTCCCTTGGACTGCAAGGAGATCCAACCAGTCCATTCTGAAGGAGATCAGCCCTGGGATTTCTTTGGAAGGAATGATGCTAAAGCTGAAACTCCAGTACTTTGGCCACCTCATGCGAAGAGTTGACTCATTGGAAAAGACTCTGATGCTGGGAGGGATTGGGGGCAAGAGGAGAAGGGGACGACAGAGGATGAGATGGCTGGATGGCATCACTGACTCAATGGACATGAGTCTCAGTGAACTCCGGGAGTTGGTGATGGACAGGGAGGCCTGGCGTGCTGCAATTCATCAGGTCACAAAGAGATGGACACGACTGAGCAACTGAACTGACTAAACTGAGGTTCATCCATAGTTTTTCTTCCAAGGAGCAAGCATTTTTTAATTTCATGGCTGCAGTCACCATCTGCAGTGATTTTGGAACCCAAGAAAATAAAGTCTGTCACTTGTTTCATTGTTTCCCCATCTATTTGCCATGAAGTTATGGGACTGGATGCCATATTTTCATTTTTTGAATCTTGAGTTTTAAGCCAACATTTCACTCTCCCCTTTAACACTCAACAAGAGGGTCTTTGGTTCTTCTTCGCTTTCTGCCATAAGGGTGGTATAATCTGTGTATCTGAGGTTATTGATATTTCTCCTAGCAATCTTGATTCCAGCTTGTGCTTCATCCAGCCCAGCATTTTGTATGATGTACTCCACATATAAGTTAAATAAGCAGGGTGACAATATTCAACCTTGATGTAATTCTTTCCCAATTTGGAACCAATATGTTGTTCCATGTCCATTTCTAACTGCTGCTTCTTGACCTGCATACAGATTTCTCATGAGGCAGGTAAGGTGGTCTGGTATTCCCATCTCTTTAAGAATTCTGCACAGTTTGTTGTGATGCACACAATCAAAGGCTTTGCTGTAGTCATAAGGCAGAAATAGATGTTTTTCTAGAATTCTCTTGCTTTTTCTATGGTCCAGTGGATGTTGGCCGTTTGAGCTCTGGTTCTTCCACCTTTTCTAAACCCAGATTGAACATCTGGAAGTTCTCAGTTCACATACTGTTGAAGCCTGGCTTGGAGAATTTTGAGCATTACTTTGCTAGTGTGTGAGATGAGTGCAATTGCATGGTAGTTTGAGCATTCTTTGGCATTGCCTTTCTTTGGGATTGGAATGAAAACTGACCTTTTCCAGTCCTGTGACCACTGCTGAGTTTTCCAAATTTGCTGGCATATTGAGTGCAGCACTTTCACAGCATCATCTTTGAGGATTTGAAATAGCTCAACTAGAATTCCATCGCCTCCACTAGTTTTGTTCATAGTGATGGTTCCTAAAGCCCACTTGACTTCACAGTCTTTGATGTCTGGCTGTAGGTGAGTGATCACACCATCATGGTTGTCTGGGTCATGAAGATCTTTACTGTATAGTTTTTCCATGTATTCTTGCCACCTCTTCTTAATATCTTCTGCTTCTGTTAGGTCCATAACATTTCTGTCCTTTATTGTGCCCATCTTTGCATGAAACATTCCCTTGGTAACTCTAATCATTTTTGAAAAGACCTCTAGTCTTCCCCATTCTACTGTTTTCCTCTATTTCTTTGTATTGATCACTGAGGAAGGCTTTCTTATCTCTCCTTGCTACTCTTTAGAACTCTGCATTCAGATGGATATAGCTTTCCTTTTCTCCTTTGCCTTTAGCTTCTCTTCTTTTCTCAACTATTTGTAAGACATCCATAGACAATTGTTGGGAGCTGCATTAGGCATTACTGACAAAATAGAGGCATGGTCCCCAGCCCCCTCTCCTCTTTCCACAGGCATGGATCCCGGGATGAAGGAGCTAGGCCTTGTAATTCTGACTTGTCTTTTCCTCTCCTCGGCTGAGTTGACTGAAAAGGAATATTAAGGTGCTATTGTTCTTCAGACGAGCATGAGAAGGCAAAAAGCCTTCTGCAGTTGTGCTCAGAAAATAATTCATAAGGTTAATCAATGACATTTGTTCAAGGACTTTTACAAAAGAGTGTTCCAGGATGAGCACATAGGCCGTAGCTTGAGGCCATGGGAGGGATTAATATCTGAAGCCTATTTGTGAGGAGAATGTTTATGGCAAAGGAGTTTACTGAATTTAGGGCTTAAAAATAATTAAAACAGTTAGAAGTTAAAGATTTAAGGAATGTTGTAAAGTTAGCATATTTTACTATAGCTTATAGAAGTTAGGAATTTTTAGAGACACTAGCTAGAAGCCTTTTTAAGAGAGAGTGAGCTCAGGATATTAGGGGCAAACAGGATTTAGGAAGATAAATAGTAAACTGAGGAATGTAGTATGAGCTACAATGTAATCACAAGTTAACTATAGGACACATTAGAGGAGGTAGATAATAGATGATAAGGCTGATTGCAAGAGAATCACTGAAGCAGGAACTCGGTTTGAAGAGCAACAATGGTTTATGGAGATAATAAATCTGGGAGAGGGGGAACTGAAAATGTCAAACCTCTGGCCTAATGTTTTTGTAAAAGTATAAAAGAGAATCTTAAACTTGAAATAAACAGGCAGTCCATAGAAAAATGAGAGGCTGTCTCACTGCCGACACCGTTCACCTCTTCAGGTTGAATCCCTGGTTGCTGGAGTTGGACTCCAGCAATCATTTTGCCTCTTTGCATTTCTTTTTCTTGGGGATGGTCTTGCTCACTGCCTCTTGTACAATGTTACAAACCTCTGTTCATAGTTCTTCAGGCACTCTGTCTATCAGATCAAATCCCTTGAAACTATTTGTCACTTCTACTATCACCGTAAGGGGTTTGACTTAGGTCATATTTGAATTGTCACCCTGCTTATTTAACTTATCTGCAGAGTCCATCATGAGAAATGCTGGGCTGGAGGAAGCACAACCTGGAATCAAGATTGCCGGGAGAAATATCAATAACTTCAGATATGCAGATGACACCAACCTTATGGCAGAAAATGAAGAATCACTAAAGAGCCTCTTGATGAAAGTGAAAGAGGAGAGTGAAAAAGTTGGCTTAAAGCTCAACATTCAGAAAACTAAGATCATGGCATCCGGTCCCATCACTTCATGGGAAATAGATGGGGAAACAGTGGAAACAGTGGCTGACTTTATTTTTCTGGGCTCCCAAATCACTATAGATGGTGATTGCAGCCATGAAATTAAAGACGCTTACTCCTTGGAAGGAAAGTTATGACCAACCTAGACAGCATATTAAAAAGCAGAGACATTACTTTGCCAACAAAGGTCTGTCTAGTCAAAGCTATGGTTTTTCCAGTGGCCATGTATGGATGTGAGAGTTGGACTGTAAAGAAAGCTGAGCACCGAAGAATTGATGCTTTTGAACTGTGGTGCTGGAGAAGACTCTTGAGAGTCCCTTGGACTGCAAGAAGTTCCAACCAGTCCATCCTAAAGGAGATCAGTCCTGGGTGTTCATTGCAAGGACTGATGTTGAAGCTGAAACTCCAATACTTTGGCCACCTGATGAGAAGAGCTGACTCATTTGAAAAGACCCTGAGGCTGGGAAAGATTGAGGGCAGAAGGAAAAGGGGACGACAGAGGATGAGATGGTTGGATGGCATCACCAACTCGATGGACATGAGTTTGGGTGGACTCTGGGAGTTGGTGATGGACAGGGAGGCCTGGCGTGTTGCGGTTCATGGGGTCACAAAGAGTCGTACACAACTGAGCGACTAAACTGAACTGAACTGAATACCTGAATGGTCTAGTGGTTTTCCCTACTTTCTTTAAGGCTGAATTTTGCAATGAGGAGTTCATGATCTGAGCCACAGTCAGCTTCCAGTCTTGTTTTTGCTGACTGTATAGAGCTTCACCATCTTTGGCTGCAAAGAATATAATCAATCTGATTTCCGTATTGACCATCTGGTGATGTCTATGTATAGAGTCTTCTCTTGTGTTGTTGGAAGGTATCTGCTACTCAGGGATCAAACCCAGGTCTTCCTCATTGCAGGCAGATTCTTTAGCAGTTGAGCCACAAGGGAAGCCCTTTATATACTTAATGCAATATATTTTATGATTTATAACATGTTTTTATAAAAACATGTTATAAATCATAAAATATATTGCACACCTTATTGGAGAAGGAAATGGCAACCCACTCCAATACTCTTGCCTAGAAAATCATATGGACGGAGGAGCCTGGTGCAGGCTACTGTCCATGGGGTCGCAAAGAGTCAGACATGACTGAGCAACTTCACTTCACTTCACTTCATGCACATCTTATATTATTTTTTAGGTAGAGTGATGGCCCAAAGACATTTGAATTTCAATCCTCAGGACCTGTGAAGGTTTAACTTTATTTGGCAAAAGAGATTTTGCACATGTGACTAAGAACCTAGAGGTGAGTTATCCAAGGTGGGCTCAATGTAATCACAAGGATCCATAGGAGTGAAAAAGAGGCAGAGTCAGTGTCAGAGTGATCTAGTGCGGGAATGCGTTGGTTTAAGATGAGGGGATGGGACTATGAGCCAAAGAATATAGGCAGCCTCCAGAAGTTATAGAAGGCAAGGGGGTGAATTCACTCCTAGAGCCTCCAAATCAAAGCCCTTCAGAAGCCTTGCTTTCAGCCCAGTAAAACCCATTTTGAACTTCTGACCTCCAGAATCATAAGAAAATACATCTTTGTTGTTTTAAGCCACTAATTATGTGGCAGTTTATTACAGCAGCATTAAAAGACAGATATATATATATACCTTAAAATCCCATACATTCTCATCCTCACTTTTTAAAGACAGTTCTAGAACAAGTCTTTCTGTTTTTTCGGGGGTTTTTTTGTTAGTCATTCAAGAAGGTAGGACATGTAAGGCAAAAAAAATCAATGGATTTATAGCCAAATGAAAGAAATAACTCAGAATGTTTTCTGTTTATAAAAGTCCTAATCAGAGGCCCTAATTTCAAATAATCAGAAAATAGCTTTTCTTTCTAAAAGAAACAAGGATAAAGTGCAAACTCCCTAACAAAAGTTTCTCTGGTTTAGTGTTATAAGATTTTCTAATTCAGTATTGCCAACATAGGTTACCATGCTTCACAACATTGGAACACAATAGGCAATAGAGGAATAATTGCTCCTAACATAAGCCTTTGTGGCTGTACCAGCTGCTGTACCATCTCTCTTACCACACGGGGGATGGTCATTTGGGGCCACTGATTCTGAAATAATGGCCCATTGGGGAAATGTTTCTCCATTCTCACTTGCTACACCAACAGGGAAGAAAGCAGTTTCATAAGAACTCTTTTAAGGCTCAGAAAGGTTATTTCTAATCTCCCCTTGGCTTCTTCATTATCCATATGTTTAGTTATATTCTAGAAAAGGGAAGAATTACTTAAAATTATAATTTTTAAGAAAATCTACTTATATACAATCCTGGAAACATAAAGTTAAGGGATTGATCTTCTTTGCAAAGCAGAAATAGAGACAGAAATACAAAACAAATATGTGGCTACCAAAGGAGAAAAGGGGGAATGAGAGGAATTGTGAGATTGGGGTGGACAAATATATACTGTTGATACTATATACAAAATAGATAACTAATGAGAACTTACTTTATAGCACAGGGAACTCTACTCAGTGCTCTGTGGTATCCTGAATGGGAAGGAAATCCAAAAGGGAGGGGAATATATGAATACATGTAGCTGATTCACCTTGCCTTACAGCAGAAAATAACACAGCATTTTAAAGCAACTTAATTTATTGAAATTAATTAATTTCAATTGTAAAGCAACTTAATTAACTAAAATTAACAAAAATTTTTTTTAAAAGACTGCACAAAGTTAGCACTTCCAATAGTTGCTTCCTTTCAATGAAAACTAGTAATTTACGCTGATCTTTGGTTGTAAGGTCACAGAGGAATCTTTGCCTTCATAGCTCCACAAGGCTCCGTTTATCCAGCAATGCCCTTCTGTCCCCAGGGTTCTCCTGCCTTCTTATTCTATCCCCTGGTATCTGCAAATTGTATGCCCAATGCTCAGCCTTCCCACAAATTGTGCCAGACAGTCAAGCAGAATGCTTTCTTTCCTTCACAGCAAGTCATACCAACAAATCTACAGATGAAGACAATGGCATCATTTCCTACCTTATACTTCTGCCAAAATCAGCCCCTAAAATGTTTGTTCACTCCACTTTATACTATACCAAGTAGGAAGAGGAAGTCTGCTGGTTGAACAGCATGGACATAGAAATGTTGTCACTACCATTTCCATTCATGACCCAAAATTTCTATCAAAAGTTATACCCAACATAGAATGTGTTCATTTGTTTGTTGTATTTCTACTTAATGTTGATCCCAAAATTGGCATGTTAAAATTAACCTAACCCTTTACATATATCGCTTCTTAATTTTCAATTTGTATATTGAATGACATGTTGGCAGTGACATTATTATTTATCTTCAGGTCTTCCATTAAGTAACTGTTTCACTACTAGAAATATGACTTGGATTACAAAAAAAAATCAAAGTTGGGTCCTCCCTGGCGGTCCAGTGGTTAGGACTTCATGCTTCCACTGCAGGGGGCCTGGGTTCCATCCCTGGTTGGGGAACTAAGTCCGTGTAAGACTCATGATGCAGTCAAAAAATGAACAAACAAAAAGATCAAATTCTCCTGGAAAATGAACTACCATTTGGTCTTCAGAACATCCTATTATCAATTAACACTTTAAGAGCTCCTCAAATCAAGCAAGAAATTCTAAGGACCCACTAACAGGAAGAATACTTTTCCGAGGATAGCTGAAGGGCACTTCACAGTCTAAATGGTGGGTAACAGAACCATAGAATAATAATTTTCTGAAGATCTTCCATGTTTCCTTGAACATCTAATGTAAACTGTATTATATTTTATGTGTCTTTTTCTTTAAATTGTAGTCAAATAATACAATGTTTGACATCAGTGACGTAGTACATTCACAATATAGTGTAACCATCACTCTATCTAGTTCCAGAAAACTTTGTGCCCACTAAGGGGTCACTTGTCATCTTCCGTCCTTCCAGTCACCACTAACCTGTTTTCTGTGTCTACAGATCTGCCCATTCTGAAGACTTCATACTAATGGAATTATACAATATATGGTCTTTTGCATCTGGTTTCTTTCACTCAGCATAATATTCCCATGGTTTATTATATAGGTGTTTTAAAGTGTGTTTAAAAATATGTAGAAATTATCTGTTTAATTTACAGAGACCTGAAGAATCTCATTGAGATAATTATATTTGCTGCTGCTGCTGCTAAGTGACTTCAGTCGTGTCCGACTCTGGGCGACCCCATAGACGGCAGCCCACCAGGCTCCCCCGTCCCTGGGATTCTCCAGGCAAGAACACTGGAGTGGGTTGCCGTTTCCTTCTCCAATGCATGAAAGTGCAAAGTGAAAGTGAAGTCGCTCAGTCGTGTCCGACTCTTAGCGACCCCATGGACTGCGGCCTACCAGGCTCCTTTGTCTATGGGATTTTCCAGGCAAGAGTACTGGAGTGGGGTGCCATTGCCTTCTCTGAATTATATTTGCAAGGTGATATAGTTTTAAAGATATAAATGTTTTTGGAAATGAATGCCATATATATACACATATATATACATATATATATCCACACACACACACACATATATATATATATATATCCACACACACACACACACACACACATATATATATATATATAATATCCACACACACACACACACACATATATATATATCCACACACACACACACACACATATATATATATCCACACACACACACACACACATATATATATACACACACACACACACACACATATATATATATACATATATATATCCACACACACACACACACACACACATATATATATATCCACACACACACACACATATATATATATATCCACACACACACACACACACACATATATATATATATCCACAATCAACATAAAAGATGAAAACAGTAACTATGTAAGCTGAATGATTACTAACTTTCAGGCTTGAAACTAGATGCCTTAAATAAAATTTATAATTGAAAACAAATACTGATTAAAATCTGCCTTGCATACAAGTCTTCAGGCATATATTTAACCTTGGAAATGACTAACAGTCTCACCTTGCATTTCAAGTATTTTTCCTGACAGCAGAGTCTAATGTTGTCAGAGCATTACCTAGTCACTTCCCAACAATCAGGTGTTATTTTACTGCTACCTGAAATTGGGGACTAATGTTACAAAACAGACTAACAAAGGAAGGAAGATTTATTCTGAACCTATACAGCATGAAACACTACCAAAGTAGATAAATTATGAAAATCCTTTCTTTACCTTAAGGTATTCCTACTTTAAGTATATTTAGATTTTTAGTTATGCTGCTGCTGCTGCTAAGTCACTTCAGTCGTGTCCGACTCCGTGTGACCCCATAGACGGTAGCCCACCAGGCTCCCCCTTCCCTGGGATTCTCCAGGCAAGAACACTGGAGTGGGTTGCCATTTCCTACACATCAACACAATTTTTACATTTATTATTTTGCAGTAATGTTCACACTTCCCTTCATAATTTTAATGAAATTTGAACACAGCTTGGATTTGGGAAAAAACCCAAATACATAAAAACAAATACATCTTATTGACAAAGGATTTTTATTTTATGGTTTGATACATACAAACAAATACATCTTATTGACAAAAGATTTTTATTTTATGTTTTTACACATGTCCTCAGTAGAAAAAATTGGTCATGCAAACAAATTATTCCAATAAACAGTTTCAGTAATTTTAAATTGTTCTTAACATTGAAGCTTAAAATATAACACTTTTATATTTTAATGGATATTTAAATTTTCAGTGGTTTTTCTGAAAAACTTCCTATGACTTTGGTGAATCTTTTGATTCGTGAGGGCTTATATTGTATATTATTTAGTTTGAAATGGTAGATGTTGATTACTAAAAGAAAAAAATTTCACTTTGGAAAAGTTTTATTGAGACATATGTTAAATGTTCAAGACAAAATTAAATTGTATTTAGAACAATGTTTTCCTTCTGAGCGATCCAGATAATTCTCCACTAGCTGTTTGATGATTTGGATATTGGCCAAGAAGCTGTGCGGAGGCTATTAACTGCACTTTAAAGCTGTAGAGGAATTAACTTCTTTTTGAAATGATTACAATTACAGCCTTATTTAGGATAGTTCTTAAGAGTAACAGATGAAGTGTTTGCTTATTCTGTATCAAATGAAACAATCCCTTAAAAAAATCCACAAGTTACTGCTGCTGCTGCTGCTAAGTCACTTCAGTTGTGTCCGACTCTGTGCGACCTCATAGATGGCAGCCCACTAGGCTCCCCCGTCCCTGGCATTCTCCAGGCAAGAACACTGGAGTGGGTTGCCATTTCCTTCTCCAATGCATGAAAGTGAAAGTGAAGTCGCTCAGTCGTGTCTGACTCTTTGCAACCCCATGGACTGCAGCCTACCAGGCTCCTCTGTCCATGGGAGTTTCTAGGCAAGAGTACTGGAGTGGGATGCCATTGCCTTCTCTGCCACAAGTTACTATTAAGGCAATTACCTAAATACTATAGCACATATGCAACCCATAAAAATCAGAAAGAAAATGTAGTCAATCACTAGGTATTTTGCTTCTTGGGCAGAAAACACTATAATTTCAATATTTCTATATTTACTGATATTTAGGATGATGCTTATATATTTAAAAGTATTCAGGTGTAGAGTAACATCATAGGCAAAATATAAATTGCCAAGTTTCCATGTGTTTTCACTTTGACAGAATATTTGGCAACTTGTAGGTAAGCTCTTCTATTTGAATTTGTAAGCCCAAGGACACACATTCTTTATTAAATGCAAATTCTGGAGTGGGTTTAGCACATAACTTCTAGGAATATTTATTTATGATTATTTCATTTCCAAATCTAGTTTTTTCCTGGCTCATTTTTTAATCTACCAGTGTATTATTTTCTCTTTGAATTAGCTTACTACTGATCCTTGAATAGTTTCATAACAGGAAAATTATTTTTACTGGTAAGTATGCATGGAATAAATTGTCTTCACTGATGCCATTTTATAGGACAAGAACAAATGCTGAGCTCTCCCTCGTTTTCATTCAGGCTTTCAGCCCTCACTGCATGATTCTCAGTCTACTGCTTACTATAGACAATACCACCCCAGAGCCAAGGCGGTGGCTCTCTTCTATGGTGGCTGATTATTTTCTCTGCTGGTCCATCTACCAGCACCATCCCACTGTGACTTCTGTTGAAATCATGTGAAAAAGGCCCAGAATAACTGCCCCAAACTTTGACCTACAAAATTATGAAATTATTGTTTTTGTAAGCCACAAAGTTTTAGGAGAGTTTGCCATGCAGCAGTACATGAAATGGGAGTTTATTGTTTAGTTGCTAAGTCATGTCCAACTTTTTGCAATCCCTTGAACTGCAGCATACTACGCTCCTCTGTCCTGCATTATCTCCCAGAGTTTGCTCAAATTCATGTCCATTGAGTCGGTGATGCCATCCAACCATCTCATCCTCTGTCATCCCCTTCTCCCCATGCCCTCAATACTTCCCAGCATTGGGGTCTTTTTCACTGAGTCAGATCCTCGCATTAGTTAGCCAAAGTATTGGAGCTTCAGCATCAGCATCAGTCCTTCCAGTGAATATTCAGTGTTGATTTCCTTTAGGATTGAGTGGTTTGATTTTCTTCCAGTTGGGTGTTCCAACTAGAAATGGGTGTTCCAGTGAGAAAAACTGTAAAACACATGTAATTGACTTTGAAACCAGGGAGCAGGCAGAAGTTTCAAGGGTTCTGGAGATTTATGCGAGGGCTGAAAGTATGAGGATGAAATTGTTATTATAGGATGAAGTAAAAAAACCTTTATTTTGTAGCAGCAGGATGTTTGGTAATGCTGTCATCTCAGTATGTGGGAAACAAATGCAACTAATGAACTGTTGTGTTGTTTTTAAAGGAAAAATAGGAAGAAAATATTTTTAAATTTTAATAAACATTTTTATTAGGAAGCTGAGAAGCCAAAACTGAGTCAATGGTTCAATATCTACATTCATATTGACCAGCAGCATATCTAAATAATTTGAGGTTAAGACAAATCATTCAGTGTTTTTAATATATATGCAATATATTGAGAAATATGATTTGAAAAGTAAGAGCAGTGAAGCTTGCTTCGACTGTTGACATGGTCAGAATGGATTAAGTTTTATTACATAATCCTCAATAACTGTAGTACTAAAAATTGTCAAGGGCAAACAATTTAGTCCTAATAAGCAATAAGAAATCAAAGCCCCAGAAAAGAAAGAGGATTACAAAATATATTGCCTTTTGAATCTAATAGCCACTGGGCTTTTTACAGGGCAAGATACTGCTTCAACTGATGCAGAAATTTAAGAAGGTAAAATATCTCTCTCCTGTTTGAAATGTTTGACTTTTCCTCTCTGTTTCAAGAGTAAAAAAAAGGCAGGAATTTGGACTTCCAATGTAAGCTGTTGGCAAGTTGTAAAGTCACCATGATCAGCCCAGACGAATGCCAGCTCTTAGAGCCATTTCAGCAGCTTTCCCAGAAGGACATGAATTCCTAGAGGAGAATTTCTGTGAATGCATCCTCTTATGAAGACACCAAGTCCTTATGAAGCCCAATCCCCATCCGAAGGCACAGAGCTGGTGGGAAGGAACAATGCCGTAGAGGAGAGAAGGCAGATGACCGGAGGTCCACGCTGCTGCCTCTTCTGTTTGCCTGCATCTTTCTCATTTCATAGAAGCAAGAAAGAACAACCTGTTGGATTGTGTAAACCTCCATATATGTTGTTGAATGAAAACATTTCCTTAGGAAATCCAGAAATAAAGTAAATAAATAAATCCATTCTGATTTTAGACTTACTTTGATTTATATAAATAGTAGAGAGTTCCCTGTACACTTCTGATCCACCTTCCCCTAATGTTATTATCTTCTGACAACAGTATAGTGCTTGAAACCAGAAAATTAACACTGATACCATACTGTGCTGTGCCGTGCTAAGTCCCTTCAGTAGTGTCCAACTCTTTTGTGACCCTATGGACTGTAGCCGGCCAGGATCCTCTGTCCATGGGATTCTGCAGGCAAGAACACTAGAGTGGGTTGCCATGCCTTCCTCCAGGGGATCTTCCCACTCAGGGATCGAACCTGTGTCTCTTAAGGCTCCTGCACTGGCAGGCTGGTTCTTTACTACTAGTGCCACCTGGGAAGCCCCTTGATACCATACTATCAAACCTTTTTTAAAATTTCAAGAATGTCTAATGTCTTTCTTTTCCCTGCCTAGGATCCAATGCAAGATCCCACAATGCATTCAGCTATCCATGAGCTCCAGTCTGTGAGAGGCCTCCAGTCTTCTCTTGGCTTTCATATCCTTGACACTTTTGAAGAATACTGGCCAGTGGTGTTATAGAATGTCCCTCAATTTTGTATGATATTGTTTCACAATTAGGTTGATATTGTTCATTTGTAACGAGAATATCCACTGAAAGAATATCGTTTTCTTCCAAGTGCATGCCATCAGGGACAGTCAATGTTCCCACACCTCATCATTTGTAACTTTAAGCTGGATTACTTAGGTAAGTGGTGTCTGCCAGGGTTATTCCCATTAATGCTATAGTGAAGTTTATGTGTTACTGTGTGCATTATATTGGGAGTTTGCCCACCCCAAATCCTGGCTGATTTCAATTATTTGTCTGTTTTTGCTGAGGTAAAACATTTACTGTGAATAAACCTGGCAAGTAAAACAATATCTTATCTTCTACAGCTTCATGGGTGAGGGTTGCATGGCTGAAAAATAGATGCAAAGGATGAACCTGTGGGATACTAAACCAGAGAGCACACACAATTCACTTCTTTGCAGAGTGACAGATGCTAATGTTAGGGCCTTGACTGAGAAGGTGCGAAGCTTCAAGCATTGGAATGAGTTGGGAAGATTTAGAAACCTCCAAGTACGCTGAGCCACAAAACTCCACTGCTCCTGTGTTTGCAAAAACTTCTTCTGGCCAGTGTGATGAGGAGTATGCCTGTTCTCACTGGACTCTATCTCTACCATTCAACATTCCCCCCTTGATCTTATAATTAAGATTAGATCTCAGAAAGCAGTCAGCAAGTCAGTTACAACCATTTCCAGGAAAAGTTTTACACCCCAAGGCACTGCTAGATGCTCCTAATTTATATGTGCATAAATATTTATATGTGGAATGGATTCTGAGAGTACTAGACCATGGAGTATGAAATGAAATTTCAGAATTGGCTAAATTTATTGATCTGGGTGCACTCACTGAGATTCTGGATTTAGTGTATTAGAGCTCAGGGAGTTAGGAGTGGTTCCAATTGCTTGCGGAGTTGGTTAACTAAAAGCTAGAACCAGCAGGGACGTGTGCTGAATGAGGCTGGTATGCTATGCATTTGTTAGTCAATCATCAAAGATCTCTAAAGACTTAAGAATTGAGATGTAGCCGGTTCTGTACCCTTGAAAAATACAGTGATGAATGACAGAACAGGGTCTTTTCCCCACATTTTAGAAAGTTTATTGTGTGTGTGTGTGTGTGTGTGTGTGTTGGTTTCTGCCAAACATTAGCATAAATCAGCCATATGTATACATATGCCCTCTCATTGTTGAATCCCACCCCCTCCCACCTCCCACAGAACAGTTCAGTTCAGTTTAGTTCAGTCACTCAGTCATGTCTGACTCTTTGTGACCCCATGGACTGCAGTACACCAGGCTTCCCTGTCCATCACCAACTCCCGGAGCTTGCTCACACTCATGTCCATCAAGTTGGTAATGCCATCCAACCATCTCATCCTCTGTCATCCCCTTCTCCCCCTGCCTTCAATCTTTCCCAGCATCAGGATCTTTTCTAATGAGTCAGTTCTCCACATGAGGTGGCCAATGTATTTGAGCTTCAGCTTCAGAATGGGATCTTTTTAAAAAGCACTGTTATGGGTGTGCTCTGAAAGTTATTGACATTATAAGATATGGCCACTTAAAAGGCTCCTAGAGTTTAGTGGTGAGATAGTTGCCAGCATTACTTATTACACTTAACCCCAGAGACAAAGCAGACTTAGTTCCCATAACTGGAGCAGAGTTGGCGTGCCTATTCAGAACAGGTGAATCACAGTGGTCTTCGATGGTAGATGGATGATCACAGGGACAATAAGCTTGAGATATATGGGTAACTCACTAAGGAATATCCAATTTGCCCTGATTAATCAAAAGAACTTTAAGGCTGAGAAATAGAGAGTTTATTCAAGTTATCAAGACACACAAATGTCATTTAATTAGAAGACATGAGTGAATTCAGAGTCAAGCTCCCTCGGAGAAGGACCTTTAGTACGTCACAAATGCATGCTGTGTTTCTGATACAGAACTCAGAAGCAATATATTATTAATATATGCTGAGAAACAGGAGCTACAAGGATCAGTGCTTCTGAAAATGCTGGACGACAGAAAATTCAGTGCCTGGACATACAAAATACTACTATGTAAGCTGGTCAGAGTAGCAAGTTATGGGAGAGTCAGATAGTCATTAAATTTTGATGAGCACTTATCTCACATTGGTTTCAATGATTCTGTGAATTCATTTTGTTTTATGATTTTGTTTCCTAAATGAATGGCTATATAATTTATGCATATAAAACCCCATCAACTGCAGAATCCTGACATAATCTCTTCGACCTATGAAGTAAGAATTATTAAGATGAGAAGATGCACATGGATTCTTCTAAAGCTGTTTTCTTCTTAGTATAGCTAAGGAAAAGCAGCATGGAATTTCTGAGGGACCAAAGAAATGAGTGACTCCTTCAAAGATCTGTATCATGGTACAGCAGTGAGTCCCTTCACATCTCCATCTAACTGTCCTTTCAGACTATGGAGAAGAGACCTGAATCTTGATAGATGACAACAGACAATCTTAATTTCATTCAGCTATTACTTCCATGATAGCTGTTGTTCTATATTTCATTTCCTTATTGGAGCAAATTATTTTACATTCACTGGCACCTGCTTTATGATTGATGAATGACATATACTTTTTCTACATTCTACAGCAGAGAATATCAGAAGCATCAGCTTGCATCCAGTAGAGATATCTTTGGTGCTTTGCAAAAACAGAATAGATCCAATCCTGCAGCCTTGTGCCATAACTAAGTCTATGAGAACACTGATCATCCAACTTCACGAGACACCTTACTGGTCTGCTATATTGAAGACACCATGCTGATAGAATATGTGAGCAGAAAAGAGCAGATGCCTTTGGAAGAGCCAGAGAATGGAAGATAGGCCTCAGAAGACTTCAGCAATGTTGTAGGGCATAGAGGGATTAGAGTATGACTGGATAACTCTAAAACTGAAGGACAATGGAATATTATTCAGCCATAAAAAGGAACAATACTGGGTCATTTGTAGAGATGTGGATTAACCTAGAGACTGTCATATAGAGTGAAGTAAGTCAGAAAGAGAAAAACAAATATCATATATTAACACATATATGTGGAATACAGAAAAAATGGTATAGATGATCTTATTTGCAAAGCAGAAATAGAGAAACAGATGAAGAGAACAAATTAAAGAACACCAAGTAGGGAGAGATGGTGGGATTGACTGGGAGATTGAGACTGACATCAGATCAGATGAGACCAGATCAGTCGCTCAGTCATGTCCAACTCTTTGCAACCCCATGAATCACAGCACGCCAGGCCTACCTGTCCATCACCAACTCCCGGAGTTTACTCAGACTCACGTCCATCGAGTCAGTGATGCCATCCAGCCATCTCATCCTCTGTCGTCCCTTCTCCTCCTGCCCCCAATCCCTCCCAGCATCAGAGCCTTTTCCAGTGAGTCAACTCTTCGCATGAGGTGGCCAAAGTACTAGAGTTTCAGCTTCAGCATCATTCCTTCCAAAGAAATCCCAGGGCTGATCTCCTTCAGAATGGACGGGTTGGATCTCCTTGCAGTCCAAGGGACTCTCAAGAGTCTTCTCCAACACCACAGTTCAAAAGCATCAGTTCTTTGGCGCTCAGCCTTCTTCACAGTCCAACTCTCACATCCATACATGAACACTGGAAAAACCATAGCCTTGACTAGACGGACCTTTGTTGGCAAAGCAATGTCTCTGCTTTGGAATATGCTATCTAGGTTGGTCATAACTTTCCTTCCAAGGAGTAAGCGTCTTTTAATTTCATGGCTGCAGTCACCATCTGTAGTGATTTTGGAGCCCAGAAAAATAAAGTCTGACACTGTTTCCCCATCTATTTCCCATGAAGTGATGGGACCAGATGCCATGATCTTCGTTTTCTGAATGTTGAGCTTTAAGCCAACTTTTTCACTCTCCACTTTCACTTTCATTAAGAGGCTTTTGAGTTCCTCTTCACTTTCTGCCATAAGGGTGGTGTCATCTGCATATCTGAGGTTATTGATATTTCTCCCAGCAATCTTGATTCCAGTTTTTGTTTCTTCCAGTCCAGCATTTCTCATGATATACTCTGCATATAAGTTAAATAAACAGGGTGACAATATACAGCCTTGATGAACTCCTTTTCCTATTTGGAACCAGTCTGTTGTTCCATGTCCAGTTGTACCTGTTGCTTCCTGACCTGCATATAAATTTCTCAAGAGGCAGGTCAGGTGGTCTGGTATTCCCATCTCTTTCAGAATTTTCCACAGTTTATTGTGATCCACACAGTCAAAAGCTTTGGCATAGTCAATAAGGCAGAAATAGATGTTTTTCTGGAACTCTCTTGCTTTTTCTATGATCCAGCGGATGTTGGCAATTTGATCTCTGGTTCCTCTGCCTTTTCTAAAACCAGCTTGAACATCAGGAAGTTGACAGTTCACATATTGCTGAAGCCTGGCTTTGAGAATTTTGAGCATTACTTTACTAGCGTGTGAGATGAGTGCAATTGTGCGGTAGTTTGAGCATTCTTTGGCATTCCCTTTCTTTGGGATTGGAATGAAAACTGACCTTTTCTAGTCCTGTGGCCAGTGCTGAGTTTTCCAAATTTGCTGGCATATTGAGTGCAGCACTTTCACAGCATCATCTTTCAGGATTTTGAATAGCTCAACTGGAATGCCATCACCTCCACTAGCTTTGTTCATAGTGATGCTTTCAAAGGCCCACTTGACTTCATATTCCAGCGTGTCTGGCTCTAGGTCAGTGATCACACCATCGTGATTATCTGGGTCGTGAAGATCTTTTTTGTACAGTTCTTCTGTGTATTCTTGCCACCTCTTCTTAATATCTTCTGCTTCTGTTAGGTCCATACAATTTCTGTCCTTTATCAAGCTCATCTTTGCATGAAAAGTTCCTTTGGTATCTCTGATTTTCTTGAAGAGATCCCTAGTCTTTCCCATTCTGTTGTTTTCCTCTATTTGTTTGCATTGATCCCTGAAGAAGGCTTTCTTATCTCTTCTTGCTATTCTTTGGAACTCTACATTCAAATGTTTATATTTTTCCTTTTCTTCTTTGCTTTTCCCTTCTCTTCTTTTCACAGCTATTTGTAAGGGCTCCCCAGACAGCCATTTTGCTTTTTGCATTTCTTTTCTATGGGAATGGTCTTGATCCCTGTCTCCTGTACAATGTCACGAACCTCATTCCATAGTTCATCAGGCACTCTATGTATCAGATCTAGGCCCCTAAATCTATTTCTCACTTCCACTGTATAATCATAAGGGATTTGATTTAGGTCATACCTGAATGGTCTAGTGGTTTTCCATATATATATATATATATATATATAATTGATACTATGTATACAATAGATCACTAATGAGAAGCTACTGTATAGCTCAGGGAACTCTACTCAACACTCTATGATGACCTAAATGGGAAATAAATCCAAAAAAGAAAGGATATATGTATATGCATAGCTGGTTCACTTTGCTATTCAGTACTCTTGGCTGGAGAATCCCATGGACAGAGGAGCCTGGTAGGCTGCAGTCCCTGGGGTGGCGAAGAGTCGGACATGACTGAGCAACTTCACTTTCACTTTTCACTTTCATGCACTGGAGAAGGAAATGGCAACCCACTCCATTCTCATACTGGAGTGAGAATTCCATGATGGAGGAGGCTGGTGAGCTGCCATCTATGGGGTCACACAGAGTTGGACATGACTGACGCGACTTAGCAGCAGCAGCAGCAGCAGAAACTAACATAACATTGTAAACCAACTATATAATCCCAGTAAAAGTTAATCTTTTAAAAAAGGAAGGACAAGTTGTTTCCTTCCCACGAAGAATGAGAAGCAATACTGATTGATTGCACTGTTTTTAAAATTTATTTTTACTAGAGTACAATTGCTTTACAATGTGCCTGGGACTTTTTTTAAATTAATTTTTACTGGAGTATAGTTGCTGTATGATATGCCTGGGTCCTTTTGAATTATGGCAGCAACACACCACATTGTGTAAGATGTTTTGCACCATTCATTAAATAACCATGAGACTGCTAGTTCTGAGTGATGATCAACCTGGAGCTGCCTTTACCAATCCTTCCGACACTTTTATAAGAAATTTCATATATGAAACGAATCACCAGACCAAGTTCGATGCATGATACTGGTTTCTTGGGGCTGGTGCACTGGGATGACCCAGAGGGATGGTACGGGGAGGGAGGAGGGAGGGGGGTTCGGGATGGGGAGTACGCGTGTACCTGTGGCAGAATCATGTTGATGTATGGCAAAACCAATACAATATTGTAAAGTAATTAACCTCCAATTAAAATAAATAAATTTAATTTTAAAAAATAGAAATTTCATCTTTGCACTGTATCCATTTCAACCTAAAATAATTAGAGTGTGCTTTGTTCTTATGCAATTTGATGTTGAAGGAGACAAAAAGAGATTTGAAATTAACACCAAAGGTTGAGATGTCTGAATCTGTTCAAAATTTCAAGTAGATTTCATTTTTGACCAAGTCCTGGGTATTCATAGAGGTGGGTGATGGAAGTGAAAAAAATGCTTACAGAAGATGAGGTCTGGGGGATGGAGGTGTTGGATGCTGCACCCACTCAGAACTAAGGCTGACCTGGAGACAGAGGACAGCTGCCAAAATCTTAGATGAATGGAGGGACCAGAGCCCTGGTGTATAACAAGCCTACACAGGGAAGGAGTGTGAATGGTCAAATATAGCAGTTTCAAAGCCAAATTGAAGAGGAAGTCTGGAAGTGAAAAATGTCACTGCCTAACACCAGTAAAGGGATGGAGGCAAGTCCAGAGGATAGAGAAGGAGATAAGAGCTCAGTAGGCTAAAGTGGGGGGGTGGGGGGGATTCTTCACTAATTCCAAGAGAAAAAAAGAATGGAAAGAAGAGTCCTAGTTGGGCTGGAAGACTTAAGGAGGAAGCAAGCACTCCCAAATATCTTCCCTACCCTAAGGTGAAAAACAAGACTTTATTATCATCTACAGAAAAACTGAATGGGTTAGACAGATGATGACTACCCAGGACTGATTTGTGAATATCTGCACTTTATCTTCTTAATGTTGATCTATGTTGTAAGATCAATTTTGTTCATTAAACTTCTTAATATAAATGCCATGAAGAGGAACACCATTGTTGTGAACTGTTTTTGGACTCAGATCATTTCTATGTCTTGTTAGGTGGCCAACAAAAGTGTTTAATTGATCTTGTGACAGTAAATTCTATAGATTTATAGACATTCATTTCATAGAATGTCCTCCACTAGAGAGGACCACGTGCAAATAATTGCCACTTTCCATTACAAATTAGTCTACAGTAAGGCAGAAAGAGCGGAGTTAAATTAAGTGACTTATGTCTTTGATACTACATTATAATCTTCTTCATTTTTCCCAACCCAAATATTTCAAAACAAAATATCATTAATCTTTCAATCTACTCTGCCAGAGTAAAAGGAAACCGTTAATACAAGAACACATGTTCAAAGGAAGGAGAGAAATCACAGAATTTTGTGCCCAACAACTCCCTGCTCTGAATAGAGTTTTCTTTCTGTTTTCTTGCATCAGTTTCTCTTTGGCACATCCCCCCACAGAATTGAAAATATGCTTTCAAACTTTGTGTTTGTTTTAACAATATTGTAGCACAACTGGACAATTGTATTCTTTGTGATATTCTTTATAAGAAAAATTTACCTGGGTGAATAGGATATGTAGACTGTCTTTTTTGGGGATACAGTAATTATAAGGATGGTTTGTAGATGACTACACTAGGCAGAGATTTATTCCTATTTCTATGGGGTCACCAGGATGTGTAACCTTCATGATACCTATCTTTCTGCAACCTCTCCCATAAATATGGCCTGTTTCTGATTCATGCTTATAAATGAGAGTTCAGAACACATTCATGCTGCTGGTCACTGGTTACTCATGCTTGAAATTAAAAGTCTTTCAGACCAATGCCACTGCTGTGTCTATTGAGGCTTTACCCATTTCTCAAAGTAAGAAAAAAAAGGCAGGCAGTGAGGATAAGATGTTAGCAGACACATTGTGAAAAAGATAGCAGGATGCTTTCAGGTTATTCTTAAAGTAAGTGAAATAGCATTTGTCTAATTATATGTTATATTCACATTATTAAATTTAGAGATATGAATTGCAGGAAAAAATGGGCTTTTCAAATTATACACATTTCATTCCTAGTGTCACGAAGAAAACATTACTGTGAAACCTAGTTGATACCTGAAATAATTGCATCCTGATATTTTTTATTTTTAAACATTACTCTTCAATTACCATAACTACTATATAATAGCTCTTATTTCTTATCATAGAGAACTTCTCACACTGTATTTTAGCATTCTTAATGAATTTATCTATCAATACAGCTAAAAAAATACATTTTGAGGAAAGATTATAAAATTCCATGGGAAGATGTGAATTAAAAAGTCAAGTTCATTTGGGCAGTAAGAGCCAGCATTGTGTACAATAGTTACTTAGCTCCTGTTTTAGAAACTTTAGCACCAATTTAAGATGGTGACAAGGACTCAGACTGTAAAAACAGATGATACTGCAAAACAGGAAAAAAACAGCAATTTATCCACTTGTGTTAAGTACACAATAGCAAAGTCCTCTTTTTAGAAACAATACTTCTGGTTAGCCTATAGTGTGTGTGTGTGTATATTTATACACACACACACACACACACACACACATATATATCGGGCTTCACTGGTGGCTCAGATGGTAAAGAATCAGCCTGCAAAGCGGGAGACCTGGATTTGATCCCTGGTCAGGAAGATCCCCTGGAGAAGGGAATGGCTATCCATTTCGTTTCTTACCTGTAAAACCCCAAAGACAGAGGAACCTGGAGGGCACAGTTCATGGGATCGCAAAGAGTCAGGCACGACTGAATGACTAACACACATACACACACAAATATATATAAATATATGGAGAAGGCAATGGCAACCCACTCTTGCCTGGGAAATCCCATGGACGGAGGAGCCTGGTAGGCTGCAGTTCATGGGGTCGCAAAGAGTCGGACACGACTGAGCAACTTCACTTTCACTTTTCACTTTCATGCATTGGAGAAGGAAATGGCAATCCACCCCAGTGTTCTTGCCTGGAGAATCCCAGGGACAGGAGCCTGGTGGGCTGCCGTCTATGGGGTCACACAGAGTCGGACACGACTGACTTGACTTAGCAGCAGCATATATATATGTGTATATATATATATATACATTTATATGTGTACATATATATACTTAAGAGCTACTTTATGCTAAGATTAATCTAGTTATTAATGATATAATTATTAATTTATCAGAGTGGACTGTGCTCCTATAGCCTATAATCAACAACAAAACATTTTAATGCCCATAGATTTCAACAAAATATTAAAAAGGAAAAGATGAATAAAACTTAAAAGTAAATTGGATAAAATATAGGATGTTAATGAAGTCAATTTGATAAATCAGTACAAGGAGTTAAATGACTTTCTAACAGAGACAAAGTAGCATTAAAAACAATCATCACTGTAGTATGTAAACACATTGTCTTTGCGTAAGTTGTTGAGTTATTTGTACTGAAGGAATCTAAAATGGATTGATATGAAATTACAGCTTATTTGGGACTCATGAATTCCTTGTAATGTATTTACTAATGATAATCTTTAAAGACAGGAAATATGCAGCACAGAAATAAAAAGAGAAACTCTGATGGAAAGAATGAGGAACAGAATATCCAGTGTAATAGGTTTCACAGAAAGAACAAATGAAGGAATAAAATTTGAGTAGTATTATTCTTAGAAGGCAATGGCACCCCACTCCAGTACTCTTGCCTGGAAAATCCCATGGGTGGAGGAGCCTGGTGGGCTGCAGTCCATGGGGTCGCAAAGAGTCAGACACGACTGAGCGACTTCACTTTCACTTTTCACTTTCACACATTGGAGAAGGAAATGGCAACCCACTCCAGTGTTCTTGCCTGGAGAATCCCAGGGACAGGGGAGCCTGGTAGGCTGCCATCTATGGTGTCTCACAGAGTCAGACATGACTGAAGTGACTTAGCAGCAGCATTCTTAGAAAATTAACATTAATCATAGACTCAGAAAGCAGTGAAAATGCCTTCAGTTCGGTTCAGTCGCTCAGTCGAGTCCAGCTCTTTGCAACCCCATGAATCGCAGCATGCCAGGCCTCCCAGTCCATCACCAACTGCTGGAGTTTACCCAAACTCATGTCCACTGAGTCGGTGATGCCATCCAACCATCTCATCCTCTGTCATCCCTTTCTCCTCCTGCCCTCAATCTTTACCAGCATCAGGGTCTTTTCCAATGAGTCAGCTCTTCTCATCAGGTGGCCAAAGTATTGGAGTTTCAGCTTCAACATCAGTCCTTCCAATGTACACCCAGGACTGATCTCCTTTAGGATGGACTGGTTGGTTCTTCCTACAGTCCAAGGGACTCTCAAGAGTCTTCTCCAACACCACAGTTCAAAAGCATCAATTCTTCGGTGCTCAGCTTTATTTACAGTCCAACTCTCACATCTATACATGACCACTGGGAAAACCATAGCCTTGACTAGACGGACCTTTGTTGGCAAAGCAATGTCTCTGCTTTTTAATATGCTGTCTAGGTTGGTCATAACTTTTCTTCCAAGGAGTAAGCGTATTTTAATTTCATGCCTGCAATCACCATCTGCAGTGATCTGGGAGCTTAAAATAATAAAGTCTGACACTGTTTCCCCATCTACTTGCCATGAAGTGATGGGACCGGATGCCATGATCTTAGTTTTCTGAATGTTGAGCTTTAAGCCAACTTTTTCACTCCCCGCTTTCACTTTCATCAAGAGTCTCTTTAGTTCTTCTTCACTTTCTGCCATAAGGGTGGTGTCATCTGCATATCTGAGGTTATTGGTATTTCTCCCAGCAATCTTGATTCCAGCTTGTGCTTCTTCCAGCCCAGTGTTTCTTATGATGTACTCTGCATATAAGTTAAATAAGCAGGGTGACAATATACAGCCTTGACGTACTCCTTTTCCTGTTTGGAACCAGTCTGTTGTTCCATGTCCAGTTCTAACTGTTGCTTCCTGACCCGCATATAGGTTTCTCAAGAGGCAGGTCAGGTGGTCTCATATTCCCATCTCTTTCAGAATTTTATACAGTTTATTGTGATCCACACAGTCAAAGGCTTTGGCATAGTCAATAAAGCAGAAATAGCTGTTTTTCTGGAACTCTCTTGCTATTTTGATTATCCAGTGGATGTTGGCAATTTGATCTCTGGTTCCTCTGCCTTTTCTAAAACCAGCTTGAACATCTGGAAGTTCTCGGTTCATGTATTACTGAAGCCTGGCTTGGAGAATTTTGAGCAGTACTTCACTAGCGTGTGAGATGAGTGCAGTTGTGGTGTAGTTTGAGCATTATTTGCCTTGCATAATAAAAATCCATGTGCAAGTTTATGAAGAAAAAGGAGCTAAAACCAAATTATCATTAAGAGGAATGAAAATGAAGACAGTATAAATATTCCTCAGATGAAAGGATTGTAAAGGACTGAGGTAGTAAATAAGTTTATGTCAATAATTTGAAAGATGTAAAGAAATGGACAAATTCCTCGGAAAACAAGACTTTTACAAAATGTATACAATAGAAAAACTAAATAGTCCAATATTTGTTCAAAGAATGAAATCTATCATTTAAAATATTTCAACAAATAAAATGACTGACCCAGAAAGCATTATTGGTGAATTTTACTAAATACTTCCAGAAGAAGTAACACTGGTTTTATACAAACTATTTCAGAGAGTAGAAGTAACACTTCCTAATTGTCTGAAACACAGCATAATATTTTTACCACACTGTGCTCTTGGCACTGTAGAAAAACAGTTCATAGTTCAATATCTTAAACCAGATGTTATAAAATTAAATCCAGCAATATACAAAAGGACAATCAATTGTGATCAAGTGGGATTTAACCAAGGAGTACAAGATGATTTACTATTTGAAAATCAATTAATTTATTTGTATATAGTCTATAATATTAACAGAATAAAAGAGAGAAGGCAATCATTTAAAAATGAATGCTGAGGTAGTACTGAAGAAAATTCTGTGCCTCTTCACAGTTGAAGAAAAAAACCTCAGCATCCAAGTAATGGGAAAAAACTGCCTCCATGTGATAAAGATCATTTAGGAGAAACCTAAAATTAATACCATTCTTCACTGTGAAATATTGCATGCAAACTAACTGGTATCAGAAAAAAGACAAAGGTGACTAATCTCCATCCATTTTTTTAGCATCATACGTAAGTTATGAATTAGTACAGTAAGATAAGAGGAAAAATGGAGAGAGGATGAGTAGGAAAAGGAGGAGAGAAAAAGAAAGCGATATTTAAAGCATAAAGACTGGAAGGGAAGATGTACAAATAAAAGGTGTGTTCAAGAGATATTAAATATCAAGTCTAATTTAATGCTATATAAAATAAAAACAATATGACATTTATAAGCATAGACAAATTGATCACTGGCACAGAATTGAGAACTTTGAAACAGACTCATTCAGTTTAGGAACACATAAAACAGAGGTATAGTTATGGATTATTGGAAATAATTACTCAATTGTGAAGTAAATGAAAATTAATGCTTCCTGCACATCATACACACACATAGAACTGCACAAAATTCCAAGTGAATTCAAACCTAAATAGGAAAAGCAAAAGCCTTTTTAGGAGAAAATATAAGAAGAGATCTTTGTGAACTTAGGTGAGAGAAGAATTTGTTAAGACAAAGAAACACAAGTCAGTAAGTAAAACAAGATTACATTTTGTTAACAAAAATTAAAATTATTTAAACATCCAAAGACATCATAAACACATTGAAAAGAGCAGAATTGGTATTTATATGTATGCAACTGACAAAGTATTCACCTTTGGAATAATGCATGTACATGTGTGGGTGGGCTGGAGGTTACATCTGTGTGTATACAATAAAAGCAAACAAATATAAATTGGGAAACAATGCATAGAGGCATTCTGGACAAAGAACACCAAAGTGACTCCAAAACACTCAAGAAAAATGCATAATCTCACTCTTAATCAAGGAAGTATATGATAAGAAACAATTAAATCCCAAGTGGGTAAATACTAGCTGTGGGAAACATAAAACAGGAAATCTCATAAATCTGCTAGTAGGTGTTTCAGACTGGCCACTTTAGAAAGCATGTCTAAACCCAGTGATTTTACTCCTAAGAATATCAACTTGGGCCACATTATTCCAATTCTGAGTACAGACGTTGTAGAAGAGGGCTTCCCAGGTGGCTCAGTGGTAAAGAATCTGCCTGCCAATGCAGGAGACACGGGTTCAATCCCTGGGTGGGAAAGATCCCCTGGAGAAGGAAATGGCACCACACTCCAGTATTCTTGCCTGGGAAATCCCATAAACAGAGGCACCTGGCAGGCTACAGTCCATGGGGTTGCAAAGAGTTGGACATGACTGAGTGCACACACACTCACATACACACCTCACACATACCCTACAGAATATTCTACGTATGTATATTGGAAGATAACATGCAATAATTTTGAAGGCACAGTTTTTTATAGGGGCAAAACATTACAATAGAAAAGTCCAACAAATGTAAAACAGATAACTACATTATGGAATATTTGCTCAGATGAAAGTGAATATAATAGTACAAGCCTAAAAACAAGGATTATCTCAAAAAATATACATTTGAACCAAAAAAAATGGAGTTATTTGTGAGTATTATAGTATGACAATCCTATTGGGATTTTCAGTCATGCAGAATGAATTTTAATATTAAATTCAGGAACAAAGCTTTCTTTGGGAAGGTAGAGAAATGCGCTTTGGGCAAGAGTTCATAGTCAATTTCAATTTGTATTTGTAATGTTTAGTTTCTTAAGATGGTGACAGTTGCATGAGCATTATTATGTTATTTTTAATAGCTATGCAAAAAGTGCATAACTTTATTTGATAAAAATACACTTAGAAAAAAAGACAGCGTAGGAGTTTTAAAGATTCCATTAAGAACACATAAATGACACCATGAATTTTTTATGCAATATTAGCTTAGATTTCTCTGAGGAATCTAATGATCCAGTGATTTGAAGTAACACCTACATCTGCATGATTACTATTGCCACTAAAATGTGAACCTATAATTTGTGTGGAAAATGGAAAAAGCGTACAGTCCGACCATTCTGTGAGATCACAGCAGACCCTCAGACATTCTCACCCAGTCCCACTATATGTCTCTGTAGACAGGCAACTGAAAAAGCATTATACCAAACACCTTACCCTTTTTGTTTTTATTTTGTGAAATTACTTTGTTCTATGGGCTCTGGTAAAAAGCCACAGTTCACTGAGTAAGTATTGACTTAAGGCACACAGCAGAGCAATTCTCTCTCCAACATATGTGTGGCAAGATGGAGAGCCATCTGTTTGATGAAGATAGGAGGTTATGCCAATACATCTACTTTGAAATACTATGCTATATACACACCCAAACTGCTGCAGAGGTATATGTGAGGCTTTTTTTTTTTTTAAAAAAGCTCAACTTACAAATGCTGTCATCCTGGCATATAATCCTTATGCACAACTCACCACAGGTTTACAGGAGTATGCTTACCAACATGCACTTAATGCAAAGATGTTAAGCTTCACCTCATCATAACAATAAAAACAATTACTGTAAATACAGAATAAATTATTATTTGGGGAACTGAAAAAAAAAAAAACAATTATGAGCTCCTCTTGTCACCACCATTTTAAAAGACAGGATAAACGCACCTCTCTCACCAAGGCCGTGCTGTAAAACGGAAGGGTGACTCATGAGAGTAAACAAGTTATATTATTAATTTAATCTTTTTTAAGAATTGTGGTTTCTGACAATTGTTAAATCATTACCTGCTGAAGAAGAAAGTGAATTTGGTAGAATAGAGGCTGAACAAATCCTTAGAGAATCTCATTACATATAATGACCTCTGACTCTGAAAAAGTGAAAGTTCCTCAGTCGTGTCCGACTCTGCGACCCCATGGACTATACAGTCCATGGAATTCTCCAGGCCAGAATACTGGAGTGGGTAGCCTTTCCCTTCTCCAGGGATCTTCCCAACCCAGGTATCGAACCCAGGTCTCCCATATTGCAGGTGGATTCTTTACCAGCTGAGCCACCAGGGAATCCCATCTGACTCTAACATAAGGGAAATAAGGAACTTCAGTATTTCCACTACATACGTAGAAAAATTTCAGTGATTCTATCTCAAGAATAATAAAATTGTACTCAAGTGATAATGATTGGTAATGTATTATTTAGACAAATCAACATTGGGAAAGGATGAATTTCACAGTTAAAAAGAAGTTTGAACTTACGCTATTGGGAAGAAATGTACATAAATACTCAGAAAAACAAAGTTGGTGCAAGAAGTAGATGCAAAATAAGTTAAAGATTTGAATTAACTTAATCCCCCCCCCAAAAAAAATGGCTAAATAAGCAGACTATCAGCTAGAGAAATTTTCTCAAAAATCAAATAATTACCTCAAATGGACTAATGTTTATTCTTTTTTTTTTTAATTTCACTGTATTTATTTTTTTTCCTTTTTTAAAAAATTATTTATTTTACTTTACAACATTGTATTGGTTTTGCCATACATCAACATGTATCTGCCACGGGTGTACCCGCGTTCCCCATCCTGAACCCCCCCTCCCACCTCCCTCCCCATGCCATCCCTCTGGGTCATCCCAGTGCACCAGCCCCAAGCTTCCTGTATCCTGCATCGAACCTGGACTGGCGATTCATTTCTTATATGATATTATACATGTTTTAATGCCATTCTCCCAAATCATCCCCCCTCCCTCTCCCACAGAGTCCAAAAGACTGTTCTATACCTCTGTGTCTCTTTTGCTGTCTCACATACAGGGTTGTCGTTACTGTCTTTCTAAATTCCATATATATGCGTTAGTATACTGTATTGGTGTTTTTCTTTCTGGCTTACTTCACTCTGTATAATAGGCTCCAGTTTCATCCACCTCAATAAAATGTTTATTCTTAAATGGGGAGAGATAGAATAGGTTAGAGACTAGATCAGAGGAGGGAGCTTCATCTAGTTGGTTGGTAAAAACACTGAGCATGGTTAAGGTCTTTGTTAAGCAAAGACATAAAGATTGGGAGAATTATTTAGTTTTATTTTAGATATGAATTCTCAGATGCAAAGATATCCATTAACGATTATAGGTCATTTGAAATTCCATCCTCTCAATGTAATACATTGTGTTAGTTGAATTCAGTTATTTATTGTGAGAACAAAAGAAAAGTACATATGTATAAAAAATGTGAATGTTGAGTAAATGTAAGAACGACTTTAAAAATAAGTTAGTATTATGGCAAGTAAAACAATGGAATAAAGTTTAGTTGCAAATCAGTGATGTTGGAAATGATGCAAATAATACATCAAAGTAATTAGGGGTAGCAAAATATTTTATGATTTTAAAGTAAAAGATATAACAACAAGTTCTAATTTCTTTCTATGCCTGTATAGATAGACACCATATTTCAGATACTATATTTAATACCATTAATTTTTTAAAAAAATACTGAATCTGATTATGTGGATAAAAATAATGTCACATATTTAGGGGTCTTGGAGACTAAAAGGAAAGATACTAAGGTGGACTTAGTTAATTTTATGATATTTTACCTCTAAGATGTTTCATTAGTATTCACTGATGTTGCTCATAACTGAAGAGGAAGATGATAGACGCTAAGAATAATTTGAAAACTATACATTATGATAGAAGATGAAGGAATTGACAGGATTTCTACAGTAGAGAAGGGAAATAAAACTGAGTGTCTCTGAGAAGCTGTATTTGTAATATTTTTCAAGCTTTGGGTATAGTAGTATTCTGCAAAGAAATCTGTCTAAAATTATTAAGGGTAAGAAATTCAGCAGGAACAGTCATCCTATGCAGCTTGTGTTATAACCACTTGGTGGTAGACTGATGAATTATGTCATAAAAAGCAGAGAACTTCAGGAACATGACAGTTTTTGATTTTAATGAGGAAATCTGGCCATGTTCTCTCTTTTTTTCCAAATCCCTTACTCCATCCCACAAAAACAAGTCAGGCTAGAAACCTTTCCAACTATTGCTGTTGAAACTGTTTTGCTGACGTGATCTTGCAAAAGAGAAAGTATAAACATATGTCCAGGCTTTCAGGATGACACAGTGTTGGATAATAGCAATTAAAATGAGAAAGTTGCCAGGGCTAGAAATATAATTTGGGAAGTCTAACTAGAAAAAAAAGAGTAGAGTTTCCTTTATCTATGAATATGATTTGAATTGGGTATGGACAAATACAGGATTATAAATCAGGGCCATATTTTCAATAAGAATCCATAATAGGTCAACTTCTGAAACAGGATTATAGTGACTTCAGGGTCAAAATAGCACCAGAACCACAGTATGCTTTTACAAGCAAATAATATAATTTTCTCTGTGTTTACACATATGTACATACCTAAGTGTTAACTTATATAGTCCAATGAAGATAATTCTATGCAATTTCCCCAAAATGAATTCAGTTCTTTTCCAGTGATGCTTTTCTTATAATTATACTGTATTGAGTTTTAATAGAACCACAGAGATAGCATTAAATGACTAAATGTTGTATACATGAGCAAATCAGCCTTTTAAAAAGTGGTGCCTGAATGAAACCTCTTCCTGTTGAGAAAGATCTTCTATATACACATATATAAACACATGTGCACACACACAACTCCACACAGCTCCCCATAAAATAATTCACATATTAGATTATTTTTCCTTAGAAAATTTGCTATCAAGTCATTCTGATACATGTAAAATAAGAATAATTCTCTTAATAATGGTTTTAGCTAATAAATCTTTAAGTTCTTCATATCATATTTTAGCTAAAAGCAACTCTGAAAATTAATTTGGATTATATTTGCTAAATGTAGGAATGAAGTATAACTCTAGGTAATTTAAGAAGCACAATACATAGTTTCAATTTTTAAAAATGTCCCTGATAATCTTAACAGATATTCAGAGGTTCATGAGTCCATCTCTGCATTTTTATTTTCCCTAAAATGCACAATGAAAATTATAGGACAAAGAAAAGATACAACATGATCTTTACAGAAAGTTATAAAATCCAAAGCAGAATAAGTTGGACTTGGAATGATAATCTGTTGGGCTTTAATAACTTGATTAAGTTCTCAATCAAGCAGTAATGAAACCTCAGTTCAGTGAGTTTAGTTAAATTAAAGCACACACCACAATTTGCAAAATATTTATGATATTTAAGCAGATACCATATTCATTTGGAAAAGTAATCAAAATACTTAAAATAACATTATAAGCACACTTAAGTATACAGAATAATTAAACATGACATTATTTACTCCTATGCTTATTTCTGCTTATTAAAGAGCATTGCAAATGAATAATTCATATGGTAAAATCTTAGGGGTTTTTTTTAATTTTAGTTTTAATTTGAGATCTAATAGTTACTGAAATGGGAGAGATCAATTGTGTTTTCACTTACATTTATTCTCTAATATATCATCTCTAAATGAAACATTATTACGTGACTTGATTGTAATTTAATTATACATTCAATTTTATCCTTTAAAATTTCATTATATGAATTTTAGCTTTAAATTACATAACATTAGCAGAAAAAAATTGACATGAACATTATTATAAATTACTCCAGTGTGCAATTCATTATAAAGTCACAGGCCTACCTACCATGGTTGTCTCAGCAATAGAACCAAAGCTGTTTATGAATATGTTGCATGTGACGTTAACTGCAGGGCCTGAAAGAGAGATTAAAACAGAAGGGTGATTGGATGCTTATCTAAAATATTTTCAAATAATTCCATGCATCTGATATGTCATTTTAAAAAAAGAATTCAAAGCATTTCATTATCTGCCTACAAACTCTGTTATTAGGCTTGATATTATATAAGCCTTGTTATTAGGCTTGATAGCTATATAAATAAAAAACACTGAAATACTGTGTGATAGGAGTTAAAATAATTCAGTTCATCTTATCTAAGCTAGTCAGATAAAATCACAAAAACTGATACCTAACCCTAATTTCTTTTGTTAGTTCATTTTCAGTTCAGTTCAGCTCAGTCGCTCAGTCGTGTCCAACTCTTTGCAACCCCATGAATCACAGCACGCCAGGCCTCCCTGTCCATCACCAACTTCCGGAGTTCACTAAGACTCACATCCATCGAGTCAGTGATGCCATCCAGCCATCTCATCCTCTGTCACCCCCTTCTCCTCCTGCCCCCAATCCTTCCCAGCATCAGAGCCTTTTCCAATGAGTCAACTCTTCGCATGAGGTGGCCAAAGTACTGGAGTTTCAGCTTTAACATCATTCCTTCCAAAGAAATCCCAGGGCTGATCTCCTTCAGAATGGACTGGTTGGATCTCCTTGCAGTCCAAGGGACTCTCAAGAGTCTTCTCCAACACCACAGTTCAAAAGCATCAATTCTTCGGTGCTCAGCTTTCTTTATAGTCCAACTCTCACATCCATACATGACCACTGGAAAAACCAAAGCCTTGACTAGACGGACCTTTGTTGGCAAAGTAATGTCTCTGCTTTTCAATATGTTATCTAGGTTGGTCATAACTTTTCTTCCAAGGAGTAAGCGTCTTTTAATTTCATGGCTGCAGTCCCCATACCAAACATAATTGAGTCTCTCAATCAGTTGTGAGAGCTGGACTGTAAAGAAGGCGGAGAGCCAAAGAACTGATGCCTTCAAACTGTGGTGCTGGAGAAGACTCCTGAGAGTCTCTTGGACAGCAAAGAGATCAAACCAATCTTAAGGGAAATCCACCCTGAATGCTTGTTGGAAGGACTGATGCTGAAGTTGAAACTCCAGTTGTTTGTTCATTTGATATGAACTGCTGACTCACTGGAAAAGTCCCTGATGCTGGGGAAGATTGAGGGCAGAAGGAGAAGAGGGTGTCAGAGGATGAGATGGCTGGATGGCATCCCTGATGCATGGACATGAACTTGGGCAAACTTTGTGAGATGCTGAGGGACAAAGAGGCATGGCATGCTGCAGTTCATGGAGTCACAAAGAATCAGACATGACTGGACAACTGAACAACAGTGTGGTACCTAGTTCCCTGACTAGGTATCAAACCTGGGCCCCCTGTAGTGGGTACATGGAATCTTAGCCACTGGACCACCAGGGAAGTCCCCAGTTTTATATGATTATGACAAGGTAAATAGTATGCCAACTAACCATATAATACACTGTGATCACTGTTTCTTTTCTGCAAAACATGTTCCTGAGGTGGATAATTGTTTTATGTATTTCATATAGTTTCTTCCATATGTATCATCAGATTACCCACAAGTTCTGAAATGTCTAAACTGTGTTTCCATATCAGACTCATCACATATTCTATTAACTCTCTCTTCCCTCAGGCTTACTCCATTCTAGATTTATTGTCCTGGAGCATAACAGTCATTCATGCTCTCCCATCATCCTCCTATAGGAGATAATGGAAACTGAGAGACTCTACTTTGGGGGGCTCCAAAATCACTGCAGATGGTGACTTCAGTCAGGAAATTCAAAAACGATTGCTCCTTGGAAGAAAAGCTATGACCAACCTAGACAACATATTAAAAAGTAGACAAAGGTCTTCTTTTATTTTGCTGACAAAGCTATGGTTTTTCCAATAGTCATGTATGGATGTGAGAGTTGGACTACAAAGAAAGCTGAGCGCCAAGAATTGATGCTTTTGAACTGCAGTATTGGAGAAGACTCTTGAGAGTCCCTTGGACTGCAAGATCAAACCAGTCCATCCTAAAGGAAATCAGTCCTGAATAGTCTTTGGCAGGACTCATGTTGAAGCTGAAACTCCAATACTTTGGCCACCTGATGCAAAGAACTGACTGGGAAAGATACTAGGAAACATTGAGGGCAGGAGGAGAAGGGGATGACAGAGGATGAGATGGTTGAATGGCATCACTGACTCAATGGACATGAGTTTGAGCAAGCTCCGGGAGTTGGTGATGGACAGGGAAGCCTAATGTGCTGCAGTCCATGGGGTAACAGAGAGTCGGACATGACTGAGCGACTGAACTGACTAAAGAGAAGATAAAGCAGAGATATTTTTTCTATGGTTAATTTATCCCATCATAAGAGAAATATGAAGTCACAATTAACAGTTAGAAGATATATATATATATATATAGTTATATATAGTTATATATGTATATATGTATTTTACTTAATGTAAGTGGTGGTGAACTCTAAAATATATACACAGTTACAGTTACAGTTTAGTGGCTCAGTCTGAGCTCTTTGTGACCCCATGGACTGCAGCAAGCCAGGCCTCCCTGTTCATCACCAACTCCCAGAGCTTGCTCAAACTCATATCCATTGAGTCAGTGATGCCATCCAGACATCTCATCCTCTGTCTTCCCCTTCTCCTTACACCTTCAATCTTTCCCAGCATCAGGGTCTTTTCAAATGAGTCAGTTCTTCCCATCAGGTGGCCAAAGTATTGGAGTTTCAATTTCAACATCAGTCCTTCCAATGAACACCCAGGACTGATCTCCTTTGGGATGGACTGGTTGGATCTCCTTACAGTCCAGGGGACTCTCAAGAGTCTTCTCCAACACAGTTCAAAAGCATCAATTCTTCAGCATTCAGCTTTCTTTATAGTCCACACATGTGGACTATAAAAAACTCTGAAAGTCACATCCATACATGACCACTGGAAAAACCATAGCCTTGACTAGACGGACCTTTTTGGCAAAGTAATGTCTCTGCTTTATGCACAGGCTGACTGAAATCTTGAAAAGCTAAAAACCAATCTTTGATACTTTCTAAGTGTTAGTTGTTCAGTCGTGTCTGACTCTTTGCAATCCCATGGATTGTAGCCTTCCAGGCTCCTCTGCCTATGGGATTCTCCAAGCAAGAATACTGGACTGGGTTGCCATTTCCTTCTCCAGGGGATCTTTCTGACCCAGGGATCAAACCTCCATTTGCTGCATTGAAGGCAGATTCTTCACCCTCTGAGCCACCAAGGAAGCTAAGCTATTCTCTTTTTCTCTTGAGAACTCTAAAACTCTGATATTGTTCTTTGCTGGTGACAGCAATGTGAATCTAGGGGATACCCTTTTGCTTAAGATAAATTCTGTTGTGCTTTATTGACTCAAATCCATTGGAAGAGGGAAAACACAAATGTTTTAGTATTCGGTTAATACACCTTCCAGTAAAATGCAGCTTCAGGTACATCCATATTGGGGAAACATGGCCCCAAATGTAACTGCTGCTACAGAACTGTCAGCTCAATCTGACTGCAATCTCTTTGGCTGAAATTGGAATAAATAAAACAGTGGGAAGATGATTTTCTTATTTTAACTAGCAAGGAACAGGGGCTTTATTTATTTATTTGGTCTCATCCTCTAAATTAATTATTATGCATAGAATTGTAGGTAAAATTGGTGAAAAACTGGATTAAAGTTAAAAAATCAGTGTAGGCTTCAGTAACCTGAAGTTAATAAAGTCGGTTCTGATGCATTCCTTGGGACCAGGCGCTGTTCGGTACCACCTAATGACTCCAAAAAAACTCCGAAAGGAACAGTATTAAGCACTGTGCTGGGAGATGGGCTCCTGGGGTGCATTTGTTTTCTCTCTAAAATAGCACGTTTCCACAGAAGAGCCATGGTCACTTGTAGAAGTGGCTACTGAGGACTGGCCTAACATTTGGGAGAATGATGCCTCACATCGAATGAACAAGCCTCCAGATCTTGCTTCTCCAACATGCCTCCCACCAGATGCAATAATATCTTCCTAACAACCTGGCTTCAAGATCTCAGTTTGATGTGTATTAAAGTAAATCCCAGTGCTTTCATGTCTAAGCTTTATTGTCCAATCCATCAGTTATCAGACATGTTCCTCACCTGTTTATTAGTACATACAAAAGAGCAGACCTGGTTTCTATTTTACTGCTTATTTGTTACGTGTTTTCTTCTTCAGCAGAAAGAAAGGTGAAGGGATTCAGGCACCAAATCTTAATTTCAAAAATAGAGCACTCACTTGAAAGATATACATATATATATCCACACGATATGTATATATGCATATACCTGAAATACATATCCATAATAGAATTAATTTTTTAAGTTTAAAAATATATTAAGATATGAAGCAATGTAAAAAAAAAAATGTCTATTGTTTCTAAAGATAGTCTCGGGCTAGATCATAGAATTTCTACAAAGTAAAATCACAGTGTTTGTAATTGACTTCATGAACATGAAGGAGTCATTACAAGATCTTTATCATTAGAGTGAAGTAAACCAATACAACATGGTGAATGGTTGAATGGATAGCAAAAGCTTAGAGACAGAAAAAAACAGGGATCTATTGTAACTGTTCAGATGGGAAATAGAATGGCGCTGACCAAGGACAGTGACAGTGGAGATAGGTTACCAGGAACAAGATAGATACACTACCATAATATTTATAAAGTAGAATATTCTACATGTTAAGCTTCTGGTCCATGTCAGATCAGGGTAGGTCATGGAGAAGTCTTTTTACCTTCACTATAAATATATATTGGAAGGACTGATGCTGAAGCTGAAACTCCAATACTTTGGCCACGTGATGCTATGAACTGACTCATTGGAAAAGACCCTGATGCTGGGAAAGACTGAAGGCAGGAGGAGAAGGGGACAACAGAGGATGAGATGGTTTATGGCATCACTGACTCAATGGATATGAGTTTGAGCAAGCTCTGGGAGTTGGTGATGGACAGGGAAGGCTGGTGTGCCCCAGTCCATGGGGTCACATAAGAGTTGGACACAACTGAGAAACTGAACTGAACTGAACTGATTATATATACAGCATTAAAAAGTTGTATAGAAAATGATGCTCAGAGAAGACTGTAGAACTTCTATTGCCATTATAGAGAGCACCTGTTTAGCAGTTGTTGGTCAATTTGTTTCTGTGCCAAAGCAAAAGCTATTGCATCCATCTGATACACCTGTATGTTTAGCAACAGAACAAATAACTGCTATAGGATCTATATGGCAAGTTGTGCTTTAAAACTGTTCACTGCATTAGCCATCACTGGCCTGAAAAGCAAATGACAGTAGCTGCAGATGTTTTCAGCAGCATGTTTTCTCTTAGATGTTTCTTAAATGGAATATGGCTTTTAAGCTCAGAGGTGGACCAAGGCAACATGGCAAAGTACAAAGCAAACGCTTGCCAGTTACACTATTGTGATTCATGTTGGGGAAAAACTGTTCACCAGGCAGATACAGAGCAAACAAATAGACAAAAAAAAAAAATTCAAGTGTTCATGAAAAGGACTCTAAAAATTTTTAATATAATATTTCATTAAAGCCTCACCCTTATTAAAGATACAAGAATGCAATCGAAAGATTAAATTTTTAAAAAACCTGTTTAGATTTTGTTTTTATGTTTAGATTTGTTTTTATTTTATATATATATATATGTATATATAGTAGTCATGTCATGAGGAAAGATATTTTATTTTGATTGACAAAAGCATATTTGATGACTTTAAATCCATATTTTCAATTATGTTTCAGATACTAGAAAAAAGGTTTGAAAAGGACGGCCTAAAAATAGGATCCAGTTTATTCTTCCCCTTACCTTTCATTCCTGAAAAACGTAGCCGAAAGCCATCCACTTGGGCAGTACACAACAGACTTCAAGCTGGGATGGCTGCGGGGAGTGTGGTCAACTAGAGCAGGGTGAGAAGGATTTCACAGCATCGGGTGTTGAAGCCTGAGTGAGGCAGTCAGGTGTGGGATATTAGAACCAGAGAAGGGTAAGAGCATGTCCACATGGGGGCATCCTGGCAAGGGGAGTGACCGTCTGAACAGGACTCTCGGGCAGGAGAGGGAGCGGCAACAAAGGAGATTCATTATGTATTGATCACACATGTAATTATATTAAAGATAATGGGAGCCAAGGCTTCCCAGGTGGTCCGGTGGCTAACACTCCACGTTCCCAATGTAGGGGCCCAGGTTTAATCCCTGGTCAGGGAACTAGGTCTCACATACTGTGACTAAGAGCCCACACGCCACAACCAAGATCCAGTGCATTAAAATAAAGAAAGAGAATAATGGGAGCCTTGCTGTCAAATGAAGGAGTTAAAACACGGAAATTCAGAAACCAGAATAAATGTATGGTAGTATAGCTATCAGGGAGAATGCATGGTTTTCAATAGATAGAGATATAAATACATAGGTGTAAATTAATATGTGTGTATGAATATTTACGTGTATATGTGTGTATATAGGGACACATTCTATCAGGAATCTGCTTAGCCAGTTAATCAAAACAAACATCATCAGTCATGGTAAAAATTTACAAGGTCCACAATCTAATAAGGTGCAATTAGAACATAGCATCATTTCTGTGATATTCCTATCAAGATGCATTATCTAAACTGAATCATGAGGAAACACTGGGCTATTGCAAATTGAGAAACATTCTGTTAAATAAAGGAATAATATTTTTTAAATGCCAAGATCATGACAGAGGAAGGAGGGTCTGTTCTGCCTAAAGGAGACAATGAGAAATGACCCATGAAACATAAGACATGATTCTAAACTGGATTCTTTTGCTATGAAGCCATTATTTAGATAATTGATAAAATCTGAATGAGGGCTCTAAATTAGATGGTAGCAATATATCCCCTAGAGAAGGAAATGGCAACCCACTCCAGTATCCTTACCTGGGAAATCCCATGGACAGAGAAGCCTGGCGGGCTACAGTCCAAGGGGTCTCAAAGAGTCAGACATGACTGAGCACAATATATCCATGTTAATTTGCTTGTTTCAGTGATCAGACTGTGGCTATCTAAGAGAATATTCTTATCTGTATGATACACCCAACCATTGGGGCATCAGGTCAACAACTTACTTTCAAGTGGTTTGGGGAAAAAATAGTCTGTGCTAGCTATACTTGCAAATCTTCTGTTAGTCTGAGATTGTTTTAAAATAAAAAAGGGAAATAACCACTACAGAGAGAATATATTAAAGAATAATCAAACAAAATCTAAAAACATATGGTGCAGAATTTAAATCTGTGAATCTTTCAGGTGTTTGTCTACAATTTTAGAAAGATTTATTATTAGAGAGATTTGTTGTTAAAATGACCTTGCATGATATAAAAATGCAAATAGAAAATACAGCTTTTTCAAAAGAAAAACTGTGAATTTTTATTCAAGAAAAGTAGTGTCTGGATGGATAGGAATAATTAAAATGGATAAAGAGATTCTAACACTTTCCCTGAAAAAAAATGGGCAGAGATGAGTATTGGGTACATATACCATTCTGGGGATAGAATGTGTTATAGTAGAATAGAGTATATGAAAATTGGATTTATGAAATGGGATAAAAGGATTAATACAGAGGAATATCACAGATGAAAAGACAGAAAACACAAAGACATAGTGAAGGCAAACAATGTTTATTCCTAGATAAAGGGAACAGCCACCGGAAACAATAAAAAAAACAGCACAAATGCGGTAAATGTACAGGAGGAATACACAAACAGGTGGCTGCTCGCAGTCCTTTCTGCCTGGATCCAAATTAGATTTAAGGTTATAAAGACCAACTGAGGGCCTAAACAACAGAGTCAAA